>NC_087493.1:0-727500 GCF_036417665.1 Passer domesticus | reverse complement strand
CCAGCACCATGTCCACTTCCATTTCCTCTATACCATCTCTGGCAGTCTGCAAGAGACAGCACAATCTCACAGTGGGCTTCCTGTCCCACACCATCCATTGCCACGCGGCTGCTGCCTGCTCAAGCAGGCTGCCCCCTCCCTGGAATGGCACTGTACCTCCACTGGCACAGCAGTGCTCATCCTGCTGGGATTGGTGCTCCAGAGCAGGCGTCAGGAAAATCCCAGGTGGCAGCAACAGCTCAGCGCTGACGGGCAGAGCGCAGAGCGAGCGCCAACTGAGCGCTGGCAGCAGGCAGAGTGTCTGCTGAGGTCGTTTCCAGGTGCTGGACGTTCCACCTGGAACACTGTGGGAGCTGTGATGTCACAGAAGTTTCAGGGCCGCGCCACACTGGGAAATGGGCATGGTAGAATGATGAAATCCTTGAATGGTTTGGCTTGGAAGGGACCCTAAAGATCATCTGGTTCCAAGCTGAGCAACTTCCCAGCAGAGCAGGTTGCTGCGGCCCCTGTCCAAGGTGGCCTTGGATGCTCCTTGGCATGGGGTATGCACAGCCTCTCTGCACTGGTCCCAGTGTCAGGGACAAGCACCCTGAGAGGAAAGAACTTCTTCCCATCATGGAATGGATTCCAGCTCTTGCAGTTTCATCTCATTCCCCCTTGTTCTGTCACTTCAGTTCCTGGCGGAGAGTCCTCTCCCACTTCCCTGTGGGTCAGGCTGTTCCTGCAGGGTCACACATGTGGCTGAAGCTGCAGGCAGGAGAGAGAGAAGCCAAGCTGGCAGAGAGAGGAAATGGGGAAAGTGACATGAGAGATGAGCAAAGAAGGAAAAAGTAGAGACATGCAAGGCATTGGGTTGGGTGGGCTGCGGGATTCATGACTTCTTTTAGAGGCCAGCTTCTCTGGTGCACTCAATGACTGTGTGATTGCGGCGTGTCCACAGTGAGCCCGTGTGAGCGAGCTGCACTGCCAGAGGCCGGAGCACACTTGCTTCAAGTGCTGATGCATGAGGCCAGAGACGGGTCTTTGTGTGCAACTCCAAACGCTGTGCATTGTGATGAAGAGGGTCCAGGGCCAGAGAGAAAATGAGGCTGGGGACTGAGGGTTTTATATGGGGGGGAGAAGGGGCGAAGCCAGGGCCTGCAGGGGACAAGAGAGGGAAGAACATTCTCTGGAGAGTAGATATAAGGAAAAAATGGCAGTTGAAGTGGGTGATGGCAACAAAAGCTGCAGATTGCAAGAGGCTGCAAGTGGCCATGGGTGAGAGCCCTGCATTCAGAGGGGTTTCTCTCTTTCACCTTGGTCCCCTTTGCCCTAAGGTATTACAGTTGCAATGAGAGGCCCCTGGGCCTCCACAACTGCCCCCTTTTTGTTTTCAAGAATGAAAGCTTCTGCCATGGACTTTTGCAAGCGTTGAGCAAAACTGGATAAAATAACCAACACAATGAATACAATGTCTCTGCTGCTGTAGAGACACAAGCATATCCTCTCCCCCAAGTAATGAATGGGAAAGGGCCCATAATTTTTTTAGATTCAGGGTCTTTGATCAGCAAAGGTGGCTTTTCTTTTCACTGGGCTGCAGTGAAATTAAATGCCAATTGCCTGATGACTGGTGAGTTGGCTCCATAAATGAGGTGTTGAAAAAGTTGAGCACATCAAGGGCCTTGGCCAGTGTCTCAATGGGAGATAATATGTGGACTCCCTGTCTCTGTTGATCAAGGATCCTTTGGATGGACCAGTGGGCCCTCTGGACTATGGAGTGTCCTGTGGCAGAGTGTGGTATGGCTGTGACATGTTTTATAGCCCACTGGTCAGAAAATGGTTGGAATCAGTGGGAGGTATAAGCAGGACCATGATCAGTTTTAATTTCCTGTGGAACAGGGAAGGTGGAAAAAGCTAAAAAGGAAGGTTTTATAGCACCTTTTGATTTCTCACCAGCATGGGCAAAGGCGAAAACCGCACCGTTGTCGGCGTCGATTCAGACGGGGATATATTTTAGTCTCCCAAAAGGGGCTTGGTGTGTGATGCGTGATTGCCTGATCTGGAGACTCTTTAGTCCTCTTGGGTTGAGTGCAGCTGTGACGGAAGCAAAGGCATGTTGCTGACAATTTGGGCAGGCGGCTGCCATGGATCTTGGCTGATCTTGGGTAATTTTAAAGATGCTGAGCGGTGCAGGAATGTTTGGATGGTAGAAGCGGTGGCGGATCCTAGCCTGGTCAGAAACATTCCATAGGGAGGTTTGGAGAGCCGTTGCTGAGGCATCGGCTCTAGCATTGCCTACTATAAATGCAGGAAGGGTGGTATGAGACCTTGTGTACATGATATAGTGTGGGTGTTGTCTGTGGGACAAAAGAGAAATGAAAGGGGAAAGCAAATGCTCTAGTTGGGGTTAGAAATGTCTTTGAAAATGGAATTTTCGGTCCGCTGCACTAGGCCTTAGACATCTGCCGAATCAAATGAATAGGGCCTTTGAAAGCGGAGAAGGTCCTAATGAGTGCAGTCAATTCAGCAATTTGGGCAGGATGAGGATCCCCTGGCTTGGCTTTTGTCTCTTGAGCAATGCAGGCCCAGGGCAGTGCAGGGCAGGCCCAGAAGCAGAGCCCGGAGCCCTTGGAGGCTGCAAGCCTTAAACATCAGCGCCTGCAGCAGCCCAGATGCAGGTGCCACAGTTGCCAAGGCTGTCAAGGCCTTGAGAGCGGGAAGGTGGATTTTGCATCCCTGTGGCCTGATGGCAGCTCTGGAGCCAGGAGTGGCTGTGGCTGCAGCAGGACGGGTGGCTGAAAGTTTCCTGCCTTGCTTTGGTGGCATGGCTGCAGGGGCCAGTGCAGTGAGAGCCCCCTCTGTGCTGGTGGCAGCTCAGCTCTTGGGGACGCCGCTGTGCCCCAGCCCAGGAGCAGCAGCAGTGCCCAGGGGCAGCAGTGGTGCCAGTGGGACCCCCTGTGCACAGGGACCCCCAGCCGCGGGGTGGCCGTGGCAGCAGCCCCAGGGAGCTCCAGCCCCGGGATCCCGGAACAAGTGGAAATCCCAACTGTGCAAATGCTTCCTGTGCCCAAAAGTGTTGGAACCCAGAGCATCTGTCTGGATGCCCTGGATGTCTCAAAGCCCTGGCAGGGGCTCGGAGACCCTGGCAGGAAGCCAAAGACACCTGGAAATTCCATCTTAATTCATGGAGCAAATTGCCAACCTTATATGAAGAACTACAGGCCACAAAAGTTTAAGTAGCACAGTAGTAGGAATCACAGGGTGAAGGACAAAATTATAATGCACTGTACAGGGGGGTTTTATATGTTGTACAGGGGGGATTTAGAATACTGTGCATGGGTCGGGAGTCCCAAGGTGGAGGAATTTGGGCGTGCCCTGTCCTTCTTCTTTCTTCTTCTTGGCATCCATGTTCAGGATGATGTTGGCATGTGTGCATTGGTTCATAGAGAAAGTGCACTTGCCAACAAGGGCGAAAAGTATTGGAAATTAAAGGTAAATATCTACTATGTAGTTTTCACTATAAAAGAGACAACCACCCCGTGGGCGGGGGAGAGTGCCCTTGGCTGTCTTGCTGATCAGACCTCGGCTGGACAGACAGAAAAACTTTGGAGATAAGGAACAATAAAGTCAACTGAAGACCAAAAAGCAAGAGTCCAGACTCCTTCTTCGAAAGCGCGGCCTGCCCAGAACCACCTTTTCCCGTGCTGGGGCAGAGACCACTGGCAGCCGAGCCCGGCACAAAGGAATGAGAAAGACAAGTGAGGTTTTCTAAAGAAGCAGTATTTATTTGCTGAAGATCGGCAAATTCTAGGATTTCCAGAACACCTTTCATATTTCCATGGGATCCTATGGACTAACAGTCTTCAAAACATATTTACAGAGAATTTCTAAGCGACGAACATATTTACAGAATTCTTCTAACTTTTCAAACATATTTACAGAGGCGTCGTATCTGTGGCCATCATCTGCATCAGGCCTGGAAGAAAGGAAGAAGCAAAGCTGGACTCTGCTGCCAGCACTGGGCCCAGCTGGGCTGGGAGCTGGCCCCCAGGAGCTGGGACAGGGCTGGCAGGGCTGCTGTGGCCCCAGGCAAGTGCAGGGCAGGCCAGGGCTGGTGCGTGTGCCAGCACAATCCAGGCCCCCCTGCGGGCAGCGTGTCCCTGAGCGGGGCCATCCAGCCCAGCCCAAGCCTGGCGACAGGGCAGCCACTGTGTCTGTGGGCAGGGCATGGGGAGCATCTGCCTGTCTTACTTGTGGGGCTCCAACTTCATCCAAGGACCATGGGCTCCTCCTCATCCTCCTCGTCCACTTCCATCTGCTCGATATTGTCCTCCTCTTCGACTTCCATCTCCTCAAGTGGCTCTTCTGTGTCTACCTCCATCCTTTCTTCCCCATCCAGCACCATGTCCACTTCCATTTCCTCTATACCATCTCTGGCAGTCTGCAAGAGACAGCACAATCTCACAGTGGGCTTCCTGTCCCACACCATCCATTGCCACGCGGCTGCTGCCTGCTCAAGCAGGCTGCCCCCTCCCTGGAATGGCACTGTACCTCCACTGGCACAGCAGTGCTCATCCTGCTGGGATTGGTGCTCCAGAGCAGGCGTCAGGAAAATCCCAGGTGGCAGCAACAGCTCAGCGCTGACGGGCAGAGCGCAGAGCGAGCGCCAACTGAGCGCTGGCAGCAGGCAGAGTGTCTGCTCTGCTGGTTTCCAGGTGCTGGACGTTCCACCTGGAACACTGTGGGAGCTGTGATGTCACAGAAGTTTCAGGGCCGCGCCACACTGGGAAATGGGCATGGTAGAATGATGAAATCCTTGAATGGTTTGGCTTGGAAGGGACCCTAAAGATCATCTGGTTCCAAGCTGAGCAACTTCCCAGCAGAGCAGGTTGCTGCGGCCCCTGTCCAAGGTGGCCTTGGATGCTCCTTGGCATGGGGTATGCACAGCCTCTCTGCACTGGTCCCAGTGTCAGGGACAAGCACCCTGAGAGGAAAGAACTTCTTCCCATCATGGAATGGATTCCAGCTCTTGCAGTTTCATCTCATTCCCCCTTGTTCTGTCACTTCAGTTCCTGGCGGAGAGTCCTCTCCCACTTCCCTGTGGGTCAGGCTGTTCCTGCAGGGTCACACATGTGGCTGAAGCTGCAGGCAGGAGAGAGAGAAGCCAAGCTGGCAGAGAGAGGAAATGGGGAAAGTGACATGAGAGATGAGCAAAGAAGGAAAAAGTAGAGACATGCAAGGCATTGGGTTGGGTGGGCTGCGGGATTCATGACTTCTTTTAGAGGCCAGCTTCTCTGGTGCACTCAATGACTGTGTGATTGCGGCGTGTCCACAGTGAGCCCGTGTGAGCGAGCTGCACTGCCAGAGGCCGGAGCACACTTGCTTCAAGTGCTGATGCATGAGGCCAGAGACGGGTCTTTGTGTGCAACTCCAAACGCTGTGCATTGCGATGAAGAGGGTCCAGGGCCAGAGAGAAAATGAGGCTGGGGACTGAGGGTTTTATATGGGGGGGAGAAGGGGCGAAGCCAGGGCCTGCAGGGGACAAGAGAGGGAAGAACATTCTCTGGAGAGTAGATATAAGGAAAAAATGGCAGTTGAAGTGGGTGATGGCAACAAAAGCTGCAGATTGCAAGAGGCTGCAAGTGGCCATGGGTGAGAGCCCTGCATTCAGAGGGGTTTCTCTCTTTCACCTTGGTCCCCTTTGCCCTAAGGTATTACAGTTGCAATGAGAGGCCCCTGGGCCTCCACAGCTGCCCCCTTTTTGTTTTCAAGAATGAAAGCTTCTGCCATGGACTTTTGCAAGCGTTGAGCAAAACTGGATAAAATAACCAACACAATGAATACAATGTCTCTGCTGCTGTAGAGACACAAGCATATCCTCTCCCCCAAGTAATGAATGGGAAAGGGCCCATAATTTTTTTAGATTCAGGGTCTTTGATCCACACAGGTGGCTTTTCTTTTCACTGGGCTGCAGTGAAATTAAATGCCAATTGCCTGATGACTGGTGAGTTGGCTCCATAAATGAGGTGTTGAAAAAGTTGAGCACATCAAGGGCCTTGGCCAGTGTCTCAATGGGAGATAATATGTGGACTCCCTGTCTCTGTTGATCAAGGATCCTTTGGATGGACCAGTGGGCCCTCTGGACTATGGAGTGTCCTGTGGCAGAGTGTGGTATGGCTGTGACATGTTTTATAGCCCACTGGTCAGAAAATGGTTGGAATCAGTGGGAGGTATAAGCAGGACCATGATCAGTTTTAATTTCCTGTGGAACAGGGAAGGTGGAAAAAGCTAAAAAGGAAGGTTTTATAGCACCTTTTGATTTCTCACCAGCATGGGCAAAGGCGAAAACCGCACCGTTGTCGGCGTCGATTCAGACGGGGATATATTTTAGTCTCCCAAAAGGGGCTTGGTGTGTGATGCGTGATTGCCCGATCTGGAGACTCTTTAGTCCTCTTGGGTTGAGTGCAGCTGTGACGGAAGCAAAGGCATGTTGCTGACAATTTGGGCAGGCGGCTGCCATGGATCTTGGCTGATCTTGGGTAATTTTAAAGATGCTGAGCGGTGCAGGAATGTTTGGATGGTAGAAGCGGTGGCGGATCCTAGCCTGGTCAGAAACATTCCATAGGGAGGTTTGGAGAGCCGTTGCTGAGGCATCGGCTCTAGCATTGCCTACTATAAATGCAGGAAGGGTGGTATGAGACCTTGTGTACATGATATAGTGTGGGTGTTGTCTGTGGGACAAAAGAGAAATGAAAGGGGAAAGCAAATGCTCTAGTTGGGGTTAGAAATGTCTTTGAAAATGGAATTTTCGGTCCGCTGCACTAGGCCTTAGACATCTGCCGAATCAAATGAATAGGGCCTTTGAAAGCGGAGAAGGTCCTAATGAGTGCAGTCAATTCAGCAATTTGGGCAGGATGAGGATCCCCTGGCTTGGCTTTTGTCTCTTGAGCAATGCAGGCCCAGGGCAGTGCAGGGCAGGCCCAGAAGCAGAGCCCGGAGCCCTTGGAGGCTGCAAGCCTTAAACATCAGCGCCTGCAGCAGCCCAGATGCAGGTGCCACAGTTGCCAAGGCTGTCAAGGCCTTGAGAGCGGGAAGGTGGATTTTGCATCCCTGTGGCCTGATGGCAGCTCTGGAGCCAGGAGTGGCTGTGGCTGCAGCAGGACGGGTGGCTGAAAGTTTCCTGCCTTGCTTTGGTGGCATGGCTGCAGGGGCCAGTGCAGTGAGAGCCCCCTCTGTGCTGGTGGCAGCTCAGCTCTTGGGGACGCCGCTGTGCCCCAGCCCAGGAGCAGCAGCAGTGCCCAGGGGCAGCAGTGGTGCCAGTGGGACCCCCTGTGCACAGGGACCCCCAGCCGCGGGGTGGCCGTGGCAGCAGCCCCAGGGAGCTCCAGCCCCGGGATCCCGGAACAAGTGGAAATCCCAACTGTGCAAATGCTTCCTGTGCCCAAAAGTGTTGGAACCCAGAGCATCTCTCTGGATGCCCTGGATGTCTCAAAGCCCTGGCAGGGGCTCGGAGACCCTGGCAGGAAGCCAAAGACACCTGGAAATTCCATCTTAATTCATGGAGCAAATTGCCAACCTTATATGAAGAACTACAGGCCACAAAAGTTTAAGTAGCACAGTAGTAGGAATCACAGGGTGAAGGACAAAATTATAATGCACTGTACAGGGGGGTTTTATATGTTGTACAGGGGGGATTTAGAATACTGTGCATGGGTCGGGAGTCCCAAGGTGGAGGAATTTGGGCGTGCCCTGTCCTTCTTCTTTCTTCTTCTTGGCATCCATGTTCAGGATGATGTTGGCATGTGTGCATTGGTTCATAGAGAAAGTGCACTTGCCAACAAGGGCGAAAAGTATTGGAAATTAAAGGTAAATATCTACTATGTAGTTTTCACTATAAAAGAGACAACCACCCCGTGGGCGGGGGAGAGTGCCCTTGGCTGTCTTGCTGATCAGACCTCGGCTGGACAGACAGAAAAACTTTGGAGATAAGGAACAATAAAGTCAACTGAAGACCAAAAAGCAAGAGTCCAGACTCCTTCTTCGAAAGCGCGGCCTGCCCAGAACCACCTTTTCCCGTGCTGGGGCAGAGACCACTGGCAGCCGAGCCCGGCACAAAGGAATGAGAAAGACAAGTGAGGTTTTCTAAAGAAGCAGTATTTATTTGCTGAAGATCGGCAAATTCTAGGATTTCCAGAACACCTTTCATATTTCCATGGGATCCTATGGACTAACAGTCTTCAAAACATATTTACAGAGAATTTCTAAGCGACGAACATATTTACAGAATTCTTCTAACTTTTCAAACATATTTACAGAGGCGTCGTATCTGTGGCCATCATCTGCATCAGGCCTGGAAGAAAGGAAGAAGCAAAGCTGGACTCTGCTGCCAGCACTGGGCCCAGCTGGGCTGGGAGCTGGCCCCCAGGAGCTGGGACAGGGCTGGCAGGGCTGCTGTGGCCCCAGGCAAGTGCAGGGCAGGCCAGGGCTGGTGCGTGTGCCAGCACAATCCAGGCCCCCCTGCGGGCAGCGTGTCCCTGAGCGGGGCCATCCAGCCCAGCCCAAGCCTGGCGACAGGGCAGCCACTGTGTCTGTGGGCAGGGCATGGGGAGCATCTGCCTGTCTTACTTGTGGGGCTCCAACTTCATCCAAGGACCATGGGCTCCTCCTCATCCTCCTCGTCCACTTCCATCTGCTCGATATTGTCCTCCTCTTCGACTTCCATCTCCTCAAGTGGCTCTTCTGTGTCTACCTCCATCCTTTCTTCCCCATCCAGCACCATGTCCACTTCCATTTCCTCTATACCATCTCTGGCAGTCTGCAAGAGACAGCACAATCTCACAGTGGGCTTCCTGTCCCACACCATCCATTGCCACGCGGCTGCTGCCTGCTCAAGCAGGCTGCCCCCTCCCTGGAATGGCACTGTACCTCCACTGGCACAGCAGTGCTCATCCTGCTGGGATTGGTGCTCCAGAGCAGGCGTCAGGAAAATCCCAGGTGGCAGCAACAGCTCAGCGCTGACGGGCAGAGCGCAGAGCGAGCGCCAACTGAGCGCTGGCAGCAGGCAGAGTGTCTGCTCTGCTGGTTTCCAGGTGCTGGACGTTCCACCTGGAACACTGTGGGAGCTGTGATGTCACAGAAGTTTCAGGGCCGCGCCACACTGGGAAATGGGCATGGTAGAATGATGAAATCCTTGAATGGTTTGGCTTGGAAGGGACCCTAAAGATCATCTGGTTCCAAGCTGAGCAACTTCCCAGCAGAGCAGGTTGCTGCGGCCCCTGTCCAAGGTGGCCTTGGATGCTCCTTGGCATGGGGTATGCACAGCCTCTCTGCACTGGTCCCAGTGTCAGGGACAAGCACCCTGAGAGGAAAGAACTTCTTCCCATCATGGAATGGATTCCAGCTCTTGCAGTTTCATCTCATTCCCCCTTGTTCTGTCACTTCAGTTCCTGGCGGAGAGTCCTCTCCCACTTCCCTGTGGGTCAGGCTGTTCCTGCAGGGTCACACATGTGGCTGAAGCTGCAGGCAGGAGAGAGAGAAGCCAAGCTGGCAGAGAGAGGAAATGGGGAAAGTGACATGAGAGATGAGCAAAGAAGGAAAAAGTAGAGACATGCAAGGCATTGGGTTGGGTGGGCTGCGGGATTCATGACTTCTTTTAGAGGCCAGCTTCTCTGGTGCACTCAATGACTGTGTGATTGCGGCGTGTCCACAGTGAGCCCGTGTGAGCGAGCTGCACTGCCAGAGGCCGGAGCACACTTGCTTCAAGTGCTGATGCATGAGGCCAGAGACGGGTCTTTGTGTGCAACTCCAAACGCTGTGCATTGCGATGAAGAGGGTCCAGGGCCAGAGAGAAAATGAGGCTGGGGACTGAGGGTTTTATATGGGGGGGAGAAGGGGCGAAGCCAGGGCCTGCAGGGGACAAGAGAGGGAAGAACATTCTCTGGAGAGTAGATATAAGGAAAAAATGGCAGTTGAAGTGGGTGATGGCAACAAAAGCTGCAGATTGCAAGAGGCTGCAAGTGGCCATGGGTGAGAGCCCTGCATTCAGAGGGGTTTCTCTCTTTCACCTTGGTCCCCTTTGCCCTAAGGTATTACAGTTGCAATGAGAGGCCCCTGGGCCTCCACAACTGCCCCCTTTTTGTTTTCAAGAATGAAAGCTTCTGCCATGGACTTTTGCAAGCGTTGAGCAAAACTGGATAAAATAACCAACACAATGAATACAATGTCTCTGCTGCTGTAGAGACACAAGCATATCCTCTCCCCCAAGTAATGAATGGGAAAGGGCCCATAATTTTTTTAGATTCAGGGTCTTTGATCAGCAAAGGTGGCTTTTCTTTTCACTGGGCTGCAGTGAAATTAAATGCCAATTGCCTGATGACTGGTGAGTTGGCTCCATAAATGAGGTGTTGAAAAAGTTGAGCACATCAAGGGCCTTGGCCAGTGTCTCAATGGGAGATAATATGTGGACTCCCTGTCTCTGTTGATCAAGGATCCTTTGGATGGACCAGTGGGCCCTCTGGACTATGGAGTGTCCTGTGGCAGAGTGTGGTATGGCTGTGACATGTTTTATAGCCCACTGGTCAGAAAATGGTTGGAATCAGTGGGAGGTATAAGCAGGACCATGATCAGTTTTAATTTCCTGTGGAACAGGGAAGGTGGAAAAAGCTAAAAAGGAAGGTTTTATAGCACCTTTTGATTTCTCACCAGCATGGGCAAAGGCGAAAACCGCACCGTTGTCGGCGTCGATTCAGACGGGGATATATTTTAGTCTCCCAAAAGGGGCTTGGTGTGTGATGCGTGATTGCCTGATCTGGAGACTCTTTAGTCCTCTTGGGTTGAGTGCAGCTGTGACGGAAGCAAAGGCATGTTGCTGACAATTTGGGCAGGCGGCTGCCATGGATCTTGGCTGATCTTGGGTAATTTTAAAGATGCTGAGCGGTGCAGGAATGTTTGGATGGTAGAAGCGGTGGCGGATCCTAGCCTGGTCAGAAACATTCCATAGGGAGGTTTGGAGAGCCGTTGCTGAGGCATCGGCTCTAGCATTGCCTACTATAAATGCAGGAAGGGTGGTATGAGACCTTGTGTACATGATATAGTGTGGGTGTTGTCTGTGGGACAAAAGAGAAATGAAAGGGGAAAGCAAATGCTCTAGTTGGGGTTAGAAATGTCTTTGAAAATGGAATTTTCGGTCCGCTGCACTAGGCCTTAGACATCTGCCGAATCAAATGAATAGGGCCTTTGAAAGCGGAGAAGGTCCTAATGAGTGCAGTCAATTCAGCAATTTGGGCAGGATGAGGATCCCCTGGCTTGGCTTTTGTCTCTTGAGCAATGCAGGCCCAGGGCAGTGCAGGGCAGGCCCAGAAGCAGAGCCCGGAGCCCTTGGAGGCTGCAAGCCTTAAACATCAGCGCCTGCAGCAGCCCAGATGCAGGTGCCACAGTTGCCAAGGCTGTCAAGGCCTTGAGAGCGGGAAGGTGGATTTTGCATCCCTGTGGCCTGATGGCAGCTCTGGAGCCAGGAGTGGCTGTGGCTGCAGCAGGACGGGTGGCTGAAAGTTTCCTGCCTTGCTTTGGTGGCATGGCTGCAGGGGCCAGTGCAGTGAGAGCCCCCTCTGTGCTGGTGGCAGCTCAGCTCTTGGGGACGCCGCTGTGCCCCAGCCCAGGAGCAGCAGCAGTGCCCAGGGGCAGCAGTGGTGCCAGTGGGACCCCCTGTGCACAGGGACCCCCAGCCGCGGGGTGGCCGTGGCAGCAGCCCCAGGGAGCTCCAGCCCCGGGATCCCGGAACAAGTGGAAATCCCAACTGTGCAAATGCTTCCTGTGCCCAAAAGTGTTGGAACCCAGAGCATCTCTCTGGATGCCCTGGATGTCTCAAAGCCCTGGCAGGGGCTCGGAGACCCTGGCAGGAAGCCAAAGACACCTGGAAATTCCATCTTAATTCATGGAGCAAATTGCCAACCTTATATGAAGAACTACAGGCCACAAAAGTTTAAGTAGCACAGTAGTAGGAATCACAGGGTGAAGGACAAAATTATAATGCACTGTACAGGGGGGTTTTATATGTTGTACAGGGGGGATTTAGAATACTGTGCATGGGTCGGGAGTCCCAAGGTGGAGGAATTTGGGCGTGCCCTGTCCTTCTTCTTTCTTCTTCTTGGCATCCATGTTCAGGATGATGTTGGCATGTGTGCATTGGTTCATAGAGAAAGTGCACTTGCCAACAAGGGCGAAAAGTATTGGAAATTAAAGGTAAATATCTACTATGTAGTTTTCACTATAAAAGAGACAACCACCCCGTGGGCGGGGGAGAGTGCCCTTGGCTGTCTTGCTGATCAGACCTCGGCTGGACAGACAGAAAAACTTTGGAGATAAGGAACAATAAAGTCAACTGAAGACCAAAAAGCAAGAGTCCAGACTCCTTCTTCGAAAGCGCGGCCTGCCCAGAACCACCTTTTCCCGTGCTGGGGCAGAGACCACTGGCAGCCGAGCCCGGCACAAAGGAATGAGAAAGACAAGTGAGGTTTTCTAAAGAAGCAGTATTTATTTGCTGAAGATCGGCAAATTCTAGGATTTCCAGAACACCTTTCATATTTCCATGGGATCCTATGGACTAACAGTCTTCAAAACATATTTACAGAGAATTTCTAAGCGACGAACATATTTACAGAATTCTTCTAACTTTTCAAACATATTTACAGAGGCGTCGTATCTGTGGCCATCATCTGCATCAGGCCTGGAAGAAAGGAAGAAGCAAAGCTGGACTCTGCTGCCAGCACTGGGCCCAGCTGGGCTGGGAGCTGGCCCCCAGGAGCTGGGACAGGGCTGGCAGGGCTGCTGTGGCCCCAGGCAAGTGCAGGGCAGGCCAGGGCTGGTGCGTGTGCCAGCACAATCCAGGCCCCCCTGCGGGCAGCGTGTCCCTGAGCGGGGCCATCCAGCCCAGCCCAAGCCTGGCGACAGGGCAGCCACTGTGTCTGTGGGCAGGGCATGGGGAGCATCTGCCTGTCTTACTTGTGGGGCTCCAACTTCATCCAAGGACCATGGGCTCCTCCTCATCCTCCTCGTCCACTTCCATCTGCTCGATATTGTCCTCCTCTTCGACTTCCATCTCCTCAAGTGGCTCTTCTGTGTCTACCTCCATCCTTTCTTCCCCATCCAGCACCATGTCCACTTCCATTTCCTCTATACCATCTCTGGCAGTCTGCAAGAGACAGCACAATCTCACAGTGGGCTTCCTGTCCCACACCATCCATTGCCACGCGGCTGCTGCCTGCTCAAGCAGGCTGCCCCCTCCCTGGAATGGCACTGTACCTCCACTGGCACAGCAGTGCTCATCCTGCTGGGATTGGTGCTCCAGAGCAGGCGTCAGGAAAATCCCAGGTGGCAGCAACAGCTCAGCGCTGACGGGCAGAGCGCAGAGCGAGCGCCAACTGAGCGCTGGCAGCAGGCAGAGTGTCTGCTCTGCTGGTTTCCAGGTGCTGGACGTTCCACCTGGAACACTGTGGGAGCTGTGATGTCACAGAAGTTTCAGGGCCGCGCCACACTGGGAAATGGGCATGGTAGAATGATGAAATCCTTGAATGGTTTGGCTTGGAAGGGACCCTAAAGATCATCTGGTTCCAAGCTGAGCAACTTCCCAGCAGAGCAGGTTGCTGCGGCCCCTGTCCAAGGTGGCCTTGGATGCTCCTTGGCATGGGGTATGCACAGCCTCTCTGCACTGGTCCCAGTGTCAGGGACAAGCACCCTGAGAGGAAAGAACTTCTTCCCATCATGGAATGGATTCCAGCTCTTGCAGTTTCATCTCATTCCCCCTTGTTCTGTCACTTCAGTTCCTGGCGGAGAGTCCTCTCCCACTTCCCTGTGGGTCAGGCTGTTCCTGCAGGGTCACACATGTGGCTGAAGCTGCAGGCAGGAGAGAGAGAAGCCAAGCTGGCAGAGAGAGGAAATGGGGAAAGTGACATGAGAGATGAGCAAAGAAGGAAAAAGTAGAGACATGCAAGGCATTGGGTTGGGTGGGCTGCGGGATTCATGACTTCTTTTAGAGGCCAGCTTCTCTGGTGCACTCAATGACTGTGTGATTGCGGCGTGTCCACAGTGAGCCCGTGTGAGCGAGCTGCACTGCCAGAGGCCGGAGCACACTTGCTTCAAGTGCTGATGCATGAGGCCAGAGACGGGTCTTTGTGTGCAACTCCAAACGCTGTGCATTGCGATGAAGAGGGTCCAGGGCCAGAGAGAAAATGAGGCTGGGGACTGAGGGTTTTATATGGGGGGGAGAAGGGGCGAAGCCAGGGCCTGCAGGGGACAAGAGAGGGAAGAACATTCTCTGGAGAGTAGATATAAGGAAAAAATGGCAGTTGAAGTGGGTGATGGCAACAAAAGCTGCAGATTGCAAGAGGCTGCAAGTGGCCATGGGTGAGAGCCCTGCATTCAGAGGGGTTTCTCTCTTTCACCTTGGTCCCCTTTGCCCTAAGGTATTACAGTTGCAATGAGAGGCCCCTGGGCCTCCACAGCTGCCCCCTTTTTGTTTTCAAGAATGAAAGCTTCTGCCATGGACTTTTGCAAGCGTTGAGCAAAACTGGATAAAATAACCAACACAATGAATACAATGTCTCTGCTGCTGTAGAGACACAAGCATATCCTCTCCCCCAAGTAATGAATGGGAAAGGGCCCATAATTTTTTTAGATTCAGGGTCTTTGATCCACACAGGTGGCTTTTCTTTTCACTGGGCTGCAGTGAAATTAAATGCCAATTGCCTGATGACTGGTGAGTTGGCTCCATAAATGAGGTGTTGAAAAAGTTGAGCACATCAAGGGCCTTGGCCAGTGTCTCAATGGGAGATAATATGTGGACTCCCTGTCTCTGTTGATCAAGGATCCTTTGGATGGACCAGTGGGCCCTCTGGACTATGGAGTGTCCTGTGGCAGAGTGTGGTATGGCTGTGACATGTTTTATAGCCCACTGGTCAGAAAATGGTTGGAATCAGTGGGAGGTATAAGCAGGACCATGATCAGTTTTAATTTCCTGTGGAACAGGGAAGGTGGAAAAAGCTAAAAAGGAAGGTTTTATAGCACCTTTTGATTTCTCACCAGCATGGGCAAAGGCGAAAACCGCACCGTTGTCGGCGTCGATTCAGACGGGGATATATTTTAGTCTCCCAAAAGGGGCTTGGTGTGTGATGCGTGATTGCCTGATCTGGAGACTCTTTAGTCCTCTTGGGTTGAGTGCAGCTGTGACGGAAGCAAAGGCATGTTGCTGACAATTTGGGCAGGCGGCTGCCATGGATCTTGGCTGATCTTGGGTAATTTTAAAGATGCTGAGCGGTGCAGGAATGTTTGGATGGTAGAAGCGGTGGCGGATCCTAGCCTGGTCAGAAACATTCCATAGGGAGGTTTGGAGAGCCGTTGCTGAGGCATCGGCTCTAGCATTGCCTACTATAAATGCAGGAAGGGTGGTATGAGACCTTGTGTACATGATATAGTGTGGGTGTTGTCTGTGGGACAAAAGAGAAATGAAAGGGGAAAGCAAATGCTCTAGTTGGGGTTAGAAATGTCTTTGAAAATGGAATTTTCGGTCCGCTGCACTAGGCCTTAGACATCTGCCGAATCAAATGAATAGGGCCTTTGAAAGCGGAGAAGGTCCTAATGAGTGCAGTCAATTCAGCAATTTGGGCAGGATGAGGATCCCCTGGCTTGGCTTTTGTCTCTTGAGCAATGCAGGCCCAGGGCAGTGCAGGGCAGGCCCAGAAGCAGAGCCCGGAGCCCTTGGAGGCTGCAAGCCTTAAACATCAGCGCCTGCAGCAGCCCAGATGCAGGTGCCACAGTTGCCAAGGCTGTCAAGGCCTTGAGAGCGGGAAGGTGGATTTTGCATCCCTGTGGCCTGATGGCAGCTCTGGAGCCAGGAGTGGCTGTGGCTGCAGCAGGACGGGTGGCTGAAAGTTTCCTGCCTTGCTTTGGTGGCATGGCTGCAGGGGCCAGTGCAGTGAGAGCCCCCTCTGTGCTGGTGGCAGCTCAGCTCTTGGGGACGCCGCTGTGCCCCAGCCCAGGAGCAGCAGCAGTGCCCAGGGGCAGCAGTGGTGCCAGTGGGACCCCCTGTGCACAGGGACCCCCAGCCGCGGGGTGGCCGTGGCAGCAGCCCCAGGGAGCTCCAGCCCCGGGATCCCGGAACAAGTGGAAATCCCAACTGTGCAAATGCTTCCTGTGCCCAAAAGTGTTGGAACCCAGAGCATCTCTCTGGATGCCCTGGATGTCTCAAAGCCCTGGCAGGGGCTCGGAGACCCTGGCAGGAAGCCAAAGACACCTGGAAATTCCATCTTAATTCATGGAGCAAATTGCCAACCTTATATGAAGAACTACAGGCCACAAAAGTTTAAGTAGCACAGTAGTAGGAATCACAGGGTGAAGGACAAAATTATAATGCACTGTACAGGGGGGTTTTATATGTTGTACAGGGGGGATTTAGAATACTGTGCATGGGTCGGGAGTCCCAAGGTGGAGGAATTTGGGCGTGCCCTGTCCTTCTTCTTTCTTCTTCTTGGCATCCATGTTCAGGATGATGTTGGCATGTGTGCATTGGTTCATAGAGAAAGTGCACTTGCCAACAAGGGCGAAAAGTATTGGAAATTAAAGGTAAATATCTACTATGTAGTTTTCACTATAAAAGAGACAACCACCCCGTGGGCGGGGGAGAGTGCCCTTGGCTGTCTTGCTGATCAGACCTCGGCTGGACAGACAGAAAAACTTTGGAGATAAGGAACAATAAAGTCAACTGAAGACCAAAAAGCAAGAGTCCAGACTCCTTCTTCGAAAGCGCGGCCTGCCCAGAACCACCTTTTCCCGTGCTGGGGCAGAGACCACTGGCAGCCGAGCCCGGCACAAAGGAATGAGAAAGACAAGTGAGGTTTTCTAAAGAAGCAGTATTTATTTGCTGAAGATCGGCAAATTCTAGGATTTCCAGAACACCTTTCATATTTCCATGGGATCCTATGGACTAACAGTCTTCAAAACATATTTACAGAGAATTTCTAAGCGACGAACATATTTACAGAATTCTTCTAACTTTTCAAACATATTTACAGAGGCGTCGTATCTGTGGCCATCATCTGCATCAGGCCTGGAAGAAAGGAAGAAGCAAAGCTGGACTCTGCTGCCAGCACTGGGCCCAGCTGGGCTGGGAGCTGGCCCCCAGGAGCTGGGACAGGGCTGGCAGGGCTGCTGTGGCCCCAGGCAAGTGCAGGGCAGGCCAGGGCTGGTGCGTGTGCCAGCACAATCCAGGCCCCCCTGCGGGCAGCGTGTCCCTGAGCGGGGCCATCCAGCCCAGCCCAAGCCTGGCGACAGGGCAGCCACTGTGTCTGTGGGCAGGGCATGGGGAGCATCTGCCTGTCTTACTTGTGGGGCTCCAACTTCATCCAAGGACCATGGGCTCCTCCTCATCCTCCTCGTCCACTTCCATCTGCTCGATATTGTCCTCCTCTTCGACTTCCATCTCCTCAAGTGGCTCTTCTGTGTCTACCTCCATCCTTTCTTCCCCATCCAGCACCATGTCCACTTCCATTTCCTCTATACCATCTCTGGCAGTCTGCAAGAGACAGCACAATCTCACAGTGGGCTTCCTGTCCCACACCATCCATTGCCACGCGGCTGCTGCCTGCTCAAGCAGGCTGCCCCCTCCCTGGAATGGCACTGTACCTCCACTGGCACAGCAGTGCTCATCCTGCTGGGATTGGTGCTCCAGAGCAGGCGTCAGGAAAATCCCAGGTGGCAGCAACAGCTCAGCGCTGACGGGCAGAGCGCAGAGCGAGCGCCAACTGAGCGCTGGCAGCAGGCAGAGTGTCTGCTGAGGTCGTTTCCAGGTGCTGGACGTTCCACCTGGAACACTGTGGGAGCTGTGATGTCACAGAAGTTTCAGGGCCGCGCCACACTGGGAAATGGGCATGGTAGAATGATGAAATCCTTGAATGGTTTGGCTTGGAAGGGACCCTAAAGATCATCTGGTTCCAAGCTGAGCAACTTCCCAGCAGAGCAGGTTGCTGCGGCCCCTGTCCAAGGTGGCCTTGGATGCTCCTTGGCATGGGGTATGCACAGCCTCTCTGCACTGGTCCCAGTGTCAGGGACAAGCACCCTGAGAGGAAAGAACTTCTTCCCATCATGGAATGGATTCCAGCTCTTGCAGTTTCATCTCATTCCCCCTTGTTCTGTCACTTCAGTTCCTGGCGGAGAGTCCTCTCCCACTTCCCTGTGGGTCAGGCTGTTCCTGCAGGGTCACACATGTGGCTGAAGCTGCAGGCAGGAGAGAGAGAAGCCAAGCTGGCAGAGAGAGGAAATGGGGAAAGTGACATGAGAGATGAGCAAAGAAGGAAAAAGTAGAGACATGCAAGGCATTGGGTTGGGTGGGCTGCGGGATTCATGACTTCTTTTAGAGGCCAGCTTCTCTGGTGCACTCAATGACTGTGTGATTGCGGCGTGTCCACAGTGAGCCCGTGTGAGCGAGCTGCACTGCCAGAGGCCGGAGCACACTTGCTTCAAGTGCTGATGCATGAGGCCAGAGACGGGTCTTTGTGTGCAACTCCAAACGCTGTGCATTGCGATGAAGAGGGTCCAGGGCCAGAGAGAAAATGAGGCTGGGGACTGAGGGTTTTATATGGGGGGGAGAAGGGGCGAAGCCAGGGCCTGCAGGGGACAAGAGAGGGAAGAACATTCTCTGGAGAGTAGATATAAGGAAAAAATGGCAGTTGAAGTGGGTGATGGCAACAAAAGCTGCAGATTGCAAGAGGCTGCAAGTGGCCATGGGTGAGAGCCCTGCATTCAGAGGGGTTTCTCTCTTTCACCTTGGTCCCCTTTGCCCTAAGGTATTACAGTTGCAATGAGAGGCCCCTGGGCCTCCACAGCTGCCCCCTTTTTGTTTTCAAGAATGAAAGCTTCTGCCATGGACTTTTGCAAGCGTTGAGCAAAACTGGATAAAATAACCAACACAATGAATACAATGTCTCTGCTGCTGTAGAGACACAAGCATATCCTCTCCCCCAAGTAATGAATGGGAAAGGGCCCATAATTTTT
Source organism: Passer domesticus (assembly GCF_036417665.1). Taxonomy (NCBI): domain Eukaryota; kingdom Metazoa; phylum Chordata; class Aves; order Passeriformes; family Passeridae; genus Passer; species Passer domesticus. The sequence goes on along the minus strand of NC_087493.1, from coordinate 708,480 downwards.
TTAGATTCAGGGTCTTTGATCAGCAAAGGTGGCTTTTCTTTTCACTGGGCTGCAGTGAAATTAAATGCCAATTGCCTGATGACTGGTGAGTTGGCTCCATAAATGAGGTGTTGAAAAAGTTGAGCACATCAAGGGCCTTGGCCAGTGTCTCAATGGGAGATAATATGTGGACTCCCTGTCTCTGTTGATCAAGGATCCTTTGGATGGACCAGTGGGCCCTCTGGACTATGGAGTGTCCTGTGGCAGAGTGTGGTATGGCTGTGACATGTTTTATAGCCCACTGGTCAGAAAATGGTTGGAATCAGTGGGAGGTATAAGCAGGACCATGATCAGTTTTAATTTCCTGTGGAACAGGGAAGGTGGAAAAAGCTAAAAAGGAAGGTTTTATAGCACCTTTTGATTTCTCACCAGCATGGGCAAAGGCGAAAACCGCACCGTTGTCGGCGTCGATTCAGACGGGGATATATTTTAGTCTCCCAAAAGGGGCTTGGTGTGTGATGCGTGATTGCCTGATCTGGAGACTCTTTAGTCCTCTTGGGTTGAGTGCAGCTGTGACGGAAGCAAAGGCATGTTGCTGACAATTTGGGCAGGCGGCTGCCATGGATCTTGGCTGATCTTGGGTAATTTTAAAGATGCTGAGCGGTGCAGGAATGTTTGGATGGTAGAAGCGGTGGCGGATCCTAGCCTGGTCAGAAACATTCCATAGGGAGGTTTGGAGAGCCGTTGCTGAGGCATCGGCTCTAGCATTGCCTACTATAAATGCAGGAAGGGTGGTATGAGACCTTGTGTACATGATATAGTGTGGGTGTTGTCTGTGGGACAAAAGAGAAATGAAAGGGGAAAGCAAATGCTCTAGTTGGGGTTAGAAATGTCTTTGAAAATGGAATTTTCGGTCCGCTGCACTAGGCCTTAGACATCTGCCGAATCAAATGAATAGGGCCTTTGAAAGCGGAGAAGGTCCTAATGAGTGCAGTCAATTCAGCAATTTGGGCAGGATGAGGATCCCCTGGCTTGGCTTTTGTCTCTTGAGCAATGCAGGCCCAGGGCAGTGCAGGGCAGGCCCAGAAGCAGAGCCCGGAGCCCTTGGAGGCTGCAAGCCTTAAACATCAGCGCCTGCAGCAGCCCAGATGCAGGTGCCACAGTTGCCAAGGCTGTCAAGGCCTTGAGAGCGGGAAGGTGGATTTTGCATCCCTGTGGCCTGATGGCAGCTCTGGAGCCAGGAGTGGCTGTGGCTGCAGCAGGACGGGTGGCTGAAAGTTTCCTGCCTTGCTTTGGTGGCATGGCTGCAGGGGCCAGTGCAGTGAGAGCCCCCTCTGTGCTGGTGGCAGCTCAGCTCTTGGGGACGCCGCTGTGCCCCAGCCCAGGAGCAGCAGCAGTGCCCAGGGGCAGCAGTGGTGCCAGTGGGACCCCCTGTGCACAGGGACCCCCAGCCGCGGGGTGGCCGTTGCAGCAGCCCCAGGGAGCTCCAGCCCCGGGATCCCGGAACAAGTGGAAATCCCAACTGTGCAAATGCTTCCTGTGCCCAAAAGTGTTGGAACCCAGAGCATCTCTCTGGATGCCCTGGATGTCTCAAAGCCCTGGCAGGGGCTCGGAGACCCTGGCAGGAAGCCAAAGACACCTGGAAATTCCATCTTAATTCATGGAGCAAATTGCCAACCTTATATGAAGAACTACAGGCCACAAAAGTTTAAGTAGCACAGTAGTAGGAATCACAGGGTGAAGGACAAAATTATAATGCACCGTACAGGGGGGTTTTATATGTTGTACAGGGGGGATTTAGAATACTGTGCATGGGTCGGGAGTCCCAAGGTGGAGGAATTTGGGCGTGCCCTGTCCTTCTTCTTTCTTCTTCTTGGCATCCATGTTCAGGATGATGTTGGCATGTGTGCATTGGTTCATAGAGAAAGTGCACTTGCCAACAAGGGCGAAAAGTATTGGAAATTAAAGGTAAATATCTACTATGTAGTTTTCACTATAAAAGAGACAACCACCCCGTGGGCGGGGGAGAGTGCCCTTGGCTGTCTTGCTGATCAGACCTCGGCTGGACAGACAGAAAAACTTTGGAGATAAGGAACAATAAAGTCAACTGAAGACCAAAAAGCAAGAGTCCAGACTCCTTCTTCGAAAGCGCGGCCTGCCCAGAACCACCTTTTCCCGTGCTGGGGCAGAGACCACTGGCAGCCGAGCCCGGCACAAAGGAATGAGAAAGACAAGTGAGGTTTTCTAAAGAAGCAGTATTTATTTGCTGAAGATCGGCAAATTCTAGGATTTCCAGAACACCTTTCATATTTCCATGGGATCCTATGGACTAACAGTCTTCAAAACATATTTACAGAGAATTTCTAAGCGACGAACATATTTACAGAATTCTTCTAACTTTTCAAACATATTTACAGAGGCGTCGTATCTGTGGCCATCATCTGCATCAGGCCTGGAAGAAAGGAAGAAGCAAAGCTGGACTCTGCTGCCAGCACTGGGCCCAGCTGGGCTGGGAGCTGGCCCCCAGGAGCTGGGACAGGGCTGGCAGGGCTGCTGTGGCCCCAGGCAAGTGCAGGGCAGGCCAGGGCTGGTGCGTGTGCCAGCACAATCCAGGCCCCCCTGCGGGCAGCGTGTCCCTGAGCGGGGCCATCCAGCCCAGCCCAAGCCTGGCGACAGGGCAGCCACTGTGTCTGTGGGCAGGGCATGGGGAGCATCTGCCTGTCTTACTTGTGGGGCTCCAACTTCATCCAAGGACCATGGGCTCCTCCTCATCCTCCTCGTCCACTTCCATCTGCTCGATATTGTCCTCCTCTTCGACTTCCATCTCCTCAAGTGGCTCTTCTGTGTCTACCTCCATCCTTTCTTCCCCATCCAGCACCATGTCCACTTCCATTTCCTCTATACCATCTCTGGCAGTCTGCAAGAGACAGCACAATCTCACAGTGGGCTTCCTGTCCCACACCATCCATTGCCACGCGGCTGCTGCCTGCTCAAGCAGGCTGCCCCCTCCCTGGAATGGCACTGTACCTCCACTGGCACAGCAGTGCTCATCCTGCTGGGATTGGTGCTCCAGAGCAGGCGTCAGGAAAATCCCAGGTGGCAGCAACAGCTCAGCGCTGACGGGCAGAGCGCAGAGCGAGCGCCAACTGAGCGCTGGCAGCAGGCAGAGTGTCTGCTGAGGTCGTTTCCAGGTGCTGGACGTTCCACCTGGAACACTGTGGGAGCTGTGATGTCACAGAAGTTTCAGGGCCGCGCCACACTGGGAAATGGGCATGGTAGAATGATGAAATCCTTGAATGGTTTGGCTTGGAAGGGACCCTAAAGATCATCTGGTTCCAAGCTGAGCAACTTCCCAGCAGAGCAGGTTGCTGCGGCCCCTGTCCAAGGTGGCCTTGGATGCTCCTTGGCATGGGGTATGCACAGCCTCTCTGCACTGGTCCCAGTGTCAGGGACAAGCACCCTGAGAGGAAAGAACTTCTTCCCATCATGGAATGGATTCCAGCTCTTGCAGTTTCATCTCATTCCCCCTTGTTCTGTCACTTCAGTTCCTGGCGGAGAGTCCTCTCCCACTTCCCTGTGGGTCAGGCTGTTCCTGCAGGGTCACACATGTGGCTGAAGCTGCAGGCAGGAGAGAGAGAAGCCAAGCTGGCAGAGAGAGGAAATGGGGAAAGTGACATGAGAGATGAGCAAAGAAGGAAAAAGTAGAGACATGCAAGGCATTGGGTTGGGTGGGCTGCGGGATTCATGACTTCTTTTAGAGGCCAGCTTCTCTGGTGCACTCAATGACTGTGTGATTGCGGCGTGTCCACAGTGAGCCCGTGTGAGCGAGCTGCACTGCCAGAGGCCGGAGCACACTTGCTTCAAGTGCTGATGCATGAGGCCAGAGACGGGTCTTTGTGTGCAACTCCAAACGCTGTGCATTGCGATGAAGAGGGTCCAGGGCCAGAGAGAAAATGAGGCTGGGGACTGAGGGTTTTATATGGGGGGGAGAAGGGGCGAAGCCAGGGCCTGCAGGGGACAAGAGAGGGAAGAACATTCTCTGGAGAGTAGATATAAGGAAAAAATGGCAGTTGAAGTGGGTGATGGCAACAAAAGCTGCAGATTGCAAGAGGCTGCAAGTGGCCATGGGTGAGAGCCCTGCATTCAGAGGGGTTTCTCTCTTTCACCTTGGTCCCCTTTGCCCTAAGGTATTACAGTTGCAATGAGAGGCCCCTGGGCCTCCACAGCTGCCCCCTTTTTGTTTTCAAGAATGAAAGCTTCTGCCATGGACTTTTGCAAGCGTTGAGCAAAACTGGATAAAATAACCAACACAATGAATACAATGTCTCTGCTGCTGTAGAGACACAAGCATATCCTCTCCCCCAAGTAATGAATGGGAAAGGGCCCATAATTTTTTTAGATTCAGGGTCTTTGATCCACACAGGTGGCTTTTCTTTTCACTGGGCTGCAGTGAAATTAAATGCCAATTGCCTGATGACTGGTGAGTTGGCTCCATAAATGAGGTGTTGAAAAAGTTGAGCACATCAAGGGCCTTGGCCAGTGTCTCAATGGGAGATAATATGTGGACTCCCTGTCTCTGTTGATCAAGGATCCTTTGGATGGACCAGTGGGCCCTCTGGACTATGGAGTGTCCTGTGGCAGAGTGTGGTATGGCTGTGACATGTTTTATAGCCCACTGGTCAGAAAATGGTTGGAATCAGTGGGAGGTATAAGCAGGACCATGATCAGTTTTAATTTCCTGTGGAACAGGGAAGGTGGAAAAAGCTAAAAAGGAAGGTTTTATAGCACCTTTTGATTTCTCACCAGCATGGGCAAAGGCGAAAACCGCACCGTTGTCGGCGTCGATTCAGACGGGGATATATTTTAGTCTCCCAAAAGGGGCTTGGTGTGTGATGCGTGATTGCCTGATCTGGAGACTCTTTAGTCCTCTTGGGTTGAGTGCAGCTGTGACGGAAGCAAAGGCATGTTGCTGACAATTTGGGCAGGCGGCTGCCATGGATCTTGGCTGATCTTGGGTAATTTTAAAGATGCTGAGCGGTGCAGGAATGTTTGGATGGTAGAAGCGGTGGCGGATCCTAGCCTGGTCAGAAACATTCCATAGGGAGGTTTGGAGAGCCGTTGCTGAGGCATCGGCTCTAGCATTGCCTACTATAAATGCAGGAAGGGTGGTATGAGACCTTGTGTACATGATATAGTGTGGGTGTTGTCTGTGGGACAAAAGAGAAATGAAAGGGGAAAGCAAATGCTCTAGTTGGGGTTAGAAATGTCTTTGAAAATGGAATTTTCGGTCCGCTGCACTAGGCCTTAGACATCTGCCGAATCAAATGAATAGGGCCTTTGAAAGCGGAGAAGGTCCTAATGAGTGCAGTCAATTCAGCAATTTGGGCAGGATGAGGATCCCCTGGCTTGGCTTTTGTCTCTTGAGCAATGCAGGCCCAGGGCAGTGCAGGGCAGGCCCAGAAGCAGAGCCCGGAGCCCTTGGAGGCTGCAAGCCTTAAACATCAGCGCCTGCAGCAGCCCAGATGCAGGTGCCACAGTTGCCAAGGCTGTCAAGGCCTTGAGAGCGGGAAGGTGGATTTTGCATCCCTGTGGCCTGATGGCAGCTCTGGAGCCAGGAGTGGCTGTGGCTGCAGCAGGACGGGTGGCTGAAAGTTTCCTGCCTTGCTTTGGTGGCATGGCTGCAGGGGCCAGTGCAGTGAGAGCCCCCTCTGTGCTGGTGGCAGCTCAGCTCTTGGGGACGCCGCTGTGCCCCAGCCCAGGAGCAGCAGCAGTGCCCAGGGGCAGCAGTGGTGCCAGTGGGACCCCCTGTGCACAGGGACCCCCAGCCGCGGGGTGGCCGTGGCAGCAGCCCCAGGGAGCTCCAGCCCCGGGATCCCGGAACAAGTGGAAATCCCAACTGTGCAAATGCTTCCTGTGCCCAAAAGTGTTGGAACCCAGAGCATCTGTCTGGATGCCCTGGATGTCTCAAAGCCCTGGCAGGGGCTCGGAGACCCTGGCAGGAAGCCAAAGACACCTGGAAATTCCATCTTAATTCATGGAGCAAATTGCCAACCTTATATGAAGAACTACAGGCCACAAAAGTTTAAGTAGCACAGTAGTAGGAATCACAGGGTGAAGGACAAAATTATAATGCACTGTACAGGGGGGTTTTATATGTTGTACAGGGGGGATTTAGAATACTGTGCATGGGTCGGGAGTCCCAAGGTGGAGGAATTTGGGCGTGCCCTGTCCTTCTTCTTTCTTCTTCTTGGCATCCATGTTCAGGATGATGTTGGCATGTGTGCATTGGTTCATAGAGAAAGTGCACTTGCCAACAAGGGCGAAAAGTATTGGAAATTAAAGGTAAATATCTACTATGTAGTTTTCACTATAAAAGAGACAACCACCCCGTGGGCGGGGGAGAGTGCCCTTGGCTGTCTTGCTGATCAGACCTCGGCTGGACAGACAGAAAAACTTTGGAGATAAGGAACAATAAAGTCAACTGAAGACCAAAAAGCAAGAGTCCAGACTCCTTCTTCGAAAGCGCGGCCTGCCCAGAACCACCTTTTCCCGTGCTGGGGCAGAGACCACTGGCAGCCGAGCCCGGCACAAAGGAATGAGAAAGACAAGTGAGGTTTTCTAAAGAAGCAGTATTTATTTGCTGAAGATCGGCAAATTCTAGGATTTCCAGAACACCTTTCATATTTCCATGGGATCCTATGGACTAACAGTCTTCAAAACATATTTACAGAGAATTTCTAAGCGACGAACATATTTACAGAATTCTTCTAACTTTTCAAACATATTTACAGAGGCGTCGTATCTGTGGCCATCATCTGCATCAGGCCTGGAAGAAAGGAAGAAGCAAAGCTGGACTCTGCTGCCAGCACTGGGCCCAGCTGGGCTGGGAGCTGGCCCCCAGGAGCTGGGACAGGGCTGGCAGGGCTGCTGTGGCCCCAGGCAAGTGCAGGGCAGGCCAGGGCTGGTGCGTGTGCCAGCACAATCCAGGCCCCCCTGCGGGCAGCGTGTCCCTGAGCGGGGCCATCCAGCCCAGCCCAAGCCTGGCGACAGGGCAGCCACTGTGTCTGTGGGCAGGGCATGGGGAGCATCTGCCTGTCTTACTTGTGGGGCTCCAACTTCATCCAAGGACCATGGGCTCCTCCTCATCCTCCTCGTCCACTTCCATCTGCTCGATATTGTCCTCCTCTTCGACTTCCATCTCCTCAAGTGGCTCTTCTGTGTCTACCTCCATCCTTTCTTCCCCATCCAGCACCATGTCCACTTCCATTTCCTCTATACCATCTCTGGCAGTCTGCAAGAGACAGCACAATCTCACAGTGGGCTTCCTGTCCCACACCATCCATTGCCACGCGGCTGCTGCCTGCTCAAGCAGGCTGCCCCCTCCCTGGAATGGCACTGTACCTCCACTGGCACAGCAGTGCTCATCCTGCTGGGATTGGTGCTCCAGAGCAGGCGTCAGGAAAATCCCAGGTGGCAGCAACAGCTCAGCGCTGACGGGCAGAGCGCAGAGCGAGCGCCAACTGAGCGCTGGCAGCAGGCAGAGTGTCTGCTCTGCTGGTTTCCAGGTGCTGGACGTTCCACCTGGAACACTGTGGGAGCTGTGATGTCACAGAAGTTTCAGGGCCGCGCCACACTGGGAAATGGGCATGGTAGAATGATGAAATCCTTGAATGGTTTGGCTTGGAAGGGACCCTAAAGATCATCTGGTTCCAAGCTGAGCAACTTCCCAGCAGAGCAGGTTGCTGCGGCCCCTGTCCAAGGTGGCCTTGGATGCTCCTTGGCATGGGGTATGCACAGCCTCTCTGCACTGGTCCCAGTGTCAGGGACAAGCACCCTGAGAGGAAAGAACTTCTTCCCATCATGGAATGGATTCCAGCTCTTGCAGTTTCATCTCATTCCCCCTTGTTCTGTCACTTCAGTTCCTGGCGGAGAGTCCTCTCCCACTTCCCTGTGGGTCAGGCTGTTCCTGCAGGGTCACACATGTGGCTGAAGCTGCAGGCAGGAGAGAGAGAAGCCAAGCTGGCAGAGAGAGGAAATGGGGAAAGTGACATGAGAGATGAGCAAAGAAGGAAAAAGTAGAGACATGCAAGGCATTGGGTTGGGTGGGCTGCGGGATTCATGACTTCTTTTAGAGGCCAGCTTCTCTGGTGCACTCAATGACTGTGTGATTGCGGCGTGTCCACAGTGAGCCCGTGTGAGCGAGCTGCACTGCCAGAGGCCGGAGCACACTTGCTTCAAGTGCTGATGCATGAGGCCAGAGACGGGTCTTTGTGTGCAACTCCAAACGCTGTGCATTGCGATGAAGAGGGTCCAGGGCCAGAGAGAAAATGAGGCTGGGGACTGAGGGTTTTATATGGGGGGGAGAAGGGGCGAAGCCAGGGCCTGCAGGGGACAAGAGAGGGAAGAACATTCTCTGGAGAGTAGATATAAGGAAAAAATGGCAGTTGAAGTGGGTGATGGCAACAAAAGCTGCAGATTGCAAGAGGCTGCAAGTGGCCATGGGTGAGAGCCCTGCATTCAGAGGGGTTTCTCTCTTTCACCTTGGTCCCCTTTGCCCTAAGGTATTACAGTTGCAATGAGAGGCCCCTGGGCCTCCACAACTGCCCCCTTTTTGTTTTCAAGAATGAAAGCTTCTGCCATGGACTTTTGCAAGCGTTGAGCAAAACTGGATAAAATAACCAACACAATGAATACAATGTCTCTGCTGCTGTAGAGACACAAGCATATCCTCTCCCCCAAGTAATGAATGGGAAAGGGCCCATAATTTTTTTAGATTCAGGGTCTTTGATCAGCAAAGGTGGCTTTTCTTTTCACTGGGCTGCAGTGAAATTAAATGCCAATTGCCTGATGACTGGTGAGTTGGCTCCATAAATGAGGTGTTGAAAAAGTTGAGCACATCAAGGGCCTTGGCCAGTGTCTCAATGGGAGATAATATGTGGACTCCCTGTCTCTGTTGATCAAGGATCCTTTGGATGGACCAGTGGGCCCTCTGGACTATGGAGTGTCCTGTGGCAGAGTGTGGTATGGCTGTGACATGTTTTATAGCCCACTGGTCAGAAAATGGTTGGAATCAGTGGGAGGTATAAGCAGGACCATGATCAGTTTTAATTTCCTGTGGAACAGGGAAGGTGGAAAAAGCTAAAAAGGAAGGTTTTATAGCACCTTTTGATTTCTCACCAGCATGGGCAAAGGCGAAAACCGCACCGTTGTCGGCGTCGATTCAGACGGGGATATATTTTAGTCTCCCAAAAGGGGCTTGGTGTGTGATGCGTGATTGCCTGATCTGGAGACTCTTTAGTCCTCTTGGGTTGAGTGCAGCTGTGACGGAAGCAAAGGCATGTTGCTGACAATTTGGGCAGGCGGCTGCCATGGATCTTGGCTGATCTTGGGTAATTTTAAAGATGCTGAGCGGTGCAGGAATGTTTGGATGGTAGAAGCGGTGGCGGATCCTAGCCTGGTCAGAAACATTCCATAGGGAGGTTTGGAGAGCCGTTGCTGAGGCATCGGCTCTAGCATTGCCTACTATAAATGCAGGAAGGGTGGTATGAGACCTTGTGTACATGATATAGTGTGGGTGTTGTCTGTGGGACAAAAGAGAAATGAAAGGGGAAAGCAAATGCTCTAGTTGGGGTTAGAAATGTCTTTGAAAATGGAATTTTCGGTCCGCTGCACTAGGCCTTAGACATCTGCCAAATCAAATGAATAGGGCCTTTGAAAGCGGAGAAGGTCCTAATGAGTGCAGTCAATTCAGCAATTTGGGCAGGATGAGGATCCCCTGGCTTGGCTTTTGTCTCTTGAGCAATGCAGGCCCAGGGCAGTGCAGGGCAGGCCCAGAAGCAGAGCCCGGAGCCCTTGGAGGCTGCAAGCCTTAAACATCAGCGCCTGCAGCAGCCCAGATGCAGGTGCCACAGTTGCCAAGGCTGTCAAGGCCTTGAGAGCGGGAAGGTGGATTTTGCATCCCTGTGGCCTGATGGCAGCTCTGGAGCCAGGAGTGGCTGTGGCTGCAGCAGGACGGGTGGCTGAAAGTTTCCTGCCTTGCTTTGGTGGCATGGCTGCAGGGGCCAGTGCAGTGAGAGCCCCCTCTGTGCTGGTGGCAGCTCAGCTCTTGGGGACGCCGCTGTGCCCCAGCCCAGGAGCAGCAGCAGTGCCCAGGGGCAGCAGTGGTGCCAGTGGGACCCCCTGTGCACAGGGACCCCCAGCCGCGGGGTGGCCGTGGCAGCAGCCCCAGGGAGCTCCAGCCCCGGGATCCCGGAACAAGTGGAAATCCCAACTGTGCAAATGCTTCCTGTGCCCAAAAGTGTTGGAACCCAGAGCATCTCTCTGGATGCCCTGGATGTCTCAAAGCCCTGGCAGGGGCTCGGAGACCCTGGCAGGAAGCCAAAGACACCTGGAAATTCCATCTTAATTCATGGAGCAAATTGCCAACCTTATATGAAGAACTACAGGCCACAAAAGTTTAAGTAGCACAGTAGTAGGAATCACAGGGTGAAGGACAAAATTATAATGCACTGTACAGGGGGGTTTTATATGTTGTACAGGGGGGATTTAGAATACTGTGCATGGGTCGGGAGTCCCAAGGTGGAGGAATTTGGGCGTGCCCTGTCCTTCTTCTTTCTTCTTCTTGGCATCCATGTTCAGGATGATGTTGGCATGTGTGCATTGGTTCATAGAGAAAGTGCACTTGCCAACAAGGGCGAAAAGTATTGGAAATTAAAGGTAAATATCTACTATGTAGTTTTCACTATAAAAGAGACAACCACCCCGTGGGCGGGGGAGAGTGCCCTTGGCTGTCTTGCTGATCAGACCTCGGCTGGACAGACAGAAAAACTTTGGAGATAAGGAACAATAAAGTCAACTGAAGACCAAAAAGCAAGAGTCCAGACTCCTTCTTCGAAAGCGCGGCCTGCCCAGAACCACCTTTTCCCGTGCTGGGGCAGAGACCACTGGCAGCCGAGCCCGGCACAAAGGAATGAGAAAGACAAGTGAGGTTTTCTAAAGAAGCAGTATTTATTTGCTGAAGATCGGCAAATTCTAGGATTTCCAGAACACCTTTCATATTTCCATGGGATCCTATGGACTAACAGTCTTCAAAACATATTTACAGAGAATTTCTAAGCGACGAACATATTTACAGAATTCTTCTAACTTTTCAAACATATTTACAGAGGCGTCGTATCTGTGGCCATCATCTGCATCAGGCCTGGAAGAAAGGAAGAAGCAAAGCTGGACTCTGCTGCCAGCACTGGGCCCAGCTGGGCTGGGAGCTGGCCCCCAGGAGCTGGGACAGGGCTGGCAGGGCTGCTGTGGCCCCAGGCAAGTGCAGGGCAGGCCAGGGCTGGTGCGTGTGCCAGCACAATCCAGGCCCCCCTGCGGGCAGCGTGTCCCTGAGCGGGGCCATCCAGCCCAGCCCAAGCCTGGCGACAGGGCAGCCACTGTGTCTGTGGGCAGGGCATGGGGAGCATCTGCCTGTCTTACTTGTGGGGCTCCAACTTCATCCAAGGACCATGGGCTCCTCCTCATCCTCCTCGTCCACTTCCATCTGCTCGATATTGTCCTCCTCTTCGACTTCCATCTCCTCAAGTGGCTCTTCTGTGTCTACCTCCATCCTTTCTTCCCCATCCAGCACCATGTCCACTTCCATTTCCTCTATACCATCTCTGGCAGTCTGCAAGAGACAGCACAATCTCACAGTGGGCTTCCTGTCCCACACCATCCATTGCCACGCGGCTGCTGCCTGCTCAAGCAGGCTGCCCCCTCCCTGGAATGGCACTGTACCTCCACTGGCACAGCAGTGCTCATCCTGCTGGGATTGGTGCTCCAGAGCAGGCGTCAGGAAAATCCCAGGTGGCAGCAACAGCTCAGCGCTGACGGGCAGAGCGCAGAGCGAGCGCCAACTGAGCGCTGGCAGCAGGCAGAGTGTCTGCTCTGCTGGTTTCCAGGTGCTGGACGTTCCACCTGGAACACTGTGGGAGCTGTGATGTCACAGAAGTTTCAGGGCCGCGCCACACTGGGAAATGGGCATGGTAGAATGATGAAATCCTTGAATGGTTTGGCTTGGAAGGGACCCTAAAGATCATCTGGTTCCAAGCTGAGCAACTTCCCAGCAGAGCAGGTTGCTGCGGCCCCTGTCCAAGGTGGCCTTGGATGCTCCTTGGCATGGGGTATGCACAGCCTCTCTGCACTGGTCCCAGTGTCAGGGACAAGCACCCTGAGAGGAAAGAACTTCTTCCCATCATGGAATGGATTCCAGCTCTTGCAGTTTCATCTCATTCCCCCTTGTTCTGTCACTTCAGTTCCTGGCGGAGAGTCCTCTCCCACTTCCCTGTGGGTCAGGCTGTTCCTGCAGGGTCACACATGTGGCTGAAGCTGCAGGCAGGAGAGAGAGAAGCCAAGCTGGCAGAGAGAGGAAATGGGGAAAGTGACATGAGAGATGAGCAAAGAAGGAAAAAGTAGAGACATGCAAGGCATTGGGTTGGGTGGGCTGCGGGATTCATGACTTCTTTTAGAGGCCAGCTTCTCTGGTGCACTCAATGACTGTGTGATTGCGGCGTGTCCACAGTGAGCCCGTGTGAGCGAGCTGCACTGCCAGAGGCCGGAGCACACTTGCTTCAAGTGCTGATGCATGAGGCCAGAGACGGGTCTTTGTGTGCAACTCCAAACGCTGTGCATTGCGATGAAGAGGGTCCAGGGCCAGAGAGAAAATGAGGCTGGGGACTGAGGGTTTTATATGGGGGGGAGAAGGGGCGAAGCCAGGGCCTGCAGGGGACAAGAGAGGGAAGAACATTCTCTGGAGAGTAGATATAAGGAAAAAATGGCAGTTGAAGTGGGTGATGGCAACAAAAGCTGCAGATTGCAAGAGGCTGCAAGTGGCCATGGGTGAGAGCCCTGCATTCAGAGGGGTTTCTCTCTTTCACCTTGGTCCCCTTTGCCCTAAGGTATTACAGTTGCAATGAGAGGCCCCTGGGCCTCCACAACTGCCCCCTTTTTGTTTTCAAGAATGAAAGCTTCTGCCATGGACTTTTGCAAGCGTTGAGCAAAACTGGATAAAATAACCAACACAATGAATACAATGTCTCTGCTGCTGTAGAGACACAAGCATATCCTCTCCCCCAAGTAATGAATGGGAAAGGGCCCATAATTTTTTTAGATTCAGGGTCTTTGATCCACACAGGTGGCTTTTCTTTTCACTGGGCTGCAGTGAAATTAAATGCCAATTGCCTGATGACTGGTGAGTTGGCTCCATAAATGAGGTGTTGAAAAAGTTGAGCACATCAAGGGCCTTGGCCAGTGTCTCAATGGGAGATAATATGTGGACTCCCTGTCTCTGTTGATCAAGGATCCTTTGGATGGACCAGTGGGCCCTCTGGACTATGGAGTGTCCTGTGGCAGAGTGTGGTATGGCTGTGACATGTTTTATAGCCCACTGGTCAGAAAATGGTTGGAATCAGTGGGAGGTATAAGCAGGACCATGATCAGTTTTAATTTCCTGTGGAACAGGGAAGGTGGAAAAAGCTAAAAAGGAAGGTTTTATAGCACCTTTTGATTTCTCACCAGCATGGGCAAAGGCGAAAACCGCACCGTTGTCGGCGTCGATTCAGACGGGGATATATTTTAGTCTCCCAAAAGGGGCTTGGTGTGTGATGCGTGATTGCCCGATCTGGAGACTCTTTAGTCCTCTTGGGTTGAGTGCAGCTGTGACGGAAGCAAAGGCATGTTGCTGACAATTTGGGCAGGCGGCTGCCATGGATCTTGGCTGATCTTGGGTAATTTTAAAGATGCTGAGCGGTGCAGGAATGTTTGGATGGTAGAAGCGGTGGCGGATCCTAGCCTGGTCAAAAACATTCCCTAGGGAGGTTTGGAGAACCATTGCTGAGGCATCTGCTCTAGCATTGCCTACTATAAATGCAGGAAGGGTGGTATGAGACCTTGTGTACATGATATAGTGTGGGTGTTGTCTGTGGGACAAAAGAGAAATGAAAGGGGAAAGCAAATGCTCTAGTTGGGGTTAGAAATGTCTTTGAAAATGGAATTTTCGGTCCGCTGCACTAGGCCTTAGACATCTGCCGAATCAAATGAATAGGGCCTTTGAAAGCGGAGAAGGTCCTAATGAGTGCAGTCAATTCAGCAATTTGGGCAGGATGAGGATCCCCTGGCTTGGCTTTTGTCTCTTGAGCAATGCAGGCCCAGGGCAGTGCAGGGCAGGCCCAGAAGCAGAGCCCGGAGCCCTTGGAGGCTGCAAGCCTTAAACATCAGCGCCTGCAGCAGCCCAGATGCAGGTGCCACAGTTGCCAAGGCTGTCAAGGCCTTGAGAGCGGGAAGGTGGATTTTGCATCCCTGTGGCCTGATGGCAGCTCTGGAGCCAGGAGTGGCTGTGGCTGCAGCAGGACGGGTGGCTGAAAGTTTCCTGCCTTGCTTTGGTGGCATGGCTGCAGGGGCCAGTGCAGTGAGAGCCCCCTCTGTGCTGGTGGCAGCTCAGCTCTTGGGGACGCCGCTGTGCCCCAGCCCAGGAGCAGCAGCAGTGCCCAGGGGCAGCAGTGGTGCCAGTGGGACCCCCTGTGCACAGGGACCCCCAGCCGCGGGGTGGCCGTGGCAGCAGCCCCAGGGAGCTCCAGCCCCGGGATCCCGGAACAAGTGGAAATCCCAACTGTGCAAATGCTTCCTGTGCCCAAAAGTGTTGGAACCCAGAGCATCTCTCTGGATGCCCTGGATGTCTCAAAGCCCTGGCAGGGGCTCGGAGACCCTGGCAGGAAGCCAAAGACACCTGGAAATTCCATCTTAATTCATGGAGCAAATTGCCAACCTTATATGAAGAACTACAGGCCACAAAAGTTTAAGTAGCACAGTAGTAGGAATCACAGGGTGAAGGACAAAATTATAATGCACCGTACAGGGGGGTTTTATATGTTGTACAGGGGGGATTTAGAATACTGTGCATGGGTCGGGAGTCCCAAGGTGGAGGAATTTGGGCGTGCCCTGTCCTTCTTCTTTCTTCTTCTTGGCATCCATGTTCAGGATGATGTTGGCATGTGTGCATTGGTTCATAGAGAAAGTGCACTTGCCAACAAGGGCGAAAAGTATTGGAAATTAAAGGTAAATATCTACTATGTAGTTTTCACTATAAAAGAGACAACCACCCCGTGGGCGGGGGAGAGTGCCCTTGGCTGTCTTGCTGATCAGACCTCGGCTGGACAGACAGAAAAACTTTGGAGATAAGGAACAATAAAGTCAACTGAAGACCAAAAAGCAAGAGTCCAGACTCCTTCTTCGAAAGCGCGGCCTGCCCAGAACCACCTTTTCCCGTGCTGGGGCAGAGACCACTGGCAGCCGAGCCCGGCACAAAGGAATGAGAAAGACAAGTGAGGTTTTCTAAAGAAGCAGTATTTATTTGCTGAAGATCGGCAAATTCTAGGATTTCCAGAACACCTTTCATATTTCCATGGGATCCTATGGACTAACAGTCTTCAAAACATATTTACAGAGAATTTCTAAGCGACGAACATATTTACAGAATTCTTCTAACTTTTCAAACATATTTACAGAGGCGTCGTATCTGTGGCCATCATCTGCATCAGGCCTGGAAGAAAGGAAGAAGCAAAGCTGGACTCTGCTGCCAGCACTGGGCCCAGCTGGGCTGGGAGCTGGCCCCCAGGAGCTGGGACAGGGCTGGCAGGGCTGCTGTGGCCCCAGGCAAGTGCAGGGCAGGCCAGGGCTGGTGCGTGTGCCAGCACAATCCAGGCCCCCCTGCGGGCAGCGTGTCCCTGAGCGGGGCCATCCAGCCCAGCCCAAGCCTGGCGACAGGGCAGCCACTGTGTCTGTGGGCAGGGCATGGGGAGCATCTGCCTGTCTTACTTGTGGGGCTCCAACTTCATCCAAGGACCATGGGCTCCTCCTCATCCTCCTCGTCCACTTCCATCTGCTCGATATTGTCCTCCTCTTCGACTTCCATCTCCTCAAGTGGCTCTTCTGTGTCTACCTCCATCCTTTCTTCCCCATCCAGCACCATGTCCACTTCCATTTCCTCTATACCATCTCTGGCAGTCTGCAAGAGACAGCACAATCTCACAGTGGGCTTCCTGTCCCACACCATCCATTGCCACGCGGCTGCTGCCTGCTCAAGCAGGCTGCCCCCTCCCTGGAATGGCACTGTACCTCCACTGGCACAGCAGTGCTCATCCTGCTGGGATTGGTGCTCCAGAGCAGGCGTCAGGAAAATCCCAGGTGGCAGCAACAGCTCAGCGCTGACGGGCAGAGCGCAGAGCGAGCGCCAACTGAGCGCTGGCAGCAGGCAGAGTGTCTGCTCTGCTGGTTTCCAGGTGCTGGACGTTCCACCTGGAACACTGTGGGAGCTGTGATGTCACAGAAGTTTCAGGGCCGCGCCACACTGGGAAATGGGCATGGTAGAATGATGAAATCCTTGAATGGTTTGGCTTGGAAGGGACCCTAAAGATCATCTGGTTCCAAGCTGAGCAACTTCCCAGCAGAGCAGGTTGCTGCGGCCCCTGTCCAAGGTGGCCTTGGATGCTCCTTGGCATGGGGTATGCACAGCCTCTCTGCACTGGTCCCAGTGTCAGGGACAAGCACCCTGAGAGGAAAGAACTTCTTCCCATCATGGAATGGATTCCAGCTCTTGCAGTTTCATCTCATTCCCCCTTGTTCTGTCACTTCAGTTCCTGGCGGAGAGTCCTCTCCCACTTCCCTGTGGGTCAGGCTGTTCCTGCAGGGTCACACATGTGGCTGAAGCTGCAGGCAGGAGAGAGAGAAGCCAAGCTGGCAGAGAGAGGAAATGGGGAAAGTGACATGAGAGATGAGCAAAGAAGGAAAAAGTAGAGACATGCAAGGCATTGGGTTGGGTGGGCTGCGGGATTCATGACTTCTTTTAGAGGCCAGCTTCTCTGGTGCACTCAATGACTGTGTGATTGCGGCGTGTCCACAGTGAGCCCGTGTGAGCGAGCTGCACTGCCAGAGGCCGGAGCACACTTGCTTCAAGTGCTGATGCATGAGGCCAGAGACGGGTCTTTGTGTGCAACTCCAAACGCTGTGCATTGCGATGAAGAGGGTCCAGGGCCAGAGAGAAAATGAGGCTGGGGACTGAGGGTTTTATATGGGGGGGAGAAGGGGCGAAGCCAGGGCCTGCAGGGGACAAGAGAGGGAAGAACATTCTCTGGAGAGTAGATATAAGGAAAAAATGGCAGTTGAAGTGGGTGATGGCAACAAAAGCTGCAGATTGCAAGAGGCTGCAAGTGGCCATGGGTGAGAGCCCTGCATTCAGAGGGGTTTCTCTCTTTCACCTTGGTCCCCTTTGCCCTAAGGTATTACAGTTGCAATGAGAGGCCCCTGGGCCTCCACAACTGCCCCCTTTTTGTTTTCAAGAATGAAAGCTTCTGCCATGGACTTTTGCAAGCGTTGAGCAAAACTGGATAAAATAACCAACACAATGAATACAATGTCTCTGCTGCTGTAGAGACACAAGCATATCCTCTCCCCCAAGTAATGAATGGGAAAGGGCCCATAATTTTTTTAGATTCAGGGTCTTTGATCAGCAAAGGTGGCTTTTCTTTTCACTGGGCTGCAGTGAAATTAAATGCCAATTGCCTGATGACTGGTGAGTTGGCTCCATAAATGAGGTGTTGAAAAAGTTGAGCACATCAAGGGCCTTGGCCAGTGTCTCAATGGGAGATAATATGTGGACTCCCTGTCTCTGTTGATCAAGGATCCTTTGGATGGACCAGTGGGCCCTCTGGACTATGGAGTGTCCTGTGGCAGAGTGTGGTATGGCTGTGACATGTTTTATAGCCCACTGGTCAGAAAATGGTTGGAATCAGTGGGAGGTATAAGCAGGACCATGATCAGTTTTAATTTCCTGTGGAACAGGGAAGGTGGAAAAAGCTAAAAAGGAAGGTTTTATAGCACCTTTTGATTTCTCACCAGCATGGGCAAAGGCGAAAACCGCACCGTTGTCGGCGTCGATTCAGACGGGGATATATTTTAGTCTCCCAAAAGGGGCTTGGTGTGTGATGCGTGATTGCCCGATCTGGAGACTCTTTAGTCCTCTTGGGTTGAGTGCAGCTGTGACGGAAGCAAAGGCATGTTGCTGACAATTTGGGCAGGCGGCTGCCATGGATCTTGGCTGATCTTGGGTAATTTTAAAGATGCTGAGCGGTGCAGGAATGTTTGGATGGTAGAAGCGGTGGCGGATCCTAGCCTGGTCAGAAACATTCCATAGGGAGGTTTGGAGAGCCGTTGCTGAGGCATCGGCTCTAGCATTGCCTACTATAAATGCAGGAAGGGTGGTATGAGACCTTGTGTACATGATATAGTGTGGGTGTTGTCTGTGGGACAAAAGAGAAATGAAAGGGGAAAGCAAATGCTCTAGTTGGGGTTAGAAATGTCTTTGAAAATGGAATTTTCGGTCCGCTGCACTAGGCCTTAGACATCTGCCGAATCAAATGAATAGGGCCTTTGAAAGCGGAGAAGGTCCTAATGAGTGCAGTCAATTCAGCAATTTGGGCAGGATGAGGATCCCCTGGCTTGGCTTTTGTCTCTTGAGCAATGCAGGCCCAGGGCAGTGCAGGGCAGGCCCAGAAGCAGAGCCCGGAGCCCTTGGAGGCTGCAAGCCTTAAACATCAGCGCCTGCAGCAGCCCAGATGCAGGTGCCACAGTTGCCAAGGCTGTCAAGGCCTTGAGAGCGGGAAGGTGGATTTTGCATCCCTGTGGCCTGATGGCAGCTCTGGAGCCAGGAGTGGCTGTGGCTGCAGCAGGACGGGTGGCTGAAAGTTTCCTGCCTTGCTTTGGTGGCATGGCTGCAGGGGCCAGTGCAGTGAGAGCCCCCTCTGTGCTGGTGGCAGCTCAGCTCTTGGGGACGCCGCTGTGCCCCAGCCCAGGAGCAGCAGCAGTGCCCAGGGGCAGCAGTGGTGCCAGTGGGACCCCCTGTGCACAGGGACCCCCAGCCGCGGGGTGGCCGTGGCAGCAGCCCCAGGGAGCTCCAGCCCCGGGATCCCGGAACAAGTGGAAATCCCAACTGTGCAAATGCTTCCTGTGCCCAAAAGTGTTGGAACCCAGAGCATCTCTCTGGATGCCCTGGATGTCTCAAAGCCCTGGCAGGGGCTCGGAGACCCTGGCAGGAAGCCAAAGACACCTGGAAATTCCATCTTAATTCATGGAGCAAATTGCCAACCTTATATGAAGAACTACAGGCCACAAAAGTTTAAGTAGCACAGTAGTAGGAATCACAGGGTGAAGGACAAAATTATAATGCACTGTACAGGGGGGTTTTATATGTTGTACAGGGGGGATTTAGAATACTGTGCATGGGTCGGGAGTCCCAAGGTGGAGGAATTTGGGCGTGCCCTGTCCTTCTTCTTTCTTCTTCTTGGCATCCATGTTCAGGATGATGTTGGCATGTGTGCATTGGTTCATAGAGAAAGTGCACTTGCCAACAAGGGCGAAAAGTATTGGAAATTAAAGGTAAATATCTACTATGTAGTTTTCACTATAAAAGAGACAACCACCCCGTGGGCGGGGGAGAGTGCCCTTGGCTGTCTTGCTGATCAGACCTCGGCTGGACAGACAGAAAAACTTTGGAGATAAGGAACAATAAAGTCAACTGAAGACCAAAAAGCAAGAGTCCAGACTCCTTCTTCGAAAGCGCGGCCTGCCCAGAACCACCTTTTCCCGTGCTGGGGCAGAGACCACTGGCAGCCGAGCCCGGCACAAAGGAATGAGAAAGACAAGTGAGGTTTTCTAAAGAAGCAGTATTTATTTGCTGAAGATCGGCAAATTCTAGGATTTCCAGAACACCTTTCATATTTCCATGGGATCCTATGGACTAACAGTCTTCAAAACATATTTACAGAGAATTTCTAAGCGACGAACATATTTACAGAATTCTTCTAACTTTTCAAACATATTTACAGAGGCGTCGTATCTGTGGCCATCATCTGCATCAGGCCTGGAAGAAAGGAAGAAGCAAAGCTGGACTCTGCTGCCAGCACTGGGCCCAGCTGGGCTGGGAGCTGGCCCCCAGGAGCTGGGACAGGGCTGGCAGGGCTGCTGTGGCCCCAGGCAAGTGCAGGGCAGGCCAGGGCTGGTGCGTGTGCCAGCACAATCCAGGCCCCCCTGCGGGCAGCGTGTCCCTGAGCGGGGCCATCCAGCCCAGCCCAAGCCTGGCGACAGGGCAGCCACTGTGTCTGTGGGCAGGGCATGGGGAGCATCTGCCTGTCTTACTTGTGGGGCTCCAACTTCATCCAAGGACCATGGGCTCCTCCTCATCCTCCTCGTCCACTTCCATCTGCTCGATATTGTCCTCCTCTTCGACTTCCATCTCCTCAAGTGGCTCTTCTGTGTCTACCTCCATCCTTTCTTCCCCATCCAGCACCATGTCCACTTCCATTTCCTCTATACCATCTCTGGCAGTCTGCAAGAGACAGCACAATCTCACAGTGGGCTTCCTGTCCCACACCATCCATTGCCACGCGGCTGCTGCCTGCTCAAGCAGGCTGCCCCCTCCCTGGAATGGCACTGTACCTCCACTGGCACAGCAGTGCTCATCCTGCTGGGATTGGTGCTCCAGAGCAGGCGTCAGGAAAATCCCAGGTGGCAGCAACAGCTCAGCGCTGACGGGCAGAGCGCAGAGCGAGCGCCAACTGAGCGCTGGCAGCAGGCAGAGTGTCTGCTGAGGTCGTTTCCAGGTGCTGGACGTTCCACCTGGAACACTGTGGGAGCTGTGATGTCACAGAAGTTTCAGGGCCGCGCCACACTGGGAAATGGGCATGGTAGAATGATGAAATCCTTGAATGGTTTGGCTTGGAAGGGACCCTAAAGATCATCTGGTTCCAAGCTGAGCAACTTCCCAGCAGAGCAGGTTGCTGCGGCCCCTGTCCAAGGTGGCCTTGGATGCTCCTTGGCATGGGGTATGCACAGCCTCTCTGCACTGGTCCCAGTGTCAGGGACAAGCACCCTGAGAGGAAAGAACTTCTTCCCATCATGGAATGGATTCCAGCTCTTGCAGTTTCATCTCATTCCCCCTTGTTCTGTCACTTCAGTTCCTGGCGGAGAGTCCTCTCCCACTTCCCTGTGGGTCAGGCTGTTCCTGCAGGGTCACACATGTGGCTGAAGCTGCAGGCAGGAGAGAGAGAAGCCAAGCTGGCAGAGAGAGGAAATGGGGAAAGTGACATGAGAGATGAGCAAAGAAGGAAAAAGTAGAGACATGCAAGGCATTGGGTTGGGTGGGCTGCGGGATTCATGACTTCTTTTAGAGGCCAGCTTCTCTGGTGCACTCAATGACTGTGTGATTGCGGCGTGTCCACAGTGAGCCCGTGTGAGCGAGCTGCACTGCCAGAGGCCGGAGCACACTTGCTTCAAGTGCTGATGCATGAGGCCAGAGACGGGTCTTTGTGTGCAACTCCAAACGCTGTGCATTGCGATGAAGAGGGTCCAGGGCCAGAGAGAAAATGAGGCTGGGGACTGAGGGTTTTATATGGGGGGGAGAAGGGGCGAAGCCAGGGCCTGCAGGGGACAAGAGAGGGAAGAACATTCTCTGGAGAGTAGATATAAGGAAAAAATGGCAGTTGAAGTGGGTGATGGCAACAAAAGCTGCAGATTGCAAGAGGCTGCAAGTGGCCATGGGTGAGAGCCCTGCATTCAGAGGGGTTTCTCTCTTTCACCTTGGTCCCCTTTGCCCTAAGGTATTACAGTTGCAATGAGAGGCCCCTGGGCCTCCACAACTGCCCCCTTTTTGTTTTCAAGAATGAAAGCTTCTGCCATGGACTTTTGCAAGCGTTGAGCAAAACTGGATAAAATAACCAACACAATGAATACAATGTCTCTGCTGCTGTAGAGACACAAGCATATCCTCTCCCCCAAGTAATGAATGGGAAAGGGCCCATAATTTTTTTAGATTCAGGGTCTTTGATCAGCAAAGGTGGCTTTTCTTTTCACTGGGCTGCAGTGAAATTAAATGCCAATTGCCTGATGACTGGTGAGTTGGCTCCATAAATGAGGTGTTGAAAAAGTTGAGCACATCAAGGGCCTTGGCCAGTGTCTCAATGGGAGATAATATGTGGACTCCCTGTCTCTGTTGATCAAGGATCCTTTGGATGGACCAGTGGGCCCTCTGGACTATGGAGTGTCCTGTGGCAGAGTGTGGTATGGCTGTGACATGTTTTATAGCCCACTGGTCAGAAAATGGTTGGAATCAGTGGGAGGTATAAGCAGGACCATGATCAGTTTTAATTTCCTGTGGAACAGGGAAGGTGGAAAAAGCTAAAAAGGAAGGTTTTATAGCACCTTTTGATTTCTCACCAGCATGGGCAAAGGCGAAAACCGCACCGTTGTCGGCGTCGATTCAGACGGGGATATATTTTAGTCTCCCAAAAGGGGCTTGGTGTGTGATGCGTGATTGCCTGATCTGGAGACTCTTTAGTCCTCTTGGGTTGAGTGCAGCTGTGACGGAAGCAAAGGCATGTTGCTGACAATTTGGGCAGGCGGCTGCCATGGATCTTGGCTGATCTTGGGTAATTTTAAAGATGCTGAGCGGTGCAGGAATGTTTGGATGGTAGAAGCGGTGGCGGATCCTAGCCTGGTCAGAAACATTCCATAGGGAGGTTTGGAGAGCCGTTGCTGAGGCATCGGCTCTAGCATTGCCTACTATAAATGCAGGAAGGGTGGTATGAGACCTTGTGTACATGATATAGTGTGGGTGTTGTCTGTGGGACAAAAGAGAAATGAAAGGGGAAAGCAAATGCTCTAGTTGGGGTTAGAAATGTCTTTGAAAATGGAATTTTCGGTCCGCTGCACTAGGCCTTAGACATCTGCCGAATCAAATGAATAGGGCCTTTGAAAGCGGAGAAGGTCCTAATGAGTGCAGTCAATTCAGCAATTTGGGCAGGATGAGGATCCCCTGGCTTGGCTTTTGTCTCTTGAGCAATGCAGGCCCAGGGCAGTGCAGGGCAGGCCCAGAAGCAGAGCCCGGAGCCCTTGGAGGCTGCAAGCCTTAAACATCAGCGCCTGCAGCAGCCCAGATGCAGGTGCCACAGTTGCCAAGGCTGTCAAGGCCTTGAGAGCGGGAAGGTGGATTTTGCATCCCTGTGGCCTGATGGCAGCTCTGGAGCCAGGAGTGGCTGTGGCTGCAGCAGGACGGGTGGCTGAAAGTTTCCTGCCTTGCTTTGGTGGCATGGCTGCAGGGGCCAGTGCAGTGAGAGCCCCCTCTGTGCTGGTGGCAGCTCAGCTCTTGGGGACGCCGCTGTGCCCCAGCCCAGGAGCAGCAGCAGTGCCCAGGGGCAGCAGTGGTGCCAGTGGGACCCCCTGTGCACAGGGACCCCCAGCCGCGGGGTGGCCGTGGCAGCAGCCCCAGGGAGCTCCAGCCCCGGGATCCCGGAACAAGTGGAAATCCCAACTGTGCAAATGCTTCCTGTGCCCAAAAGTGTTGGAACCCAGAGCATCTCTCTGGATGCCCTGGATGTCTCAAAGCCCTGGCAGGGGCTCGGAGACCCTGGCAGGAAGCCAAAGACACCTGGAAATTCCATCTTAATTCATGGAGCAAATTGCCAACCTTATATGAAGAACTACAGGCCACAAAAGTTTAAGTAGCACAGTAGTAGGAATCACAGGGTGAAGGACAAAATTATAATGCACTGTACAGGGGGGTTTTATATGTTGTACAGGGGGGATTTAGAATACTGTGCATGGGTCGGGAGTCCCAAGGTGGAGGAATTTGGGCGTGCCCTGTCCTTCTTCTTTCTTCTTCTTGGCATCCATGTTCAGGATGATGTTGGCATGTGTGCATTGGTTCATAGAGAAAGTGCACTTGCCAACAAGGGCGAAAAGTATTGGAAATTAAAGGTAAATATCTACTATGTAGTTTTCACTATAAAAGAGACAACCACCCCGTGGGCGGGGGAGAGTGCCCTTGGCTGTCTTGCTGATCAGACCTCGGCTGGACAGACAGAAAAACTTTGGAGATAAGGAACAATAAAGTCAACTGAAGACCAAAAAGCAAGAGTCCAGACTCCTTCTTCGAAAGCGCGGCCTGCCCAGAACCACCTTTTCCCGTGCTGGGGCAGAGACCACTGGCAGCCGAGCCCGGCACAAAGGAATGAGAAAGACAAGTGAGGTTTTCTAAAGAAGCAGTATTTATTTGCTGAAGATCGGCAAATTCTAGGATTTCCAGAACACCTTTCATATTTCCATGGGATCCTATGGACTAACAGTCTTCAAAACATATTTACAGAGAATTTCTAAGCGACGAACATATTTACAGAATTCTTCTAACTTTTCAAACATATTTACAGAGGCGTCGTATCTGTGGCCATCATCTGCATCAGGCCTGGAAGAAAGGAAGAAGCAAAGCTGGACTCTGCTGCCAGCACTGGGCCCAGCTGGGCTGGGAGCTGGCCCCCAGGAGCTGGGACAGGGCTGGCAGGGCTGCTGTGGCCCCAGGCAAGTGCAGGGCAGGCCAGGGCTGGTGCGTGTGCCAGCACAATCCAGGCCCCCCTGCGGGCAGCGTGTCCCTGAGCGGGGCCATCCAGCCCAGCCCAAGCCTGGCGACAGGGCAGCCACTGTGTCTGTGGGCAGGGCATGGGGAGCATCTGCCTGTCTTACTTGTGGGGCTCCAACTTCATCCAAGGACCATGGGCTCCTCCTCATCCTCCTCGTCCACTTCCATCTGCTCGATATTGTCCTCCTCTTCGACTTCCATCTCCTCAAGTGGCTCTTCTGTGTCTACCTCCATCCTTTCTTCCCCATCCAGCACCATGTCCACTTCCATTTCCTCTATACCATCTCTGGCAGTCTGCAAGAGACAGCACAATCTCACAGTGGGCTTCCTGTCCCACACCATCCATTGCCACGCGGCTGCTGCCTGCTCAAGCAGGCTGCCCCCTCCCTGGAATGGCACTGTACCTCCACTGGCACAGCAGTGCTCATCCTGCTGGGATTGGTGCTCCAGAGCAGGCGTCAGGAAAATCCCAGGTGGCAGCAACAGCTCAGCGCTGACGGGCAGAGCGCAGAGCGAGCGCCAACTGAGCGCTGGCAGCAGGCAGAGTGTCTGCTGAGGTCGTTTCCAGGTGCTGGACGTTCCACCTGGAACACTGTGGGAGCTGTGATGTCACAGAAGTTTCAGGGCCGCGCCACACTGGGAAATGGGCATGGTAGAATGATGAAATCCTTGAATGGTTTGGCTTGGAAGGGACCCTAAAGATCATCTGGTTCCAAGCTGAGCAACTTCCCAGCAGAGCAGGTTGCTGCGGCCCCTGTCCAAGGTGGCCTTGGATGCTCCTTGGCATGGGGTATGCACAGCCTCTCTGCACTGGTCCCAGTGTCAGGGACAAGCACCCTGAGAGGAAAGAACTTCTTCCCATCATGGAATGGATTCCAGCTCTTGCAGTTTCATCTCATTCCCCCTTGTTCTGTCACTTCAGTTCCTGGCGGAGAGTCCTCTCCCACTTCCCTGTGGGTCAGGCTGTTCCTGCAGGGTCACACATGTGGCTGAAGCTGCAGGCAGGAGAGAGAGAAGCCAAGCTGGCAGAGAGAGGAAATGGGGAAAGTGACATGAGAGATGAGCAAAGAAGGAAAAAGTAGAGACATGCAAGGCATTGGGTTGGGTGGGCTGCGGGATTCATGACTTCTTTTAGAGGCCAGCTTCTCTGGTGCACTCAATGACTGTGTGATTGCGGCGTGTCCACAGTGAGCCCGTGTGAGCGAGCTGCACTGCCAGAGGCCGGAGCACACTTGCTTCAAGTGCTGATGCATGAGGCCAGAGACGGGTCTTTGTGTGCAACTCCAAACGCTGTGCATTGCGATGAAGAGGGTCCAGGGCCAGAGAGAAAATGAGGCTGGGGACTGAGGGTTTTATATGGGGGGGAGAAGGGGCGAAGCCAGGGCCTGCAGGGGACAAGAGAGGGAAGAACATTCTCTGGAGAGTAGATATAAGGAAAAAATGGCAGTTGCAGTGGGTGATGGCAACAAAAGCTGCAGATTGCAAGAGGCTGCAAGTGGCCATGGGTGAGAGCCCTGCATTCAGAGGGGTTTCTCTCTTTCACCTTGGTCCCCTTTGCCCTAAGGTATTACAGTTGCAATGAGAGGCCCCTGGGCCTCCACAGCTGCCCCCTTTTTGTTTTCAAGAATGAAAGCTTCTGCCATGGACTTTTGCAAGCGTTGAGCAAAACTGGATAAAATAACCAACACAATGAATACAATGTCTCTGCTGCTGTAGAGACACAAGCATATCCTCTCCCCCAAGTAATGAATGGGAAAGGGCCCATAATTTTTTTAGATTCAGGGTCTTTGATCAGCAAAGGTGGCTTTTCTTTTCACTGGGCTGCAGTGAAATTAAATGCCAATTGCCTGATGACTGGTGAGTTGGCTCCATAAATGAGGTGTTGAAAAAGTTGAGCACATCAAGGGCCTTGGCCAGTGTCTCAATGGGAGATAATATGTGGACTCCCTGTCTCTGTTGATCAAGGATCCTTTGGATGGACCAGTGGGCCCTCTGGACTATGGAGTGTCCTGTGGCAGAGTGTGGTATGGCTGTGACATGTTTTATAGCCCACTGGTCAGAAAATGGTTGGAATCAGTGGGAGGTATAAGCAGGACCATGATCAGTTTTAATTTCCTGTGGAACAGGGAAGGTGGAAAAAGCTAAAAAGGAAGGTTTTATAGCACCTTTTGATTTCTCACCAGCATGGGCAAAGGCGAAAACCGCACCGTTGTCGGCGTCGATTCAGACGGGGATATATTTTAGTCTCCCAAAAGGGGCTTGGTGTGTGATGCGTGATTGCCCGATCTGGAGACTCTTTAGTCCTCTTGGGTTGAGTGCAGCTGTGACAGAAGCAAAGGCATGTTGCTGACAATTTGGGCAGGCGGCTGCCATGGATCTTGCCTGATCTTGGGTAATTTTAAAGATGCTGAGCGGTGCAAGAATGTTTGGATGGTAGAAGCGGTGGCGGATCCTAGCCTGGTCAAAAACATTCCCTAGGGAGGTTTGGAGAACCATTGCTGAGGCATCTGCTCTAGCATTGCCTACTATAAATGCAGGAAGGGTGGTATGAGACCTTGTGTACATGATATAGTGTGGGTGTTGTCTGTGGGACAAAAGAGAAATGAAAGGGGAAAGCAAATGCTCTAGTTGGGGTTAGAAATGTCTTTGAAAATGGAATTTTCGGTCCGCTGCACTAGGCCTTAGACATCTGCCGAATCAAATGAATAGGGCCTTTGAAAGCGGAGAAGGTCCTAATGAGTGCAGTCAATTCAGCAATTTGGGCAGGATGAGGATCCCCTGGCTTGGCTTTTGTCTCTTGAGCAATGCAGGCCCAGGGCAGTGCAGGGCAGGCCCAGAAGCAGAGCCCGGAGCCCTTGGAGGCTGCAAGCCTTAAACATCAGCGCCTGCAGCAGCCCAGATGCAGGTGCCACAGTTGCCAAGGCTGTCAAGGCCTTGAGAGCGGGAAGGTGGATTTTGCATCCCTGTGGCCTGATGGCAGCTCTGGAGCCAGGAGTGGCTGTGGCTGCAGCAGGACGGGTGGCTGAAAGTTTCCTGCCTTGCTTTGGTGGCATGGCTGCAGGGGCCAGTGCAGTGAGAGCCCCCTCTGTGCTGGTGGCAGCTCAGCTCTTGGGGACGCCGCTGTGCCCCAGCCCAGGAGCAGCAGCAGTGCCCAGGGGCAGCAGTGGTGCCAGTGGGACCCCCTGTGCACAGGGACCCCCAGCCGCGGGGTGGCCGTGGCAGCAGCCCCAGGGAGCTCCAGCCCCGGGATCCCGGAACAAGTGGAAATCCCAACTGTGCAAATGCTTCCTGTGCCCAAAAGTGTTGGAACCCAGAGCATCTCTCTGGATGCCCTGGATGTCTCAAAGCCCTGGCAGGGGCTCGGAGACCCTGGCAGGAAGCCAAAGACACCTGGAAATTCCATCTTAATTCATGGAGCAAATTGCCAACCTTATATGAAGAACTACAGGCCACAAAAGTTTAAGTAGCACAGTAGTAGGAATCACAGGGTGAAGGACAAAATTATAATGCACCGTACAGGGGGGTTTTATATGTTGTACAGGGGGGATTTAGAATACTGTGCATGGGTCGGGAGTCCCAAGGTGGAGGAATTTGGGCGTGCCCTGTCCTTCTTCTTTCTTCTTCTTGGCATCCATGTTCAGGATGATGTTGGCATGTGTGCATTGGTTCATAGAGAAAGTGCACTTGCCAACAAGGGCGAAAAGTATTGGAAATTAAAGGTAAATATCTACTATGTAGTTTTCACTATAAAAGAGACAACCACCCCGTGGGCGGGGGAGAGTGCCCTTGGCTGTCTTGCTGATCAGACCTCGGCTGGACAGACAGAAAAACTTTGGAGATAAGGAACAATAAAGTCAACTGAAGACCAAAAAGCAAGAGTCCAGACTCCTTCTTCGAAAGCGCGGCCTGCCCAGAACCACCTTTTCCCGTGCTGGGGCAGAGACCACTGGCAGCCGAGCCCGGCACGAAGGAATGAGAAAGACAAGTGAGGTTTTCTAAAGAAGCAGTATTTATTTGCTGAAGATCGGCAAATTCTAGGATTTCCAGAACACCTTTCATATTTCCATGGGATGCTATGGACTAACAGTCTTCAAAACATATTTACAGAGAACTTCTAAGCGACGAACATATTTACAGAATTCTTCTAACTTTTCAAACATATTTACAGAGGCGTCGTATCTGTGGCCATCATCTGCATCAGGCCTGGAAGAAAGGAAGAAGCAAAGCTGGACTCTGCTGCCAGCACTGGGCCCAGCTGGGCTGGGAGCTGGCCCCCAGGAGCTGGGACAGGGCTGGCAGGGCTGCTGTGGCCCCAGGCAAGTGCAGGGCAGGCCAGGGCTGGTGCGTGTGCCAGCACAATCCAGGCCCCCCTGCGGGCAGCGTGTCCCTGAGCGGGGCCATCCAGCCCAGCCCAAGCCTGGCGACAGGGCAGCCACTGTGTCTGTGGGCAGGGCATGGGGAGCATCTGCCTGTCTTACTTGTGGGGCTCCAACTTCATCCAAGGACCATGGGCTCCTCCTCATCCTCCTCGTCCACTTCCATCTGCTCGATATTGTCCTCCTCTTCGACTTCCATCTCCTCAAGTGGCTCTTCTGTGTCTACCTCCATCCTTTCTTCCCCATCCAGCACCATGTCCACTTCCATTTCCTCTATACCATCTCTGGCAGTCTGCAAGAGACAGCACAATCTCACAGTGGGCTTCCTGTCCCACACCATCCATTGCCACGCGGCTGCTGCCTGCTCAAGCAGGCTGCCCCCTCCCTGGAATGGCACTGTACCTCCACTGGCACAGCAGTGCTCATCCTGCTGGGATTGGTGCTCCAGAGCAGGCGTCAGGAAAATCCCAGGTGGCAGCAACAGCTCAGCGCTGACGGGCAGAGCGCAGAGCGAGCGCCAACTGAGCGCTGGCAGCAGGCAGAGTGTCTGCTGAGGTCGTTTCCAGGTGCTGGACGTTCCACCTGGAACACTGTGGGAGCTGTGATGTCACAGAAGTTTCAGGGCCGCGCCACACTGGGAAATGGGCATGGTAGAATGATGAAATCCTTGAATGGTTTGGCTTGGAAGGGACCCTAAAGATCATCTGGTTCCAAGCTGAGCAACTTCCCAGCAGAGCAGGTTGCTGCGGCCCCTGTCCAAGGTGGCCTTGGATGCTCCTTGGCATGGGGTATGCACAGCCTTTCTGCACTGGTCCCAGTGTCAGGGACAAGCACCCTGAGAGGAAAGAACTTCTTCCCATCATGGAATGGATTCCAGCTCTTGCAGTTTCATCTCATTCCCCCTTGTTCTGTCACTTCAGTTCCTGGCGGAGAGTCCTCTCCCACTTCCCTGTGGGTCAGGCTGTTCCTGCAGGGTCACACATGTGGCTGAAGCTGCAGGCAGGAGAGAGAGAAGCCAAGCTGGCAGAGAGAGGAAATGGGGAAAGTGACATGAGAGATGAGCAAAGAAGGAAAAAGTAGAGACATGCAAGGCATTGGGTTGGGTGGGCTGCGGGATTCATGACTTCTTTTAGAGGCCAGCTTCTCTGGTGCACTCAATGACTGTGTGATTGCGGCGTGTCCACAGTGAGCCCGTGTGAGCGAGCTGCACTGCCAGAGGCCGGAGCACACTTGCTTCAAGTGCTGATGCATGAGGCCAGAGACGGGTCTTTGTGTGCAACTCCAAACGCTGTGCATTGCGATGAAGAGGGTCCAGGGCCAGAGAGAAAATGAGGCTGGGGACTGAGGGTTTTATATGGGGGGGAGAAGGGGCGAAGCCAGGGCCTGCAGGGGACAAGAGAGGGAAGAACATTCTCTGGAGAGTAGATATAAGGAAAAAATGGCAGTTGAAGTGGGTGATGGCAACAAAAGCTGCAGATTGCAAGAGGCTGCAAGTGGCCATGGGTGAGAGCCCTGCATTCAGAGGGGTTTCTCTCTTTCACCTTGGTCCCCTTTGCCCTAAGGTATTACAGTTGCAATGAGAGGCCCCTGGGCCTCCACAACTGCCCCCTTTTTGTTTTCAAGAATGAAAGCTTCTGCCATGGACTTTTGCAAGCGTTGAGCAAAACTGGATAAAATAACCAACACAATGAATACAATGTCTCTGCTGCTGTAGAGACACAAGCATATCCTCTCCCCCAAGTAATGAATGGGAAAGGGCCCATAATTTTTTTAGATTCAGGGTCTTTGATCAGCAAAGGTGGCTTTTCTTTTCACTGGGCTGCAGTGAAATTAAATGCCAATTGCCTGATGACTGGTGAGTTGGCTCCATAAATGAGGTGTTGAAAAAGTTGAGCACATCAAGGGCCTTGGCCAGTGTCTCAATGGGAGATAATATGTGGACTCCCTGTCTCTGTTGATCAAGGATCCTTTGGATGGACCAGTGGGCCCTCTGGACTATGGAGTGTCCTGTGGCAGAGTGTGGTATGGCTGTGACATGTTTTATAGCCCACTGGTCAGAAAATGGTTGGAATCAGTGGGAGGTATAAGCAGGACCATGATCAGTTTTAATTTCCTGTGGAACAGGGAAGGTGGAAAAAGCTAAAAAGGAAGGTTTTATAGCACCTTTTGATTTCTCACCAGCATGGGCAAAGGCGAAAACCGCACCGTTGTCGGCGTCGATTCAGACGGGGATATATTTTAGTCTCCCAAAAGGGGCTTGGTGTGTGATGCGTGATTGCCCGATCTGGAGACTCTTTAGTCCTCTTGGGTTGAGTGCAGCTGTGACAGAAGCAAAGGCATGTTGCTGACAATTTGGGCAGGCGGCTGCCATGGATCTTGCCTGATCTTGGGTAATTTTAAAGATGCTGAGCGGTGCAAGAATGTTTGGATGGTAGAAGCGGTGGCGGATCCTAGCCTGGTCAAAAACATTCCCTAGGGAGGTTTGGAGAACCATTGCTGAGGCATCTGCTCTAGCATTGCCTACTATAAATGCAGGAAGGGTGGTATGAGACCTTGTGTACATGATATAGTGTGGGTGTTGTCTGTGGGACAAAAGAGAAATGAAAGGGGAAAGCAAATGCTCTAGTTGGGGTTAGAAATGTCTTTGAAAATGGAATTTTCGGTCCGCTGCACTAGGCCTTAGACATCTGCCGAATCAAATGAATAGGGCCTTTGAAAGCGGAGAAGGTCCTAATGAGTGCAGTCAATTCAGCAATTTGGGCAGGATGAGGATCCCCTGGCTTGGCTTTTGTCTCTTGAGCAATGCAGGCCCAGGGCAGTGCAGGGCAGGCCCAGAAGCAGAGCCCGGAGCCCTTGGAGGCTGCAAGCCTTAAACATCAGCGCCTGCAGCAGCCCAGATGCAGGTGCCACAGTTGCCAAGGCTGTCAAGGCCTTGAGAGCGGGAAGGTGGATTTTGCATCCCTGTGGCCTGATGGCAGCTCTGGAGCCAGGAGTGGCTGTGGCTGCAGCAGGACGGGTGGCTGAAAGTTTCCTGCCTTGCTTTGGTGGCATGGCTGCAGGGGCCAGTGCAGTGAGAGCCCCCTCTGTGCTGGTGGCAGCTCAGCTCTTGGGGACGCCGCTGTGCCCCAGCCCAGGAGCAGCAGCAGTGCCCAGGGGCAGCAGTGGTGCCAGTGGGACCCCCTGTGCACAGGGACCCCCAGCCGCGGGGTGGCCGTGGCAGCAGCCCCAGGGAGCTCCAGCCCCGGGATCCCGGAACAAGTGGAAATCCCAACTGTGCAAATGCTTCCTGTGCCCAAAAGTGTTGGAACCCAGAGCATCTCTCTGGATGCCCTGGATGTCTCAAAGCCCTGGCAGGGGCTCGGAGACCCTGGCAGGAAGCCAAAGACACCTGGAAATTCCATCTTAATTCATGGAGCAAATTGCCAACCTTATATGAAGAACTACAGGCCACAAAAGTTTAAGTAGCACAGTAGTAGGAATCACAGGGTGAAGGACAAAATTATAATGCACCGTACAGGGGGGTTTTATATGTTGTACAGGGGGGATTTAGAATACTGTGCATGGGTCGGGAGTCCCAAGGTGGAGGAATTTGGGCGTGCCCTGTCCTTCTTCTTTCTTCTTCTTGGCATCCATGTTCAGGATGATGTTGGCATGTGTGCATTGGTTCATAGAGAAAGTGCACTTGCCAACAAGGGCGAAAAGTATTGGAAATTAAAGGTAAATATCTACTATGTAGTTTTCACTATAAAAGAGACAACCACCCCGTGGGCGGGGGAGAGTGCCCTTGGCTGTCTTGCTGATCAGACCTCGGCTGGACAGACAGAAAAACTTTGGAGATAAGGAACAATAAAGTCAACTGAAGACCAAAAAGCAAGAGTCCAGACTCCTTCTTCGAAAGCGCGGCCTGCCCAGAACCACCTTTTCCCGTGCTGGGGCAGAGACCACTGGCAGCCGAGCCCGGCACGAAGGAATGAGAAAGACAAGTGAGGTTTTCTAAAGAAGCAGTATTTATTTGCTGAAGATCGGCAAATTCTAGGATTTCCAGAACACCTTTCATATTTCCATGGGATGCTATGGACTAACAGTCTTCAAAACATATTTACAGAGAACTTCTAAGCGACGAACATATTTACAGAATTCTTCTAACTTTTCAAACATATTTACAGAGGCGTCGTATCTGTGGCCATCATCTGCATCAGGCCTGGAAGAAAGGAAGAAGCAAAGCTGGACTCTGCTGCCAGCACTGGGCCCAGCTGGGCTGGGAGCTGGCCCCCAGGAGCTGGGACAGGGCTGGCAGGGCTGCTGTGGCCCCAGGCAAGTGCAGGGCAGGCCAGGGCTGGTGCGTGTGCCAGCACAATCCAGGCCCCCCTGCGGGCAGCGTGTCCCTGAGCGGGGCCATCCAGCCCAGCCCAAGCCTGGCGACAGGGCAGCCACTGTGTCTGTGGGCAGGGCATGGGGAGCATCTGCCTGTCTTACTTGTGGGGCTCCAACTTCATCCAAGGACCATGGGCTCCTCCTCATCCTCCTCGTCCACTTCCATCTGCTCGATATTGTCCTCCTCTTCGACTTCCATCTCCTCAAGTGGCTCTTCTGTGTCTACCTCCATCCTTTCTTCCCCATCCAGCACCATGTCCACTTCCATTTCCTCTATACCATCTCTGGCAGTCTGCAAGAGACAGCACAATCTCACAGTGGGCTTCCTGTCCCACACCATCCATTGCCACGCGGCTGCTGCCTGCTCAAGCAGGCTGCCCCCTCCCTGGAATGGCACTGTACCTCCACTGGCACAGCAGTGCTCATCCTGCTGGGATTGGTGCTCCAGAGCAGGCGTCAGGAAAATCCCAGGTGGCAGCAACAGCTCAGCGCTGACGGGCAGAGCGCAGAGCGAGCGCCAACTGAGCGCTGGCAGCAGGCAGAGTGTCTGCTGAGGTCGTTTCCAGGTGCTGGACGTTCCACCTGGAACACTGTGGGAGCTGTGATGTCACAGAAGTTTCAGGGCCGCGCCACACTGGGAAATGGGCATGGTAGAATGATGAAATCCTTGAATGGTTTGGCTTGGAAGGGACCCTAAAGATCATCTGGTTCCAAGCTGAGCAACTTCCCAGCAGAGCAGGTTGCTGCGGCCCCTGTCCAAGGTGGCCTTGGATGCTCCTTGGCATGGGGTATGCACAGCCTTTCTGCACTGGTCCCAGTGTCAGGGACAAGCACCCTGAGAGGAAAGAACTTCTTCCCATCATGGAATGGATTCCAGCTCTTGCAGTTTCATCTCATTCCCCCTTGTTCTGTCACTTCAGTTCCTGGCGGAGAGTCCTCTCCCACTTCCCTGTGGGTCAGGCTGTTCCTGCAGGGTCACACATGTGGCTGAAGCTGCAGGCAGGAGAGAGAGAAGCCAAGCTGGCAGAGAGAGGAAATGGGGAAAGTGACATGAGAGATGAGCAAAGAAGGAAAAAGTAGAGACATGCAAGGCATTGGGTTGGGTGGGCTGCGGGATTCATGACTTCTTTTAGAGGCCAGCTTCTCTGGTGCACTCAATGACTGTGTGATTGCGGCGTGTCCACAGTGAGCCCGTGTGAGCGAGCTGCACTGCCAGAGGCCGGAGCACACTTGCTTCAAGTGCTGATGCATGAGGCCAGAGACGGGTCTTTGTGTGCAACTCCAAACGCTGTGCATTGCGATGAAGAGGGTCCAGGGCCAGAGAGAAAATGAGGCTGGGGACTGAGGGTTTTATATGGGGGGGAGAAGGGGCGAAGCCAGGGCCTGCAGGGGACAAGAGAGGGAAGAACATTCTCTGGAGAGTAGATATAAGGAAAAAATGGCAGTTGAAGTGGGTGATGGCAACAAAAGCTGCAGATTGCAAGAGGCTGCAAGTGGCCATGGGTGAGAGCCCTGCATTCAGAGGGGTTTCTCTCTTTCACCTTGGTCCCCTTTGCCCTAAGGTATTACAGTTGCAATGAGAGGCCCCTGGGCCTCCACAGCTGCCCCCTTTTTGTTTTCAAGAATGAAAGCTTCTGCCATGGACTTTTGCAAGCGTTGAGCAAAACTGGATAAAATAACCAACACAATGAATACAATGTCTCTGCTGCTGTAGAGACACAAGCATATCCTCTCCCCCAAGTAATGAATGGGAAAGGGTCCATAATTTTTTTAGATTCAGGGTCTTTGATCAGCAAAGGTGGCTTTTCTTTTCACTGGGCTGCAGTGAAATTAAATGCCAATTGCCTGATGACTGGTGAGTTGGCTCCATAAATGAGGTGTTGAAAAAGTTGAGCACATCAAGGGCCTTGGCCAGTGTCTCAATGGGAGATAATATGTGGACTCCCTGTCTCTGTTGATCAAGGATCCTTTGGATGGACCAGTGGGCCCTCTGGACTATGGAGTGTCCTGTGGCAGAGTGTGGTATGGCTGTGACATGTTTTATAGCCCACTGGTCAGAAAATGGTTGGAATCAGTGGGAGGTATAAGCAGGACCATGATCAGTTTTAATTTCCTGTGGAACAGGGAAGGTGGAAAAAGCTAAAAAGGAAGGTTTTATAGCACCTTTTGATTTCTCACCAGCATGGGCAAAGGCGAAAACCGCACCGTTGTCGGCGTCGATTCAGACGGGGATATATTTTAGTCTCCCAAAAGGGGCTTGGTGTGTGATGCGTGATTGCCCGATCTGGAGACTCTTTAGTCCTCTTGGGTTGAGTGCAGCTGTGACAGAAGCAAAGGCATGTTGCTGACAATTTGGGCAGGCGGCTGCCATGGATCTTGCCTGATCTTGGGTAATTTTAAAGATGCTGAGCGGTGCAAGAATGTTTGGATGGTAGAAGCGGTGGCGGATCCTAGCCTGGTCAAAAACATTCCCTAGGGAGGTTTGGAGAACCATTGCTGAGGCATCTGCTCTAGCATTGCCTACTATAAATGCAGGAAGGGTGGTATGAGACCTTGTGTACATGATATAGTGTGGGTGTTGTCTGTGGGACAAAAGAGAAATGAAAGGGGAAAGCAAATGCTCTAGTTGGGGTTAGAAATGTCTTTGAAAATGGAATTTTCGGTCCGCTGCACTAGGCCTTAGACATCTGCCGAATCAAATGAATAGGGCCTTTGAAAGCGGAGAAGGTCCTAATGAGTGCAGTCAATTCAGCAATTTGGGCAGGATGAGGATCCCCTGGCTTGGCTTTTGTCTCTTGAGCAATGCAGGCCCAGGGCAGTGCAGGGCAGGCCCAGAAGCAGAGCCCGGAGCCCTTGGAGGCTGCAAGCCTTAAACATCAGCGCCTGCAGCAGCCCAGATGCAGGTGCCACAGTTGCCAAGGCTGTCAAGGCCTTGAGAGCGGGAAGGTGGATTTTGCATCCCTGTGGCCTGATGGCAGCTCTGGAGCCAGGAGTGGCTGTGGCTGCAGCAGGACGGGTGGCTGAAAGTTTCCTGCCTTGCTTTGGTGGCATGGCTGCAGGGGCCAGTGCAGTGAGAGCCCCCTCTGTGCTGGTGACAGCTCAGCTCTTGGGGATGCCGCTGTGCCCCAGCCCAGGAGCAGCAGCAGTGGCCAGCGGCAGCAGTGGTGTCAGTGGGACCCCCTGTGCACAGGGACCCCCAGCCGCGGGGTGGCCGTGGCAGCAGCCCCAGGGAGCTCCAGCCCCGGGATCCCGGAACAAGTGGAAATCCCAACTGTGCAAATGCTTCCTGTGCCCAAAAGTGTTGGAACCCAGAGCATCTCTCTGGATGCCCTGGATGTCTCAAAGCCCTGGCAGGGGCTCGGAGACCCTGGCAGGAAGCCAAAGACACCTGGAAATTCCATCTTAATTCATGGAGCAAATTGCCAACCTTATATGAAGAACTACAGGCCACAAAAGTTTAAGTAGCACAGTAGTAGGAATCACAGGGTGAAGGACAAAATTATAATGCACCGTACAGGGGGGTTTTATATGTTGTACAGGGGGGATTTAGAATACTGTGCATGGGTCGGGAGTCCCAAGGTGGAGGAATTTGGGCGTGCCCTGTCCTTCTTCTTTCTTCTTCTTGGCATCCATGTTCAGGATGATGTTGGCATGTGTGCATTGGTTCATAGAGAAAGTGCACTTGCCAACAAGGGCGAAAAGTATTGGAAATTAAAGGTAAATATCTACTATGTAGTTTTCACTATAAAAGAGACAACCACCCCGTGGGCGGGGGAGAGTGCCCTTGGCTGTCTTGCTGATCAGACCTCGGCTGGACAGACAGAAAAACTTTGGAGATAAGGAACAATAAAGTCAACTGAAGACCAAAAAGCAAGAGTCCAGACTCCTTCTTCGAAAGCGCGGCCTGCCCAGAACCACCTTTTCCCGTGCTGGGGCAGAGACCACTGGCAGCCGAGCCCGGCACGAAGGAATGAGAAAGACAAGTGAGGTTTTCTAAAGAAGCAGTATTTATTTGCTGAAGATCGGCAAATTCTAGGATTTCCAGAACACCTTTCATATTTCCATGGGATGCTATGGACTAACAGTCTTCAAAACATATTTACAGAGAACTTCTAAGCGACGAACATATTTACAGAATTCTTCTAACTTTTCAAACATATTTACAGAGGCGTCGTATCTGTGGCCATCATCTGCATCAGGCCTGGAAGAAAGGAAGAAGCAAAGCTGGACTCTGCTGCCAGCACTGGGCCCAGCTGGGCTGGGAGCTGGCCCCCAGGAGCTGGGACAGGGCTGGCAGGGCTGCTGTGGCCCCAGGCAAGTGCAGGGCAGGCCAGGGCTGGTGCGTGTGCCAGCACAATCCAGGCCCCCCTGCGGGCAGCGTGTCCCTGAGCGGGGCCATCCAGCCCAGCCCAAGCCTGGCGACAGGGCAGCCACTGTGTCTGTGGGCAGGGCATGGGGAGCATCTGCCTGTCTTACTTGTGGGGCTCCAACTTCATCCAAGGACCATGGGCTCCTCCTCATCCTCCTCGTCCACTTCCATCTGCTCGATATTGTCCTCCTCTTCGACTTCCATCTCCTCAAGTGGCTCTTCTGTGTCTACCTCCATCCTTTCTTCCCCATCCAGCACCATGTCCACTTCCATTTCCTCTATACCATCTCTGGCAGTCTGCAAGAGACAGCACAATCTCACAGTGGGCTTCCTGTCCCACACCATCCATTGCCACGCGGCTGCTGCCTGCTCAAGCAGGCTGCCCCCTCCCTGGAATGGCACTGTACCTCCACTGGCACAGCAGTGCTCATCCTGCTGGGATTGGTGCTCCAGAGCAGGCGTCAGGAAAATCCCAGGTGGCAGCAACAGCTCAGCGCTGACGGGCAGAGCGCAGAGCGAGCGCCAACTGAGCGCTGGCAGCAGGCAGAGTGTCTGCTGAGGTCGTTTCCAGGTGCTGGACGTTCCACCTGGAACACTGTGGGAGCTGTGATGTCACAGAAGTTTCAGGGCCGCGCCACACTGGGAAATGGGCATGGTAGAATGATGAAATCCTTGAATGGTTTGGCTTGGAAGGGACCCTAAAGATCATCTGGTTCCAAGCTGAGCAACTTCCCAGCAGAGCAGGTTGCTGCGGCCCCTGTCCAAGGTGGCCTTGGATGCTCCTTGGCATGGGGTATGCACAGCCTCTCTGCACTGGTCCCAGTGTCAGGGACAAGCACCCTGAGAGGAAAGAACTTCTTCCCATCATGGAATGGATTCCAGCTCTTGCAGTTTCATCTCATTCCCCCTTGTTCTGTCACTTCAGTTCCTGGCGGAGAGTCCTCTCCCACTTCCCTGTGGGTCAGGCTGTTCCTGCAGGGTCACACATGTGGCTGAAGCTGCAGGCAGGAGAGAGAGAAGCCAAGCTGGCAGAGAGAGGAAATGGGGAAAGTGACATGAGAGATGAGCAAAGAAGGAAAAAGTAGAGACATGCAAGGCATTGGGTTGGGTGGGCTGCGGGATTCATGACTTCTTTTAGAGGCCAGCTTCTCTGGTGCACTCAATGACTGTGTGATTGCGGCGTGTCCACAGTGAGCCCGTGTGAGCGAGCTGCACTGCCAGAGGCCGGAGCACACTTGCTTCAAGTGCTGATGCATGAGGCCAGAGACGGGTCTTTGTGTGCAACTCCAAACGCTGTGCATTGCGATGAAGAGGGTCCAGGGCCAGAGAGAAAATGAGGCTGGGGACTGAGGGTTTTATATGGGGGGGAGAAGGGGCGAAGCCAGGGCCTGCAGGGGACAAGAGAGGGAAGAACATTCTCTGGAGAGTAGATATAAGGAAAAAATGGCAGTTGAAGTGGGTGATGGCAACAAAAGCTGCAGATTGCAAGAGGCTGCAAGTGGCCATGGGTGAGAGCCCTGCATTCAGAGGGGTTTCTCTCTTTCACCTTGGTCCCCTTTGCCCTAAGGTATTACAGTTGCAATGAGAGGCCCCTGGGCCTCCACAACTGCCCCCTTTTTGTTTTCAAGAATGAAAGCTTCTGCCATGGACTTTTGCAAGCGTTGAGCAAAACTGGATAAAATAACCAACACAATGAATACAATGTCTCTGCTGCTGTAGAGACACAAGCATATCCTCTCCCCCAAGTAATGAATGGGAAAGGGCCCATAATTTTTTTAGATTCAGGGTCTTTGATCCACACAGGTGGCTTTTCTTTTCACTGGGCTGCAGTGAAATTAAATGCCAATTGCCTGATGACTGGTGAGTTGGCTCCATAAATGAGGTGTTGAAAAAGTTGAGCACATCAAGGGCCTTGGCCAGTGTCTCAATGGGAGATAATATGTGGACTCCCTGTCTCTGTTGATCAAGGATCCTTTGGATGGACCAGTGGGCCCTCTGGACTATGGAGTGTCCTGTGGCAGAGTGTGGTATGGCTGTGACATGTTTTATAGCCCACTGGTCAGAAAATGGTTGGAATCAGTGGGAGGTATAAGCAGGACCATGATCAGTTTTAATTTCCTGTGGAACAGGGAAGGTGGAAAAAGCTAAAAAGGAAGGTTTTATAGCACCTTTTGATTTCTCACCAGCATGGGCAAAGGCGAAAACCGCACCGTTGTCGGCGTCGATTCAGACGGGGATATATTTTAGTCTCCCAAAAGGGGCTTGGTGTGTGATGCGTGATTGCCCGATCTGGAGACTCTTTAGTCCTCTTGGGTTGAGTGCAGCTGTGACAGAAGCAAAGGCATGTTGCTGACAATTTGGGCAGGCGGCTGCCATGGATCTTGCCTGATCTTGGGTAATTTTAAAGATGCTGAGCGGTGCAAGAATGTTTGGATGGTAGAAGCGGTGGCGGATCCTAGCCTGGTCAAAAACATTCCCTAGGGAGGTTTGGAGAACCATTGCTGAGGCATCTGCTCTAGCATTGCCTACTATAAATGCAGGAAGGGTGGTATGAGACCTTGTGTACATGATATAGTGTGGGTGTTGTCTGTGGGACAAAAGAGAAATGAAAGGGGAAAGCAAATGCTCTAGTTGGGGTTAGAAATGTCTTTGAAAATGGAATTTTCGGTCCGCTGCACTAGGCCTTAGACATCTGCCGAATCAGTGATCAAATGAATAGGGCCTTTGAAAGCGGAGAAGGTCCTAACGAGTGCAGTCAATTCAGCAATTTGGGCAGGATGAGGATCCCCTGGCTTGGCTTTTGTCTCTTGAGCAATGCAGGCCCAGGGCAGTGCAGGGCAGGCCCAGAAGCAGAGCCCGGAGCCCTTGGAGGCTGCAAGCCTTAAACATCAGCGCCTGCAGCAGCCCAGATGCAGGTGCCACAGTTGCCAAGGCTGTCAAGGCCTTGAGAGTGGGAAGGTGGATTTTGCATCCCTGTGGCCTGATGGCAGCTCTGGAGCCAGGAGTGGCTGTGGCTGCAGCAGGACGGGTGGCTGAAAGTTTCCTGCCTTGCTTTGGTGGCATGGCTGCAGGGGCCAGTGCAGTGAGAGCCCCCTCTGTGCTGGTGGCAGCTCAGCTCTTGGGGACGCCGCTGTGCCCCAGCCCAGGAGCAGCAGCAGTGCCCAGGGGCAGCAGTGGTGCCAGTGGGACCCCCTGTGCACAGGGACCCCCAGCCGCGGGGTGGCCGTGGCAGCAGCCCCAGGGAGCTCCAGCCCCGGGATCCCGGAACAAGTGGAAATCCCAACTGTGCAAATGCTTCCTGTGCCCAAAAGTGTTGGAACCCAGAGCATCTGTCTGGATGCCCTGGATGTCTCAAAGCCCTGGCAGGGGCTCGGAGACCCTGGCAGGAAGCCAAAGACACCTGGAAATTCCATCTTAATTCATGGAGCAAATTGCCAACCTTATATGAAGAACTACAGGCCACAAAAGTTTAAGTAGCACAGTAGTAGGAATCACAGGGTGAAGGACAAAATTATAATGCACTGTACAGGGGGGTTTTATATGTTGTACAGGGGGGATTTAGAATACTGTGCATGGGTCGGGAGTCCCAAGGTGGAGGAATTTGGGCGTGCCCTGTCCTTCTTCTTTCTTCTTCTTGGCATCCATGTTCAGGATGATGTTGGCATGTGTGCATTGGTTCATAGAGAAAGTGCACTTGCCAACAAGGGCGAAAAGTATTGGAAATTAAAGGTAAATATCTACTATGTAGTTTTCACTATAAAAGAGACAACCACCCCGTGGGCGGGGGAGAGTGCCCTTGGCTGTCTTGCTGATCAGACCTCGGCTGGACAGACAGAAAAACTTTGGAGATAAGGAACAATAAAGTCAACTGAAGACCAAAAAGCAAGAGTCCAGACTCCTTCTTCGAAAGCGCGGCCTGCCCAGAACCACCTTTTCCCGTGCTGGGGCAGAGACCACTGGCAGCCGAGCCCGGCACGAAGGAATGAGAAAGACAAGTGAGGTTTTCTAAAGAAGCAGTATTTATTTGCTGAAGATCGGCAAATTCTAGGATTTCCAGAACACCTTTCATATTTCCATGGGATCCTATGGACTAACAGTCTTCAAAACATATTTACAGAGAATTTCTAAGCGACGAACATATTTACAGAATTCTTCTAACTTTTCAAACATATTTACAGAGGCGTCGTATCTGTGGCCATCATCTGCATCAGGCCTGGAAGAAAGGAAGAAGCAAAGCTGGACTCTGCTGCCAGCACTGGGCCCAGCTGGGCTGGGAGCTGGCCCCCAGGAGCTGGGACAGGGCTGGCAGGGCTGCTGTGGCCCCAGGCAAGTGCAGGGCAGGCCAGGGCTGGTGCGTGTGCCAGCACAATCCAGGCCCCCCTGCGGGCAGCGTGTCCCTGAGCGGGGCCATCCAGCCCAGCCCAAGCCTGGCGACAGGGCAGCCACTGTGTCTGTGGGCAGGGCATGGGGAGCATCTGCCTGTCTTACTTGTGGGGCTCCAACTTCATCCAAGGACCATGGGCTCCTCCTCATCCTCCTCGTCCACTTCCATCTGCTCGATATTGTCCTCCTCTTCGACTTCCATCTCCTCAAGTGGCTCTTCTGTGTCTACCTCCATCCTTTCTTCCCCATCCAGCACCATGTCCACTTCCATTTCCTCTATACCATCTCTGGCAGTCTGCAAGAGACAGCACAATCTCACAGTGGGCTTCCTGTCCCACACCATCCATTGCCACGCGGCTGCTGCCTGCTCAAGCAGGCTGCCCCCTCCCTGGAATGGCACTGTACCTCCACTGGCACAGCAGTGCTCATCCTGCTGGGATTGGTGCTCCAGAGCAGGCGTCAGGAAAATCCCAGGTGGCAGCAACAGCTCAGCGCTGACGGGCAGAGCGCAGAGCGAGCGCCAACTGAGCGCTGGCAGCAGGCAGAGTGTCTGCTGAGGTCGTTTCCAGGTGCTGGACGTTCCACCTGGAACACTGTGGGAGCTGTGATGTCACAGAAGTTTCAGGGCCGCGCCACACTGGGAAATGGGCATGGTAGAATGATGAAATCCTTGAATGGTTTGGCTTGGAAGGGACCCTAAAGATCATCTGGTTCCAAGCTGAGCAACTTCCCAGCAGAGCAGGTTGCTGCGGCCCCTGTCCAAGGTGGCCTTGGATGCTCCTTGGCATGGGGTATGCACAGCCTCTCTGCACTGGTCCCAGTGTCAGGGACAAGCACCCTGAGAGGAAAGAACTTCTTCCCATCATGGAATGGATTCCAGCTCTTGCAGTTTCATCTCATTCCCCCTTGTTCTGTCACTTCAGTTCCTGGCGGAGAGTCCTCTCCCACTTCCCTGTGGGTCAGGCTGTTCCTGCAGGGTCACACATGTGGCTGAAGCTGCAGGCAGGAGAGAGAGAAGCCAAGCTGGCAGAGAGAGGAAATGGGGAAAGTGACATGAGAGATGAGCAAAGAAGGAAAAAGTAGAGACATGCAAGGCATTGGGTTGGGTGGGCTGCGGGATTCATGACTTCTTTTAGAGGCCAGCTTCTCTGGTGCACTCAATGACTGTGTGATTGCGGCGTGTCCACAGTGAGCCCGTGTGAGCGAGCTGCACTGCCAGAGGCCGGAGCACACTTGCTTCAAGTGCTGATGCATGAGGCCAGAGACGGGTCTTTGTGTGCAACTCCAAACGCTGTGCATTGCGATGAAGAGGGTCCAGGGCCAGAGAGAAAATGAGGCTGGGGACTGAGGGTTTTATATGGGGGGGAGAAGGGGCGAAGCCAGGGCCTGCAGGGGACAAGAGAGGGAAGAACATTCTCTGGAGAGTAGATATAAGGAAAAAATGGCAGTTGAAGTGGGTGATGGCAACAAAAGCTGCAGATTGCAAGAGGCTGCAAGTGGCCATGGGTGAGAGCCCTGCATTCAGAGGGGTTTCTCTCTTTCACCTTGGTCCCCTTTGCCCTAAGGTATTACAGTTGCAATGAGAGGCCCCTGGGCCTCCACAACTGCCCCCTTTTTGTTTTCAAGAATGAAAGCTTCTGCCATGGACTTTTGCAAGCGTTGAGCAAAACTGGATAAAATAACCAACACAATGAATACAATGTCTCTGCTGCTGTAGAGACACAAGCATATCCTCTCCCCCAAGTAATGAATGGGAAAGGGCCCATAATTTTTTTAGATTCAGGGTCTTTGATCCACACAGGTGGCTTTTCTTTTCACTGGGCTGCAGTGAAATTAAATGCCAATTGCCTGATGACTGGTGAGTTGGCTCCATAAATGAGGTGTTGAAAAAGTTGAGCACATCAAGGGCCTTGGCCAGTGTCTCAATGGGAGATAATATGTGGACTCCCTGTCTCTGTTGATCAAGGATCCTTTGGATGGACCAGTGGGCCCTCTGGACTATGGAGTGTCCTGTGGCAGAGTGTGGTATGGCTGTGACATGTTTTATAGCCCACTGGTCAGAAAATGGTTGGAATCAGTGGGAGGTATAAGCAGGACCATGATCAGTTTTAATTTCCTGTGGAACAGGGAAGGTGGAAAAAGCTAAAAAGGAAGGTTTTATAGCACCTTTTGATTTCTCACCAGCATGGGCAAAGGCGAAAACCGCACCGTTGTCGGCGTCGATTCAGACGGGGATATATTTTAGTCTCCCAAAAGGGGCTTGGTGTGTGATGCGTGATTGCCCGATCTGGAGACTCTTTAGTCCTCTTGGGTTGAGTGCAGCTGTGACAGAAGCAAAGGCATGTTGCTGACAATTTGGGCAGGCGGCTGCCATGGATCTTGCCTGATCTTGGGTAATTTTAAAGATGCTGAGCGGTGCAAGAATGTTTGGATGGTAGAAGCGGTGGCGGATCCTAGCCTGGTCAAAAACATTCCCTAGGGAGGTTTGGAGAACCATTGCTGAGGCATCTGCTCTAGCATTGCCTACTATAAATGCAGGAAGGGTGGTATGAGACCTTGTGTACATGATATAGTGTGGGTGTTGTCTGTGGGACAAAAGAGAAATGAAAGGGGAAAGCAAATGCTCTAGTTGGGGTTAGAAATGTCTTTGAAAATGGAATTTTCGGTCCGCTGCACTAGGCCTTAGACATCTGCCGAATCAAATGAATAGGGCCTTTGAAAGCGGAGAAGGTCCTAATGAGTGCAGTCAATTCAGCAATTTGGGCAGGATGAGGATCCCCTGGCTTGGCTTTTGTCTCTTGAGCAATGCAGGCCCAGGGCAGTGCAGGGCAGGCCCAGAAGCAGAGCCCGGAGCCCTTGGAGG
Source organism: Passer domesticus (assembly GCF_036417665.1). Classification (NCBI taxonomy): domain Eukaryota; kingdom Metazoa; phylum Chordata; class Aves; order Passeriformes; family Passeridae; genus Passer; species Passer domesticus. Next base: position 663,643 of record NC_087493.1, on the reverse strand, counting down.
CTGCAAGCCTTAAACATCAGCGCCTGCAGCAGCCCAGATGCAGGTGCCACAGTTGCCAAGGCTGTCAAGGCCTTGAGAGCGGGAAGGTGGATTTTGCATCCCTGTGGCCTGATGGCAGCTCTGGAGCCAGGAGTGGCTGTGGCTGCAGCAGGACGGGTGGCTGAAAGTTTCCTGCCTTGCTTTGGTGGCATGGCTGCAGGGGCCAGTGCAGTGAGAGCCCCCTCTGTGCTGGTGGCAGCTCAGCTCTTGGGGACGCCGCTGTGCCCCAGCCCAGGAGCAGCAGCAGTGCCCAGGGGCAGCAGTGGTGCCAGTGGGACCCCCTGTGCACAGGGACCCCCAGCCGCGGGGTGGCCGTGGCAGCAGCCCCAGGGAGCTCCAGCCCCGGGATCCCGGAACAAGTGGAAATCCCAACTGTGCAAATGCTTCCTGTGCCCAAAAGTGTTGGAACCCAGAGCATCTGTCTGGATGCCCTGGATGTCTCAAAGCCCTGGCAGGGGCTCGGAGACACTGGCAGGAAGCCAAAGACACCTGGAAATTCCATCTTAATTCATGGAGCAAATTGCCAACCTTATATGAAGAACTACAGGCCACAAAAGTTTAAGTAGCACAGTAGTAGGAATCACAGGGTGAAGGACAAAATTATAATGCACCGTACAGGGGGGTTTTATATGTTGTACAGGGGGGATTTAGAATACTGTGCATGGGTCGGGAGTCCCAAGGTGGAGGAATTTGGGCGTGCCCTGTCCTTCTTCTTTCTTCTTCTTGGCATCCATGTTCAGGATGATGTTGGCATGTGTGCATTGGTTCATAGAGAAAGTGCACTTGCCAACAAGGGCGAAAAGTATTGGAAATTAAAGGTAAATATCTACTATGTAGTTTTCACTATAAAAGAGACAACCACCCCGTGGGCGGGGGAGAGTGCCCTTGGCTGTCTTGCTGATCAGACCTCGGCTGGACAGACAGAAAAACTTTGGAGATAAGGAACAATAAAGTCAACTGAAGACCAAAAAGCAAGAGTCCAGACTCCTTCTTCGAAAGCGCGGCCTGCCCAGAACCACCTTTTCCCGTGCTGGGGCAGAGACCACTGGCAGCCGAGCCCGGCACAAAGGAATGAGAAAGACAAGTGAGGTTTTCTAAAGAAGCAGTATTTATTTGCTGAAGATCGGCAAATTCTAGGATTTCCAGAACACCTTTCATATTTCCATGGGATGCTATGGACTAACAGTCTTCAAAACATATTTACAGAGAACTTCTAAGCGACGAACATATTTACAGAATTCTTCTAACTTTTCAAACATATTTACAGAGGCGTCGTATCTGTGGCCATCATCTGCATCAGGCCTGGAAGAAAGGAAGAAGCAAAGCTGGACTCTGCTGCCAGCACTGGGCCCAGCTGGGCTGGGAGCTGGCCCCCAGGAGCTGGGACAGGGCTGGCAGGGCTGCTGTGGCCCCAGGCAAGTGCAGGGCAGGCCAGGGCTGGTGCGTGTGCCAGCACAATCCAGGCCCCCCTGCGGGCAGCGTGTCCCTGAGCGGGGCCATCCAGCCCAGCCCAAGCCTGGCGACAGGGCAGCCACTGTGTCTGTGGGCAGGGCATGGGGAGCATCTGCCTGTCTTACTTGTGGGGCTCCAACTTCATCCAAGGACCATGGGCTCCTCCTCATCCTCCTCGTCCACTTCCATCTGCTCGATATTGTCCTCCTCTTCGACTTCCATCTCCTCAAGTGGCTCTTCTGTGTCTACCTCCATCCTTTCTTCCCCATCCAGCACCATGTCCACTTCCATTTCCTCTATACCATCTCTGGCAGTCTGCAAGAGACAGCACAATCTCACAGTGGGCTTCCTGTCCCACACCATCCATTGCCACGCGGCTGCTGCCTGCTCAAGCAGGCTGCCCCCTCCCTGGAATGGCACTGTACCTCCACTGGCACAGCAGTGCTCATCCTGCTGGGATTGGTGCTCCAGAGCAGGCGTCAGGAAAATCCCAGGTGGCAGCAACAGCTCAGCGCTGACGGGCAGAGCGCAGAGCGAGCGCCAACTGAGCGCTGGCAGCAGGCAGAGTGTCTGCTGAGGTCGTTTCCAGGTGCTGGACGTTCCACCTGGAACACTGTGGGAGCTGTGATGTCACAGAAGTTTCAGGGCCGCGCCACACTGGGAAATGGGCATGGTAGAATGATGAAATCCTTGAATGGTTTGGCTTGGAAGGGACCCTAAAGATCATCTGGTTCCAAGCTGAGCAACTTCCCAGCAGAGCAGGTTGCTGCGGCCCCTGTCCAAGGTGGCCTTGGATGCTCCTTGGCATGGGGTATGCACAGCCTCTCTGCACTGGTCCCAGTGTCAGGGACAAGCACCCTGAGAGGAAAGAACTTCTTCCCATCATGGAATGGATTCCAGCTCTTGCAGTTTCATCTCATTCCCCCTTGTTCTGTCACTTCAGTTCCTGGCGGAGAGTCCTCTCCCACTTCCCTGTGGGTCAGGCTGTTCCTGCAGGGTCACACATGTGGCTGAAGCTGCAGGCAGGAGAGAGAGAAGCCAAGCTGGCAGAGAGAGGAAATGGGGAAAGTGACATGAGAGATGAGCAAAGAAGGAAAAAGTAGAGACATGCAAGGCATTGGGTTGGGTGGGCTGCGGGATTCATGACTTCTTTTAGAGGCCAGCTTCTCTGGTGCACTCAATGACTGTGTGATTGCGGCGTGTCCACAGTGAGCCCGTGTGAGCGAGCTGCACTGCCAGAGGCCGGAGCACACTTGCTTCAAGTGCTGATGCATGAGGCCAGAGACGGGTCTTTGTGTGCAACTCCAAACGCTGTGCATTGCGATGAAGAGGGTCCAGGGCCAGAGAGAAAATGAGGCTGGGGACTGAGGGTTTTATATGGGGGGGAGAAGGGGCGAAGCCAGGGCCTGCAGGGGACAAGAGAGGGAAGAACATTCTCTGGAGAGTAGATATAAGGAAAAAATGGCAGTTGAAGTGGGTGATGGCAACAAAAGCTGCAGATTGCAAGAGGCTGCAAGTGGCCATGGGTGAGAGCCCTGCATTCAGAGGGGTTTCTCTCTTTCACCTTGGTCCCCTTTGCCCTAAGGTATTACAGTTGCAATGAGAGGCCCCTGGGCCTCCACAACTGCCCCCTTTTTGTTTTCAAGAATGAAAGCTTCTGCCATGGACTTTTGCAAGCGTTGAGCAAAACTGGATAAAATAACCAACACAATGAATACAATGTCTCTGCTGCTGTAGAGACACAAGCATATCCTCTCCCCCAAGTAATGAATGGGAAAGGGCCCATAATTTTTTTAGATTCAGGGTCTTTGATCCACACAGGTGGCTTTTCTTTTCACTGGGCTGCAGTGAAATTAAATGCCAATTGCCTGATGACTGGTGAGTTGGCTCCATAAATGAGGTGTTGAAAAAGTTGAGCACATCAAGGGCCTTGGCCAGTGTCTCAATGGGAGATAATATGTGGACTCCCTGTCTCTGTTGATCAAGGATCCTTTGGATGGACCAGTGGGCCCTCTGGACTATGGAGTGTCCTGTGGCAGAGTGTGGTATGGCTGTGACATGTTTTATAGCCCACTGGTCAGAAAATGGTTGGAATCAGTGTGAGGTATAAGCAGGACCATGATCAGTTTTAATTTCCTGTGGAACAGGGAAGGTGGAAAAAGCTAAAAAGGAAGGTTTTATAGCACCTTTTGATTTCTCACCAGCATGGGCAAAGGCGAAAACCGCACCGTTGTCGGCGTCGATTCAGACGGGGATATATTTTAGTCTCCCAAAAGGGGCTTGGTGTGTGATGCGTGATTGCCCGATCTGGAGACTCTTTAGTCCTCTTGGGTTGAGTGCAGCTGTGACAGAAGCAAAGGCATGTTGCTGACAATTTGGGCAGGCGGCTGCCATGGATCTTGCCTGATCTTGGGTAATTTTAAAGATGCTGAGCGGTGCAAGAATGTTTGGATGGTAGAAGCGGTGGCGGATCCTAGCCTGGTCAAAAACATTCCCTAGGGAGGTTTGGAGAACCATTGCTGAGGCATCTGCTCTAGCATTGCCTACTATAAATGCAGGAAGGGTGGTATGAGACCTTGTGTACATGATATAGTGTGGGTGTTGTCTGTGGGACAAAAGAGAAATGAAAGGGGAAAGCAAATGCTCTAGTTGGGGTTAGAAATGTCTTTGAAAATGGAATTTTCGGTCCGCTGCACTAGGCCTTAGACATCTGCCGAATCAGTGATCAAATGAATAGGGCCTTTGAAAGCGGAGAAGGTCCTAACGAGTGCAGTCAATTCAGCAATTTGGGCAGGATGAGGATCCCCTGGCTTGGCTTTTGTCTCTTGAGCAATGCAGGCCCAGGGCAGTGCAGGGCAGGCCCAGAAGCAGAGCCCGGAGCCCTTGGAGGCTGCAAGCCTTAAACATCAGCGCCTGCAGCAGCCCAGATGCAGGTGCCACAGTTGCCAAGGCTGTCAAGGCCTTGAGAGTGGGAAGGTGGATTTTGCATCCCTGTGGCCTGATGGCAGCTCTGGAGCCAGGAGTGGCTGTGGCTGCAGCAGGACGGGTGGCTGAAAGTTTCCTGCCTTGCTTTGGTGGCATGGCTGCAGGGGCCAGTGCAGTGAGAGCCCCCTCTGTGCTGGTGGCAGCTCAGCTCTTGGGGACGCCGCTGTGCCCCAGCCCAGGAGCAGCAGCAGTGGCCAGCGGCAGCAGTGGTGCCAGTGGGACCCCCTGTGCACAGGGACCCCCAGCCGCGGGGTGGCCGTGGCAGCAGCCCCAGGGAGCTCCAGCCCCGGGATCCCGGAACAAGTGGAAATCCCAACTGTGCAAATGCTTCCTGTGCCCAAAAGTGTTGGAACCCAGAGCATCTGTCTGGATGCCCTGGATGTCTCAAAGCCCTGGCAGGGGCTCGGAGACCCTGGCAGGAAGCCAAAGACACCTGGAAATTCCATCTTAATTCATGGAGCAAATTGCCAACCTTATATGAAGAACTACAGGCCACAAAAGTTTAAGTAGCACAGTAGTAGGAATCACAGGGTGAAGGACAAAATTATAATGCACTGTACAGGGGGGTTTTATATGTTGTACAGGGGGGATTTAGAATACTGTGCATGGGTCGGGAGTCCCAAGGTGGAGGAATTTGGGCGTGCCCTGTCCTTCTTCTTTCTTCTTCTTGGCATCCATGTTCAGGATGATGTTGGCATGTGTGCATTGGTTCATAGAGAAAGTGCACTTGCCAACAAGGGCGAAAAGTATTGGAAATTAAAGGTAAATATCTACTATGTAGTTTTCACTATAAAAGAGACAACCACCCCGTGGGCGGGGGAGAGTGCCCTTGGCTGTCTTGCTGATCAGACCTCGGCTGGACAGACAGAAAAACTTTGGAGATAAGGAACAATAAAGTCAACTGAAGACCAAAAAGCAAGAGTCCAGACTCCTTCTTCGAAAGCGCGGCCTGCCCAGAACCACCTTTTCCCGTGCTGGGGCAGAGACCACTGGCAGCCGAGCCCGGCACGAAGGAATGAGAAAGACAAGTGAGGTTTTCTAAAGAAGCAGTATTTATTTGCTGAAGATCGGCAAATTCTAGGATTTCCAGAACACCTTTCATATTTCCATGGGATCCTATGGACTAACAGTCTTCAAAACATATTTACAGAGAATTTCTAAGCGACGAACATATTTACAGAATTCTTCTAACTTTTCAAACATATTTACAGAGGCGTCGTATCTGTGGCCATCATCTGCATCAGGCCTGGAAGAAAGGAAGAAGCAAAGCTGGACTCTGCTGCCAGCACTGGGCCCAGCTGGGCTGGGAGCTGGCCCCCAGGAGCTGGGACAGGGCTGGCAGGGCTGCTGTGGCCCCAGGCAAGTGCAGGGCAGGCCAGGGCTGGTGCGTGTGCCAGCACAATCCAGGCCCCCCTGCGGGCAGCGTGTCCCTGAGCGGGGCCATCCAGCCCAGCCCAAGCCTGGCGACAGGGCAGCCACTGTGTCTGTGGGCAGGGCATGGGGAGCATCTGCCTGTCTTACTTGTGGGGCTCCAACTTCATCCAAGGACCATGGGCTCCTCCTCATCCTCCTCGTCCACTTCCATCTGCTCGATATTGTCCTCCTCTTCGACTTCCATCTCCTCAAGTGGCTCTTCTGTGTCTACCTCCATCCTTTCTTCCCCATCCAGCACCATGTCCACTTCCATTTCCTCTATACCATCTCTGGCAGTCTGCAAGAGACAGCACAATCTCACAGTGGGCTTCCTGTCCCACACCATCCATTGCCACGCGGCTGCTGCCTGCTCAAGCAGGCTGCCCCCTCCCTGGAATGGCACTGTACCTCCACTGGCACAGCAGTGCTCATCCTGCTGGGATTGGTGCTCCAGAGCAGGCGTCAGGAAAATCCCAGGTGGCAGCAACAGCTCAGCGCTGACGGGCAGAGCGCAGAGCGAGCGCCAACTGAGCGCTGGCAGCAGGCAGAGTGTCTGCTGAGGTCGTTTCCAGGTGCTGGACGTTCCACCTGGAACACTGTGGGAGCTGTGATGTCACAGAAGTTTCAGGGCCGCGCCACACTGGGAAATGGGCATGGTAGAATGATGAAATCCTTGAATGGTTTGGCTTGGAAGGGACCCTAAAGATCATCTGGTTCCAAGCTGAGCAACTTCCCAGCAGAGCAGGTTGCTGCGGCCCCTGTCCAAGGTGGCCTTGGATGCTCCTTGGCATGGGGTATGCACAGCCTCTCTGCACTGGTCCCAGTGTCAGGGACAAGCACCCTGAGAGGAAAGAACTTCTTCCCATCATGGAATGGATTCCAGCTCTTGCAGTTTCATCTCATTCCCCCTTGTTCTGTCACTTCAGTTCCTGGCGGAGAGTCCTCTCCCACTTCCCTGTGGGTCAGGCTGTTCCTGCAGGGTCACACATGTGGCTGAAGCTGCAGGCAGGAGAGAGAGAAGCCAAGCTGGCAGAGAGAGGAAATGGGGAAAGTGACATGAGAGATGAGCAAAGAAGGAAAAAGTAGAGACATGCAAGGCATTGGGTTGGGTGGGCTGCGGGATTCATGACTTCTTTTAGAGGCCAGCTTCTCTGGTGCACTCAATGACTGTGTGATTGCGGCGTGTCCACAGTGAGCCCGTGTGAGCGAGCTGCACTGCCAGAGGCCGGAGCACACTTGCTTCAAGTGCTGATGCATGAGGCCAGAGACGGGTCTTTGTGTGCAACTCCAAACGCTGTGCATTGCGATGAAGAGGGTCCAGGGCCAGAGAGAAAATGAGGCTGGGGACTGAGGGTTTTATATGGGGGGGAGAAGGGGCGAAGCCAGGGCCTGCAGGGGACAAGAGAGGGAAGAACATTCTCTGGAGAGTAGATATAAGGAAAAAATGGCAGTTGAAGTGGGTGATGGCAACAAAAGCTGCAGATTGCAAGAGGCTGCAAGTGGCCATGGGTGAGAGCCCTGCATTCAGAGGGGTTTCTCTCTTTCACCTTGGTCCCCTTTGCCCTAAGGTATTACAGTTGCAATGAGAGGCCCCTGGGCCTCCACAACTGCCCCCTTTTTGTTTTCAAGAATGAAAGCTTCTGCCATGGACTTTTGCAAGCGTTGAGCAAAACTGGATAAAATAACCAACACAATGAATACAATGTCTCTGCTGCTGTAGAGACACAAGCATATCCTCTCCCCCAAGTAATGAATGGGAAAGGGCCCATAATTTTTTTAGATTCAGGGTCTTTGATCCACACAGGTGGCTTTTCTTTTCACTGGGCTGCAGTGAAATTAAATGCCAATTGCCTGATGACTGGTGAGTTGGCTCCATAAATGAGGTGTTGAAAAAGTTGAGCACATCAAGGGCCTTGGCCAGTGTCTCAATGGGAGATAATATGTGGACTCCCTGTCTCTGTTGATCAAGGATCCTTTGGATGGACCAGTGGGCCCTCTGGACTATGGAGTGTCCTGTGGCAGAGTGTGGTATGGCTGTGACATGTTTTATAGCCCACTGGTCAGAAAATGGTTGGAATCAGTGGGAGGTATAAGCAGGACCATGATCAGTTTTAATTTCCTGTGGAACAGGGAAGGTGGAAAAAGCTAAAAAGGAAGGTTTTATAGCACCTTTTGATTTCTCACCAGCATGGGCAAAGGCGAAAACCGCACCGTTGTCGGCGTCGATTCAGACGGGGATATATTTTAGTCTCCCAAAAGGGGCTTGGTGTGTGATGCGTGATTGCCCGATCTGGAGACTCTTTAGTCCTCTTGGGTTGACTCCAGCTGCGACAGAAGCAAAGGCATGTTGCTGACAATTTGGGCAGGCGGCTGCCATGGATCTTGCCTGATCTTGGGTAATTTTAAAGATGCTGAGCGGTGCAAGAATGTTTGGATGGTAGAAGCGGTGGCGGATCCTAGCCTGGTCAAAAACATTCCCTAGGGAGGTTTGGAGAACCATTGCTGAGGCATCTGCTCTAGCATTGCCTACTATAAATGCAGGAAGGGTGGTATGAGACCTTGTGTACATGATATAGTGTGGGTGTTGTCTGTGGGACAAAAGAGAAATGAAAGGGGAAAGCAAATGCTCTAGTTGGGGTTAGAAATGTCTTTGAAAATGGAATTTTCGGTCCGCTGCACTAGGCCTTAGACATCTGCCGAATCAAATGAATAGGGCCTTTGAAAGCGGAGAAGGTCCTAATGAGTGCAGTCAATTCAGCAATTTGGGCAGGATGAGGATCCCCTGGCTTGGCTTTTGTCTCTTGAGCAATGCAGGCCCAGGGCAGTGCAGGGCAGGCCCAGAAGCAGAGCCCGGAGCCCTTGGAGGCTGCAAGCCTTAAACATCAGCGCCTGCAGCAGCCCAGATGCAGGTGCCACAGTTGCCAAGGCTGTCAAGGCCTTGAGAGCGGGAAGGTGGATTTTGCATCCCTGTGGCCTGATGGCAGCTCTGGAGCCAGGAGTGGCTGTGGCTGCAGCAGGACGGGTGGCTGAAAGTTTCCTGCCTTGCTTTGGTGGCATGGCTGCAGGGGCCAGTGCAGTGAGAGCCCCCTCTGTGCTGGTGGCAGCTCAGCTCTTGGGGACGCCGCTGTGCCCCAGCCCAGGAGCAGCAGCAGTGCCCAGGGGCAGCAGTGGTGCCAGTGGGACCCCCTGTGCACAGGGACCCCCAGCCGCGGGGTGGCCGTGGCAGCAGCCCCAGGGAGCTCCAGCCCCGGGATCCCGGAACAAGTGGAAATCCCAACTGTGCAAATGCTTCCTGTGCCCAAAAGTGTTGGAACCCAGAGCATCTGTCTGGATGCCCTGGATGTCTCAAAGCCCTGGCAGGGGCTCGGAGACCCTGGCAGGAAGCCAAAGACACCTGGAAATTCCATCTTAATTCATGGAGCAAATTGCCAACCTTATATGAAGAACTACAGGCCACAAAAGTTTAAGTAGCACAGTAGTAGGAATCACAGGGTGAAGGACAAAATTATAATGCACCGTACAGGGGGGTTTTATATGTTGTACAGGGGGGATTTAGAATACTGTGCATGGGTCGGGAGTCCCAAGGTGGAGGAATTTGGGCGTGCCCTGTCCTTCTTCTTTCTTCTTCTTGGCATCCATGTTCAGGATGATGTTGGCATGTGTGCATTGGTTCATAGAGAAAGTGCACTTGCCAACAAGGGCGAAAAGTATTGGAAATTAAAGGTAAATATCTACTATGTAGTTTTCACTATAAAAGAGACAACCACCCCGTGGGCGGGGGAGAGTGCCCTTGGCTGTCTTGCTGATCAGACCTCGGCTGGACAGACAGAAAAACTTTGGAGATAAGGAACAATAAAGTCAACTGAAGACCAAAAAGCAAGAGTCCAGACTCCTTCTTCGAAAGCGCGGCCTGCCCAGAACCACCTTTTCCCGTGCTGGGGCAGAGACCACTGGCAGCCGAGCCCGGCACGAAGGAATGAGAAAGACAAGTGAGGTTTTCTAAAGAAGCAGTATTTATTTGCTGAAGATCGGCAAATTCTAGGATTTCCAGAACACCTTTCATATTTCCATGGGATGCTATGGACTAACAGTCTTCAAAACATATTTACAGAGAACTTCTAAGCGACGAACATATTTACAGAATTCTTCTAACTTTTCAAACATATTTACAGAGGCGTCGTATCTGTGGCCATCATCTGCATCAGGCCTGGAAGAAAGGAAGAAGCAAAGCTGGACTCTGCTGCCAGCACTGGGCCCAGCTGGGCTGGGAGCTGGCCCCCAGGAGCTGGGACAGGGCTGGCAGGGCTGCTGTGGCCCCAGGCAAGTGCAGGGCAGGCCAGGGCTGGTGCGTGTGCCAGCACAATCCAGGCCCCCCTGCGGGCAGCGTGTCCCTGAGCGGGGCCATCCAGCCCAGCCCAAGCCTGGCGACAGGGCAGCCACTGTGTCTGTGGGCAGGGCATGGGGAGCATCTGCCTGTCTTACTTGTGGGGCTCCAACTTCATCCAAGGACCATGGGCTCCTCCTCATCCTCCTCGTCCACTTCCATCTGCTCGATATTGTCCTCCTCTTCGACTTCCATCTCCTCAAGTGGCTCTTCTGTGTCTACCTCCATCCTTTCTTCCCCATCCAGCACCATGTCCACTTCCATTTCCTCTATACCATCTCTGGCAGTCTGCAAGAGACAGCACAATCTCACAGTGGGCTTCCTGTCCCACACCATCCATTGCCACGCGGCTGCTGCCTGCTCAAGCAGGCTGCCCCCTCCCTGGAATGGCACTGTACCTCCACTGGCACAGCAGTGCTCATCCTGCTGGGATTGGTGCTCCAGAGCAGGCGTCAGGAAAATCCCAGGTGGCAGCAACAGCTCAGCGCTGACGGGCAGAGCGCAGAGCGAGCGCCAACTGAGCGCTGGCAGCAGGCAGAGTGTCTGCTGAGGTCGTTTCCAGGTGCTGGACGTTCCACCTGGAACACTGTGGGAGCTGTGATGTCACAGAAGTTTCAGGGCCGCGCCACACTGGGAAATGGGCATGGTAGAATGATGAAATCCTTGAATGGTTTGGCTTGGAAGGGACCCTAAAGATCATCTGGTTCCAAGCTGAGCAACTTCCCAGCAGAGCAGGTTGCTGCGGCCCCTGTCCAAGGTGGCCTTGGATGCTCCTTGGCATGGGGTATGCACAGCCTCTCTGCACTGGTCCCAGTGTCAGGGACAAGCACCCTGAGAGGAAAGAACTTCTTCCCATCATGGAATGGATTCCAGCTCTTGCAGTTTCATCTCATTCCCCCTTGTTCTGTCACTTCAGTTCCTGGCGGAGAGTCCTCTCCCACTTCCCTGTGGGTCAGGCTGTTCCTGCAGGGTCACACATGTGGCTGAAGCTGCAGGCAGGAGAGAGAGAAGCCAAGCTGGCAGAGAGAGGAAATGGGGAAAGTGACATGAGAGATGAGCAAAGAAGGAAAAAGTAGAGACATGCAAGGCATTGGGTTGGGTGGGCTGCGGGATTCATGACTTCTTTTAGAGGCCAGCTTCTCTGGTGCACTCAATGACTGTGTGATTGCGGCGTGTCCACAGTGAGCCCGTGTGAGCGAGCTGCACTGCCAGAGGCCGGAGCACACTTGCTTCAAGTGCTGATGCATGAGGCCAGAGACGGGTCTTTGTGTGCAACTCCAAACGCTGTGCATTGCGATGAAGAGGGTCCAGGGCCAGAGAGAAAATGAGGCTGGGGACTGAGGGTTTTATATGGGGGGGAGAAGGGGCGAAGCCAGGGCCTGCAGGGGACAAGAGAGGGAAGAACATTCTCTGGAGAGTAGATATAAGGAAAAAATGGCAGTTGAAGTGGGTGATGGCAACAAAAGCTGCAGATTGCAAGAGGCTGCAAGTGGCCATGGGTGAGAGCCCTGCATTCAGAGGGGTTTCTCTCTTTCACCTTGGTCCCCTTTGCCCTAAGGTATTACAGTTGCAATGAGAGGCCCCTGGGCCTCCACAACTGCCCCCTTTTTGTTTTCAAGAATGAAAGCTTCTGCCATGGACTTTTGCAAGCGTTGAGCAAAACTGGATAAAATAACCAACACAATGAATACAATGTCTCTGCTGCTGTAGAGACACAAGCATATCCTCTCCCCCAAGTAATGAATGGGAAAGGGCCCATAATTTTTTTAGATTCAGGGTCTTTGATCCACACAGGTGGCTTTTCTTTTCACTGGGCTGCAGTGAAATTAAATGCCAATTGCCTGATGACTGGTGAGTTGGCTCCATAAATGAGGTGTTGAAAAAGTTGAGCACATCAAGGGCCTTGGCCAGTGTCTCAATGGGAGATAATATGTGGACTCCCTGTCTCTGTTGATCAAGGATCCTTTGGATGGACCAGTGGGCCCTCTGGACTATGGAGTGTCCTGTGGCAGAGTGTGGTATGGCTGTGACATGTTTTATAGCCCACTGGTCAGAAAATGGTTGGAATCAGTGGGAGGTATAAGCAGGACCATGATCAGTTTTAATTTCCTGTGGAACAGGGAAGGTGGAAAAAGCTAAAAAGGAAGGTTTTATAGCACCTTTTGATTTCTCACCAGCATGGGCAAAGGCGAAAACCGCACCGTTGTCGGCGTCGATTCAGACGGGGATATATTTTAGTCTCCCAAAAGGGGCTTGGTGTGTGATGCGTGATTGCCCGATCTGGAGACTCTTTAGTCCTCTTGGGTTGAGTGCAGCTGTGACAGAAGCAAAGGCATGTTGCTGACAATTTGGGCAGGCGGCTGCCATGGATCTTGCCTGATCTTGGGTAATTTTAAAGATGCTGAGCGGTGCAAGAATGTTTGGATGGTAGAAGCGGTGGCGGATCCTAGCCTGGTCAAAAACATTCCCTAGGGAGGTTTGGAGAACCATTGCTGAGGCATCTGCTCTAGCATTGCCTACTATAAATGCAGGAAGGGTGGTATGAGACCTTGTGTACATGATATAGTGTGGGTGTTGTCTGTGGGACAAAAGAGAAATGAAAGGGGAAAGCAAATGCTCTAGTTGGGGTTAGAAATGTCTTTGAAAATGGAATTTTCGGTCCGCTGCACTAGGCCTTAGACATCTGCCGAATCAGTGATCAAATGAATAGGGCCTTTGAAAGCGGAGAAGGTCCTAACGAGTGCAGTCAATTCAGCAATTTGGGCAGGACGAGGATCCCCTGGCTTGGCTTTTGTCTCTTGAGCAATGCAGGCCCAGGGCAGTGCAGGGCAGGCCCAGAAGCAGAGCCCGGAGCCCTTGGAGGCTGCAAGCCTTAAACATCAGCGCCTGCAGCAGCCCAGATGCAGGTGCCACAGTTGCCAAGGCTGTCAAGGCCTTGAGAGTGGGAAGGTGGATTTTGCATCCCTGTGGCCTGATGGCAGCTCTGGAGCCAGGAGTGGCTGTGGCTGCAGCAGGACGGGTGGCTGAAAGTTTCCTGCCTTGCTTTGGTGGCATGGCTGCAGGGGCCAGTGCAGTGAGAGCCCCCTCTGTGCTGGTGGCAGCTCAGCTCTTGGGGACGCCGCTGTGCCCCAGCCCAGGAGCAGCAGCAGTGCCCAGGGGCAGCAGTGGTGCCAGTGGGACCCCCTGTGCACAGGGACCCCCAGCCGCGGGGTGGCCGTGGCAGCAGCCCCAGGGAGCTCCAGCCCCGGGATCCCGGAACAAGTGGAAATCCCAACTGTGCAAATGCTTCCTGTGCCCAAAAGTGTTGGAACCCAGAGCATCTGTCTGGATGCCCTGGATGTCTCAAAGCCCTGGCAGGGGCTCGGAGACCCTGGCAGGAAGCCAAAGACACCTGGAAATTCCATCTTAATTCATGGAGCAAATTGCCAACCTTATATGAAGAACTACAGGCCACAAAAGTTTAAGTAGCACAGTAGTAGGAATCACAGGGTGAAGGACAAAATTATAATGCACTGTACAGGGGGGTTTTATATGTTGTACAGGGGGGATTTAGAATACTGTGCATGGGTCGGGAGTCCCAAGGTGGAGGAATTTGGGCGTGCCCTGTCCTTCTTCTTTCTTCTTCTTGGCATCCATGTTCAGGATGATGTTGGCATGTGTGCATTGGTTCATAGAGAAAGTGCACTTGCCAACAAGGGCGAAAAGTATTGGAAATTAAAGGTAAATATCTACTATGTAGTTTTCACTATAAAAGAGACAACCACCCCGTGGGCGGGGGAGAGTGCCCTTGGCTGTCTTGCTGATCAGACCTCGGCTGGACAGACAGAAAAACTTTGGAGATAAGGAACAATAAAGTCAACTGAAGACCAAAAAGCAAGAGTCCAGACTCCTTCTTCGAAAGCGCGGCCTGCCCAGAACCACCTTTTCCCGTGCTGGGGCAGAGACCACTGGCAGCCGAGCCCGGCACGAAGGAATGAGAAAGACAAGTGAGGTTTTCTAAAGAAGCAGTATTTATTTGCTGAAGATCGGCAAATTCTAGGATTTCCAGAACACCTTTCATATTTCCATGGGATCCTATGGACTAACAGTCTTCAAAACATATTTACAGAGAATTTCTAAGCGACGAACATATTTACAGAATTCTTCTAACTTTTCAAACATATTTACAGAGGCGTCGTATCTGTGGCCATCATCTGCATCAGGCCTGGAAGAAAGGAAGAAGCAAAGCTGGACTCTGCTGCCAGCACGGGGCCCAGCTGGGCTGGGAGCTGGCCCCCAGGAGCTGGGACAGGGCTGGCAGGGCTGCTGTGGCCCCAGGCAAGTGCAGGGCAGGCCAGGGCTGGTGCGTGTGCCAGCACAATCCAGGCCCCCCTGCGGGCAGCGTGGCCCTGAGCGGGGCCATCCAGCCCAGCCCCAGGCTGGCGTCAGGGCAGCCACTGTGTCTGTGGGCAGGGCATGGGGAGCATCTGCCCGTCTTACTTGTGGGGCTCCAACTTCATCCAAGGACCATGGGCTCCTCCTCATCCTCCTCGTCCACTTCCATCTGCTCAATATTGTCCTCCTCTTCGACTTCCATCTCCTCAAGTGGCTCTTCTGTGTCTACCTCCATCCTTTCTTCCCCATCCAGCACCATGTCCACTTCCATTTCCTCTATACCATCTCTGGCAGTCTGCAAGAGACAGCACAATCTCACAGTGGGCTTCCTGTCCCACACCATCCATTGCCACGTGGCTGCAGCCTGCTCAAGCAGGCTGCCCCCTCCCTGGAATGGCACTGTACCTCCACTGGCACAGCAGTGCTCATCCTGCTGGGATTGGTGCTCCAGAGCAGGCGTCAGGAAAATCCCTGGCGGCAGCAACAGCTCAGCGCTGACGGGCAGAGCGCAGAGCGAGCGCCAACTGAGCGCTGGCAGCAGGCAGAGTGTCTGCTCTGCTGGTTTCCAGGTGCTGGACGTTCCACCTGGAACACTGTGGGAGCTGTGATGTCACAGAAGTTTCAGGGCCATGCCACACTGGGAAATGGGCATGGTAGAATGATGAAATCCTTGAATGGTTTGGCTTGGAAGGGACCCTAAAGATCATCTGGTTCCACGCTGAGCAACTTCCCAGCAGAGCAGGTTGCTGCGGCCCCTGTCCAAGGTGGCCTTGGATGCTCCTTGGCATGGGGTATGCACAGCCTCTCTGCACTGGTCCCAGTGTCAGGGACAAGCACCCTGAGAGGAAAGAACTTCTTCCCATCATGGAATGGATTCCAGCTCTTGCAGTTTCATCTCACTCCCCCTTGTTCTGTCACTTCAGTTCCTGGCGGAGAGTCCTCTCCCACTTCCCTGTGGGTCAGGCTGTTCCTGCAGGGTCACACATGTGGCTGAAGCTGCAGGCAGGAGAGAGAGAAGCCAAGCTGCCAGCCAGAGCAAATGGGGAAAGTGACATGAGAGATGAGCAAAGAAGGAAAATGTAAAGACATGCAAGGCATTGGGTTGGGTGGGCTGTGGCATTCATGCCTTTCATTAGAGGCCAGCTTCTCTGGTGCACTCAATGACTGTGTGATTGCGGCGTGTCCACAGTGAGCCCGTGTGAGCGAGCTGCACTGCCAGAGGCCGGAGCACACTTGCTTCAAGTGCTGATGCATGAGGCCAGAGACAGGTCTTTGTGTGGAACTCCAAACGCTGTGCATTGCGATGAAGAGGGTCCAGGGCCAGAGAGAAAATGAGGCTGGGGACTGAGGGTTTTATATGGGGGGGAGAAGGGGCGAAGCCAGGGCCTGCAGGGGACAAGAGAGGGAAGAACATTCTCTGGAGAGTAGATATAAGGAAAAAATGGCAGTTGAAGTGGGTGATGGCAACAAAAGCTGCAGATTGCAAGAGGCTGCAAGTGGCCATGGGTGAGAGCCCTGCATTCAGAGGGGTTTCTCTCTTTCACCTTGGTCCCCTTTGCCCTAAGGTATTACAGTTGCAATGAGAGGCCCCTGGGCCTCCACAGCTGCCCCCTTTTTGTTTTCAAGAATGAAAGCTTCTGCCATGGACTTTTGCAAGCGTTGAGCAAAACTGGATAAAATAACCAACACAATGAATACAATGTCTCTGCTGCTGTAGAGACACAAGCATATCCTCTCCCCCAAGTAATGAATGGGAAAGGGCCCATAATTTTTTTAGATTCAGGGTCTTTGATCCACACAGGTGGCTTTTCTTTTCACTGGGCTGCAGTGAAATTAAATGCCAATTGCCTGATGACTGGTGAGTTGGCTCCATAAATGAGGTGTTGAAAAAGTTGAGCACATCAAGGGCCTTGGCCAGTGTCTCAATGGGAGATAATATGTGGACTCCCTGTCTCTGTTGATCAAGGATCCTTTGGATGGACCAGTGGGCCCTCTGGACTATGGAGTGTCCTGTGGCAGAGTGTGGTATGGCTGTGACATGTTTTATAGCCCACTGGTCAGAAAATGGTTGGAATCAGTGGGAGGTATAAGCAGGACCATGATCAGTTTTAATTTCCTGTGGAACAGGGAAGGTGGAAAAAGCTAAAAAGGAAGGTTTTATAGCACCTTTTGATTTCTCACCAGCATGGGCAAAGGCGAAAACCGCACCGTTGTCGGCGTCGATTCAGACGGGGATATATTTTAGTCTCCCAAAAGGGGCTTGGTGTGTGATGCGTGATTGCCCGATCTGGAGACTCTTTAGTCCTCTTGGGTTGACTCCAGCTGTGACAGAAGCAAAGGCATGTTGCTGACAATTTGGGCAGGCGGCTGCCATGGATCTTGCCTGATCTTGGGTAATTTTAAAGATGCTGAGCGGTGCAAGAATGTTTGGATGGTAGAAGCGGTGGCGGATCCTAGCCTGGTCAAAAACATTCCCTAGGGAGGTTTGGAGAACCATTGCTGAGGCATCTGCTCTAGCATTGCCTACTATAAATGCAGGAAGGGTGGTATGAGACCTTGTGTACATGATATAGTGTGGGTGTTGTCTGTGGGACAAAAGAGAAATGAAAGGGGAAAGCAAATGCTCTAGTTGGGGTTAGAAATGTCTTTGAAAATGGAATTTTCGGTCCGCTGCACTAGGCCTTAGACATCTGCCGAATCAGTGATCAAATGAATAGGGCCTTTGAAAGCGGAGAAGGTCCTAACGAGTGCAGTCAATTCAGCAATTTGGGCAGGATGAGGATCCCCTGGCTTGGCTTTTGTCTCTTGAGCAATGCAGGCCCAGGGCAGTGCAGGGCAGGCCCAGAAGCAGAGCCCGGAGCCCTTGGAGGCTGCAAGCCTTAAACATCAGCGCCTGCAGCAGCCCAGATGCAGGTGCCACAGTTGCCAAGGCTGTCAAGGCCTTGAGAGTGGGAAGGTGGATTTTGCATCCCTGTGGCCTGATGGCAGCTCTGGAGCCAGGAGTGGCTGTGGCTGCAGCAGGACGGGTGGCTGAAAGTTTCCTGCCTTGCTTTGGTGGCATGGCTGCAGGGGCCAGTGCAGTGAGAGCCCCCTCTGTGCTGGTGGCAGCTCAGCTCTTGGGGACGCCGCTGTGCCCCAGCCCAGGAGCAGCAGCAGTGCCCAGGGGCAGCAGTGGTGCCAGTGGGACCCCCTGTGCACAGGGAC
The DNA here is from genome assembly GCF_036417665.1 of Passer domesticus. Classification (NCBI taxonomy): domain Eukaryota; kingdom Metazoa; phylum Chordata; class Aves; order Passeriformes; family Passeridae; genus Passer; species Passer domesticus. The sequence goes on along the minus strand of NC_087493.1, from coordinate 645,792 downwards.
CCCCAGCCGCGGGGTGGCCGTGGCAGCAGCCCCAGGGAGCTCCAGCCCCGGGATCCCGGAACAAGTGGAAATCCCAACTGTGCAAATGCTTCCTGTGCCCAAAAGTGTTGGAACCCAGAGCATCTGTCTGGATGCCCTGGATGTCTCAAAGCCCTGGCAGGGGCTCGGAGACCCTGGCAGGAAGCCAAAGACACCTGGAAATTCCATCTTAATTCATGGAGCAAATTGCCAACCTTATATGAAGAACTACAGGCCACAAAAGTTTAAGTAGCACAGTAGTAGGAATCACAGGGTGAAGGACAAAATTATAATGCACTGTACAGGGGGGTTTTATATGTTGTACAGGGGGGATTTAGAATACTGTGCATGGGTCGGGAGTCCCAAGGTGGAGGAATTTGGGCGTGCCCTGTCCTTCTTCTTTCTTCTTCTTGGCATCCATGTTCAGGATGATGTTGGCATGTGTGCATTGGTTCATAGAGAAAGTGCACTTGCCAACAAGGGCGAAAAGTATTGGAAATTAAAGGTAAATATCTACTATGTAGTTTTCACTATAAAAGAGACAACCACCCCGTGGGCGGGGGAGAGTGCCCTTGGCTGTCTTGCTGATCAGACCTCGGCTGGACAGACAGAAAAACTTTGGAGATAAGGAACAATAAAGTCAACTGAAGACCAAAAAGCAAGAGTCCAGACTCCTTCTTCGAAAGCGCGGCCTGCCCAGAACCACCTTTTCCCGTGCTGGGGCAGAGACCACTGGCAGCCGAGCCCGGCACGAAGGAATGAGAAAGACAAGTGAGGTTTTCTAAAGAAGCAGTATTTATTTGCTGAAGATCGGCAAATTCTAGGATTTCCAGAACACCTTTCATATTTCCATGGGATCCTATGGACTAACAGTCTTCAAAACATATTTACAGAGAATTTCTAAGCGACGAACATATTTACAGAATTCTTCTAACTTTTCAAACATATTTACAGAGGCGTCGTATCTGTGGCCATCATCTGCATCAGGCCTGGAAGAAAGGAAGAAGCAAAGCTGGACTCTGCTGCCAGCACTGGGCCCAGCTGGGCTGGGAGCTGGCCCCCAGGAGCTGGGACAGGGCTGGCAGGGCTGCTGTGGCCCCAGGCAAGTGCAGGGCAGGCCAGGGCTGGTGCGTGTGCCAGCACAATCCAGGCCCCCCTGCGGGCAGCGTGTCCCTGAGCGGGGCCATCCAGCCCAGCCCCAGGCTGGCGTCAGGGCAGCCACTGTGTCTGTGGGCAGGGCATGGGGAGCATCTGCCCGTCTTACTTGTGGGGCTCCAACTTCATCCAAGGACCATGGGCTCCTCCTCATCGTCCTCGTCCACTTCCATCTGCTCAATATTGTCCTCCTCTTCGACTTCCATCTCCTCAAGTGGCTCTTCTGTGTCTACCGGCATCCTTTCTTCCCCATCCAGCACCATGTCCACTTCCATTTCCTCTATACCATCTCTGGCAGTCTGCAAGAGACAGCACAATCTCACAGTGGGCTTCCTGTCCCACACCATCCATTGCCACGTGGCTGCAGCCTACTCAAGCAGGCTGCCCCCTCCCTGGAATGGCACTGTACCTCCACTGGCACAGCAGTGCTCATCCTGCTGGGATTGGTGCTCCAGAGCAGGCGTCAGGAAAATCCCTGGCGGCAGCAACAGCTCAGCGCTGACGGTCTGAGCGCAGAGCGAGCGACAACTGAGCGCTGGCAGCAGGCAGAGTGTCTGCTCTGCTGGTTTCCAGGTGCTGGACGTTCCACCTGGAACACTGTGGGAGCTGTGATGTCACAGAAGTTTCAGGGCCATGCCACACTGGGAAATGGGCATGGTAGAATGATGAAATCCTTGAATGGTTTGGCTTGGAAGGGACCCTAAAGATCATCTGGTTCCAAGCTGAGCAACTTCCCAGCAGAGCAGGTTGCTGCGGCCCCTGTCCAAGGTGGCCTTGGATGCTCCTTGGCATGGGGTATGCACAGCCTCTCTGCACTGGTCCCAGTGTCAGGGACAAGCACCCTGAGAGGAAAGAACTTCTTCCCATCATGGAATGGATTCCAGCTCTTGCAGTTTCATCTCATTCCCCCTTGTTCTGTCACTTCAGTTCCTGGCGGAGAGTCCTCTCCCACTTCCCTGTGTGTCAGGCTGTTCCTGCAGGGTCACACATGTGGCTGAAGCTGCAGGCAGGAGAGAGAGAAGCCAAGCTGGCAGAGAGAGGAAATGGGGAAAGTGACATGAGAGATGAGCAAAGAAGGAAAATGTAAAGACATGCAAGGCATTGGGTTGGGTGGGCTGTGGCATTCATGCCTTTCATTAGAGGCCAGCTTCTCTGGTGCACTCAATGACTGTGTGATTGCGGCGTGTCCACAGTGAGCCCGTGTGAGCGAGCTGCACTGCCAGAGGCCGGAGCACACTTGCTTCAAGTGCTGATGCATGAGGCCAGAGACAGGTCTTTGTGTGGAACTCCAAACGCTGTGCATTGCGATGAAGAGGGTCCAGGGCCAGAGAGAAAATGAGGCTGGGGACTGAGGGTTTTATATGGGGGGGAGAAGGGGCGAAGCCAGGGCCTGCAGGGGACAAGAGAGGGAAGAACATTCTCTGGAGAGTAGATATAAGGAAAAAATGGCAGTTGAAGTGGGTGATGGCAACAAAAGCTGCAGATTGCAAGAGGCTGCAAGTGGCCATGGGTGAGAGCCCTGCATTCAGAGGGGTTTCTCTCTTTCACCTTGGTCCCCTTTGCCCTAAGGTATTACAGTTGCAATGAGAGGCCCCTGGGCCTCCACAGCTGCCCCCTTTTTGTTTTCAAGAATGAAAGCTTCTGCCATGGACTTTTGCAAGCGTTGAGCAAAACTGGATAAAATAACCAACACAATGAATACAATGTCTCTGCTGCTGTAGAGACACAAGCATATCCTCTCCCCCAAGTAATGAATGGGAAAGGGCCCATAATTTTTTTAGATTCAGGGTCTTTGATCCACACAGGTGGCTTTTCTTTTCACTGGGCTGCAGTGAAATTAAATGCCAATTGCCTGATGACTGGTGAGTTGGCTCCATAAATGAGGTGTTGAAAAAGTTGAGCACATCAAGGGCCTTGGCCAGTGTCTCAATGGGAGATAATATGTGGACTCCCTGTCTCTGTTGATCAAGGATCCTTTGGATGGACCAGTGGGCCCTCTGGACTATGGAGTGTCCTGTGGCAGAGTGTGGTATGGCTGTGACATGTTTTATAGCCCACTGGTCAGAAAATGGTTGGAATCAGTGGGAGGTATAAGCAGGACCATGATCAGTTTTCATTTCCTGTGGAACAGGGAAGGTGGAAAAAGCTAAAAAGGAAGGTTTTATAGCACCTTTTGATTTCTCACCAGCATGGGCAAAGGCGAAAACCGCACCGTTGTCGGCGTCGATTCAGACGGGGATATATTTTAGTCTCCCAAAAGGGGCTTGGTGTGTGATGCGTGATTGCCCGATCTGGAGACTCTTTAGTCCTCTTGGGTTGACTCCAGCTGTGACAGAAGCAAAGGCATGTTGCTGACAATTTGGGCAGGCGGCTGCCATGGATCTTGCCTGATCTTGGGTAATTTTAAAGATGCTGAGCGGTGCAAGAATGTTTGGATGGTAGAAGCGGTGGCGGATCCTAGCCTGGTCAAAAACATTCCCTAGGGAGGTTTGGAGAACCATTGCTGAGGCATCTGCTCTAGCATTGCCTACTATAAATGCAGGAAGGGTGGTATGAGACCTTGTGTACATGATATAGTGTGGATGTTGTCTGTGGGACAAAAGAGAAATGAAAGGGGAAAGCAAATGCTCTAGTTGGGGTTAGAAATGTCTTTGAAAATGGAATTTTCGGTCCGCTGCACTAGGCCTTAGACATCTGCCGAATCAGTGATCAAATGAATAGGGCCTTTGAAAGCGGAGAAGGTCCTAACGAGTGCAGTCAATTCAGCAATTTGGGCAGGACGAGGATCCCCTGGCTTGGCTTTTGTCTCTTGAGCAATGCAGGCCCAGGGCAGTGCAGGGCAGGCCCAGAAGCAGAGCCCGGAGCCCTTGGAGGCTGCAAGCCTTAAACATCAGCGCCTGCAGCAGCCCAGATGCAGGTGCCACAGTTGCCAAGGCTGTCAAGGCCTTGAGAGTGGGAAGGTGGATTTTGCATCCCTGTGGCCTGATGGCAGCTCTGGAGCCAGGAGTGGCTGTGGCTGCAGCAGGACGGGTGGCTGAAAGTTTCCTGCCTTGCTTTGGTGGCATGGCTGCAGGGGCCAGTGCAGTGAGAGCCCCCTCTGTGCTGGTGGCAGCTCAGCTCTTGGGGACGCCGCTGTGCCCCAGCCCAGGAGCAGCAGCAGTGCCCAGGGGCAGCAGTGGTGCCAGTGGGACCCCCTGTGCACAGGGACCCCCAGCCGCGGGGTGGCCGTGGCAGCAGCCCCAGGGAGCTCCAGCCCCGGGATCCCGGAACAAGTGGAAATCCCAACTGTGCAAATGCTTCCTGTGCCCAAAGGTGTCGGAACCCAGAGCATCTGTCTGGATGCCCTGGATGTCTCAAAGCCCTGGCAGGGGCTCGGAGACCCTGGCAGGAAGCCAAAGACACCTGGAAATTCCATCTTAATTCATGGAGCAAATTGCCAACCTTATATGAAGAACTACAGGCCACAAAAGTTTAAGTAGCACAGTAGTAGGAATCACAGGGTGAAGGACAAAATTATAATGCACTGTACAGGGGGGTTTTATATGTTGTACAGGGGGGATTTAGAATACTGTGCATGGGTCGGGAGTCCCAAGGTGGAGGAATTTGGGCGTGCCCTGTCCTTCTTCTTTCTTCTTCTTGGCATCCATGTTCAGGATGATGTTGGCATGTGTGCATTGGTTCATAGAGAAAGTGCACTTGCCAACAAGGGCGAAAAGTATTGGAAATTAAAGGTAAATATCTACTATGTAGTTTTCACTATAAAAGAGACAACCACCCCGTGGGCGGGGGAGAGTGCCCTTGGCTGTCTTGCTGATCAGACCTCGGCTGGACAGACAGAAAAACTTTGGAGATAAGGAACAATAAAGTCAACTGAAGACCAAAAAGCAAGAGTCCAGACTCCTTCTTCGAAAGCGCGGCCTGCCCAGAACCACCTTTTCCCGTGCTGGGGCAGAGACCACTGGCAGCCGAGCCCGGCACGAAGGAATGAGAAAGACAAGTGAGGTTTTCTAAAGAAGCAGTATTTATTTGCTGAAGATCGGCAAATTCTAGGATTTCCAGAACACCTTTCATATTTCCATGGGATGCTATGGACTAACAGTCTTCAAAACATATTTACAGAGAACTTCTAAGCGACGAACATATTTACAGAATTCTTCTAACTTTTCAAACATATTTACAGAGGCGTCGTATCTGTGGCCATCATCTGCATCAGGCCTGGAAGAAAGGAAGAAGCAAAGCTGGACTCTGCTGCCAGCACGGGGCCCAGCTGGGCTGGGAGCTGGCCCCCAGGAGCTGGGACAGGGCTGGCAGGGCTGCTGTGGCCCCAGGCAAGTGCAGGGCAGGCCAGGGCTGGTGCTTGTGCCAGCACAATCCAGGCCCCCCTGCGGGCAGCGTGTCCCTGAGCGGGGCCATCCAGCCCAGCCCAAGCCTGGCGACAGGGCAGCCACTGTGTCTGTGGGCAGGGCATGGGGAGCATCTGCCTGTCTTACTTGTGGGGCTCCAACTTCATCCAAGGACCATGGGCTCCTCCTCATCCTTCTCGTCCACTTCCATCTCCTCAATGTTCTCCTCTTCATCCACCTCCATGTCCTCGATGTTTTCCTCCGCATCTACATCCATGTCCTCAACCTGCTCTTCCACATCCACCTCCATCATTTCATCCTCATTCTGCCCCATGTCCACTTCCATCTCCTCCACATTGTCTCTGATAGTCTGCAAGAGACAGCACAATCTCACAGTGGGCTTCCTGTCCCACACCATCCATTGCCACGTGGCTGCAGCCTGCTCAAGCAGGCTGCCCCCTCCCTGGAATGGCACAGTACCTCCACTGGCACAGCAGTGCTCATCCTGCTGGGATTGGTGCTCCAGAGCAGGCGTCAGGAAAATCCCAGGTGGCAGCAACAGCTCAGCGCTGACGGGCAGAGCGCAGAGCGAGCGCCAACTGAGCGCTGGCAGCAGGCAGAGTGTCTGCTCTGCTGGTTTCCAGGTGCTGGACGTTCCACCTGGAACACTGTGGGAGCTGTGATGTCACAGAAGTTTCAGGGCCGCGCCACACTGGGAAATGGGCATGGTAGAATGATGAAATCCTTGAATGGTTTGGCTTGGAAGGGACCCTAAAGATCATCTGGTTCCAAGCTGAGCAACTTCCCAGCAGAGCAGGTTGCTGCGGCCCCTGTCCAAGGTGGCCTTGGATGCTCCTTGGCATGGGGTATGCACAGCCTCTCTGCACTGGTCCCAGTGTCAGGGACAAGCACCCTGAGAGGAAAGAACTTCTTCCCATCATGGAATGGATTCCAGCTCTTGCAGTTTCATCTCATTCCCCCTTGTTCTGTCACTTCAGTTCCTGGCGGAGAGTCCTCTCCCACTTCCCTGTGGGTCAGGCTGTTCCTGCAGGGTCACACATGTGGCTGAAGCTGCAGGCAGGAGAGAGAGAAGCCAAGCTGGCAGAGAGAGGAAATGGGGAAAGTGACATGAGAGATGAGCAAAGAAGGAAAAAGTAGAGACATGCAAGGCATTGGGTTGGGTGGGCTGCGGGATTCATGACTTCTTTTAGAGGCCAGCTTCTCTGGTGCACTCAATGACTGTGTGATTGCGGCGTGTCCACAGTGAGCCCGTGTGAGCGAGCTGCACTGCCAGAGGCCGGAGCACACTTGCTTCAAGTGCTGATGCATGAGGCCAGAGACGGGTCTTTGTGTGGAACTCCAAACGCTGTGCATTGCGATGAAGAGGGTCCAGGGCCAGAGAGAAAATGAGGCTGGGGACTGAGGGTTTTATATGGGGGGGAGAAGGGGCGAAGCCAGGGCCTGCAGGGGACAAGAGAGGGAAGAACATTCTCTGGAGAGTAGATATAAGGAAAAAATGGCAGTTGAAGTGGGTGATGGCAACAAAAGCTGCAGATTGCAAGAGGCTGCAAGTGGCCATGGGTGAGAGCCCTGCATTCAGAGGATTTTCTCTCTTTCACCTTGGTCCCCTTTGCCCTAAGGTATTACAGTTGCAATGAGAGGCCCCTGGGCCTCCACAACTGCCCCCTTTTTGTTTTCAAGAATGAAAGCTTCTGCCATGGACTTTTGCAAGCGTTGAGCAAAACTGGATAAAATAACCAACACAATGAATACAATGTCTCTGCTGCTGTAGAGACACAAGCATATCCTCTCCCCCAAGTAATGAATGGGAAAGGGCCCATAATTTTTTTAGATTCAGGGTCTTTGATCAGCAAAGGTGGCTTTTCTTTTCACTGGGCTGCAGTGAAATTAAATGCCAGTTGCCTGATGACTGGTGAGTTGGCTCCATAAATGAGGTGTTGAAAAAGTTGAGCACATCAAGGGCCTTGGCCAGTGTCTCAATGGGAGATAATATGTGGACTCCCTGTCTCTGTTGATCAAGGATCCTTTGGATGGACCAGTGGGCCCTCTGGACTATGGAGTGTCCTGTGGCAGAGTGTGGTATGGCTGTGACATGTTTTATAGCCCACTGGTCAGAAAATGGTTGGAATCAGTGTGAGGTATAAGCAGGACCATGATCAGTTTTAATTTCCTGTGGAACAGGGAAGGTGGAAAAAGCTAAAAAGGAAGGTTTTATAGCACCTTTTGATTTCTCACCAGCATGGGCAAAGGCGAAAACCGCACCGTTGTCGGCGTCGATTCAGACGGGGATATATTTTAGTCTCCCAAAAGGGGCTTGGTGTGTGATGCGTGATTGCCCGATCTGGAGACTCTTTAGTCCTCTTGGGTTGACTCCAGCTGTGACAGAAGCAAAGGCATGTTGCTGACAATTTGGGCAGGCGGCTGCCATGGATCTTGGCTGATCTTGGGTAATTTTAAAGATGCTGAGCGGTGCAGGAATGTTTGGATGGTAGAAGCGGTGGCGGATCCTAGCCTGGTCAAAAACATTCCCTAGGGAGGTTTGGAGAACCATTGCTGAGGCATCTGCTCTAGCATTGCCTACTATAAATGCAGGAAGGGTGGTATGAGACCTTGTGTACATGATATAGTGTGGGTGTTGTCTGTGGGACAAAAGAGAAATGAAAGGGGAAAGCAAATGCTCTAGTTGGGGTTAGAAATGTCTTTGAAAATGGAATTTTCGGTCCGCTGCACTAGGCCTTAGACATCTGCCGAATCAGTGATCAAATGAATAGGGCCTTTGAAAGCGGAGAAGGTCCTAACGAGTGCAGTCAATTCAGCAATTTGGGCAGGATGAGGATCCCCTGGCTTGGCTTTTGTCTCTTGAGCAATGCAGGCCCAGGGCAGTGCAGGGCAGGCCCAGAAGCAGAGCCCGGAGCCCTTGGAGGCTGCAAGCCTTAAACATCAGCGCCTGCAGCAGCCCAGATGCAGGTGCCACAGTTGACAAGGCTGTCAAGGCCATGAGAGTGGGAAGGTGGATTTTGCATCCCTGTGGCCTGATGGCAGCTCTGGAGCCAGGAGTGGCTGTGGCTGCAGCAGGACGGGTGGCTGAAAGTTTCCTGCCTTGCTTTGGTGGCATGGCTGCAGGGGCCAGTGCAGTGAGAGCCCCCTCTGTGCTGGTGGCAGCTCAGCTCTTGGGGACGCCGCTGTGCCCCAGCCCAGGAGCAGCAGCAGTGCCCAGCGGCAGCAGTGGTGCCAGTGGGACCCCCTGTGCACAGGGACCCCCAGCCGCGGGGTGGCCGTGGCAGCAGCCCCAGGGAGCTCCAGCCCCGGGATCCCGGAACAAGTGGAAATCCCAACTGTGCAAATGCTGCCTGTGCCCAAAGGAATGACAAAGAGAAGTGAGGTTTAAAAAGAAGCCGTATTTATTTGCCATAGATGGCCAAACTCTAGGATTTACAGAACACCTTTCATTACAACAATCCTTAGAACAACAACAACAACAATAACAATCTACAGGATTTATTTACATGGGATCCTAGGGACTAACAATCTTCAAAACATATTTACAGAGAACTACTAACCTAAGAACATATTTACAAAAATCTTCTAACTATTCAAACATATATACACAGGCGTAATATCTACGGCCGACATCTCCATCAGTCCTGGAAGAAAGGAAGAAGCAAAGCTGGACTCTGCTGCCAGCACGGGGCCCAGCTGGGCTGGGAGCTGGGCCCCAGGGGCTGGGACAGGGCTGGCAGGGCTGCTGTGGCTCCAGGCAAGCACAGGGCAGGCCAGGGCTGGTGCTTGTGGCAGCACAATCCAGGCCCCCTGCGGGCAGCGTGGCCCTGAGCGGGGCCATCCAGCCCAGCCCCAGGCTGGCGTCAGGGCAGCCACTGTGTCTGTGGGCAGGGCATGGGGAGCATCTGCCTGTCTTACTTGTGGGGCTCCAACTTCATCCAAGGACCATGGGCTCCTCCTCATCCTTCTCGTCCACTTCCATCTCCTCAATGTTCTCCTCTTCATCCACCTCCATGTCCTCGATGTTTTCCTCCGCATCTACATCCATGTCCTCAACCTGCTCTTCCACATCCACCTCCATCATTTCATCCTCATTCTGCCCCATGTCCACTTCCATCTCCTCCACATTGTCTCTGATAGTCTGCAAGAGACAGCACAATCTCACAGTGGGCTTCCTGTCCCACACCATCCATTGCCACGTGGCTGCAGCCTGCTCAAGCAGGCTGCCCCCTCCCTGGAATGGCACAGTACCTCCACTGGAGCAGCAGTGCTCATCCTGCTGGGGTTGGTGCTCCAGAGCAGGCAGCAGGAAAATCCCAGGCAGCAGCAGCAACAGCTGAATGCTGACGGGCAGAGCACAGAGCGAGCGCCAACTGAGCGCTGGCAGCAGGCAGAGTGTCTGCTGTGGTCGTTTCCAGGTGCTGGACGTTCCACCTGGAACACTCTGGGAGCTGTGATGTCACAGAAGTTTCAGGGCCGCGCCACACTGGGAGATGGGCGTGGAAGAATGATCAAATCCTTGAATGGTTTGGCTAGGAAGGGACCCTAAAGATCATCTGGTTCCAAGCTGAGCAAGCTGCCAGCACAGCAGGTTTCTGCGGCCCCTGTCCAAGCTGGCCTTGGATGTTCCTTGGCATGGGGTATGCACAGCCTCTCTGCACTGGTCCCTGTGTCAGGGACAAGCACCCTGACAGGAAAGAACTTCTTCCCATCATGGAATGGATTCCAGCTCTTGCAGTTTGATCCCATTCCTCCTTGTTCTGTCACTTCAGTTCCTGACAAAGAGTCCTCTCCCACTTCCCTGTGGGTCAGGCTGTTCCTGCAGGGTCACACATGTGGCTGAAGCTGCAGGCAGGAGAGAGAGAAGCCAAGCTGCCAGCCAGAGCAAATGGGGAAAGTGACATGAAAGATGAGCGAAGAAGGAAAAAGTAGAGACATGCAAGGCATTGGGTTGGGTGGGCTGTGGGATTCATGCCTTTCATTAGAGGCCAGGTTCTCTGGTGCACTCAATGACTGTGTGATTGGGGCGTGTCCACAGTGAGCCCGTGTGAGCGAGCTGCACTCCCAGAGGCCGGAGCACACTTGCTTCAAGTGCTGATGAACGAGGCCAGAGACGGGTCTTTGTGTGGAACTCCAAACGCTGTGCATTGCGATGAAGAGGGTCCAGGGCCAGAGAGAAAATGAGGCTGGGGACTGAGGGTTTCATTCGTGGGGGAGAAGGGGTGAAGCACTGTAGTAAGCCAGGAGCAACAGGGGAGAAGAGAGGGGAGAAGGTTCTCTGGAGAGTACATATAAGGTAAACACAAAGTTGATGATACCAAGAAAACCTGTTGCATCATCATGAGCCTGCAAATGTCCGAGGGCAAGATCGTTGCATTCAGAGGGGAGTGTCTCACTTTGGTCATCTTTGCCCTGAGATATTAGAGTTCCAATGGCAGGCCCCTGGACCTCCACCAGACTGCCTCTTCCTGAGACTTCATTGCTGTGTTAGGAGCTCAGCAGTGCTGAAAGCAGAGCCCTGTCCTTTGGGATGGCAGTGGAAGTGGCCTGAGTGCACATTCAGAGCCACCTTCCAGGCTTCTGATGCCCCGACACCGCAAGGAAATTGGCAACGTGGCTTCTTTGAATGACATGTAGTCCTGTTTAATATCTGCAGCAAGTGGTGTGAAAGTGCTTTCTGAGGCTGCTCCTTGGGATCAGCTGTGAGGGGCGGAGGGCTGGCGTGAGTCCAGTGCTGTGTCCCACTGGGAGCAGCCCCACAGGTTCACGTGCACAGCAGGCAGTGCCAGAGGGCCTGGAGATCACAGCTGCCCTGCAGCCACCTTTGCAAAGGTGCTTTAAACATCAGCGGGTGCTGACTTTCCCCATGGAACCCTTGGTTCACTTGCTCTGGGGAATTTCTTTAGTCACGTATGTGGGATTTCCCACTGCCACCAGTGATGGGGATGCTCAGGGAGTGTGGGGCTTTGGGGGCAGCTGCCCGGGCAGGGGCTGAGCTGGGGGCCCTGTTGGGCCCATGGTCCCCAGCAGCAGCACCCACAGGGCCCAAAGCCTCCCACCCCCTGCCCAGCAGAGCCTGCCCTGTCTGTCCTGCTGTCACCCGAGTGGGGGACAGGAGGCAGTGGCCGCTGCCAGCAGTAGGAATGCGGGCAGGGTGAGGATCCCCTGGCTTGGCTTTTGTCTCTTGAGCAATGCGGAGCCAGGGCAGTGCAGAGAAGGCCCGGAAGCAGAGCCCGGAGCCTTTGGAGGCTGCAAGCCTTAAATATCAGCCCCTGCAGCAGCCCAGATGCAGGTGCCACAGTTGCCAAGGCTGTCGTGGCCTTGAGAGCGGGAAGGTGGATTTTGCATCCCTGTGGCCTGATGGCGGCTCTGGAGCCAGGAGTGGCTGTGGCTGCAGCAGGAAGGGTGGCTGAAAGTTTCCTGCCTTGCTTTGGTGGCATGGCTGCAGGGGCCAGTGCAGTGACAGCCCCCTCTGTGCTGGTGACAGCTCAGCTCTTGGGGACGCCGCTGTGCCCCAGCCCAGGAGCAGCAGCAGTGGCCAGCGGCAGCAGTGGTGTCAGTGATACCCCCTGTGCACAGGGACCCCCAGCCGCGGGGTGGCCGTGGCAGCAGCCCCAGGGAGCTCCAGCCCCGGGATCCCGGAACAAGTGGAAATCCCAACTGTGCAAACGCTGCCTGTGCCCAAAGGAATGACAAAGAGAAGTGAGGTTTAAAAAGAAGCCGTATTTATTTGCCAAAGATGGCCAAACTCTAGGATTTACAGAACACCTTTCATTACAACAATCCTTAGAACAACAACAACAACAATAACAATCTACAGGATTTATTTACATGGGATCCTAGGGACTAACAATCTTCAAAACATATTTACAGAGAACTACTAACCTAAGAACATATTTACAAAAATCTTCTAACTATTCAAACATATATACACAGGCGTAATATCTACGGCCGACATCTCCATCAGTCCTGGAAGAAAGGAAGAAGCAAAGCTGGACTCTGCTGCCAGCACGGGGCCCAGCTGGGCTGGGAGCTGGGCCCCAGGAGCTGGGACAGGGCTGGCAGGGCTGCTGTGGCCCCAGGCAAGCACAGGGCAGGCCAGGGCTGGTGCTTGTGGCAGCACAATCCAGGCCCCCTGCGGGCAGCGTGTCCCTGAGCGGGGCCATCCAGCCCAGCCCCAGGCTGGCGTCAGGGCAGCCACTGTGTCTGTGGGCAGGGCATGGGGAGCATCTGCCTGTCTTACTTGTGGGGCTCCAACTTCATCCAAGGACCATGGGCTCCTCCTCATCCTTCTCGTCCACTTCCATCTCCTCAATGTTCTCCTCTTCATCCACCTCCATGTCCTCGATGTTTTCCTCCGCATCTACATCCATGTCCTCAACCTGCTCTTCCACATCCACCTCCATCATTTCATCCTCATTCTGCCCCATGTCCACTTCCATCTCCTCCACATTGTCTCTGATAGTCTGCAAGAGACAGCACAATCTCACAGTGGGCTTCCTGTCCCACACCATCCATTGCCACGTGGCTGCAGCCTGCTCAAGCAGGCTGCCCCCTCCCTGGAATGGCACAGTACCTCCACTGGAGCAGCGGTGCTCATCCTGCTGGGATTGGTGCTCCAGAGCAGGCAGCAGGAAAATCCCAGGCAGCAGCAGCAACAGCTGAGTGCTGACGGGCAGAGCGCAGAGCGAGCGCCAACTGAGCGCTGGCAGCAGGCAGGCAGAGTGTCTGCTGTGGTCGTTTCCAGGTGCTGGACGTTCCACCTGGAACACTGTGGGAGCTCTGATGTCACAGAAGTTTCAGGGCCGCGCCACACTGGGAGATGGGCATGGAAGAATGATCAAATCCTTGAATGGTTTGGCTAGGAAGGGACCCTAAAGATCATCTGGTTCCAAGCTGAGCAAGCTGCCAGCAGAGCAGGTTTCTGCGGCCCCTGTCCAACCTGGCCTTGGATGTTCCTTGGCATGGGGTATGCACAGCCTCTCTGCACTGGTCCCTGTGTCAGGGACAAGCACCCTGACAGGAAAGAACTTCTTCCCATCATGGAATGGATTCCAGCTCTTGCAGTTTGATCCCATTCCTCCTTGTTCTGTCACTTCAGTTCCTGACAAAGAGTCCTCTCCCACTTCCCTGTTGGTCAGGCTGTTCCTGCAGGGTCACACATGTGGCTGAAGCTGCAGGCAGGAGAGAGAGAAGCCAAGCTGCCAGCCAGAGCAAATGGGGAAAGTGACATGAAAGATGAGCGAAGAAGGAAAAAGTAGAGACATGCAAGGCATTGGGTTGGGTGGGCTGTGGCATTCATGCCTTTCATTAGAGGCCAGGTTCTCTGGTGCACTCAATGACTGTGTGATTGGGCCGTGTCCACAGTGAGCCCGTGTGAGCGAGCTGCACTGCCAGAGGCCGGAGCACACTTGCTTCAAGTGCTGATGAACGAGGCCAGAGACGGGTCTTTGTGTGGAACTCCAAACGCTGTGCATTGCGATGAAGAGGGTCCAGGGCCAGAGAGAAAATGAGGCTGGGGACTGAGGGTTTCATTCGCGGGGGAGAAGGGGTGAAGCACTGTAGTAAGCCAGGAGCAACAGGGGAGAAGAGAGGGGAGAAGGTTCTCTGGAGAGTACATATAAGGTAAACACAAAGTTGATGATACCAAGAAAACCTGTTGCATCATCATGAGCCTGCAAATGTCCGAGGGCAAGATCGTTGCATTCAGAGGGGAGTGTCTCACTTTGGTCATCTTTGCCCTGAGATATTAGAGTTCCAATGGCAGGCCCCTGGACCTCCACCAGACTGCCTCTTCCTGAGACTTCATTGCTGTGTTAGGAGCTCAGCAGTGCTGAAAGCAGAGCCCTGTCCTTTGGGATGGCAGTGGAAGTGGCCTGAGTGCACATTCAGAGCCACCTTCCAGGCTTCTGATGCCCCGACACCGCAAGGAAATTGGCAACGTGGCTTCTTTGAATGACGTGTAGTCCTGTTTAATATCTGCAGCAAGTGGTGTGAAAGTGCTTTCTGAGGCTGCTCCTTGGGATCAGCTGTGAGGGGCGGAGGGCTGGCGTGAGTCCAGTGCTGTGTCCCACTGGGAGCAGCCCCACAGGTTCACGTGCACAGCAGGCAGTGCCCGAGGGCCTGGAGATCACAGCTGCCCTGCAGCCACCTTTGCAAAGGTGCTTTAAACATCAGCGGGTGCTGACTTTCCCCATGGAACCCTTGGTTCACTTGCTCTGGGGAATTTCTTTAGTCACGTATGTGGGATTTCCCACTGCCACCAGTGATGGGGATGCTCAGGGAGTGTGGGGCTTTGGGGGCAGCTGCCCGGGCAGGGGCTGAGCTGGGGGCCCTGTTGGGCCCATGGTCCCCAGCAGCAGCACCCACAGGGCCCAAAGCCTCCCACCCCCTGCCCAGCAGAGCCTGCCCTGTCTGTCCTGCTGTCACCCGAGTGGGGGACAGGAGGCAGTGGCCGCTGCCAGCAGTAGGAATGCGGGCAGGGTGAGGATCCCCTGGCTTGGCTTTTGTCTCTTGAGCAATGCGGAGCCAGGGCAGTGCAGAGAAGGCCCGGAAGCAGAGCCCGGAGCCTTTGGAGGCTGCAAGCCTTAAATATCAGCCCCTGCAGCAGCCCAGATGCAGGTGCCACAGTTGCCAAGGCTGTCGTGGCCTTGAGAGCGGGAAGGTGGATTTTGCATCCCTGTGGCCTGATGGCGGCTCTGGAGCCAGGAGTGGCTGTGGCTGCAGCAGGAAGGGTGGCTGAAAGTTTCCTGCCTTGCTTTGGTGGCATGGCTGCAGGGGCCAGTGCAGTGACAGCCCCCTCTGTGCTGGTGACAGCTCAGCTCTTGGGGACGCCGCTGTGCCCCAGCCCAGGAGCAGCAGCAGTGGCCAGCGGCAGCAGTGGTGTCAGTGATACCCCCTGTGCACAGGGACCCCCAGCCGCGGGGTGGCCGTGGCAGCAGCCCCAGGGAGCTCCAGCCCCGGGATCCCGGAACAAGTGGAAATCCCAACTGTGCAAACGCTGCCTGTGCCCAAAGGAATGACAAAGAGAAGTGAGGTTTAAAAAGAAGCCGTATTTATTTGCCAAAGATGGCCAAACTCTAGGATTTACAGAACACCTTTCATTACAACAATCCTTAGAACAACAACAACAACAATAACAATCTACAGGATTTATTTACATGGGATCCTAGGGACTAACAATCTTCAAAACATATTTACAGAGAACTACTAACCTAAGAACATATTTACAAAAATCTTCTAACTATTCAAACATATATACACAGGCGTAATATCTACGGCCGACATCTCCATCAGTCCTGGAAGAAAGGAAGAAGCAAAGCTGGACTCTGCTGCCAGCACGGGGCCCAGCTGGGCTGGGAGCTGGGCCCCAGGAGCTGGGACAGGGCTGGCAGGGCTGCTGTGGCCCCAGGCAAGCACAGGGCAGGCCAGGGCTGGTGCTTGTGGCAGCACAATCCAGGCCCCCTGCGGGCAGCGTGTCCCTGAGCGGGGCCATCCAGCCCAGCCCCAGGCTGGCGTCAGGGCAGCCACTGTGTCTGTGGGCAGGGCATGGGGAGCATCTGCCTGTCTTACTTGTGGGGCTCCAACTTCATCCAAGGACCATGGGCTCCTCCTCATCCTTCTCGTCCACTTCCATCTCCTCAATGTTCTCCTCTTCATCCACCTCCATGTCCTCGATGTTTTCCTCCGCATCTACATCCATGTCCTCAACCTGCTCTTCCACATCCACCTCCATCATTTCATCCTCATTCTGCCCCATGTCCACTTCCATCTCCTCCACATTGTCTCTGATAGTCTGCAAGAGACAGCACAATCTCACAGTGGGCTTCCTGTCCCACACCATCCATTGCCACGTGGCTGCAGCCTGCTCAAGCAGGCTGCCCCCTCCCTGGAATGGCACAGTACCTCCACTGGAGCAGCGGTGCTCATCCTGCTGGGATTGGTGCTCCAGAGCAGGCAGCAGGAAAATCCCAGGCAGCAGCAGCAACAGCTGAGTGCTGACGGGCAGAGCGCAGAGCGAGCGCCAACTGAGCGCTGGCAGCAGGCAGGCAGAGTGTCTGCTGTGGTCGTTTCCAGGTGCTGGACGTTCCACCTGGAACACTGTGGGAGCTCTGATGTCACAGAAGTTTCAGGGCCGCGCCACACTGGGAGATGGGCATGGAAGAATGATCAAATCCTTGAATGGTTTGGCTAGGAAGGGACCCTAAAGATCATCTGGTTCCAAGCTGAGCAAGCTGCCAGCAGAGCAGGTTTCTGCGGCCCCTGTCCAACCTGGCCTTGGATGTTCCTTGGCATGGGGTATGCACAGCCTCTCTGCACTGGTCCCTGTGTCAGGGACAAGCACCCTGACAGGAAAGAACTTCTTCCCATCATGGAATGGATTCCAGCTCTTGCAGTTTGATCCCATTCCTCCTTGTTCTGTCACTTCAGTTCCTGACAAAGAGTCCTCTCCCACTTCCCTGTTGGTCAGGCTGTTCCTGCAGGGTCACACATGTGGCTGAAGCTGCAGGCAGGAGAGAGAGAAGCCAAGCTGCCAGCCAGAGCAAATGGGGAAAGTGACATGAAAGATGAGCGAAGAAGGAAAAAGTAGAGACATGCAAGGCATTGGGTTGGGTGGGCTGTGGCATTCATGCCTTTCATTAGAGGCCAGGTTCTCTGGTGCACTCAATGACTGTGTGATTGGGCCGTGTCCACAGTGAGCCCGTGTGAGCGAGCTGCACTGCCAGAGGCCGGAGCACACTTGCTTCAAGTGCTGATGAACGAGGCCAGAGACGGGTCTTTGTGTGGAACTCCAAACGCTGTGCATTGCGATGAAGAGGGTCCAGGGCCAGAGAGAAAATGAGGCTGGGGACTGAGGGTTTCATTCGCGGGGGAGAAGGGGTGAAGCACTGTAGTAAGCCAGGAGCAACAGGGGAGAAGAGAGGGGAGAAGGTTCTCTGGAGAGTACATATAAGGTAAACACAAAGTTGATGATACCAAGAAAACCTGTTGCATCATCATGAGCCTGCAAATGTCCGAGGGCAAGATCGTTGCATTCAGAGGGGAGTGTCTCACTTTGGTCATCTTTGCCCTGAGATATTAGAGTTCCAATGGCAGGCCCCTGGACCTCCACCAGACTGCCTCTTCCTGAGACTTCATTGCTGTGTTAGGAGCTCAGCAGTGCTGAAAGCAGAGCCCTGTCCTTTGGGATGGCAGTGGAAGTGGCCTGAGTGCACATTCAGAGCCACCTTCCAGGCTTCTGATGCCCCGACACCGCAAGGAAATTGGCAACGTGGCTTCTTTGAATGACGTGTAGTCCTGTTTAATATCTGCAGCAAGTGGTGTGAAAGTGCTTTCTGAGGCTGCTCCTTGGGATCAGCTGTGAGGGGCGGAGGGCTGGCGTGAGTCCAGTGCTGTGTCCCACTGGGAGCAGCCCCACAGGTTCACGTGCACAGCAGGCAGTGCCCGAGGGCCTGGAGATCACAGCTGCCCTGCAGCCACCTTTGCAAAGGTGCTTTAAACATCAGCGGGTGCTGACTTTCCCCATGGAACCCTTGGTTCACTTGCTCTGGGGAATTTCTTTAGTCACGTATGTGGGATTTCCCACTGCCACCAGTGATGGGGATGCTCAGGGAGTGTGGGGCTTTGGGGGCAGCTGCCCGGGCAGGGGCTGAGCTGGGGGCCCTGTTGGGCCCATGGTCCCCAGCAGCAGCACCCACAGGGCCCAAAGCCTCCCACCCCCTGCCCAGCAGAGCCTGCCCTGTCTGTCCTGCTGTCACCCGAGTGGGGGACAGGAGGCAGTGGCCGCTGCCAGCAGTAGGAATGCGGGCAGGGTGAGGATCCCCTGGCTTGGCTTTTGTCTCTTGAGCAATGCGGAGCCAGGGCAGTGCAGAGAAGGCCCGGAAGCAGAGCCCGGAGCCTTTGGAGGCTGCAAGCCTTAAATATCAGCCCCTGCAGCAGCCCAGATGCAGGTGCCACAGTTGCCAAGGCTGTCGTGGCCTTGAGAGCGGGAAGGTGGATTTTGCATCCCTGTGGCCTGATGGCGGCTCTGGAGCCAGGAGTGGCTGTGGCTGCAGCAGGAAGGGTGGCTGAAAGTTTCCTGCCTTGCTTTGGTGGCATGGCTGCAGGGGCCAGTGCAGTGACAGCCCCCTCTGTGCTGGTGACAGCTCAGCTCTTGGGGACGCCGCTGTGCCCCAGCCCAGGAGCAGCAGCAGTGGCCAGCGGCAGCAGTGGTGTCAGTGATACCCCCTGTGCACAGGGACCCCCAGCCGCGGGGTGGCCGTGGCAGCAGCCCCAGGGAGCTCCAGCCCCGGGATCCCGGAACAAGTGGAAATCCCAACTGTGCAAACGCTGCCTGTGCCCAAAGGAATGACAAAGAGAAGTGAGGTTTAAAAAGAAGCCGTATTTATTTGCCAAAGATGGCCAAACTCTAGGATTTACAGAACACCTTTCATTACAACAATCCTTAGAACAACAACAACAACAATAACAATCTACAGGATTTATTTACATGGGATCCTAGGGACTAACAATCTTCAAAACATATTTACAGAGAACTACTAACCTAAGAACATATTTACAAAAATCTTCTAACTATTCAAACATATATACACAGGCGTAATATCTACGGCCGACATCTCCATCAGTCCTGGAAGAAAGGAAGAAGCAAAGCTGGACTCTGCTGCCAGCACGGGGCCCAGCTGGGCTGGGAGCTGGGCCCCAGGAGCTGGGACAGGGCTGGCAGGGCTGCTGTGGCCCCAGGCAAGCACAGGGCAGGCCAGGGCTGGTGCTTGTGGCAGCACAATCCAGGCCCCCTGCGGGCAGCGTGTCCCTGAGCGGGGCCATCCAGCCCAGCCCCAGGCTGGCGTCAGGGCAGCCACTGTGTCTGTGGGCAGGGCATGGGGAGCATCTGCCTGTCTTACTTGTGGGGCTCCAACTTCATCCAAGGACCATGGGCTCCTCCTCATCCTTCTCGTCCACTTCCATCTCCTCAATGTTCTCCTCTTCATCCACCTCCATGTCCTCGATGTTTTCCTCCGCATCTACATCCATGTCCTCAACCTGCTCTTCCACATCCACCTCCATCATTTCATCCTCATTCTGCCCCATGTCCACTTCCATCTCCTCCACATTGTCTCTGATAGTCTGCAAGAGACAGCACAATCTCACAGTGGGCTTCCTGTCCCACACCATCCATTGCCACGTGGCTGCAGCCTGCTCAAGCAGGCTGCCCCCTCCCTGGAATGGCACAGTACCTCCACTGGAGCAGCGGTGCTCATCCTGCTGGGATTGGTGCTCCAGAGCAGGCAGCAGGAAAATCCCAGGCAGCAGCAGCAACAGCTGAGTGCTGACGGGCAGAGCGCAGAGCGAGCGCCAACTGAGCGCTGGCAGCAGGCAGGCAGAGTGTCTGCTGTGGTCGTTTCCAGGTGCTGGACGTTCCACCTGGAACACTGTGGGAGCTCTGATGTCACAGAAGTTTCAGGGCCGCGCCACACTGGGAGATGGGCATGGAAGAATGATCAAATCCTTGAATGGTTTGGCTAGGAAGGGACCCTAAAGATCATCTGGTTCCAAGCTGAGCAAGCTGCCAGCAGAGCAGGTTTCTGCGGCCCCTGTCCAACCTGGCCTTGGATGTTCCTTGGCATGGGGTATGCACAGCCTCTCTGCACTGGTCCCTGTGTCAGGGACAAGCACCCTGACAGGAAAGAACTTCTTCCCATCATGGAATGGATTCCAGCTCTTGCAGTTTGATCCCATTCCTCCTTGTTCTGTCACTTCAGTTCCTGACAAAGAGTCCTCTCCCACTTCCCTGTTGGTCAGGCTGTTCCTGCAGGGTCACACATGTGGCTGAAGCTGCAGGCAGGAGAGAGAGAAGCCAAGCTGCCAGCCAGAGCAAATGGGGAAAGTGACATGAAAGATGAGCGAAGAAGGAAAAAGTAGAGACATGCAAGGCATTGGGTTGGGTGGGCTGTGGCATTCATGCCTTTCATTAGAGGCCAGGTTCTCTGGTGCACTCAATGACTGTGTGATTGGGCCGTGTCCACAGTGAGCCCGTGTGAGCGAGCTGCACTGCCAGAGGCCGGAGCACACTTGCTTCAAGTGCTGATGAACGAGGCCAGAGACGGGTCTTTGTGTGGAACTCCAAACGCTGTGCATTGCGATGAAGAGGGTCCAGGGCCAGAGAGAAAATGAGGCTGGGGACTGAGGGTTTCATTCGCGGGGGAGAAGGGGTGAAGCACTGTAGTAAGCCAGGAGCAACAGGGGAGAAGAGAGGGGAGAAGGTTCTCTGGAGAGTACATATAAGGTAAACACAAAGTTGATGATACCAAGAAAACCTGTTGCATCATCATGAGCCTGCAAATGTCCGAGGGCAAGATCGTTGCATTCAGAGGGGAGTGTCTCACTTTGGTCATCTTTGCCCTGAGATATTAGAGTTCCAATGGCAGGCCCCTGGACCTCCACCAGACTGCCTCTTCCTGAGACTTCATTGCTGTGTTAGGAGCTCAGCAGTGCTGAAAGCAGAGCCCTGTCCTTTGGGATGGCAGTGGAAGTGGCCTGAGTGCACATTCAGAGCCACCTTCCAGGCTTCTGATGCCCCGACACCGCAAGGAAATTGGCAACGTGGCTTCTTTGAATGACGTGTAGTCCTGTTTAATATCTGCAGCAAGTGGTGTGAAAGTGCTTTCTGAGGCTGCTCCTTGGGATCAGCTGTGAGGGGCGGAGGGCTGGCGTGAGTCCAGTGCTGTGTCCCACTGGGAGCAGCCCCACAGGTTCACGTGCACAGCAGGCAGTGCCAGAGGGCCTGGAGATCACAGCTGCCCTGCAGCCACCTTTGCAAAGGCGCTTTAAACATCAGCGGGTGCTGACTTTCCCCATGGAACCCTTGGTTCACTTGCTCTGGGGAACTTCTTTAGTCACGTATGTGGGATTTCCCACTGCCACCAGTGATGGGGATGCTCAGGGAGTGTGGGGCTTTGGAGGCAGCTGCCCGGGCAGGGGCTGAGCTGGGGGCCCTGTTGGGCCCATGGTCCCCAAGAGCAGCACGCACAGGGCCCAAAGCCTCCCACCCCCTGCCCAGCAGAGCCTGCCCTGTCTGTCCTGCTGTCACCCGAGTGGGGGACAGGAGGCAGTGGCCGCTGCCAGCAGTAGGAATGCGGGCAGGGTGAGGATCCCCTGGCTTGGCTTTTGTCTCTTGAGCAATGCGGAGCCAGGGCAGTGCAGAGAAGGCCCGGAAGCAGAGCCCGGAGCCTTTGGAGGCTGCAAGCCTTAAATATCAGCCCCTGCAGCAGCCCAGATGCAGGTGCCACAGTTGCCAAGGCTGTCGTGGCCTTGAGAGCGGGAAGGTGGATTTTGCATCCCTGTGGCCTGATGGCGGCTCTGGAGCCAGGAGTCCCTGTGGCTGCAGCAGGAAGGGTGGCTGAAAGTTTCCTGCCTTGCTTTGGTGGCATGGCTGCAGGGGCCAGTGCAGCGAGAGCCCCCTCTGTGCTGGTGACAGCTCAGCTCTTGGGGACGCCGCTGTGCCCCAGCCCAGGAGCAGCAGCAGTGGCCAGCGGCAGCAGTGGTGTCAGTGGGACCCCCTGTGCACAGGGACCCCCAGCCGCGGGGTGGCCGTGGCAGCAGCCCCAGGGAGCTCCAGCCCCGGGATCCCGGAACAAGTGGAAATCCCAACTGTGCAAACGCTGCCTGTGCCCAAAGGAATGACAAAGAGAAGTGAGGTTTAAAAAGAAGCCGTATTTATTTGCCAAAGATTGCCAAACTCTAGGATTTACAGGACACCTTTCATTACAACAATCCTTAGAACAACAACAACAACAATAACAATCTACAGGATTTATTTACATGGGATCCTAGGGACTAACAATCTTCAAAACATATTTACAGAGAACTACTAACCTAAGAACATATTTACAAAAATCTTCTAACTATTCAAACATATATACACAGGCGTAATATCTACGGCCGTCATCTCCATCAGTCCTGGAAGAAAGGAAGAAGCAAAGCTGGACTCTGCTGCCAGCACGGGGCCCAGCTGGGCTGGGAGCTGGGCCCCAGGGGCTGGGACAGGGCTGGCAGGGCTGCTGTGGCTCCAGGCAAGCACAGGGCAGGCCAGGGCTGGTGCTTGTGCAGCATAATCCAGGCCCCCTGCGGGCAGCGTGTCCCTGAGCGGGGCCATCCAGCCCAGCCCCAGGCTGGCGTCAGGGCAGCCACTGTGTCTGTGGGCAGGGCATGGGGAGCATCTGCCTGTCTTACTTGTGGGGCTCCAACTTCATCCAAGGACCATGGGCTCCTCCTCATCCTTCTCGTCCACTTCCATCTCCTCAATGTTCTCCTCTTCATCCACCTCCATGTCCTCGATGTTTTCCTCCGCATCTACATCCATGTCCTCAACCTGCTCTTCCACATCCACCTCCATCATTTCATCCTCATTCTGCCCCATGTCCACTTCCATCTCCTCCACATTGTCTCTGATAGTCTGCAAGAGACAGCACAATCTCACAGTGGGCTTCCTGTCCCACACCATCCATTGCCACGTGGCTGCAGCCTGCTCAAGCAGGCTGCCCCCTCCCTGGAATGGCACAGTACCTCCACTGGAGCAGCAGTGCTCATCCTGCTGGGGTTGGTGCTCCAGAGCAGGCAGCAGGAAAATCCCAGGCAGCAGCAGCAACAGCTGAATGCTGACAGGCAGAGCGCAGAGCGAGTGCCAACTGAGCGCTGGCAGCAGGCAGAGTGTCTGCTGTGGTCGTTTCCAGGTGCTGGACGTTCCACCTGGAACACTCTGGGAGCTGTGATGTCACAGAAGTTTCAGGGCCGCGCCACACTGGGAAATGGGCATGGAAGGATGATCAAATCCTTGAATGGTTTGGCTAGGAAGGGACCCTAAAGATCATCTGGTTCCAAGCTGAGCAAGCTGCCAGCAGAGCAGGTTTCTGCGGCCCCTGTCCAACCTGGCCTTGGATGTTCCTTGGCATGGGGTGTGCACAGCCTCTCTGCACTGGTCCCTGTGTCAGGGACAAGCACCCTGACAGGAAAGAACTTCTTCCCATCATGGAATGGATTCCAGCTCTTGCAGTTTGATCCCATTCCTCCTTGTTCTGTCACTTCAGTTCCTGACAAAGAGTCCTCTCCCACTTCCCTGTGGGTCAGGCTGTTCCTGCAGGGTCACACATGTGGCTGAAGCTGCAGGCAGGAGAGAGAGAAGCCAAGCTGCCAGCCAGAGCAAATGGGGAAAGTGACATGAAAGATGAGCGAAGAAGGAAAAAGTAGAGACATGCAAGGCATTGGGTTGGGTGGGCTGTGGCATTCATGCCTTTCATTAGAGGCCAGGTTCTCTGGTGCACTCAATGACTGTGTGATTGGGGCGTGTCCACAGTGAGCCCGTGTGAGCGACCTGCACTCCCAGAGGCCGGAGCACACTTGCTTCAAGTGCTGAAGAACGAGGCCAGAGACGGGTCTTTGTGTGGAACTCCAAACGCTGTGCATTGTGACGAAGAGGGTCCAGGGCCAGAGAGAAAATGAGGCTGGGGACTGAGGGTTTCATTCGCGGGGGAGAAGGGGTGAAGCACTGTAGTAAGCCAGGAGCAACAGGGGAGAAGAGAGGGGAGAAGGTTCTCTGGAGAGTACATATAAGGTAAACACAAAGTTGATGATACCAAGAAAACCTGTTGCATCATCATGAGCCTGCAAATGTCCGAGGGCAAGATCGTTGCATTCAGAGGGGAGTGTCTCACTTTGGTCATCTTTGCCCTGAGATATTAGAGTTCCAATGGCAGGCCCCTGGACCTCCACCAGACTGCCTCTTCCTGAGACTTCATTGCTGTGTTAGGAGCTCAGCAGTGCTGAAAGCAGAGCCCTGTCCTTTGGGATGGCAGTGGAAGTGGCCTGAGTGCACATTCAGAGCCACCTTCCAGGCTTCTGATGCCCCGACACCGCAAGGAAATTGGCAACGTGGCTTCTTTGAATGACGTGTAGTCCTGTTTAATATCTGCAGCAAGTGGTGTGAAAGTGCTTTCTGAGGCTGCTCCTTGGGATCAGCTGTGAGGGGCGGAGGGCTGGCGTGAGTCCAGTGCTGTGTCCCACTGGGAGCAGCCCCACAGGTTCACGTGCACAGCAGGCAGTGCCAGAGGGCCTGGAGATCACAGCTGCCCTGCAGCCACCTTTGCAAAGGTGCTTTAAACATCAGCGGGTGCTGACTTTCCCCATGGAACCCTTGGTTCACTTGCTCTGGGGAATTTCTTTAGTCACGTATGTGGGATTTCCCACTGCCACCAGTGATGGGGATGCTCAGGGAGTGTGGGGCTTTGGGGGCAGCTGCCCGGGCAGGGGCTGAGCTGGAGGCCCTGTTGGGCCCATGGTCCCCAGCAGCAGCACCCACAGGGCCCAAAGCCTCCCACCCCCTGCCCAGCAGAGCCTGCCCTGTCTGTCCTGCTGTCACCCGAGTGGGGGACAGGAGGCAGTGGCCGCTGCCAGCAGTAGGAATGCGGGCAGGGTGAGGATCCCCTGGCTTGGCTTTTGTCTCTTGAGCAATGCGGAGCCAGGGCAGTGCAGAGAAGGCCCGGAAGCAGAGCCCGGAGCCTTTGGAGGCTGCAAGCCTTAAATATCAGCCCCTGCAGCAGCCCAGATGCAGGTGCCACAGTTGCCAAGGCTGTCGTGGCCTTGAGAGCGGGAAGGTGGATTTTGCATCCCTGTGGCCTGATGGCGGCTCTGGAGCCAGGAGTGGCTGTGGCTGCAGCAGGAAGGGTGGCTGAAAGTTTCCTGCCTTGCTTTGGTGGCATGGCTGCAGGGGCCAGTGCAGCGAGAGCCCCCTCTGTGCTGGTGACAGCTCAGCTCTTGGGGACGCCGCTGTGCCCCAGCCCAGGAGCAGCAGCAGTGGCCAGCGGCAGCAGTGGTGTCAGTGGGACCCCCTGTGCACAGGGACCCCCAGCCGCGGGGTGGCCGTGGCAGCAGCCCCAGGGAGCTCCAGCCCCGGGATCCCGGAACAAGTGGAAATCCCAACTGTGCAAACGCTGCCTGTGCCCAAAGAAATGACGAAGAGAAGTGAGGTTTAAAAAGAAGCCGTATTTATTTACCAAAGATGGCCAAACTCTAAGATTTACAGGACACCTTTCATTACAACAATCCTTAGAACAACAACAACAACAATAACAATCTACAGGATTTATTTACATGGGATCCTAGGGACTAACAATCTTCAAAACATATTTACAGAGAACTACTAACCTAAGAACATATTTACAAAAATCTTCTAACTATTCAAACATATATACACAGGCGTAATATCTACGGCCGACATCTCCATCAGTCCTGGAAGAAAGGAAGAAGCAAAGCTGGACTCTGCTGCCAGCACGGGGCCCAGCTGGGCTGGGAGCTGGGCCCCAGGAGCTGGGACAGGGCTGGCAGGGCTGCTGTGGCCCCAGGCAAGCACAGGGCAGGCCAGGGCTGGTGCTTGTGGCAGCACAATCCAGGCTCCCTGCGGGCAGCGTGTCCCTGAGCGGGGCCATCCAGCCCAGCCCCAGGCTGGCGTCAGGGCAGCCACTGTGTCTGTGGGCAGGGCATGGGGAGCATCTGCCTGTCTTACTTGTGGGGCTCCAACTTCATCCAAGGACCATGGGCTCCTCCTCATCCTTCTCGTCCACTTCCATCTCCTCAATGTTCTCCTCTTCATCCACCTCCATGTCCTCGATGTTTTCCTCCGCATCTACATCCATGTCCTCAACCTGCTCTTCCACATCCACCTCCATCATTTCATCCTCATTCTGCCCCATGTCCACTTCCATCTCCTCCACATTGTCTCTGATAGTCTGCAAGAGACAGCACAATCTCACAGTGGGCTTCCTGTCCCACACCATCCATTGCCACGTGGCTGCACCCTGCTCAAGCAGGCTGCCCCCTCCCTGGAATGGCACAGTACCTCCACTGGAGCAGCAGTGCTCATCCTGCTGGGGTTGGTGCTCCAGAGCAGGCAGCAGGAAAATCCCAGGCAGCAGCAGCAACAGCTGAATGCTGACGGGCAGAGCGCAGAGCGAGCGCCAACTGAGCGCTGGCAGCAGGCAGAGTGTCTGCTGTGGTCGTTTCCAGGTGCTGGACGTTCCACCTGGAACACTGTGGGAGCTGTGATGTCACAGAAGTTTCAGGGCCGCGCCACACTGGGAGATGGGCATGGAAGGATGATCAAATCCTTGAATGGTTTGGCTAGGAAGGGACCCTAAAGATCATCTGGTTCCAAGCTGAGCAAGCTGCCAGCAGAGCAGGTTGCTGCGGCCCCTGTCCAACCTGGCCTTGGATGTTCCTTGGCATGGGGTGTGCACAGCCTCTCTGCACTGGTCCCTGTGTCAGGGACAAGCACCCTGACAGGAAAGAACTTCTTCCCATCATGGAATGGATTCTCTCTCTTGCAGTTTGATCCCATTCCTCCTTGTTCTGTCACTTCAGTTCCTGACAAAGAGTCCTCTCCCACTTCCCTGTGGGTCAGGCTGTTCCTGCAGGGTCACACATGTGGCTGAAGCTGCAGGCAGGAGAGAGAGAAGCCAAGCTGCCAGCCAGAGCAAATGGGGAAAGTGACATGAAAGATGAGCGAAGAAGGAAAAAGTAGAGACATGCAAGGCATTGGGTTGGGTGGGCTGTGGCATTCATGCCTTTCATTAGAGGCCAGGTTCTCTGGTGCACTCAATGACTGTGTGATTGGGGCGTGTCCACAGTGAGCCCGTGTGAGCGACCTGCACTCCCAGAGGCCGGAGCACACTTGCTTCAAGTGCTGATGAACGAGGCCAGAGACGGGTCTTTGTGTGGAACTCCAAACGCTGTGCATTGCGATGAAGAGGGTCCAGGGCCGGAGAGAAAATGAGGCTGGGGACTGAGGGTGTCATTCGCGGGGGAGAAGGGGTGAAGCACTGTAGTAAGCCAGGAGCAACAGGGGAGAAGAGAGGGGAGAAGGTTCTCTGGAGAGTACATATAAGGTAAACACAAAGTTGATGATACCAAGAAAACCTGTTGCATCATCATGAGCCTGCAAATGTCCGAGGGCAAGATCGTTGCATTCAGAGGGGAGTGTCTCACTTTGGTCATCTTTGCCCTGAGATATTAGAGTTCCAATGGCAGGCCCCTGGACCTCCACCAGACTGCCTCTTCCTGAGACTTCATTGCTGTGTTAGGAGCTCAGCAGTGCTGAAAGCAGAGCCCTGTCCTTTGGGATGGCAGTGGAAGTGGCCTGAGTGCACATTCAGAGCCACCTTCCAGGCTTCTGATGCCCCGACACCGCAAGGAAATTGGCAACGTGGCTTCTTTGAATGACATGTAGTCCTGTTTAATATCTGCAGCAAGTGGTGTGAAAGTGCTTTCTGAGGCTGCTCCTTGGGATCAGCTGTGAGGGGCGGAGGGCTGGCGTGAGTCCAGTGCTGTGTCCCACTGGGAGTAGCCCCACAGGCTCACGTGCACAGCAGGCAGTGCCAGAGGCCCTGGAGATCACAGCTGCCCTGCAGCCACCTTTGCAAAGGTGCTTTAAACATCAGCGGGTGCTGACTTTCCCCATGGAACCCTTGGTTCACTTGCTCTGGGGAATTTCTTTAGTCACGTATGTGGGATTTCCCACTGCCACCAGTGATGGGGATGCTCAGGGAGTGTGGGGCTTTGGGGGCAGCTGCCCGGGTAGGGGCTGAGCTGGGGGCCCTGTTGGGCCCATGGTCCCCAGCAGCAGCACCCACAGGGCCCAAAGCCTCCCACCCCCTGCCCAGCAGAGCCTGCCCTGTCTGTCCTGCTGTCACCCGAGTGGGGGACAGGAGGCAGTGGCCGCTGCCAGCAGTAGGAATGCGGGCAGGGTGAGGATCCCCTGGCTTGGCTTTTGTCTCTTGAGCAATGCGGAGCCAGGGCAGTGCAGAGAAGGCCCGGAAGCAGAGCCCAGAGCCTTTGGAGGCTGCAAGCCTTAAACATCAGCCCGTGCAGCAGCCCAGATGCAGGTGCCACAGTTGCCAAGGCTGTCGTGGCCTTGAGAGTGGGAAGGTGGATTTTGCATCCCTGTGGTCTGATGGCGGCTCTGGAGCCAGGAGTCCCTGTGGCTGCAGCAGGAAGGGTGGCTGAAAGTTTCCTGCCTTGCTTTGGTGGCATGGCTGCAGGGGCCAGTGCAGTGAGAGCCCCCTCTGTGCTGGTGACAGCTCAGCTCTTGGGGACGCCGCTGTGCCCCAGCCCAGGAGCAGCAGCAGTGGCCAGCGGCAGCAGTGGTGTCAGTGGGACCCCCTGTGCACAGGGACCCCCAGCCGCGGGGTGGCCGTGGCAGCAGCCCCAGGGAGCTCCAGCCCCGGGATCCCGGAACAAGTGGAAATCCCAACTGTGCAAACGCTGCCTGTGCCCAAAGGAATGACAAAGAGAAGTGAGGTTTAAAAAGAAGCCGTATTTATTTGCCAAAGATGGCCAAACTCTAGGATTTACAGAACACCTTTCATTACAACAATCCTTAGAACAACAACAACAACAATAACAATCTACAGGATTTATTTACATGGGATCCTAGGGACTAACAATCTTCAAAACATATTTACAGAGAACTACTAACCTAAGAACATATTTACAAAAATCTTCTAACTATTCAAACATATATACACAGGCGTAATATCTACGGCCGTCATCTCCATCAGTCCTGGAAGAAAGGAAGAAGCAAAGCTGGACTCTGCTGCCAGCACGGGGCCCAGCTGGGCTGGGAGCTGGGCCCCAGGGGCTGGGACAGGGCTGGCAGGGCTGCTGTGGCCCCAGGCAAGGACAGGGCAGGCCAGGGCTGGTGCTTGTGCCAGCACAATCCAGGCCCCCTGCGGGCAGCGTGTCCCTGAGCGGGGCCATCCAGCCCAGCCCCAGGCTGGCGTCAGGGCAGCCACTGTGTCTGTGGGCAGGGCATGGGGAGCATCTGCCTGTCTTACTTGTGGGGCTCCAACTTCATCCAAGGACCATGGGCTCCTCCTCATCCTTCTCGTCCACTTCCATCTCCTCAATGTTCTCCTCTTCATCCACCTCCATGTCCTCGATGTTTTCCTCCGCATCTACATCCATGTCCTCAACCTGCTCTTCCACATCCACCTCCATCATTTCATCCTCATTCTGCCCCATGTCCACTTCCATCTCCTCCACATTGTCTCTGATAGTCTGCAAGAGACAGCACAATCTCACAGTGGGCTTCCTGTCCCACACCATCCATTGCCACGTGGCTGCAGCCTGCTCAAGCAGGCTGCCCCCTCCCTGGAATGGCACAGTACCTCCACTGGAGCAGCAGTGCTCATCCTGCTGGGGTTGGTGCTCCAGAGCAGGCAGCAGGAAAATCCCAGGCAGCAGCAGCAACAGCTGAATGCTGACGGGCAGAGCGCAGAGCGAGCGCCAACTGAGCGCTGGCAGCAGGCAGAGTGTCTGCTGTGGTCGTTTCCAGGTGCTGGACGTTCCACCTGGAACACTGTGGGAGCTGTGATGTCACAGAAGTTTCAGGGCCGCGCCACACTGGGAGATGGGCATGGAAGGATGATCAAATCCTTGAATGGTTTGGCTAGGAAGGGACCCTAAAGATCATCTGGTTCCAAGCTGAGCAAGCTGCCAGCAGAGCAGGTTGCTGCGGCCCCTGTCCAACCTGGCCTTGGATGTTCCTTGGCATGGGGTGTGCACAGCCTCTCTGCACTGGTCCCTGTGTCAGGGACAAGCACCCTGACAGGAAAGAACTTCTTCCCATCATGGAATGGATTCCAGCTCTTGCAGTTTGATCCCATTCCTCCTTGTTCTGTCACTTCAGTTCCTGACAAAGAGTCCTCTCCCACTTCCCTGTGGGTCAGGCTGTTCCTGCAGGGTCACACATGTGGCTGAAGCTGCAGGCAGGAGAGAGAGAAGCCAAGCTGCCAGCCAGAGCAAATGGGGAAAGTGACATGAAAGATGAGCGAAGAAGGAAAAAGTAGAGACATGCAAGGCATTGGGTTGGGTGGGCTGTGGCATTCATGCCTTTCATTAGAGGCCAGGTTCTCTGGTGCACTCAATGACTGTGTGATTGGGCCGTGTCCACAGTGAGCCCGTGTGAGCGAGCTGCACTGCCAGAGGCCGGAGCACACTTGCTTCAAGTGCTGATGAACGAGGCCAGAGACGGGTCTTTGTGTGGAACTCCAAACGCTGTGCATTGCGATGAAGAGGGTCCAGGGCCAGAGAGAAAATGAGGCTGGGGACTGAGGGTTTCATTCGCGGGGGAGAAGGGGTGAAGCACTGTAGTAAGCCAGGAGCAACAGGGGAGAAGAGAGGGGAGAAGGTTCTCTGGAGAGTACATATAAGGTAAACACAAAGTTGATGATACCAAGAAAACCTGTTGCATCATCATGAGCCTGCAAATGTCCGAGGGCAAGATCGTTGCATTCAGAGGGGAGTGTCTCACTTTGGTCATCTTTGCCCTGAGATATTAGAGTTCCAATGGCAGGCCCCTGGACCTCCACCAGACTGCCTCTTCCTGAGACTTCATTGCTGTGTTAGGAGCTCAGCAGTGCTGAAAGCAGAGCCCTGTCCTTTGGGATGGCAGTGGAAGTGGCCTGAGTGCACATTCAGAGCCACCTTCCAGGCTTCTGATGCCCCGACACCGCAAGGAAATTGGCAACGTGGCTTCTTTGAATGACATGTAGTCCTGTTTAATATCTGCAGCAAGTGGTGTGAAAGTGCTTTCTAAGGCTGCTCCTTGGGATCAGCTGTGAGGGGCGGAGGGCTGGCGTGAGTCCAGTGCTGTGTCCCACTGGGAGTAGCCCCACAGGCTCACGTGCACAGCAGGCAGTGCCAGAGGCCCTGGAGATCACAGCTGCCCTGCAGCCACCTTTGCAAAGGTGCTTTAAACATCAGCGGGTGCTGACTTTCCCCATGGAACCCTTGGTTCACTTGCTCTGGGGAATTTCTTTAGTCACGTATGTGGGATTTCCCACTGCCACCAGTGATGGGGATGCTCAGGGAGTGTGGGGCTTTGGGGGCAGCTACCCGGGCAGGGGCTGAGCTGGGGGCCCTGTTGGGCCCATGGTCCCCAGCAGCAGCACCCACAGGGCCCAAAGCCTCCCACCCCCTGCCCAGCAGAGCCTGCCCTGTCTGTCCTGCTGTCACCCGAGTGGGGGACAGGAGGCAGTGGCCGCTGCCAGCAGTAGGAATGCGGGCAGGGTGAGGATCCCCTGGCTTGGCTTTTGCCTCTTGAGCAATGCGGAGCCAGGGCAGTGCAGAGCAGGCCCGGAAGCAGAGCCCAGAGCCTTTGGAGGCTGCAAGCCTTAAACATCAGCCCGTGCAGCAGCCCAGATGCAGGTGCCACAGTTGCCAAGGCTGTCGTGGCCTTGAGAGTGGGAAGGTGGATTTTGCATCCCTGTGGCCTGATGGCGGCTCTGGAGCCAGGAGTCCCTGTGGCTGCAGCAGGAAGGGTGGCTGAAAGTTTCCTGCCTTGCTTTGGTGGCATGGCTGCAGGGGCCAGTGCAGTGAGAGCCCCCTCTGTGCTGGTGACAGCTCAGCTCTTGGGGACGCCGCTGTGGCCCAGCCCAGGAGCAGCAGCAGTGGCCAGCGGCAGCAGTGGTGTCAGTGGGACCCCCTGTGCACAGGGACCCCCAGCCGCGGGGTGGCCGTGGCAGCAGCCCCAGGGAGCTCCAGCCCCGGGATCCCGGAACAAGTGGAAATCCCAACTGTGCAAACGCTGCCTGTGCCCAAAGGAATGACAAAGAGAAGTGAGGTTTAAAAAGAAGCCGTATTTATTTGCCAAAGATGGCCAAACTCTAGGATTTACAGAACACCTTTCATTACAACAATCCTTAGAACAACAACAACAACAATAACAATCTACAGGATTTATTTACATGGGATCCTAGGGACTAACAATCTTCAAAACATATTTACAGAGAACTACTAACCTAAGAACATATTTACAAAAATCTTCTAACTATTCAAACATATATACACAGGCGTAATATCTACGGCCGTCATCTCCATCAGTCCTGGAAGAAAGGAAGAAGCAAAGCTGGACTCTGCTGCCAGCACGGGGCCCAGCTGGGCTGGGAGCTGGCCCCCAGGAGCTGGGACAGGGCTGGCAGGGCTGCTGTGGCCCCAGGCAAACACAGGGCAGGCCAGGGCTGGTGCTTGTGCCAGCACAATCCAGGCCCCCTGCGGGCAGCGTGGCCCTGAGCGGGGCCATCCAGCCCAGCCCCAGGCTGGCGTCAGGGCAGCCACTGTGTCTGTGGGCAGGGCATGGGGAGCATCTGCCTGTCTTACTTGTGGGGCTCCAACTTCATCCAAGGACCATGGGCTCCTCCTCATCCTTCTCGTCCACTTCCATCTCCTCAATGTTCTCCTCTTCATCCACCTCCATGTCCTCGATGTTTTCCTCCGCATCTACATCCATGTCCTCAACCTGCTCTTCCACATCCACCTCCATCATTTCATCCTCATTCTGCCCCATGTCCACTTCCATCTCCTCCACATTGTCTCTGATAGTCTGCAAGAGACAGCACAATCTCACAGTGGGCTTCCTGTCCCACACCATCCATTGCCACGTGGCTGCAGCCTGCTCAAGCAGGCTGCCCCCTCCTTGGAATGGCACAGTACCTCCACTGGAGCAGCAGTGCTCATCCTGCTGGGGTTGGTGCTCCAGAGCAGGCAGCAGGAAAATCCCAGGCAGCAGCAGCAACAGCTGAATGCTGACGGGCAGAGCGCAGAGCGAGCGCCAACTGAGCGCTGGCAGCAGGCAGAGTGTCTGCTGTGGTCGTTTCCAGGTGCTGGACGTTCCACCTGGAACACTGTGGGAGCTGTGATGTCACAGAAGTTTCAGGGCCGCGCCACACTGGGAGATGGGCATGGAAGGATGATCAAATCCTTGAATGGTTTGGCTAGGAAGGGACCCTAAAGATCATCTGGTTCCAAGCTGAGCAAGCTGCCAGCAGAGCAGGTTGCTGCGGCCCCTGTCCAACCTGGCCTTGGATGTTCCTTGGCATGGGGTGTGCACAGCCTCTCTGCACTGGTCCCTGTGTCAGGGACAAGCACCCTGACAGGAAAGAACTTCTTCCCATCATGGAATGGATTCCAGCTCTTGCAGTTTGATCCCATTCCTCCTTGTTCTGTCACTTCAGTTCCTGACAAAGAGTCCTCTCCCACTTCCCTGTGGGTCAGGCTGTTCCTGCAGGGTCACACATGTGGCTGAAGCTGCAGGCAGGAGAGAGAGAAGCCAAGCTGCCAGCCAGAGCAAATGGGGAAAGTGACATGAAAGATGAGCGAAGAAGGAAAAAGTAGAGACATGCAAGGCATTGGGTTGGGTGGGCTGTGGCATTCATGCCTTTCATTAGAGGCCAGGTTCTCTGGTGCACTCAATGACTGTGTGATTGGGCCGTGTCCACAGTGAGCCCGTGTGAGCGACCTGCACTCCCAGAGGCCGGAGCACACTTGCTTCAAGTGCTGATGAACGAGGCCAGAGACGGGTCTTTGTGTGGAACTCCAAACGCTGTGCATTGCGATGAAGAGGGTCCAGGGCCGGAGAGAAAATGAGGCTGGGGACTGAGGGTTTCATTCGCGGGGGAGAAGGGGTGAAGCACTGTAGTAAGCCAGGAGCAACAGGGGAGAAGAGAGGGGAGAAGGTTCTCTGGAGAGTACATATAAGGTAAACACAAAGTTGATGATACCAAGAAAACCTGTTGCATCATCATGAGCCTGCAAATGTCCGAGGGCAAGATCGTTGCATTCAGAGGGGAGTGTCTCACTTTGGTCATCTTTGCCCTGAGATATTAGAGTTCCAATGGCAGGCCCCTGGACCTCCACCAGACTGCCTCTTCCTGAGACTTCATTGCTGTGTTAGGAGCTCAGCAGTGCTGAAAGCAGAGCCCTGTCCTTTGGGATGGCAGTGGAAGTGGCCTGAGTGCACATTCAGAGCCACCTTCCAGGCTTCTGATGCCCCGACACCGCAAGGAAATTGGCAACGTGGCTTCTTTGAATGACATGTAGTCCTGTTTAATATCTGCAGCAAGTGGTGTGAAAGTGCTTTCTAAGGCTGCTCCTTGGGATCAGCTGTGAGGGGCGGAGGGCTGGCGTGAGTCCAGTGCTGTGTCCCACTGGGAGTAGCCCCACAGGCTCACGTGCACAGCAGGCAGTGCCAGAGGCCCTGGAGATCACAGCTGCCCTGCAGCCACCTTTGCAAAGGTGCTTTAAACATCAGCGGGTTCTGACTTTCCCCATGGAACCCTTGGTTCACTTGCTCTGGGGAATTTCTTTAGTCACGTATGTGGGATTTCCCACTGCCACCAGTGATGGGGATGCTCAGGGAGTGTGGGGCTTTGGGGGCAGCTACCCGGGCAGGGGCTGAGCTGGAGGCCCTGTTGGGCCCATGGTCCCCAGCAGCAGCACCCACAGGGCCCAAAGCCTCCCACCCCCCGCCCAGCAGAGCCTGCCCTGTCTGTCCTGCTGTCACCCGAGTGGGGGACAGGAGGCAGTGGCCGCTGCCAGCAGTAGGAATGCGGGCAGGGTGAGGATCCCCTGGCTTGGCTTTTGTCTCTTGAGCAGTGCGGAGCCAGGGCAGTGCAGAGAAGGCCCGGAAGCAGAGCCCGGAGCCTTTGGAGGCTGCAAGCCTTAAATATCAGCCCCTGCAGCAGCCCAGATGCAGGTGCCACAGTTGCCAAGGCTGTCGTGGCCTTGAGAGCGGGAAGGTGGATTTTGCATCCCTGTGGCCTGATGGCGGCTCTGGAGCCAGGAGTCCCTGTGGCTGCAGCAGGAAGGGTGGCTGAAAGTTTCCTGCCTTGCTTTGGTGGCATGGCTGCAGGGGCCAGTGCAGTGAGAGCCCCCTCTGTGCTGGTGGCAGCTCAGCTCTTGGGGACGCCGCTGTGCCCCAGCCCAGGAGCAGCAGCAGTGGCCAGCGGCAGCAGTGGTGTCAGTGGGACCCCCTGTGCACAGGGACCCCCAGCCGCGGGGTGGCCGTGGCAGCAGCCCCAGGGAGCTCCAGCCCCGGGATCCCGGAACAAGTGGAAATCCCAACTGTGCAAACGCTGCCTGTGCCCAAAGGAATGACAAAGAGAAGTGAGGTTTAAAAAGAAGCCGTATTTATTTGCCAAAGATGGCCAAACTCTAGGATTTACAGAACACCTTTCATTACAACAATCCTTAGAACAACAACAACAACAATAACAATCTACAGGATTTATTTACATGGGATCCTAGGGACTAACAATCTTCAAAACATATTTACAGAGAACTACTAACCTAAGAACATATTTACAAAAATCTTCTAACTATTCAAACATATATACACAGGCGTAATATCTACGGCCGTCATCTCCATCAGTCCTGGAAGAAAGGAAGAAGCAAAGCTGGACTCTGCTGCCAGCACGGGGCCCAGCTGGGCTGGGAGCTGGCCCCCAGGAGCTGGGACAGGGCTGGCAGGGCTGCTGTGGCCCCAGGCAAACACAGGGCAGGCCAGGGCTGGTGCTTGTGCCAGCACAATCCAGGCCCCCTGCGGGCAGCGTGGCCCTGAGCGGGGCCATCCAGCCCAGCCCCAGCCTGGCGTCAGGGCAGCCACTGTGTCTGTGGGCAGGGCATGGGGAGCATCTGCCTGTCTTACTTGTGGGGCTCCAACTTCATCCAAGGACCATGGGCTCCTCCTCATCCTTCTCGTCCACTTCCATCTCCTCAATGTTCTCCTCTTCATCCACCTCCATGTCCTCGATGTTTTCCTCCGCATCTACATCCATGTCCTCAACCTGCTCTTCCACATCCACCTCCATCATTTCATCCTCATTCTGCCCCATGTCCACTTCCATCTCCTCCACATTGTCTCTGATAGTCTGCAAGAGACAGCACAATCTCACAGTGGGCTTCCTGTCCCACACCATCCATTGCCACGTGGCAGCAGCCTGCTCAAGCAGGCTGCCCCCTCCCTGGAATGGCACACTACCTCCACTGGAGCAGCAGTGCTCATCCTGCTGGGGTTGGTGCTCCAGAGCAGGCAGCAGGAAAATCCCAGGCAGCAGCAGCAACAGCTGAATGCTGACGGGCAGAGCGCAGAGCGAGCGCCAACTGAGCGCTGGCAGCAGGCAGAGTGTCTGCTGTGGTCGTTTCCAGGTGCTGGACGTTCCACCTGGAACACTGTGGGAGCTGTGATGTCACAGAAGTTTCAGGGCCGCGCCACACTGGGAGATGGGCATGGAAGGATGATCAAATCCTTGAATGGTTTGGCTAGGAAGGGACCCTAAAGATCATCTGGTTCCAAGCTGAGCAAGCTGCCAGCAGAGCAGGTTGCTGCGGCCCCTGTCCAACCTGGCCTTGGATGTTCCTTGGCATGGGGTGTGCACAGCCTCTCTGCACTGGTCCCTGTGTCAGGGACAAGCACCCTGACAGGAAAGAACTTCTTCCCATCATGGAATGGATTCCAGCTCTTGCAGTTTGATCCCATTCCTCCTTGTTCTGTCACTTCAGTTCCTGACAAAGAGTCCTCTCCCACTTCCCTGTGGGTCAGGCTGTTCCTGCAGGGTCACACATGTGGCTGAAGCTGCAGGCAGGAGAGAGAAGCCAAGCTGCCAGCCAGAGCAAATGGGGAAAGTGACATGAAAGATGAGCGAAGAAGGAAAAAGTAGAGACATGCAAGGCATTGGGTTGGGTGGGCTGTGGCATTCATGCCTTTCATTAGAGGCCAGGTTCTCTGGTGCACTCAATGACTGTGTGATTGGGGCGTGTCCACAGTGAGCCCGTGTGAGCGACCTGCACTCCCAGAGGCCGGAGCACACTTGCTTCAAGTGCTGATGAACGAGGCCAGAGACGGGTCTTTGTGTGGAACTCCAAACGCTGTGCATTGCGATGAAGAGGGTCCAGGGCCGGAGAGAAAATGAGGCTGGGGACTGAGGGTTTCATTCGCGGGGGAGAAGGGGTGAAGCACTGTAGTAAGCCAGGAGCAACAGGGGAGAAGAGAGGGGAGAAGGTTCTCTGGAGAGTACATATAAGGTAAACACAAAGTTGATGATACCAAGAAAACCTGTTGCATCATCATGAGCCTGCAAATGTCCGAGGGCAAGATCGTTGCATTCAGAGGGGAGTGTCTCACTTTGGTCATCTTTGCCCTGAGATATTAGAGTTCCAATGGCAGGCCCCTGGACCTCCACCAGACTGCCTCTTCCTGAGACTTCATTGCTGTGTTAGGAGCTCAGCAGTGCTGAAAGCAGAGCCCTGTCCTTTGGGATGGCAGTGGAAGTGGCCTGAGTGCACATTCAGAGCCACCTTCCAGGCTTCTGATGCCCCGACACCGCAAGGAAATTGGCAACGTGGCTTCTTTGAATGACATGTAGTCCTGTTTAATATCTACAGCAAGTGGTGTGAAAGTGCTTTCTAAGGCTGCTCCTTGGGATCAGCTGTGAGGGGCGGAGGGCTGGCGTGAGTCCAGTGCTGTGTCCCACTGGGAGTAGCCAGCCCCACAGGCTCACGTGCACAGCAGGCAGTGCCAGAGGCCCTGGAGATCACAGCTGCCCTGCAGCCACCTTTGCAAAGGTGCTTTAAACATCAGCGGGTTCTGACTTTCCCCATGGAACCCTTGGTTCACTTGCTCTGGGGAATTTCTTTAGTCACGTATGTGGGATTTCCCACTGCCACCAGTGATGGGGATGCTCAGGGAGTGTGGGGCTTTGGGGGCAGCTACCCGGGCAGGGGCTGAGCTGGAGGCCCTGTTGGGCCCATGGTCCCCAGCAGCAGCACCCACAGGGCCCAAAGCCTCCCACCCCCTGCCCAGCAGAGCCTGCCCTGTCTGTCCTGCTGTCACCCGAGTGGGGGACAGGAGGCAGTGGCCGCTGCCAGCAGTAGGAATGCGGGCAGGGTGAGGATCCCCTGGCTTGGCTTTTGTCTCTTGAGCAATGCGGAGCCAGGGCAGTGCAGAGAAGGCCCGGAAGCAGAGCCCGGAGCCTTTGGAGGCTGCAAGCCTTAAATATCAGCCCCTGCAGCAGCCCAGATGCAGGTGCCACAGTTGCCAAGGCTGTCGTGGCCTTGAGAGCGGGAAGGTGGATTTTGCATCCCTGTGGCCTGATGGCGGCTCTGGAGCCAGGAGTCCCTGTGGCTGCAGCAGGAAGGGTGGCTGAAAGTTTCCTGCCTTGCTTTGGTGGCATGGCTGCAGGGGCCAGTGCAGTGAGAGCCCCCTCTGTGCTGGTGACAGCTCAGCTCTTGGGGACGCCGCTGTGCCCCAGCCCAGGAGCAGCAGCAGTGGCCAGCGGCAGCAGTGGTGTCAGTGGGACCCCCTGTGCACAGGGACCCCCAGCCGCGGGGTGGCCGTGGCAGCAGCCCCAGGGAGCTCCAGCCCCGGGATCCCGGAACAAGTGGAAATCCCAACTGTGCAAACGCTGCCTGTGCCCAAAGGAATGACAAAGAGAAGTGAGGTTTAAAAAGAAGCCGTATTTATTTGCCAAAGATGGCCAAACTCTAGGATTTACAGGACACCTTTCATTACAACAATCCTTAGAACAACAACAACAACAATAACAATCTACAGGATTTATTTACATGGGATCCTAGGGACTAACAATCTTCAAAACATATTTACAGAGAACTACTAACCTAAGAACATATTTACAAAAATCTTCTAACTATTCAAACATATATACACAGGCGTAATATCTACGGCCGTCATCTCCATCAGTCCTGGAAGAAAGGAAGAAGCAAAGCTGGACTCTGCTGCCAGCACGGGGCCCAGCTGGGCTGGGAGCTGGCCCCCAGGAGCTGGGACAGGGCTGGCAGGGCTGCTGTGGCCCCAGGCAAACACAGGGCAGGCCAGGGCTGGTGCTTGTGCCAGCACAATCCAGGCCCCCTGCGGGCAGCGTGGCCCTGAGCGGGGCCATCCAGCCCAGCCCCAGCCTGGCGTCAGGGCAGCCACTGTGTCTGTGGGCAGGGCATGGGGAGCATCTGCCTGTCTTACTTGTGGGGCTCCAACTTCATCCAAGGACCATGGGCTCCTCCTCATCCTTCTCGTCCACTTCCATCTCCTCAATGTTCTCCTCTTCATCCACCTCCATGTCCTCGATGTTTTCCTCCGCATCTACATCCATGTCCTCAACCTGCTCTTCCACATCCACCTCCATCATTTCATCCTCATTCTGCCCCATGTCCACTTCCATCTCCTCCACATTGTCTCTGATAGTCTGCAAGAGACAGCACAATCTCACAGTGGGCTTCCTGTCCCACACCATCCATTGCCACGTGGCAGCAGCCTGCTCAAGCAGGCTGCCCCCTCCCTGGAATGGCACAGTACCTCCACTGGAGCAGCAGTGCTCATCCTGCTGGGGTTGGTGCTCCAGAGCAGGCAGCAGGAAAATCCCAGGCAGCAGCAGCAACAGCTGAATGCTGACGGGCAGAGCGCAGAGCGAGCGCCAACTGAGCGCTGGCAGCAGGCAGAGTGTCTGCTGTGGTCGTTTCCAGGTGCTGGACGTTCCACCTGGAACACTGTGGGAGCTGTGATGTCACAGAAGTTTCAGGGCCGCGCCACACTGGGAGATGGGCATGGAAGGATGATCAAATCCTTGAATGGTTTGGCTAGGAAGGGACCCTAAAGATCATCTGGTTCCAAGCTGAGCAAGCTGCCAGCAGAGCAGGTTGCTGCGGCCCCTGTCCAACCTGGCCTTGGATGTTCCTTGGCATGGGGTGTGCACAGCCTCTCTGCACTGGTCCCTGTGTCAGGGACAAGCACCCTGAGAGGAAAGAACTTCTTCCCATCATGGAATGGATTCCAGCTCTTGCAGTTTGATCCCATTCCTCCTTGTTCTGTCACTTCAGTTCCTGACAAAGAGTCCTCTCCCACTTCCCTGTGGGTCAGGCTGTTCCTGCAGGGTCACACATGTGGCTGAAGCTGCAGGCAGGAGAGAGAAGCCAAGCTGCCAGCCAGAGCAAATGGGGAAAGTGACATGAAAGATGAGCGAAGAAGGAAAAAGTAGAGACATGCAAGGCATTGGGTTGGGTGGGCTGTGGCATTCATGCCTTTCATTAGAGGCCAGGTTCTCTGGTGCACTCAATGACTGTGTGATTGGGGCGTGTCCACAGTGAGCCCGTGTGAGCGACCTGCACTCCCAGAGGCCGGAGCACACTTGCTTCAAGTGCTGATGAACGAGGCCAGAGACGGGTCTTTGTGTGGAACTCCAAACGCTGTGCATTGCGATGAAGAGGGTCCAGGGCCGGAGAGAAAATGAGGCTGGGGACTGAGGGTTTCATTCGCGGGGGAGAAGGGGTGAAGCACTGTAGTAAGCCAGGAGCAACAGGGGAGAAGAGAGGGGAGAAGGTTCTCTGGAGAGTACATATAAGGTAAACACAAAGTTGATGATACCAAGAAAACCTGTTGCATCATCATGAGCCTGCAAATGTCCGAGGGCAAGATCGTTGCATTCAGAGGGGAGTGTCTCACTTTGGTCATCTTTGCCCTGAGATATTAGAGTTCCAATGGCAGGCCCCTGGACCTCCACCAGACTGCCTCTTCCTGAGACTTCATTGCTGTGTTAGGAGCTCAGCAGTGCTGAAAGCAGAGCCCTGTCCTTTGGGATGGCAGTGGAAGTGGCCTGAGTGCACATTCAGAGCCACCTTCCAGGCTTCTGATGCCCCGACACCGCAAGGAAATTGGCAACGTGGCTTCTTTGAATGACATGTAGTCCTGTTTAATATCTACAGCAAGTGGTGTGAAAGTGCTTTCTAAGGCTGCTCCTTGGGATCAGCTGTGAGGGGCGGAGGGCTGGCGTGAGTCCAGTGCTGTGTCCCACTGGGAGTAGCCAGCCCCACAGGCTCACGTGCACAGCAGGCAGTGCCAGAGGCCCTGGAGATCACAGCTGCCCTGCAGCCACCTTTGCAAAGGTGCTTTAAACATCAGCGGGTTCTGACTTTCCCCATGGAACCCTTGGTTCACTTGCTCTGGGGAATTTCTTTAGTCACGTATGTGGGATTTCCCACTGCCACCAGTGATGGGGATGCTCAGGGAGTGTGGGGCTTTGGGGGCAGCTACCCGGGCAGGGGCTGAGCTGGAGGCCCTGTTGGGCCCATGGTCCCCAGCAGCAGCACCCACAGGGCCCAAAGCCTCCCACCCCCTGCCCAGCAGAGCCTGCCCTGTCTGTCCTGCTGTCACCCGAGTGGGGGACAGGAGGCAGTGGCCGCTGCCAGCAGTAGGAATGCGGGCAGGGTGAGGATCCCCTGGCTTGGCTTTTGTCTCTTGAGCAATGCGGAGCCAGGGCAGTGCAGAGAAGGCCCGGAAGCAGAGCCCGGAGCCTTTGGAGGCTGCAAGCCTTAAATATCAGCCCCTGCAGCAGCCCAGATGCAGGTGCCACAGTTGCCAAGGCTGTCGTGGCCTTGAGAGCGGGAAGGTGGATTTTGCATCCCTGTGGCCTGATGGCGGCTCTGGAGCCAGGAGTCCCTGTGGCTGCAGCAGGAAGGGTGGCTGAAAGTTTCCTGCCTTGCTTTGGTGGCATGGCTGCAGGGGCCAGTGCAGTGAGAGCCCCCTCTGTGCTGGTGACAGCTCAGCTCTTGGGGACGCCGCTGTGGCCCAGCCCAGGAGCAGCAGCAGTGGCCAGCGGCAGCAGTGGTGTCAGTGGGACCCCCTGTGCACAGGGACCCCCAGCCGCGGGGTGGCCGTGGCAGCAGCCCCAGGGAGCTCCAGCCCCGGGATCCCGGAACAAGTGGAAATCCCAACTGTGCAAACGCTGCCTGTGCCCAAAGGAATGACAAAGAGAAGTGAGGTTTAAAAAGAAGCCGTATTTATTTGCCAAAGATGGCCAAACTCTAGGATTTACAGAACACCTTTCATTACAACAATCCTTAGAACAACAACAACAACAATAACAATCTACAGGATTTATTTACATGGGATCCTAGGGACTAACAATCTTCAAAACATATTTACAGAGAACTACTAACCTAAGAACATATTTACAAAAATCTTCTAACTATTCAAACATATATACACAGGCGTAATATCTACGGCCGTCATCTCCATCAGTCCTGGAAGAAAGGAAGAAGCAAAGCTGGACTCTGCTGCCAGCACGGGGCCCAGCTGGGCTGGGAGCTGGCCCCCAGGAGCTGGGACAGGGCTGGCAGGGCTGCTGTGGCCCCAGGCAAACACAGGGCAGGCCAGGGCTGGTGCTTGTGCCAGCACAATCCAGGCCCCCTGCGGGCAGCGTGGCCCTGAGCGGGGCCATCCAGCCCAGCCCCAGCCTGGCGTCAGGGCAGCCACTGTGTCTGTGGGCAGGGCATGGGGAGCATCTGCCTGTCTTACTTGTGGGGCTCCAACTTCATCCAAGGACCATGGGCTCCTCCTCATCCTTCTCGTCCACTTCCATCTCCTCAATGTTCTCCTCTTCATCCACCTCCATGTCCTCGATGTTTTCCTCCGCATCTACATCCATGTCCTCAACCTGCTCTTCCACATCCACCTCCATCATTTCATCCTCATTCTGCCCCATGTCCACTTCCATCTCCTCCACATTGTCTCTGATAGTCTGCAAGAGACAGCACAATCTCACAGTGGGCTTCCTGTCCCACACCATCCATTGCCACGTGGCAGCAGCCTGCTCAAGCAGGCTGCCCCCTCCCTGGAATGGCACACTACCTCCACTGGAGCAGCAGTGCTCATCCTGCTGGGGTTGGTGCTCCAGAGCAGGCAGCAGGAAAATCCCAGGCAGCAGCAGCAACAGCTGAATGCTGACGGGCAGAGCGCAGAGCGAGCGCCAACTGAGCGCTGGCAGCAGGCAGAGTGTCTGCTGTGGTCGTTTCCAGGTGCTGGACGTTCCACCTGGAACACTGTGGGAGCTGTGATGTCACAGAAGTTTCAGGGCCGCGCCACACTGGGAGATGGGCATGGAAGGATGATCAAATCCTTGAATGGTTTGGCTAGGA
The DNA here is from genome assembly GCF_036417665.1 of Passer domesticus. NCBI lineage: Eukaryota > Metazoa > Chordata > Aves > Passeriformes > Passeridae > Passer > Passer domesticus. The sequence continues at coordinate 602,452 of NC_087493.1, read as the reverse complement.
AGGGACCCTAAAGATCATCTGGTTCCAAGCTGAGCAAGCTGCCAGCAGAGCAGGTTGCTGCGGCCCCTGTCCAACCTGGCCTTGGATGTTCCTTGGCATGGGGTGTGCACAGCCTCTCTGCACTGGTCCCTGTGTCAGGGACAAGCACCCTGACAGGAAAGAACTTCTTCCCATCATGGAATGGATTCCAGCTCTTGCAGTTTGATCCCATTCCTCCTTGTTCTGTCACTTCAGTTCCTGACAAAGAGTCCTCTCCCACTTCCCTGTGGGTCAGGCTGTTCCTGCAGGGTCACACATGTGGCTGAAGCTGCAGGCAGGAGAGAGAAGCCAAGCTGCCAGCCAGAGCAAATGGGGAAAGTGACATGAAAGATGAGCGAAGAAGGAAAAAGTAGAGACATGCAAGGCATTGGGTTGGGTGGGCTGTGGCATTCATGCCTTTCATTAGAGGCCAGGTTCTCTGGTGCACTCAATGACTGTGTGATTGGGGCGTGTCCACAGTGAGCCCGTGTGAGCGACCTGCACTCCCAGAGGCCGGAGCACACTTGCTTCAAGTGCTGATGAACGAGGCCAGAGACGGGTCTTTTTGTGGAACTCCAAACGCTGTGCATTGCGATGAAGAGGGTCCAGGGCCGGAGAGAAAATGAGGCTGGGGACTGAGGGTTTCATTCGCGGGGGAGAAGGGGTGAAGCACTGTAGTAAGCCAGGAGCAACAGGGGAGAAGAGAGGGGAGAAGGTTCTCTGGAGAGTACATATAAGGTAAACACAAAGTTGATGATACCAAGAAAACCTGTTGCATCATCATGAGCCTGCAAATGTCCGAGGGCAAGATCGTTGCATTCAGAGGGGAGTGTCTCACTTTGGTCATCTTTGCCCTGAGATATTAGAGTTCCAATGGCAGGCCCCTGGACCTCCACCAGACTGCCTCTTCCTGAGACTTCATTGCTGTGTTAGGAGCTCAGCAGTGCTGAAAGCAGAGCCCTGTCCTTTGGGATGGCAGTGGAAGTGGCCTGAGTGCACATTCAGAGCCACCTTCCAGGCTTCTGATGCCCCGACACCGCAAGGAAATTGGCAACGTGGCTTCTTTGAATGACATGTAGTCCTGTTTAATATCTGCAGCAAGTGGTGTGAAAGTGCTTTCTAAGGCTGCTCCTTGGGATCAGCTGTGAGGGGCGGAGGGCTGGCGTGAGTCCAGTGCTGTGTCCCACTGGGAGTAGCCCCACAGGCTCACGTGCACAGCAGGCAGTGCCAGAGGCCCTGGAGATCACAGCTGCCCTGCAGCCACCTTTGCAAAGGTGCTTTAAACATCAGCGGGTTCTGACTTTCCCCATGGAACCCTTGGTTCACTTGCTCTGGGGAATTTCTTTAGTCACGTATGTGGGATTTCCCACTGCCACCAGTGATGGGGATGCTCAGGGAGTGTGGGGCTTTGGGGGCAGCTACCCGGGCAGGGGCTGAGCTGGAGGCCCTGTTGGGCCCATGGTCCCCAGCAGCAGCACCCACAGGGCCCAAAGCCTCCCACCCCCCGCCCAGCAGAGCCTGCCCTGTCTGTCCTGCTGTCACCCGAGTGGGGGACAGGAGGCAGTGGCCGCTGCCAGCAGTAGGAATGCGGGCAGGGTGAGGATCCCCTGGCTTGGCTTTTGTCTCTTGAGCAGTGCGGAGCCAGGGCAGTGCAGAGAAGGCCCGGAAGCAGAGCCCGGAGCCTTTGGAGGCTGCAAGCCTTAAATATCAGCCCCTGCAGCAGCCCAGATGCAGGTGCCACAGTTGCCAAGGCTGTCGTGGCCTTGAGAGCGGGAAGGTGGATTTTGCATCCCTGTGGCCTGATGGCGGCTCTGGAGCCAGGAGTCCCTGTGGCTGCAGCAGGAAGGGTGGCTGAAAGTTTCCTGCCTTGCTTTGGTGGCATGGCTGCAGGGGCCAGTGCAGTGAGAGCCCCCTCTGTGCTGGTGGCAGCTCAGCTCTTGGGGACGCCGCTGTGCCCCAGCCCAGGAGCAGCAGCAGTGGCCAGCGGCAGCAGTGGTGTCAGTGGGACCCCCTGTGCACAGGGACCCCCAGCCGCGGGGTGGCCGTGGCAGCAGCCCCAGGGAGCTCCAGCCCCGGGATCCCGGAACAAGTGGAAATCCCAACTGTGCAAACGCTGCCTGTGCCCAAAGGAATGACAAAGAGAAGTGAGGTTTAAAAAGAAGCCGTATTTATTTGCCAAAGATGGCCAAACTCTAGGATTTACAGAACACCTTTCATTACAACAATCCTTAGAACAACAACAACAACAATAACAATCTACAGGATTTATTTACATGGGATCCTAGGGACTAACAATCTTCAAAACATATTTACAGAGAACTACTAACCTAAGAACATATTTACAAAAATCTTCTAACTATTCAAACATATATACACAGGCGTAATATCTACGGCCGTCATCTCCATCAGTCCTGGAAGAAAGGAAGAAGCAAAGCTGGACTCTGCTGCCAGCACGGGGCCCAGCTGGGCTGGGAGCTGGCCCCCAGGAGCTGGGACAGGGCTGGCAGGGCTGCTGTGGCCCCAGGCAAACACAGGGCAGGCCAGGGCTGGTGCTTGTGCCAGCACAATCCAGGCCCCCTGCGGGCAGCGTGGCCCTGAGCGGGGCCATCCAGCCCAGCCCCAGCCTGGCGTCAGGGCAGCCACTGTGTCTGTGGGCAGGGCATGGGGAGCATCTGCCTGTCTTACTTGTGGGGCTCCAACTTCATCCAAGGACCATGGGCTCCTCCTCATCCTTCTCGTCCACTTCCATCTCCTCAATGTTCTCCTCTTCATCCACCTCCATGTCCTCGATGTTTTCCTCCGCATCTACATCCATGTCCTCAACCTGCTCTTCCACATCCACCTCCATCATTTCATCCTCATTCTGCCCCATGTCCACTTCCATCTCCTCCACATTGTCTCTGATAGTCTGCAAGAGACAGCACAATCTCACAGTGGGCTTCCTGTCCCACACCATCCATTGCCACGTGGCAGCAGCCTGCTCAAGCAGGCTGCCCCCTCCCTGGAATGGCACACTACCTCCACTGGAGCAGCAGTGCTCATCCTGCTGGGGTTGGTGCTCCAGAGCAGGCAGCAGGAAAATCCCAGGCAGCAGCAGCAACAGCTGAATGCTGACGGGCAGAGCGCAGAGCGAGCGCCAACTGAGCGCTGGCAGCAGGCAGAGTGTCTGCTGTGGTCGTTTCCAGGTGCTGGACGTTCCACCTGGAACACTGTGGGAGCTGTGATGTCACAGAAGTTTCAGGGCCGCGCCACACTGGGAGATGGGCATGGAAGGATGATCAAATCCTTGAATGGTTTGGCTAGGAAGGGACCCTAAAGATCATCTGGTTCCAAGCTGAGCAAGCTGCCAGCAGAGCAGGTTGCTGCGGCCCCTGTCCAACCTGGCCTTGGATGTTCCTTGGCATGGGGTGTGCACAGCCTCTCTGCACTGGTCCCTGTGTCAGGGACAAGCACCCTGACAGGAAAGAACTTCTTCCCATCATGGAATGGATTCCAGCTCTTGCAGTTTGATCCCATTCCTCCTTGTTCTGTCACTTCAGTTCCTGACAAAGAGTCCTCTCCCACTTCCCTGTGGGTCAGGCTGTTCCTGCAGGGTCACACATGTGGCTGAAGCTGCAGGCAGGAGAGAGAAGCCAAGCTGCCAGCCAGAGCAAATGGGGAAAGTGACATGAAAGATGAGCGAAGAAGGAAAAAGTAGAGACATGCAAGGCATTGGGTTGGGTGGGCTGTGGCATTCATGCCTTTCATTAGAGGCCAGGTTCTCTGGTGCACTCAATGACTGTGTGATTGGGGCGTGTCCACAGTGAGCCCGTGTGAGCGACCTGCACTCCCAGAGGCCGGAGCACACTTGCTTCAAGTGCTGATGAACGAGGCCAGAGACGGGTCTTTGTGTGGAACTCCAAACGCTGTGCATTGCGATGAAGAGGGTCCAGGGCCGGAGAGAAAATGAGGCTGGGGACTGAGGGTTTCATTCGCGGGGGAGAAGGGGTGAAGCACTGTAGTAAGCCAGGAGCAACAGGGGAGAAGAGAGGGGAGAAGGTTCTCTGGAGAGTACATATAAGGTAAACACAAAGTTGATGATACCAAGAAAACCTGTTGCATCATCATGAGCCTGCAAATGTCCGAGGGCAAGATCGTTGCATTCAGAGGGGAGTGTCTCACTTTGGTCATCTTTGCCCTGAGATATTAGAGTTCCAATGGCAGGCCCCTGGACCTCCACCAGACTGCCTCTTCCTGAGACTTCATTGCTGTGTTAGGAGCTCAGCAGTGCTGAAAGCAGAGCCCTGTCCTTTGGGATGGCAGTGGAAGTGGCCTGAGTGCACATTCAGAGCCACCTTCCAGGCTTCTGATGCCCCGACACCGCAAGGAAATTGGCAACGTGGCTTCTTTGAATGACATGTAGTCCTGTTTAATATCTACAGCAAGTGGTGTGAAAGTGCTTTCTAAGGCTGCTCCTTGGGATCAGCTGTGAGGGGCGGAGGGCTGGCGTGAGTCCAGTGCTGTGTCCCACTGGGAGTAGCCAGCCCCACAGGCTCACGTGCACAGCAGGCAGTGCCAGAGGCCCTGGAGATCACAGCTGCCCTGCAGCCACCTTTGCAAAGGTGCTTTAAACATCAGCGGGTTCTGACTTTCCCCATGGAACCCTTGGTTCACTTGCTCTGGGGAATTTCTTTAGTCACGTATGTGGGATTTCCCACTGCCACCAGTGATGGGGATGCTCAGGGAGTGTGGGGCTTTGGGGGCAGCTACCCGGGCAGGGGCTGAGCTGGAGGCCCTGTTGGGCCCATGGTCCCCAGCAGCAGCACCCACAGGGCCCAAAGCCTCCCACCCCCTGCCCAGCAGAGCCTGCCCTGTCTGTCCTGCTGTCACCCGAGTGGGGGACAGGAGGCAGTGGCCGCTGCCAGCAGTAGGAATGCGGGCAGGGTGAGGATCCCCTGGCTTGGCTTTTGTCTCTTGAGCAATGCGGAGCCAGGGCAGTGCAGAGAAGGCCCGGAAGCAGAGCCCGGAGCCTTTGGAGGCTGCAAGCCTTAAATATCAGCCCCTGCAGCAGCCCAGATGCAGGTGCCACAGTTGCCAAGGCTGTCGTGGCCTTGAGAGCGGGAAGGTGGATTTTGCATCCCTGTGGCCTGATGGCGGCTCTGGAGCCAGGAGTCCCTGTGGCTGCAGCAGGAAGGGTGGCTGAAAGTTTCCTGCCTTGCTTTGGTGGCATGGCTGCAGGGGCCAGTGCAGTGAGAGCCCCCTCTGTGCTGGTGACAGCTCAGCTCTTGGGGACGCCGCTGTGCCCCAGCCCAGGAGCAGCAGCAGTGGCCAGCGGCAGCAGTGGTGTCAGTGGGACCCCCTGTGCACAGGGACCCCCAGCCGCGGGGTGGCCGTGGCAGCAGCCCCAGGGAGCTCCAGCCCCGGGATCCCGGAACAAGTGGAAATCCCAACTGTGCAAACGCTGCCTGTGCCCAAAGGAATGACAAAGAGAAGTGAGGTTTAAAAAGAAGCCGTATTTATTTGCCAAAGATGGCCAAACTCTAGGATTTACAGGACACCTTTCATTACAACAATCCTTAGAACAACAACAACAACAATAACAATCTACAGGATTTATTTACATGGGATCCTAGGGACTAACAATCTTCAAAACATATTTACAGAGAACTACTAACCTAAGAACATATTTACAAAAATCTTCTAACTATTCAAACATATATACACAGGCGTAATATCTACGGCCGTCATCTCCATCAGTCCTGGAAGAAAGGAAGAAGCAAAGCTGGACTCTGCTGCCAGCACGGGGCCCAGCTGGGCTGGGAGCTGGCCCCCAGGAGCTGGGACAGGGCTGGCAGGGCTGCTGTGGCCCCAGGCAAACACAGGGCAGGCCAGGGCTGGTGCTTGTGCCAGCACAATCCAGGCCCCCTGCGGGCAGCGTGGCCCTGAGCGGGGCCATCCAGCCCAGCCCCAGCCTGGCGTCAGGGCAGCCACTGTGTCTGTGGGCAGGGCATGGGGAGCATCTGCCTGTCTTACTTGTGGGGCTCCAACTTCATCCAAGGACCATGGGCTCCTCCTCATCCTTCTCGTCCACTTCCATCTCCTCAATGTTCTCCTCTTCATCCACCTCCATGTCCTCGATGTTTTCCTCCGCATCTACATCCATGTCCTCAACCTGCTCTTCCACATCCACCTCCATCATTTCATCCTCATTCTGCCCCATGTCCACTTCCATCTCCTCCACATTGTCTCTGATAGTCTGCAAGAGACAGCACAATCTCACAGTGGGCTTCCTGTCCCACACCATCCATTGCCACGTGGCAGCAGCCTGCTCAAGCAGGCTGCCCCCTCCCTGGAATGGCACAGTACCTCCACTGGAGCAGCAGTGCTCATCCTGCTGGGGTTGGTGCTCCAGAGCAGGCAGCAGGAAAATCCCAGGCAGCAGCAGCAACAGCTGAATGCTGACGGGCAGAGCGCAGAGCGAGCGCCAACTGAGCGCTGGCAGCAGGCAGAGTGTCTGCTGTGGTCGTTTCCAGGTGCTGGACGTTCCACCTGGAACACTGTGGGAGCTGTGATGTCACAGAAGTTTCAGGGCCGCGCCACACTGGGAGATGGGCATGGAAGGATGATCAAATCCTTGAATGGTTTGGCTAGGAAGGGACCCTAAAGATCATCTGGTTCCAAGCTGAGCAAGCTGCCAGCAGAGCAGGTTGCTGCGGCCCCTGTCCAACCTGGCCTTGGATGTTCCTTGGCATGGGGTGTGCACAGCCTCTCTGCACTGGTCCCTGTGTCAGGGACAAGCACCCTGAGAGGAAAGAACTTCTTCCCATCATGGAATGGATTCCAGCTCTTGCAGTTTGATCCCATTCCTCCTTGTTCTGTCACTTCAGTTCCTGACAAAGAGTCCTCTCCCACTTCCCTGTGGGTCAGGCTGTTCCTGCAGGGTCACACATGTGGCTGAAGCTGCAGGCAGGAGAGAGAAGCCAAGCTGCCAGCCAGAGCAAATGGGGAAAGTGACATGAAAGATGAGCGAAGAAGGAAAAAGTAGAGACATGCAAGGCATTGGGTTGGGTGGGCTGTGGCATTCATGCCTTTCATTAGAGGCCAGGTTCTCTGGTGCACTCAATGACTGTGTGATTGGGGCGTGTCCACAGTGAGCCCGTGTGAGCGACCTGCACTCCCAGAGGCCGGAGCACACTTGCTTCAAGTGCTGATGAACGAGGCCAGAGACGGGTCTTTGTGTGGAACTCCAAACGCTGTGCATTGCGATGAAGAGGGTCCAGGGCCGGAGAGAAAATGAGGCTGGGGACTGAGGGTTTCATTCGCGGGGGAGAAGGGGTGAAGCACTGTAGTAAGCCAGGAGCAACAGGGGAGAAGAGAGGGGAGAAGGTTCTCTGGAGAGTACATATAAGGTAAACACAAAGTTGATGATACCAAGAAAACCTGTTGCATCATCATGAGCCTGCAAATGTCCGAGGGCAAGATCGTTGCATTCAGAGGGGAGTGTCTCACTTTGGTCATCTTTGCCCTGAGATATTAGAGTTCCAATGGCAGGCCCCTGGACCTCCACCAGACTGCCTCTTCCTGAGACTTCATTGCTGTGTTAGGAGCTCAGCAGTGCTGAAAGCAGAGCCCTGTCCTTTGGGATGGCAGTGGAAGTGGCCTGAGTGCACATTCAGAGCCACCTTCCAGGCTTCTGATGCCCCGACACCGCAAGGAAATTGGCAACGTGGCTTCTTTGAATGACATGTAGTCCTGTTTAATATCTACAGCAAGTGGTGTGAAAGTGCTTTCTAAGGCTGCTCCTTGGGATCAGCTGTGAGGGGCGGAGGGCTGGCGTGAGTCCAGTGCTGTGTCCCACTGGGAGTAGCCAGCCCCACAGGCTCACGTGCACAGCAGGCAGTGCCAGAGGCCCTGGAGATCACAGCTGCCCTGCAGCCACCTTTGCAAAGGTGCTTTAAACATCAGCGGGTTCTGACTTTCCCCATGGAACCCTTGGTTCACTTGCTCTGGGGAATTTCTTTAGTCACGTATGTGGGATTTCCCACTGCCACCAGTGATGGGGATGCTCAGGGAGTGTGGGGCTTTGGGGGCAGCTACCCGGGCAGGGGCTGAGCTGGAGGCCCTGTTGGGCCCATGGTCCCCAGCAGCAGCACCCACAGGGCCCAAAGCCTCCCACCCCCTGCCCAGCAGAGCCTGCCCTGTCTGTCCTGCTGTCACCCGAGTGGGGGACAGGAGGCAGTGGCCGCTGCCAGCAGTAGGAATGCGGGCAGGGTGAGGATCCCCTGGCTTGGCTTTTGTCTCTTGAGCAATGCGGAGCCAGGGCAGTGCAGAGAAGGCCCGGAAGCAGAGCCCGGAGCCTTTGGAGGCTGCAAGCCTTAAATATCAGCCCCTGCAGCAGCCCAGATGCAGGTGCCACAGTTGCCAAGGCTGTCGTGGCCTTGAGAGCGGGAAGGTGGATTTTGCATCCCTGTGGCCTGATGGCGGCTCTGGAGCCAGGAGTCCCTGTGGCTGCAGCAGGAAGGGTGGCTGAAAGTTTCCTGCCTTGCTTTGGTGGCATGGCTGCAGGGGCCAGTGCAGTGAGAGCCCCCTCTGTGCTGGTGACAGCTCAGCTCTTGGGGACGCCGCTGTGGCCCAGCCCAGGAGCAGCAGCAGTGGCCAGCGGCAGCAGTGGTGTCAGTGGGACCCCCTGTGCACAGGGACCCCCAGCCGCGGGGTGGCCGTGGCAGCAGCCCCAGGGAGCTCCAGCCCCGGGATCCCGGAACAAGTGGAAATCCCAACTGTGCAAACGCTGCCTGTGCCCAAAGGAATGACAAAGAGAAGTGAGGTTTAAAAAGAAGCCGTATTTATTTGCCAAAGATGGCCAAACTCTAGGATTTACAGAACACCTTTCATTACAACAATCCTTAGAACAACAACAACAACAATAACAATCTACAGGATTTATTTACATGGGATCCTAGGGACTAACAATCTTCAAAACATATTTACAGAGAACTACTAACCTAAGAACATATTTACAAAAATCTTCTAACTATTCAAACATATATACACAGGCGTAATATCTACGGCCGTCATCTCCATCAGTCCTGGAAGAAAGGAAGAAGCAAAGCTGGACTCTGCTGCCAGCACGGGGCCCAGCTGGGCTGGGAGCTGGCCCCCAGGAGCTGGGACAGGGCTGGCAGGGCTGCTGTGGCCCCAGGCAAACACAGGGCAGGCCAGGGCTGGTGCTTGTGCCAGCACAATCCAGGCCCCCTGCGGGCAGCGTGGCCCTGAGCGGGGCCATCCAGCCCAGCCCCAGCCTGGCGTCAGGGCAGCCACTGTGTCTGTGGGCAGGGCATGGGGAGCATCTGCCTGTCTTACTTGTGGGGCTCCAACTTCATCCAAGGACCATGGGCTCCTCCTCATCCTTCTCGTCCACTTCCATCTCCTCAATGTTCTCCTCTTCATCCACCTCCATGTCCTCGATGTTTTCCTCCGCATCTACATCCATGTCCTCAACCTGCTCTTCCACATCCACCTCCATCATTTCATCCTCATTCTGCCCCATGTCCACTTCCATCTCCTCCACATTGTCTCTGATAGTCTGCAAGAGACAGCACAATCTCACAGTGGGCTTCCTGTCCCACACCATCCATTGCCACGTGGCAGCAGCCTGCTCAAGCAGGCTGCCCCCTCCCTGGAATGGCACACTACCTCCACTGGAGCAGCAGTGCTCATCCTGCTGGGGTTGGTGCTCCAGAGCAGGCAGCAGGAAAATCCCAGGCAGCAGCAGCAACAGCTGAATGCTGACGGGCAGAGCGCAGAGCGAGCGCCAACTGAGCGCTGGCAGCAGGCAGAGTGTCTGCTGTGGTCGTTTCCAGGTGCTGGACGTTCCACCTGGAACACTGTGGGAGCTGTGATGTCACAGAAGTTTCAGGGCCGCGCCACACTGGGAGATGGGCATGGAAGGATGATCAAATCCTTGAATGGTTTGGCTAGGAAGGGACCCTAAAGATCATCTGGTTCCAAGCTGAGCAAGCTGCCAGCAGAGCAGGTTGCTGCGGCCCCTGTCCAACCTGGCCTTGGATGTTCCTTGGCATGGGGTGTGCACAGCCTCTCTGCACTGGTCCCTGTGTCAGGGACAAGCACCCTGACAGGAAAGAACTTCTTCCCATCATGGAATGGATTCCAGCTCTTGCAGTTTGATCCCATTCCTCCTTGTTCTGTCACTTCAGTTCCTGACAAAGAGTCCTCTCCCACTTCCCTGTGGGTCAGGCTGTTCCTGCAGGGTCACACATGTGGCTGAAGCTGCAGGCAGGAGAGAGAAGCCAAGCTGCCAGCCAGAGCAAATGGGGAAAGTGACATGAAAGATGAGCGAAGAAGGAAAAAGTAGAGACATGCAAGGCATTGGGTTGGGTGGGCTGTGGCATTCATGCCTTTCATTAGAGGCCAGGTTCTCTGGTGCACTCAATGACTGTGTGATTGGGGCGTGTCCACAGTGAGCCCGTGTGAGCGACCTGCACTCCCAGAGGCCGGAGCACACTTGCTTCAAGTGCTGATGAACGAGGCCAGAGACGGGTCTTTTTGTGGAACTCCAAACGCTGTGCATTGCGATGAAGAGGGTCCAGGGCCGGAGAGAAAATGAGGCTGGGGACTGAGGGTTTCATTCGCGGGGGAGAAGGGGTGAAGCACTGTAGTAAGCCAGGAGCAACAGGGGAGAAGAGAGGGGAGAAGGTTCTCTGGAGAGTACATATAAGGTAAACACAAAGTTGATGATACCAAGAAAACCTGTTGCATCATCATGAGCCTGCAAATGTCCGAGGGCAAGATCGTTGCATTCAGAGGGGAGTGTCTCACTTTGGTCATCTTTGCCCTGAGATATTAGAGTTCCAATGGCAGGCCCCTGGACCTCCACCAGACTGCCTCTTCCTGAGACTTCATTGCTGTGTTAGGAGCTCAGCAGTGCTGAAAGCAGAGCCCTGTCCTTTGGGATGGCAGTGGAAGTGGCCTGAGTGCACATTCAGAGCCACCTTCCAGGCTTCTGATGCCCCGACACCGCAAGGAAATTGGCAACGTGGCTTCTTTGAATGACATGTAGTCCTGTTTAATATCTGCAGCAAGTGGTGTGAAAGTGCTTTCTAAGGCTGCTCCTTGGGATCAGCTGTGAGGGGCGGAGGGCTGGCGTGAGTCCAGTGCTGTGTCCCACTGGGAGTAGCCCCACAGGCTCACGTGCACAGCAGGCAGTGCCAGAGGCCCTGGAGATCACAGCTGCCCTGCAGCCACCTTTGCAAAGGTGCTTTAAACATCAGCGGGTTCTGACTTTCCCCATGGAACCCTTGGTTCACTTGCTCTGGGGAATTTCTTTAGTCACGTATGTGGGATTTCCCACTGCCACCAGTGATGGGGATGCTCAGGGAGTGTGGGGCTTTGGGGGCAGCTACCCGGGCAGGGGCTGAGCTGGAGGCCCTGTTGGGCCCATGGTCCCCAGCAGCAGCACCCACAGGGCCCAAAGCCTCCCACCCCCTGCCCAGCAGAGCCTGCCCTGTCTGTCCTGCTGTCACCCGAGTGGGGGACAGGAGGCAGTGGCCGCTGCCAGCAGTAGGAATGCGGGCAGGGTGAGGATCCCCTGGCTTGGCTTTTGTCTCTTGAGCAATGCGGAGCCAGGGCAGTGCAGAGAAGGCCCGGAAGCAGAGCCCGGAGCCTTTGGAGGCTGCAAGCCTTAAATATCAGCCCCTGCAGCAGCCCAGATGCAGGTGCCACAGTTGCCAAGGCTGTCGTGGCCTTGAGAGCGGGAAGGTGGATTTTGCATCCCTGTGGCCTGATGGCGGCTCTGGAGCCAGGAGTCCCTGTGGCTGCAGCAGGAAGGGTGGCTGAAAGTTTCCTGCCTTGCTTTGGTGGCATGGCTGCAGGGGCCAGTGCAGTGAGAGCCCCCTCTGTGCTGGTGACAGCTCAGCTCTTGGGGACGCCGCTGTGGCCCAGCCCAGGAGCAGCAGCAGTGGCCAGCGGCAGCAGTGGTGTCAGTGGGACCCCCTGTGCACAGGGACCCCCAGCCGCGGGGTGGCCGTGGCAGCAGCCCCAGGGAGCTCCAGCCCCGGGATCCCGGAACAAGTGGAAATCCCAACTGTGCAAACGCTGCCTGTGCCCAAAGGAATGACAAAGAGAAGTGAGGTTTAAAAAGAAGCCGTATTTATTTGCCAAAGATGGCCAAACTCTAGGATTTACAGAACACCTTTCATTACAACAATCCTTAGAACAACAACAACAACAATAACAATCTACAGGATTTATTTACATGGGATCCTAGGGACTAACAATCTTCAAAACATATTTACAGAGAACTACTAACCTAAGAACATATTTACAAAAATCTTCTAACTATTCAAACATATATACACAGGCGTAATATCTACGGCCGTCATCTCCATCAGTCCTGGAAGAAAGGAAGAAGCAAAGCTGGACTCTGCTGCCAGCACGGGGCCCAGCTGGGCTGGGAGCTGGGCCCCAGGGGCTGGGCCCAGTGCTGCTGGCAGGGCTGCTGTGGCCCCAGGCAAACACAGGGCAGGCCAGGGCTGGTGCTTGTGCCAGCACAATCCAGGCCCCCTGCGGGCAGCGTGGCCCTGAGCGGGGCCATCCAGCCCAGCCCCAGCCTGGCGTCAGGGCAGCCACTGTGTCTGTGGGCAGGGCATGGGGAGCATCTGCCTGTCTTACTTGTGGGGCTCCAACTTCATCCAAGGACCATGGGCTCCTCCTCATCCTTCTCGTCCACTTCCATCTCCTCAATGTTCTCCTCTTCATCCACCTCCATGTCCTCGATGTTTTCCTCCGCATCTACATCCATGTCCTCAACCTGCTCTTCCACATCCACCTCCATCATTTCATCCTCATTCTGCCCCATGTCCACTTCCATCTCCTCCACATTGTCTCTGATAGTCTGCAAGAGACAGCACAATCTCACAGTGGGCTTCATGTCCCACACCATCCATTGCCACGTGGCAGCAGCCTGCTCAAGCAGGCTGCCCCCTCCCTGGAATGGCACAGTACCTCCACTGGAGCAGCAGTGCTCATCCTGCTGGGGTTGGTGCTCCAGAGCAGGCAGCAGGAAAATCCCAGGCAGCAGCAGCAACAGCTGAATGCTGACGGGCAGAGCGCAGAGCGAGCGCCAACTGAGCGCTGGCAGCAGGCAGAGTGTCTGCTGTGGTCGTTTCCAGGTGCTGGACGTTCCACCTGGAACACTGTGGGAGCTGTGATGTCACAGAAGTTTCAGGGCCGCGCCACACTGGGAGATGGGCATGGAAGGATGATCAAATCCTTGAATGGTTTGGCTAGGAAGGGACCCTAAAGATCATCTGGTTCCAAGCTGAGCAAGCTGCCAGCAGAGCAGGTTGCTGCGGCCCCTGTCCAACCTGGCCTTGGATGTTCCTTGGCATGGGGTGTGCACAGCCTCTCTGCACTGGTCCCTGTGTCAGGGACAAGCACCCTGACAGGAAAGAACTTCTTCCCATCATGGAATGGATTCCAGCTCTTGCAGTTTGATCCCATTCCTCCTTGTTCTGTCACTTCAGTTCCTGACAAAGAGTCCTCTCCCACTTCCCTGTGGGTCAGGCTGTTCCTGCAGGGTCACACATGTGGCTGAAGCTGCAGGCAGGAGAGAGAAGCCAAGCTGCCAGCCAGAGCAAATGGGGAAAGTGACATGAAAGATGAGCGAAGAAGGAAAAAGTAGAGACATGCAAGGCATTGGGTTGGGTGGGCTGTGGCATTCATGCCTTTCATTAGAGGCCAGGTTCTCTGGTGCACTCAATGACTGTGTGATTGGGGCGTGTCCACAGTGAGCCCGTGTGAGCGACCTGCACTCCCAGAGGCCGGAGCACACTTGCTTCAAGTGCTGATGAACGAGGCCAGAGACGGGTCTTTGTGTGGAACTCCAAACGCTGTGCATTGCGATGAAGAGGGTCCAGGGCCGGAGAGAAAATGAGGCTGGGGACTGAGGGTGTCATTCGCGGGGGAGAAGGGGTGAAGCACTGTAGTAAGCCAGGAGCAACAGGGGAGAAGAGAGGGGAGAAGGTTCTCTGGAGAGTACATATAAGGTAAACACAAAGTTGATGATACCAAGAAAACCTGTTGCATCATCATGAGCCTGCAAATGTCCGAGGGCAAGATCGTTGCATTCAGAGGGGAGTGTCTCACTTTGGTCATCTTTGCCCTGAGATATTAGAGTTCCAATGGCAGGCCCCTGGACCTCCACCAGACTGCCTCTTCCTGAGACTTCATTGCTGTGTTAGGAGCTCAGCAGTGCTGAAAGCAGAGCCCTGTCCTTTGGGATGGCAGAGGAAGTGGCCTGAGTGCACATTCAGAGCCACCTTCCAGGCTTCTGATGCCCCGACACCGCAAGGAAATTGGCAACGTGGCTTCTTTGAATGACATGTAGTCCTGTTTAATATCTACAGCAAGTGGTGTGAAAGTGCTTTCTAAGGCTGCTCCTTGGGATCAGCTGTGAGGGGCGGAGGGCTGGCGTGAGTCCAGTGCTGTGTCCCACTGGGAGTAGCCCCACAGGCTCACGTGCACAGCAGGCAGTGCCAGAGGCCCTGGAGATCACAGCTGCCCTGCAGCCACCTTTGCAAAGGTGCTTTAAACATCAGCGGGTGCTGACTTTCCCCATGGAACCCTTGGTTCACTTGCTCTGGGGAATTTCTTTAGTCACGTATGTGGGATTTCCCACTGCCACCAGTGGAGTGTGGGGCTTTGGGGGCAGCTGCCCGGGTAGGGGCTGAGCTGGGGGCCCTGTTGGGCCCATGGTCCCCAGCAGCAGCACCCACAGGGCCCAAAGCCTCCCACCCCCTGCCCAGCAGAGCCTGCCCTGTCTGTCCTGCTGTCACCCGAGTGGGGGACAGGAGGCAGTGGCCGCTGCCAGCAGTAGGAATGCGGGCAGGGTGAGGATCCCCTGGCTTGGCTTTTGTCTCTTGAGCAATGCGGAGCCAGGGCAGTGCAGAGCAGGCCCGGAAGCAGAGCCCAGAGCCTTTGGAGGCTGCAAGCCTTAAACATCAGCCCGTGCAGCAGCCCAGATGCAGGTGCCACAGTTGCCAAGGCTGTCGTGGCCTTGAGAGCGGGAAGGTGGATTTTGCATCCCTGTGGTCTGATGGCGGCTCTGGAGCCAGGAGTCCCTGTGGCTGCAGCAGGAAGGGTGGCTGAAAGTTTCCTGCCTTGCTTTGGTGGCATGGCTGCAGGGGCCAGTGCAGTGAGAGCCCCCTCTGTGCTGGTGACAGCTCAGCTCTTGGGGACGCCGCTGTGGCCCAGCCCAGGAGCAGCAGCAGTGGCCAGCGGCAGCAGTGGTGTCAGTGGGACCCCCTGTGCACAGGGACCCCCAGCCGCGGGGTGGCCGTGGCAGCAGCCCCAGGGAGCTCCAGCCCCGGGATCCCGGAACAAGTGGAAATCCCAACTGTGCAAACGCTGCCTGTGCCCAAAGGAATGACAAAGAGAAGTGAGGTTTAAAAAGAAGCCGTATTTATTTGCCAAAGATGGCCAAACTCTAGGATTTACAGAACACCTTTCATTACAACAATCCTTAGAACAACAACAACAACAATAACAATCTACAGGATTTATTTACATGGGATCCTAGGGACTAACAATCTTCAAAACATATTTACAGAGAACTACTAACCTAAGAACATATTTACAAAAATCTTCTAACTATTCAAACATATATACACAGGCGTAATATCTACGGCCGTCATCTCCATCAGTCCTGGAAGAAAGGAAGAAGCAAAGCTGGACTCTGCTGCCAGCACGGGGCCCAGCTGGGCTGGGAGCTGGCCCCCAGGAGCTGGGACAGGGCTGGCAGGGCTGCTGTGGCCCCAGGCAAACACAGGGCAGGCCAGGGCTGGTGCTTGTGCCAGCACAATCCAGGCCCCCTGCGGGCAGCGTGGCCCTGAGCGGGGCCATCCAGCCCAGCCCCAGGCTGGCGTCAGGGCAGCCACTGTGTCTGTGGGCAGGGCATGGGGAGCATCTGCCTGTCTTACTTGTGGGGCTCCAACTTCATCCAAGGACCATGGGCTCCTCCTCATCCTTCTCGTCCACTTCCATCTCCTCAATGTTCTCCTCTTCATCCACCTCCATGTCCTCGATGTTTTCCTCCGCATCTACATCCATGTCCTCAACCTGCTCTTCCACATCCACCTCCATCATTTCATCCTCATTCTGCCCCATGTCCACTTCCATCTCCTCCACATTGTCTCTGATAGTCTGCAAGAGACAGCACAATCTCACAGTGGGCTTCCTGTCCCACACCATCCATTGCCACGTGGCAGCAGCCTGCTCAAGCAGGCTGCCCCCTCCCTGGAATGGCACAGTACCTCCACTGGAGCAGCAGTGCTCATCCTGCTGGGGTTGGTGCTCCAGAGCAGGCAGCAGGAAAATCCCAGGCAGCAGCAGCAACAGCTGAATGCTGACGGGCAGAGCGCAGAGCGAGCGCCAACTGAGCGCTGGCAGCAGGCAGAGTGTCTGCTGTGGTCGTTTCCAGGTGCTGGACGTTCCACCTGGAACACTGTGGGAGCTGTGATGTCACAGAAGTTTCAGGGCCGCGCCACACTGGGAGATGGGCATGGAAGGATGATCAAATCCTTGAATGGTTTGGCTAGGAAGGGACCCTAAAGATCATCTGGTTCCAAGCTGAGCAAGCTGCCAGCAGAGCAGGTTGCTGCGGCCCCTGTCCAACCTGGCCTTGGATGTTCCTTGGCATGGGGTGTGCACAGCCTCTCTGCACTGGTCCCTGTGTCAGGGACAAGCACCCTGACAGGAAAGAACTTCTTCCCATCATGGAATGGATTCCAGCTCTTGCAGTTTGATCCCATTCCTCCTTGTTCTGTCACTTCAGTTCCTGACAAAGAGTCCTCTCCCACTTCCCTGTGGGTCAGGCTGTTCCTGCAGGGTCACACATGTGGCTGAAGCTGCAGGCAGGAGAGAGAAGCCAAGCTGCCAGCCAGAGCAAATGGGGAAAGTGACATGAAAGATGAGCGAAGAAGGAAAAAGTAGAGACATGCAAGGCATTGGGTTGGGTGGGCTGTGGCATTCATGCCTTTCATTAGAGGCCAGGTTCTCTGGTGCACTCAATGACTGTGTGATTGGGGCGTGTCCACAGTGAGCCCGTGTGAGCGACCTGCACTCCCAGAGGCCGGAGCACACTTGCTTCAAGTGCTGATGAACGAGGCCAGAGACGGGTCTTTGTGTGGAACTCCAAACGCTGTGCATTGCGATGAAGAGGGTCCAGGGCCGGAGAGAAAATGAGGCTGGGGACTGAGGGTGTCATTCGCGGGGGAGAAGGGGTGAAGCACTGTAGTAAGCCAGGAGCAACAGGGGAGAAGAGAGGGGAGAAGGTTCTCTGGAGAGTACATATAAGGTAAACACAAAGTTGATGATACCAAGAAAACCTGTTGCATCATCATGAGCCTGCAAATGTCCGAGGGCAAGATCGTTGCATTCAGAGGGGAGTGTCTCACTTTGGTCATCTTTGCCCTGAGATATTAGAGTTCCAATGGCAGGCCCCTGGACCTCCACCAGACTGCCTCTTCCTGAGACTTCATTGCTGTGTTAGGAGCTCAGCAGTGCTGAAAGCAGAGCCCTGTCCTTTGGGATGGCAGAGGAAGTGGCCTGAGTGCACATTCAGAGCCACCTTCCAGGCTTCTGATGCCCCGACACCGCAAGGAAATTGGCAACGTGGCTTCTTTGAATGACATGTAGTCCTGTTTAATATCTGCAGCAAGTGGTGTGAAAGTGCTTTCTAAGGCTGCTCCTTGGGATCAGCTGTGAGGGGCGGAGGGCTGGCGTGAGTCCAGTGCTGTGTCCCACTGGGAGTAGCCCCACAGGCTCACGTGCACAGCAGGCAGTGCCAGAGGCCCTGGAGATCACAGCTGCCCTGCAGCCACCTTTGCAAAGGTGCTTTAAACATCAGCGGGTGCTGACTTTCCCCATGGAACCCTTGGTTCACTTGCTCTGGGGAATTTCTTTAGTCACGTATGTGGGATTTCCCACTGCCACCAGTGGAGTGTGGGGCTTTGGGGGCAGCTGCCCGGGTAGGGGCTGAGCTGGGGGCCCTGTTGGGCCCATGGTCCCCAGCAGCAGCACCCACAGGGCCCAAAGCCTCCCACCCCCTGCCCAGCAGAGCCTGCCCTGTCTGTCCTGCTGTCACCCGAGTGGGGGACAGGAGGCAGTGGCCGCTGCCAGCAGTAGGAATGCGGGCAGGGTGAGGATCCCCTGGCTTGGCTTTTGTCTCTTGAGCAATGCGGAGCCAGGGCAGTGCAGAGCAGGCCCGGAAGCAGAGCCCAGAGCCTTTGGAGGCTGCAAGCCTTAAACATCAGCCCGTGCAGCAGCCCAGATGCAGGTGCCACAGTTGCCAAGGCTGTCGTGGCCTTGAGAGCGGGAAGGTGGATTTTGCATCCCTGTGGTCTGATGGCGGCTCTGGAGCCAGGAGTCCCTGTGGCTGCAGCAGGAAGGGTGGCTGAAAGTTTCCTGCCTTGCTTTGGTGGCATGGCTGCAGGGGCCAGTGCAGTGAGAGCCCCCTCTGTGCTGGTGACAGCTCAGCTCTTGGGGACGCCGCTGTGCCCCAGCCCAGGAGCAGCAGCAGTGGCCAGCGGCAGCAGTGGTGTCAGTGGGACCCCCTGTGCACAGGGACCCCCAGCCGCGGGGTGGCCGTGGCAGCAGCCCCAGGGAGCTCCAGCCCCGGGATCCCGGAACAAGTGGAAATCCCAACTGTGCAAACGCTGCCTGTGCCCAAAGGAATGACAAAGAGAAGTGAGGTTTAAAAAGAAGCCGTATTTATTTGCCAAAGATGGCCAAACTCTAGGATTTACAGAACACCTTTCATTACAACAATCCTTAGAACAACAACAACAACAATAACAATCTACAGGATTTATTTACATGGGATCCTAGGGACTAACAATCTTCAAAACATATTTACAGAGAACTACTAACCTAAGAACATATTTACAAAAATCTTCTAACTATTCAAACATATATACACAGGCGTAATATCTACGGCCGTCATCTCCATCAGTCCTGGAAGAAAGGAAGAAGCAAAGCTGGACTCTGCTGCCAGCACGGGGCCCAGCTGGGCTGGGAGCTGGCCCCCAGGAGCTGGGCCCAGTGCTGCTGGCAGGGCTGCTGTGGCCCCAGGCAAACACAGGGCAGGCCAGGGCTGGTGCTTGTGCCAGCACAATCCAGGCCCCCTGCGGGCAGCGTGGCCCTGAGCGGGGCCATCCAGCCCAGCCCCAGCCTGGCGTCAGGGCAGCCACTGTGTCTGTGGGCAGGGCATGGGGAGCATCTGCCTGTCTTACTTGTGGGGCTCCAACTTCATCCAAGGACCATGGGCTCCTCCTCATCCTTCTCGTCCACTTCCATCTCCTCAATGTTCTCCTCTTCATCCACCTCCATGTCCTCGATGTTTTCCTCCGCATCTACATCCATGTCCTCAACCTGCTCTTCCACATCCACCTCCATCATTTCATCCTCATTCTGCCCCATGTCCACTTCCATCTCCTCCACATTGTCTCTGATAGTCTGCAAGAGACAGCACAATCTCACAGTGGGCTTCCTGTCCCACACCATCCATTGCCACGTGGCAGCAGCCTGCTCAAGCAGGCTGCCCCCTCCCTGGAATGGCACACTACCTCCACTGGAGCAGCAGTGCTCATCCTGCTGGGGTTGGTGCTCCAGAGCAGGCAGCAGGAAAATCCCAGGCAGCAGCAGCAACAGCTGAATGCTGACGGGCAGAGCGCAGAGCGAGCGCCAACTGAGCGCTGGCAGCAGGCAGAGTGTCTGCTGTGGTCGTTTCCAGGTGCTGGACGTTCCACCTGGAACACTGTGGGAGCTGTGATGTCACAGAAGTTTCAGGGCCGCGCCACACTGGGAGATGGGCATGGAAGGATGATCAAATCCTTGAATGGTTTGGCTAGGAAGGGACCCTAAAGATCATCTGGTTCCAAGCTGAGCAAGCTGCCAGCAGAGCAGGTTGCTGCGGCCCCTGTCCAACCTGGCCTTGGATGTTCCTTGGCATGGGGTGTGCACAGCCTCTCTGCACTGGTCCCTGTGTCAGGGACAAGCACCCTGACAGGAAAGAACTTCTTCCCATCATGGAATGGATTCCAGCTCTTGCAGTTTGATCCCATTCCTCCTTGTTCTGTCACTTCAGTTCCTGACAAAGAGTCCTCTCCCACTTCCCTGTGGGTCAGGCTGTTCCTGCAGGGTCACACATGTGGCTGAAGCTGCAGGCAGGAGAGAGAGAAGCCAAGCTGCCAGCCAGAGCAAATGGGGAAAGTGACATGAAAGATGAGCGAAGAAGGAAAAAGTAGAGACATGCAAGGCATTGGGTTGGGTGGGCTGTGGCATTCATGCCTTTCATTAGAGGCCAGGTTCTCTGGTGCACTCAATGACTGTGTGATTGGGGCGTGTCCACAGTGAGCCCGTGTGAGCGACCTGCACTCCCAGAGGCCGGAGCACACTTGCTTCAAGTGCTGATGAACGAGGCCAGAGACGGGTCTTTGTGTGGAACTCCAAACGCTGTGCATTGCGATGAAGAGGGTCCAGGGCCGGAGAGAAAATGAGGCTGGGGACTGAGGGTGTCATTCGCGGGGGAGAAGGGGTGAAGCACTGTAGTAAGCCAGGAGCAACAGGGGAGAAGAGAGGGGAGAAGGTTCTCTGGAGAGTACATATAAGGTAAACACAAAGTTGATGATACCAAGAAAACCTGTTGCATCATCATGAGCCTGCAAATGTCCGAGGGCAAGATCGTTGCATTCAGAGGGGAGTGTCTCACTTTGGTCATCTTTGCCCTGAGATATTAGAGTTCCAATGGCAGGCCCCTGGACCTCCACCAGACTGCCTCTTCCTGAGACTTCATTGCTGTGTTAGGAGCTCAGCAGTGCTGAAAGCAGAGCCCTGTCCTTTGGGATGGCAGAGGAAGTGGCCTGAGTGCACATTCAGAGCCACCTTCCCGGCTTCTGATGCCCCGACACCGCAAGGAAATTGGCAACGTGGCTTCTTTGAATGACATGTAGTCCTGTTTAATATCTGCAGCAAGTGGTGTGAAAGTGCTTTCTAAGGCTGCTCCTTGGGATCAGCTGTGAGGGGCGGAGGGCTGGCGTGAGTCCAGTGCTGTGTCCCACTGGGAGTAGCCCCACAGGCTCACGTGCACAGCAGGCAGTGCCAGAGGCCCTGGAGATCACAGCTGCCCTGCAGCCACCTTTGCAAAGGTGCTTTAAACATCAGCGGGTGCTGACTTTCCCCATGGAACCCTTGGTTCACTTGCTCTGGGGAATTTCTTTAGTCACGTATGTGGGATTTCCCACTGCCACCAGTGGAGTGTGGGGCTTTGGGGGCAGCTGCCCGGGTAGGGGCTGAGCTGGGGGCCCTGTTGGGCCCATGGTCCCCAGCAGCAGCACCCACAGGGCCCAAAGCCTCCCACCCCCTGCCCAGCAGAGCCTGCCCTGTCTGTCCTGCTGTCACCCGAGTGGGGGACAGGAGGCAGTGGCCGCTGCCAGCAGTAGGAATGCGGGCAGGGTGAGGATCCCCTGGCTTGGCTTTTGTCTCTTGAGCAATGCGGAGCCAGGGCAGTGCAGAGCAGGCCCGGAAGCAGAGCCCAGAGCCTTTGGAGGCTGCAAGCCTTAAACATCAGCCCGTGCAGCAGCCCAGATGCAGGTGCCACAGTTGCCAAGGCTGTCGTGGCCTTGAGAGCGGGAAGGTGGATTTTGCATCCCTGTGGTCTGATGGCGGCTCTGGAGCCAGGAGTCCCTGTGGCTGCAGCAGGAAGGGTGGCTGAAAGTTTCCTGCCTTGCTTTGGTGGCATGGCTGCAGGGGCCAGTGCAGTGAGAGCCCCCTCTGTGCTGGTGACAGCTCAGCTCTTGGGGACGCCGCTGTGGCCCAGCCCAGGAGCAGCAGCAGTGGCCAGCGGCAGCAGTGGTGTCAGTGGGACCCCCTGTGCACAGGGACCCCCAGCCGCGGGGTGGCCGTGGCAGCAGCCCCAGGGAGCTCCAGCCCCGGGATCCCGGAACAAGTGGAAATCCCAACTGTGCAAACGCTGCCTGTGCCCAAAGGAATGACAAAGAGAAGTGAGGTTTAAAAAGAAGCCGTATTTATTTGCCAAAGATGGCCAAACTCTAGGATTTACAGAACACCTTTCATTACAACAATCCTTAGAACAACAACAACAACAATAACAATCTACAGGATTTATTTACATGGGATCCTAGGGACTAACAATCTTCAAAACATATTTACAGAGAACTACTAACCTAAGAACATATTTACAAAAATCTTCTAACTATTCAAACATATATACACAGGCGTAATATCTACGGCCGTCATCTCCATCAGTCCTGGAAGAAAGGAAGAAGCAAAGCTGGACTCTGCTGCCAGCACGGGGCCCAGCTGGGCTGGGAGCTGGGCCCCAGGGGCTGGGCCCAGTGCTGCTGGCAGGGCTGCTGTGGCCCCAGGCAAGGACAGGGCAGGCCAGGGCTGGTGCTTGTGCCAGCACAATCCAGGCCCCCTGCGGGCAGCGTGTCTCTGAGCGGGGCCATCCAGCCCAGCCCCAGGCTGGCGTCAGGGCAGCCACTGTGTCTGTGGGCAGGGCATGGGGAGCATCTGCCTGTCTTACTTGTGGGGCTCCAACTTCATCCAAGGACCATGGGCTCCTCCTCATCCTTCTCGTCCACTTCCATCTCCTCAATGTTCTCCTCTTCATCCACCTCCATGTCCTCGATGTTTTCCTCCGCATCTACATCCATGTCCTCAACCTGCTCTTCCACATCCACCTCCATCATTTCATCCTCATTCTGCCCCATGTCCACTTCCATCTCCTCCACATTGTCTCTGATAGTCTGCAAGAGACAGCACAATCTCACAGTGGGCTTCCTGTCCCACACCATCCATTGCCACGTGGCAGCAGCCTGCTCAAGCAGGCTGCCCTCTCCTTGGAATGGCACAGTACCTCCACTGGAGCAGCAGTACTCATCCTGCTGGGGTTGGTGCTCCAGAGCAGGCAGCAGGAAAATCCCAGGCAGCAGCAGCAACAGCTGAATGCTGACGGGCAGAGCGCAGAGCGAGCGCCAACTGAGCGCTGGCAGCAGGCAGAGTGTCTGCTGTGGTCGTTTCCAGGTGCTGGACGTTCCACCTGGAACACTGTGGGAGCTGTGATGTCACAGAAGTTTCAGGGCCGCGCCACACTGGGAAATGGGCATGGAAGGATGATCAAATCCTTGAATGGTTTGGCTAGGAAGGGACCCTAAAGATCATCTGGTTCCAAGCTGAGCAAGCTGCCAGCAGAGCAGGTTGCTGCGGCCCCTGTCCAACCTGGCCTTGGATGTTCCTTGGCATGGGGTGTGCACAGCCTCTCTGCACTGGTCCCTGTGTCAGGGACAAGCACCCTGACAGGAAAGAACTTCTTCCCATCATGGAATGGATTCCAGCTCTTGCAGTTTGATCCCATTCCTCCTTGTTCTGTCACTTCAGTTCCTGACAAAGAGTCCTCTCCCACTTCCCTGTGGGTCAGGCTGTTCCTGCAGGGTCACACATGTGGCTGAAGCTGCAGGCAGGAGAGAGAAGCCAAGCTGCCAGCCAGAGCAAATGGGGAAAGTGACATGAAAGATGAGCGAAGAAGGAAAAAGTAGAGACATGCAAGGCATTGGGTTGGGTGGGCTGTGGCATTCATGCCTTTCATTAGAGGCCAGGTTCTCTGGTGCACTCAATGACTGTGTGATTGGGGCGTGTCCACAGTGAGCCCGTGTGAGCGACCTGCACTCCCAGAGGCCGGAGCACACTTGCTTCAAGTGCTGATGAACGAGGCCAGAGACGGGTCTTTGTGTGGAACTCCAAACGCTGTGCATTGCGATGAAGAGGGTCCAGGGCCGGAGAGAAAATGAGGCTGGGGACTGAGGGTTTCATTCGCGGGGGAGAAGGGGTGAAGCACTGTAGTAAGCCAGGAGCAACAGGGGAGAAGAGAGGGGAGAAGGTTCTCTGGAGAGTACATATAAGGTAAACACAAAGTTGATGATACCAAGAAAACCTGTTGCATCATCATGAGCCTGCAAATGTCCGAGGGCAAGATCGTTGCATTCAGAGGGGAGTGTCTCACTTTGGTCATCTTTGCCCTGAGATATTAGAGTTCCAATGGCAGGCCCCTGGACCTCCACCAGACTGCCTCTTCCTGAGACTTCATTGCTGTGTTAGGAGCTCAGCAGTGCTGAAAGCAGAGCCCTGTCCTTTGGGATGGCAGTGGAAGTGGCCTGAGTGCACATTCAGAGCCACCTTCCAGGCTTCTGATGCCCCGACACCGCAAGGAAATTGGCAACGTGGCTTCTTTGAATGACATGTAGTCCTGTTTAATATCTACAGCAAGTGGTGTGAAAGTGCTTTCTAAGGCTGCTCCTTGGGATCAGCTGTGAGGGGCGGAGGGCTGGCGTGAGTCCAGTGCTGTGTCCCACTGGGAGTAGCCCCACAGGCTCATGTGCACAGCAGGCAGTGCCAGAGGCCCTGGAGATCACAGCTGCCCTGCAGCCACCTTTGCAAAGGTGCTTTAAACATCAGCGGGTTCTGACTTTCCCCATGGAACCCTTGGTTCACTTGCTCTGGGGAATTTCTTTAGTCACGTATGTGGGATTTCCCACTGCCACCAGTGATGGGGATGCTCAGGGAGTGTGGGGCTTTGGGGGCAGCTACCCGGGCAGGGGCTGAGCTGGAGGCCCTGTTGGGCCCATGGTCCCCAGCAGCAGCACCCACAGGGCCCAAAGCCTCCCACCCCCTGCCCAGCAGAGCCTGCCCTGTCTGTCCTGCTGTCACCCGAGTGGGGGACAGGAGGCAGTGGCCGCTGCCAGCAGTAGGAATGCGGGCAGGGTGAGGATCCCCTGGCTTGGCTTTTGTCTCTTGAGCAATGCGGAGCCAGGGCAGTGCAGAGAAGGCCCGGAAGCAGAGCCCGGAGCCTTTGGAGGCTGCAAGCCTTAAATATCATCCCCTGCAGCAGCCCAGATGCAGGTGCCACAGTTGCCAAGGCTGTCGTGGCCTTGAGAGCGGGAAGGTGGATTTTGCATCCCTGTGGTCTGATGGCGGCTCTGGAGCCAGGAGTCCCTGTGGCTGCAGCAGGAAGGGTGGCTGAAAGTTTCCTGCCTTGCTTTGGTGGCATGGCTGCAGGGGCCAGTGCAGTGAGAGCCCCCTCTGTGCTGGTGACAGCTCAGCTCTTGGGGACGCCGCTGTGGCCCAGCCCAGGAGCAGCAGCAGTGGCCAGCGGCAGCAGTGGTGTCAGTGGGACCCCCTGTGCACAGGGACCCCCAGCCGCGGGGTGGCCGTGGCAGCAGCCCCAGGGAGCTCCAGCCCCGGGATCCCGGAACAAGTGGAAATCCCAACTGTGCAAACGCTGCCTGTGCCCAAAGGAATGACAAAGAGAAGTGAGGTTTAAAAAGAAGCCGTATTTATTTGCCAAAGATGGCCAAACTCTAGGATTTACAGAACACCTTTCATTACAACAATCCTTAGAACAACAACAACAACAATAACAATCTACAGGATTTATTTACATGGGATCCTAGGGACTAACAATCTTCAAAACATATTTACAGAGAACTACTAACCTAAGAACATATTTACAAAAATCTTCTAACTATTCAAACATATATACACAGGCGTAATATCTACGGCCGTCATCTCCATCAGTCCTGGAAGAAAGGAAGAAGCAAAGCTGGACTCTGCTGCCAGCACGGGGCCCAGCTGGGCTGGGAGCTGGCCCCCAGGAGCTGGGACAGGGCTGGCAGGGCTGCTGTGGCCCCAGGCAAACACAGGGCAGGCCAGGGCTGGTGCTTGTGCCAGCACAATCCAGGCCCCCTGCGGGCAGCGTGGCCCTGAGCGGGGCCATCCAGCCCAGCCCCAGCCTGGCGTCAGGGCAGCCACTGTGTCTGTGGGCAGGGCATGGGGAGCATCTGCCTGTCTTACTTGTGGGGCTCCAACTTCATCCAAGGACCATGGGCTCCTCCTCATCCTTCTCGTCCACTTCCATCTCCTCAATGTTCTCCTCTTCATCCACCTCCATGTCCTCGATGTTTTCCTCCGCATCTACATCCATGTCCTCAACCTGCTCTTCCACATCCACCTCCATCATTTCATCCTCATTCTGCCCCATGTCCACTTCCATCTCCTCCACATTGTCTCTGATAGTCTGCAAGAGACAGCACAATCTCACAGTGGGCTTCCTGTCCCACACCATCCATTGCCACGTGGCAGCAGCCTGCTCAAGCAGGCTGCCCCCTCCCTGGAATGGCACACTACCTCCACTGGAGCAGCAGTGCTCATCCTGCTGGGGTTGGTGCTCCAGAGCAGGCAGCAGGAAAATCCCAGGCAGCAGCAGCAACAGCTGAATGCTGACGGGCAGAGCGCAGAGCGAGCGCCAACTGAGCGCTGGCAGCAGGCAGAGTGTCTGCTGTGGTCGTTTCCAGGTGCTGGACGTTCCACCTGGAACACTGTGGGAGCTCTGATGTCACAGAAGTTTCAGGGCCGCGCCACACTGGGAGATGGGCATGGAAGGATGATCAAATCCTTGAATGGTTTGGCTAGGAAGGGACCCTAAAGATCATCTGGTTCCAAGCTGAGCAAGCTGCCAGCAGAGCAGGTTTCTGCGGCCCCTGTCCAACCTGGCCTTGGATGTTCCTTGGCATGGGGTGTGCACAGCCTCTCTGCACTGGTCCCTGTGTCAGGGACAAGCACCCTGACAGGAAAGAACTTCTTCCCATCATGGAATGGATTCCAGCTCTTGCAGTTTGATCCCATTCCTCCTTGTTCTGTCACTTCAGTTCCTGACAAAGAGTCCTCTCCCACTTCCCTGTGGGTCAGGCTGTTCCTGCAGGGTCACACATGTGGCTGAAGCTGCAGGCAGGAGAGAGAGAAGCCAAGCTGCCAGCCAGAGCAAATGGGGAAAGTGACATGAAAGATGAGCGAAGAAGGAAAAAGTAGAGACATGCAAGGCATTGGGTTGGGTGGGCTGTGGCATTCATGCCTTTCATTAGAGGCCAGGTTCTCTGGTGCACTCAATGACTGTGTGATTGGGGCGTGTCCACAGTGAGCCCGTGTGAGCGACCTGCACTCCCAGAGGCCGGAGCACACTTGCTTCAAGTGCTGATGAACGAGGCCAGAGACGGGTCTTTGTGTGGAACTCCAAACGCTGTGCATTGCGATGAAGAGGGTCCAGGGCCGGAGAGAAAATGAGGCTGGGGACTGAGGGTTTCATTCGCGGGGGAGAAGGGGTGAAGCACTGTAGTAAGCCAGGAGCAACAGGGGAGAAGAGAGGGGAGAAGGTTCTCTGGAGAGTACATATAAGGTAAACACAAAGTTGATGATACCAAGAAAACCTGTTGCATCATCATGAGCCTGCAAATGTCCGAGGGCAAGATCGTTGCATTCAGAGGGGAGTGTCTCACTTTGGTCATCTTTGCCCTGAGATATTAGAGTTCCAATGGCAGGCCCCTGGACCTCCACCAGACTGCCTCTTCCTGAGACTTCATTGCTGTGTTAGGAGCTCAGCAGTGCTGAAAGCAGAGCCCTGTCCTTTGGGATGGCAGAGGAAGTGGCCTGAGTGCACATTCAGAGCCACCTTCCCGGCTTCTGATGCCCCGACACCGCAAGGAAATTGGCAACGTGGCTTCTTTGAATGACATGTAGTCCTGTTTAATATCTGCAGCAAGTGGTGTGAAAGTGCTTTCTAAGGCTGCTCCTTGGGATCAGCTGTGAGGGGCGGAGGGCTGGCGTGAGTCCAGTGCTGTGTCCCACTGGGAGTAGCCCCACAGGCTCACGTGCACAGCAGGCAGTGCCAGAGGCCCTGGAGATCACAGCTGCCCTGCAGCCACCTTTGCAAAGGTGCTTTAAACATCAGCGGGTGCTGACTTTCCCCATGGAACCCTTGGTTCACTTGCTCTGGGGAATTTCTTTAGTCACGTATGTGGGATTTCCCACTGCCACCAGTGGAGTGTGGGGCTTTGGGGGCAGCTGCCCGGGTAGGGGCTGAGCTGGGGGCCCTGTTGGGCCCATGGTCCCCAGCAGCAGCACCCACAGGGCCCAAAGCCTCCCACCCCCTGCCCAGCAGAGCCTGCCCTGTCTGTCCTGCTGTCACCCGAGTGGGGGACAGGAGGCAGTGGCCGCTGCCAGCAGTAGGAATGCGGGCAGGGTGAGGATCCCCTGGCTTGGCTTTTGTCTCTTGAGCAATGCGGAGCCAGGGCAGTGCAGAGCAGGCCCGGAAGCAGAGCCCAGAGCCTTTGGAGGCTGCAAGCCTTAAACATCAGCCCGTGCAGCAGCCCAGATGCAGGTGCCACAGTTGCCAAGGCTGTCGTGGCCTTGAGAGCGGGAAGGTGGATTTTGCATCCCTGTGGTCTGATGGCGGCTCTGGAGCCAGGAGTCCCTGTGGCTGCAGCAGGAAGGGTGGCTGAAAGTTTCCTGCCTTGCTTTGGTGGCATGGCTGCAGGGGCCAGTGCAGTGAGAGCCCCCTCTGTGCTGGTGACAGCTCAGCTCTTGGGGACGCCGCTGTGGCCCAGCCCAGGAGCAGCAGCAGTGGCCAGCGGCAGCAGTGGTGTCAGTGGGACCCCCTGTGCACAGGGACCCCCAGCCGCGGGGTGGCCGTGGCAGCAGCCCCAGGGAGCTCCAGCCCCGGGATCCCGGAACAAGTGGAAATCCCAACTGTGCAAACGCTGCCTGTGCCCAAAGGAATGACAAAGAGAAGTGAGGTTTAAAAAGAAGCCGTATTTATTTGCCAAAGATGGCCAAACTCTAGGATTTACAGAACACCTTTCATTACAACAATCCTTAGAACAACAACAACAACAATAACAATCTACAGGATTTATTTACATGGGATCCTAGGGACTAACAATCTTCAAAACATATTTACAGAGAACTACTAACCTAAGAACATATTTACAAAAATCTTCTAACTATTCAAACATATATACACAGGCGTAATATCTACGGCCGTCATCTCCATCAGTCCTGGAAGAAAGGAAGAAGCAAAGCTGGACTCTGCTGCCAGCACGGGGCCCAGCTGGGCTGGGAGCTGGGCCCCAGGGGCTGGGCCCAGTGCTGCTGGCAGGGCTGCTGTGGCCCCAGGCAAGGACAGGGCAGGCCAGGGCTGGTGCTTGTGCCAGCACAATCCAGGCCCCCTGCGGGCAGCGTGGCCCTGAGCGGGGCCATCCAGCCCAGCCCCAGCCTGGCGTCAGGGCAGCCACTGTGTCTGTGGGCAGGGCATGGGGAGCATCTGCCTGTCTTACTTGTGGGGCTCCAACTTCATCCAAGGACCATGGGCTCCTCCTCATCCTTCTCGTCCACTTCCATCTCCTCAATGTTCTCCTCTTCATCCACCTCCATGTCCTCGATGTTTTCCTCCGCATCTACATCCATGTCCTCAACCTGCTCTTCCACATCCACCTCCATCATTTCATCCTCATTCTGCCCCATGTCCACTTCCATCTCCTCCACATTGTCTCTGATAGTCTGCAAGAGACAGCACAATCTCACAGTGGGCTTCCTGTCCCACACCATCCATTGCCACGTGGCAGCAGCCTGCTCAAGCAGGCTGCCCCCTCCTTGGAATGGCACAGTACCTCCACTGGAGCAGCAGTACTCATCCTGCTGGGGTTGGTGCTCCAGAGCAGGCAGCAGGAAAATCCCAGGCAGCAGCAGCAACAGCTGAATGCTGACGGGCAGAGCGCAGAGCGAGCGCCAACTGAGCGCTGGCAGCAGGCAGAGTGTCTGCTGTGGTCGTTTCCAGGTGCTGGACGTTCCACCTGGAACACTGTGGGAGCTGTGATGTCACAGAAGTTTCAGGGCCGCGCCACACTGGGAGATGGGCATGGAAGGATGATCAAATCCTTGAATGGTTTGGCTAGGAAGGGACCCTAAAGATCATCTGGTTCCAAGCTGAGCAAGCTGCCAGCAGAGCAGGTTTCTGCGGCCCCTGTCCAACCTGGCCTTGGATGTTCCTTGGCATGGGGTGTGCACAGCCTCTCTGCACTGGTCCCTGTGTCAGGGACAAGCACCCTGACAGGAAAGAACTTCTTCCCATCATGGAATGGATTCCAGCTCTTGCAGTTTGATCCCATTCCTCCTTGTTCTGTCACTTCAGTTCCTGACAAAGAGTCCTCTCCCACTTCCCTGTGGGTCAGGCTGTTCCTGCAGGGTCACACATGTGGCTGAAGCTGCAGGCAGGAGAGAGAGAAGCCAAGCTGCCAGCCAGAGCAAATGGGGAAAGTGACATGAAAGATGAGCGAAGAAGGAAAAAGTAGAGACATGCAAGGCATTGGGTTGGGTGGGCTGTGGCATTCATGCCTTTCATTAGAGGCCAGGTTCTCTGGTGCACTCAATGACTGTGTGATTGGGGCGTGTCCACAGTGAGCCCGTGTGAGCGACCTGCACTCCCAGAGGCCGGAGCACACTTGCTTCAAGTGCTGATGAACGAGGCCAGAGACGGGTCTTTGTGTGGAACTCCAAACGCTGTGCATTGCGATGAAGAGGGTCCAGGGCCGGAGAGAAAATGAGGCTGGGGACTGAGGGTTTCATTCGCGGGGGAGAAGGGGTGAAGCACTGTAGTAAGCCAGGAGCAACAGGGGAGAAGAGAGGGGAGAAGGTTCTCTGGAGAGTACATATAAGGTAAACACAAAGTTGATGATACCAAGAAAACCTGTTGCATCATCATGAGCCTGCAAATGTCCGAGGGCAAGATCGTTGCATTCAGAGGGGAGTGTCTCACTTTGGTCATCTTTGCCCTGAGATATTAGAGTTCCAATGGCAGGCCCCTGGACCTCCACCAGACTGCCTCTTCCTGAGACTTCATTGCTGTGTTAGGAGCTCAGCAGTGCTGAAAGCAGAGCCCTGTCCTTTGGGATGGCAGAGGAAGTGGCCTGAGTGCACATTCAGAGCCACCTTCCCGGCTTCTGATGCCCCGACACCGCAAGGAAATTGGCAACGTGGCTTCTTTGAATGACATGTAGTCCTGTTTAATATCTGCAGCAAGTGGTGTGAAAGTGCTTTCTAAGGCTGCTCCTTGGGATCAGCTGTGAGGGGCGGAGGGCTGGCGTGAGTCCAGTGCTGTGTCCCACTGGGAGTAGCCCCACAGGCTCACGTGCACAGCAGGCAGTGCCAGAGGCCCTGGAGATCACAGCTGCCCTGCAGCCACCTTTGCAAAGGTGCTTTAAACATCAGCGGGTGCTGACTTTCCCCATGGAACCCTTGGTTCACTTGCTCTGGGGAATTTCTTTAGTCACGTATGTGGGATTTCCCACTGCCACCAGTGGAGTGTGGGGCTTTGGGGGCAGCTGCCCGGGTAGGGGCTGAGCTGGGGGCCCTGTTGGGCCCATGGTCCCCAGCAGCAGCACCCACAGGGCCCAAAGCCTCCCACCCCCTGCCCAGCAGAGCCTGCCCTGTCTGTCCTGCTGTCACCCGAGTGGGGGACAGGAGGCAGTGGCCGCTGCCAGCAGTAGGAATGCGGGCAGGGTGAGGATCCCCTGGCTTGGCTTTTGTCTCTTGAGCAATGCGGAGCCAGGGCAGTGCAGAGCAGGCCCGGAAGCAGAGCCCAGAGCCTTTGGAGGCTGCAAGCCTTAAACATCAGCCCGTGCAGCAGCCCAGATGCAGGTGCCACAGTTGCCAAGGCTGTCGTGGCCTTGAGAGCGGGAAGGTGGATTTTGCATCCCTGTGGTCTGATGGCGGCTCTGGAGCCAGGAGTCCCTGTGGCTGCAGCAGGAAGGGTGGCTGAAAGTTTCCTGCCTTGCTTTGGTGGCATGGCTGCAGGGGCCAGTGCAGTGAGAGCCCCCTCTGTGCTGGTGACAGCTCAGCTCTTGGGGACGCCGCTGTGCCCCAGCCCAGGAGCAGCAGCAGTGCCCAGCGGCAGCAGTGGTGTCAGTGGGACCCCCTGTGCACAGGGACCCCCAGCCGCGGGGTGGCCGTGGCAGCAGCCCCAGGGAGCTCCAGCCCCGGGATCCCGGAACAAGTGGAAATCCCAACTGTGCAAACGCTGCCTGTGCCCAAAGGAATGACAAAGAGAAGTGAGGTTTAAAAAGAAGCCGTATTTATTTGCCAAAGATGGCCAAACTCTAGGATTTACAGAACACCTTTCATTACAACAATCCTTAGAACAACAACAACAACAATAACAATCTACAGGATTTATTTACATGGGATCCTAGGGACTAACAATCTTCAAAACATATTTACAGAGAACTACTAACCTAAGAACATATTTACAAAAATCTTCTAACTATTCAAACATATATACACAGGCGTAATATCTACGGCCGTCATCTCCATCAGTCCTGGAAGAAAGGAAGAAGCAAAGCTGGACTCTGCTGCCAGCACGGGGCCCAGCTGGGCTGGGAGCTGGGCCCCAGGGGCTGGGCCCAGTGCTGCTGGCAGGGCTGCTGTGGCCCCAGGCAAGGACAGGGCAGGCCAGGGCTGGTGCTTGTGCCAGCACAATCCAGGCCCCCTGCGGGCAGCGTGTCTCTGAGCGGGGCCATCCAGCCCAGCCCCAGGCTGGCGTCAGGGCAGCCACTGTGTCTGTGGGCAGGGCATGGGGAGCATCTGCCTGTCTTACTTGTGGGGCTCCAACTTCATCCAAGGACCATGGGCTCCTCCTCATCCTTCTCGTCCACTTCCATCTCCTCAATGTTCTCCTCTTCATCCACCTCCATGTCCTCGATGTTTTCCTCCGCATCTACATCCATGTCCTCAACCTGCTCTTCCACATCCACCTCCATCATTTCATCCTCATTCTGCCCCATGTCCACTTCCATCTCCTCCACATTGTCTCTGATAGTCTGCAAGAGACAGCACAATCTCACAGTGGGCTTCCTGTCCCACACCATCCATTGCCACGTGGCAGCAGCCTGCTCAAGCAGGCTGCCCCCTCCTTGGAATGGCACAGTACCTCCACTGGAGCAGCAGTACTCATCCTGCTGGGGTTGGTGCTCCAGAGCAGGCAGCAGGAAAATCCCAGGCAGCAGCAGCAACAGCTGAATGCTGACGGGCAGAGCGCAGAGCGAGCGCCAACTGAGCGCTGGCAGCAGGCAGAGTGTCTGCTGTGGTCGTTTCCAGGTGCTGGACGTTCCACCTGGAACACTGTGGGAGCTGTGATGTCACAGAAGTTTCAGGGCCGCGCCACACTGGGAAATGGGCATGGAAGGATGATCAAATCCTTGAATGGTTTGGCTAGGAAGGGACCCTAAAGATCATCTGGTTCCAAGCTGAGCAAGCTGCCAGCAGAGCAGGTTGCTGCGGCCCCTGTCCAACCTGGCCTTGGATGTTCCTTGGCATGGGGTGTGCACAGCCTCTCTGCACTGGTCCCTGTGTCAGGGACAAGCACCCTGACAGGAAAGAACTTCTTCCCATCATGGAATGGATTCCAGCTCTTGCAGTTTGATCCCATTCCTCCTTGTTCTGTCACTTCAGTTCCTGACAAAGAGTCCTCTCCCACTTCCCTGTGGGTCAGGCTGTTCCTGCAGGGTCACACATGTGGCTGAAGCTGCAGGCAGGAGAGAGAAGCCAAGCTGCCAGCCAGAGCAAATGGGGAAAGTGACATGAAAGATGAGCGAAGAAGGAAAAAGTAGAGACATGCAAGGCATTGGGTTGGGTGGGCTGTGGCATTCATGCCTTTCATTAGAGGCCAGGTTCTCTGGTGCACTCAATGACTGTGTGATTGGGGCGTGTCCACAGTGAGCCCGTGTGAGCGACCTGCACTCCCAGAGGCCGGAGCACACTTGCTTCAAGTGCTGATGAACGAGGCCAGAGACGGGTCTTTGTGTGGAACTCCAAACGCTGTGCATTGCGATGAAGAGGGTCCAGGGCCGGAGAGAAAATGAGGCTGGGGACTGAGGGTTTCATTCGCGGGGGAGAAGGGGTGAAGCACTGTAGTAAGCCAGGAGCAACAGGGGAGAAGAGAGGGGAGAAGGTTCTCTGGAGAGTACATATAAGGTAAACACAAAGTTGATGATACCAAGAAAACCTGTTGCATCATCATGAGCCTGCAAATGTCCGAGGGCAAGATCGTTGCATTCAGAGGGGAGTGTCTCACTTTGGTCATCTTTGCCCTGAGATATTAGAGTTCCAATGGCAGGCCCCTGGACCTCCACCAGACTGCCTCTTCCTGAGACTTCATTGCTGTGTTAGGAGCTCAGCAGTGCTGAAAGCAGAGCCCTGTCCTTTGGGATGGCAGTGGAAGTGGCCTGAGTGCACATTCAGAGCCACCTTCCAGGCTTCTGATGCCCCGACACCGCAAGGAAATTGGCAACGTGGCTTCTTTGAATGACATGTAGTCCTGTTTAATATCTACAGCAAGTGGTGTGAAAGTGCTTTCTAAGGCTGCTCCTTGGGATCAGCTGTGAGGGGCGGAGGGCTGGCGTGAGTCCAGTGCTGTGTCCCACTGGGAGTAGCCCCACAGGCTCACGTGCACAGCAGGCAGTGCCAGAGGCCCTGGAGATCACAGCTGCCCTGCAGCCACCTTTGCAAAGGTGCTTTAAACATCAGCGGGTTCTGACTTTCCCCATGGAACCCTTGGTTCACTTGCTCTGGGGAATTTCTTTAGTCACGTATGTGGGATTTCCCACTGCCACCAGTGATGGGGATGCTCAGGGAGTGTGGGGCTTTGGGGGCAGCTACCCGGGCAGGGGCTGAGCTGGAGGCCCTGTTGGGCCCATGGTCCCCAGCAGCAGCACCCACAGGGCCCAAAGCCTCCCACCCCCTGCCCAGCAGAGCCTGCCCTGTCTGTCCTGCTGTCACCCGAGTGGGGGACAGGAGGCAGTGGCCGCTGCCAGCAGTAGGAATGCGGGCAGGGTGAGGATCCCCTGGCTTGGCTTTTGTCTCTTGAGCAATGCGGAGCCAGGGCAGTGCAGAGAAGGCCCGGAAGCAGAGCCCGGAGCCTTTGGAGGCTGCAAGCCTTAAATATCAGCCCCTGCAGCAGCCCAGATGCAGGTGCCACAGTTGCCAAGGCTGTCGTGGCCTTGAGAGCGGGAAGGTGGATTTTGCATCCCTGTGGCTTGATGGCGGCTCTGGAGCCAGGAGTCCCTGTGGCTGCAGCAGGAAGGGTGGCTGAAAGTTTCCTGCCTTGCTTTGGTGGCATGGCTGCAGGGGCCAGTGCAGTGAGAGCACTGTGACATGAAAGATGAGCGAAGAAGGAAAAAGTAGAGACATGCAAGGCATTGGGTTGGGTGGGCTGTGGCATTCATGCCTTTCATTAGAGGCCAGGTTCTCTGGTGCACTCAATGACTGTGTGATTGGGGCGTGTCCACAGTGAGCCCGTGTGAGCGACCTGCACTCCCAGAGGCCGGAGCACACTTGCTTCAAGTGCTGATGAACGAGGCCAGAGACGGGTCATGTCACCAGCACTGTGCTGGTGACAGCTCAGCTCTTGGGGACGCCGCTGTGGCCCAGCCCAGGAGCAGCAGCAGTGGCCAGCGGCAGCAGTGGTGTCAGTGGGACCCCCTGTGCACAGGGACCCCCAGCCGCGGGGTGGCCGTGGCAGCAGCCCCAGGGAGCTCCAGCCCCGGGATCCCGGAACAAGTGGAAATCCCAACTGTGCAAACGCTGCCTGTGCCCAAAGGAATGACAAAGAGAAGTGAGGTTTAAAAAGAAGCCGTATTTATTTGCCAAAGATGGCCAAACTCTAGGATTTACAGAACACCTTTCATTACAACAATCCTTAGAACAACAACAACAACAATAACAATCTACAGGATTTATTTACATGGGATCCTAGGGACTAACAATCTTCAAAACATATTTACAGAGAACTACTAACCTAAGAACATATTTACAAAAATCTTCTAACTATTCAAACATATATACACAGGCGTAATATCTACGGCCGTCATCTCCATCAGTCCTGGAAGAAAGGAAGAAGCAAAGCTGGACTCTGCTGCCAGCACGGGGCCCAGCTGGGCTGGGAGCTGGCCCCCAGGAGCTGGGACAGGGCTGGCAGGGCTGCTGTGGCCCCAGGCAAACACAGGGCAGGCCAGGGCTGGTGCTTGTGCCAGCACAATCCAGGCCCCCTGCGGGCAGCGTGTCTCTGAGCGGGGCCATCCAGCCCAGCCCCAGCCTGGCGTCAGGGCAGCCACTGTGTCTGTGGGCAGGGCATGGGGAGCATCTGCCTGTCTTACTTGTGGGGCTCCAACTTCATCCAAGGACCATGGGCTCCTCCTCATCCTTCTCGTCCACTTCCATCTCCTCAATGTTCTCCTCTTCATCCACCTCCATGTCCTCGATGTTTTCCTCCGCATCTACATCCATGTCCTCAACCTGCTCTTCCACATCCACCTCCATCATTTCATCCTCATTCTGCCCCATGTCCACTTCCATCTCCTCCACATTGTCTCTGATAGTCTGCAAGAGACAGCACAATCTCACAGTGGGCTTCCTGTCCCACACCATCCATTGCCACGTGGCAGCAGCCTGCTCAAGCAGGCTGCCCCCTCCCTGGAATGGCACACTACCTCCACTGGAGCAGCAGTGCTCATCCTGCTGGGGTTGGTGCTCCAGAGCAGGCAGCAGGAAAATCCCAGGCAGCAGCAGCAACAGCTGAATGCTGACGGGCAGAGCGCAGAGCGAGCGCCAACTGAGCGCTGGCAGCAGGCAGAGTGTCTGCTGTGGTCGTTTCCAGGTGCTGGACGTTCCACCTGGAACACTGTGGGAGCTGTGATGTCACAGAAGTTTCAGGGCCGCGCCACACTGGGAGATGGGCATGGAAGGATGATCAAATCCTTGAATGGTTTGGCTAGGAAGGGACCCTAAAGATCATCTGGTTCCAAGCTGAGCAAGCTGCCAGCAGAGCAGGTTGCTGCGGCCCCTGTCCAACCTGGCCTTGGATGTTCCTTGGCATGGGGTGTGCACAGCCTCTCTGCACTGGTCCCTGTGTCAGGGACAAGCACCCTGACAGGAAAGAACTTCTTCCCATCATGGAATGGATTCCAGCTCTTGCAGTTTGATCCCATTCCTCCTTGTTCTGTCACTTCAGTTCCTGACAAAGAGTCCTCTCCCACTTCCCTGTGGGTCAGGCTGTTCCTGCAGGGTCACACATGTGGCTGAAGCTGCAGGCAGGAGAGAGAAGCCAAGCTGCCAGCCAGAGCAAATGGGGAAAGTGACATGAAAGATGAGCGAAGAAGGAAAAAGTAGAGACATGCAAGGCATTGGGTTGGGTGGGCTGTGGCATTCATGCCTTTCATTAGAGGCCAGGTTCTCTGGTGCACTCAATGACTGTGTGATTGGGGCGTGTCCACAGTGAGCCCGTGTGAGCGACCTGCACTCCCAGAGGCCGGAGCACACTTGCTTCAAGTGCTGATGAACGAGGCCAGAGACGGGTCTTTGTGTGGAACTCCAAACGCTGTGCATTGCGATGAAGAGGGTCCAGGGCCGGAGAGAAAATGAGGCTGGGGACTGAGGGTTTCATTCGCGGGGGAGAAGGGGTGAAGCACTGTAGTAAGCCAGGAGCAACAGGGGAGAAGAGAGGGGAGAAGGTTCTCTGGAGAGTACATATAAGGTAAACACAAAGTTGATGATACCAAGAAAACCTGTTGCATCATCATGAGCCTGCAAATGTCCGAGGGCAAGATCGTTGCATTCAGAGGGGAGTGTCTCACTTTGGTCATCT
Organism: Passer domesticus; assembly: GCF_036417665.1. NCBI lineage: Eukaryota > Metazoa > Chordata > Aves > Passeriformes > Passeridae > Passer > Passer domesticus. The sequence continues at coordinate 564,840 of NC_087493.1, read as the reverse complement.
TTGCCCTGAGATATTAGAGTTCCAATGGCAGGCCCCTGGACCTCCACCAGACTGCCTCTTCCTGAGACTTCATTGCTGTGTTAGGAGCTCAGCAGTGCTGAAAGCAGAGCCCTGTCCTTTGGGATGGCAGTGGAAGTGGCCTGAGTGCACATTCAGAGCCACCTTCCAGGCTTCTGATGCCCCGACACCGCAAGGAAATTGGCAACGTGGCTTCTTTGAATGACATGTAGTCCTGTTTAATATCTACAGCAAGTGGTGTGAAAGTGCTTTCTAAGGCTGCTCCTTGGGATCAGCTGTGAGGGGCGGAGGGCTGGCGTGAGTCCAGTGCTGTGTCCCACTGGGAGTAGCCCCACAGGCTCACGTGCACAGCAGGCAGTGCCAGAGGCCCTGGAGATCACAGCTGCCCTGCAGCCACCTTTGCAAAGGTGCTTTAAACATCAGCGGGTTCTGACTTTCCCCATGGAACCCTTGGTTCACTTGCTCTGGGGAATTTCTTTAGTCACGTATGTGGGATTTCCCACTGCCACCAGTGATGGGGATGCTCAGGGAGTGTGGGGCTTTGGGGGCAGCTACCCGGGCAGGGGCTGAGCTGGAGGCCCTGTTGGGCCCATGGTCCCCAGCAGCAGCACCCACAGGGCCCAAAGCCTCCCACCCCCTGCCCAGCAGAGCCTGCCCTGTCTGTCCTGCTGTCACCCGAGTGGGGGACAGGAGGCAGTGGCCGCTGCCAGCAGTAGGAATGCGGGCAGGGTGAGGATCCCCTGGCTTGGCTTTTGTCTCTTGAGCAATGCGGAGCCAGGGCAGTGCAGAGAAGGCCCGGAAGCAGAGCCCGGAGCCTTTGGAGGCTGCAAGCCTTAAATATCAGCCCCTGCAGCAGCCCAGATGCAGGTGCCACAGTTGCCAAGGCTGTCGTGGCCTTGAGAGCGGGAAGGTGGATTTTGCATCCCTGTGGCCTGATGGCGGCTCTGGAGCCAGGAGTCCCTGTGGCTGCAGCAGGAAGGGTGGCTGAAAGTTTCCTGCCTTGCTTTGGTGGCATGGCTGCAGGGGCCAGTGCAGTGAGAGCCCCCTCTGTGCTGGTGACAGCTCAGCTCTTGGGGACGCCGCTGTGCCCCAGCCCAGGAGCAGCAGCAGTGGCCAGCGGCAGCAGTGGTGTCAGTGGGACCCCCTGTGCACAGGGACCCCCAGCCGCGGGGTGGCCGTGGCAGCAGCCCCAGGGAGCTCCAGCCCCGGGATCCCGGAACAAGTGGAAATCCCAACTGTGCAAACGCTGCCTGTGCCCAAAGGAATGACAAAGAGAAGTGAGGTTTAAAAAGAAGCCGTATTTATTTGCCAAAGATGGCCAAACTCTAGGATTTACAGAACACCTTTCATTACAACAATCCTTAGAACAACAACAACAACAATAACAATCTACAGGATTTATTTACATGGGATCCTAGGGACTAACAATCTTCAAAACATATTTACAGAGAACTACTAACCTAAGAACATATTTACAAAAATCTTCTAACTATTCAAACATATATACACAGGCGTAATATCTACGGCCGTCATCTCCATCAGTCCTGGAAGAAAGGAAGAAGCAAAGCTGGACTCTGCTGCCAGCACGGGGCCCAGCTGGGCTGGGAGCTGGGCCCCAGGGGCTGGGCCCAGTGCTGCTGGCAGGGCTGCTGTGGCCCCAGGCAAGGACAGGGCAGGCCAGGGCTGGTGCTTGTGCCAGCACAATCCAGGCCCCCTGCGGGCAGCGTGTCTCTGAGCGGGGCCATCCAGCCCAGCCCCAGGCTGGCGTCAGGGCAGCCACTGTGTCTGTGGGCAGGGCATGGGGAGCATCTGCCTGTCTTACTTGTGGGGCTCCAACTTCATCCAAGGACCATGGGCTCCTCCTCATCCTTCTCGTCCACTTCCATCTCCTCAATGTTCTCCTCTTCATCCACCTCCATGTCCTCGATGTTTTCCTCCGCATCTACATCCATGTCCTCAACCTGCTCTTCCACATCCACCTCCATCATTTCATCCTCATTCTGCCCCATGTCCACTTCCATCTCCTCCACATTGTCTCTGATAGTCTGCAAGAGACAGCACAATCTCACAGTGGGCTTCCTGTCCCACACCATCCATTGCCACGCGGCTGCTGCCTGCTCAAGCAGGCTGCCCCCTCCCTGGAATGGCACACTACCTCCACTGGAGCAGCAGTGCTCATCCTGCTGGGGTTGGTGCTCCAGAGCAGGCAGCAGGAAAATCCCAGGCAGCAGCAGCAACAGCTGAATGCTGACGGGCAGAGCGCAGAGCGAGCGCCAACTGAGCGCTGGCAGCAGGCAGAGTGTCTGCTGTGGTCGTTTCCAGGTGCTGGACGTTCCACCTGGAACACTGTGGGAGCTGTGATGTCACAGAAGTTTCAGGGCCGCGCCACACTGGGAGATGGGCATGGAAGGATGATCAAATCCTTGAATGGTTTGGCTAGGAAGGGACCCTAAAGATCATCTGGTTCCAAGCTGAGCAAGCTGCCAGCAGAGCAGGTTGCTGCGGCCCCTGTCCAACCTGGCCTTGGATGTTCCTTGGCATGGGGTGTGCACAGCCTCTCTGCACTGGTCCCTGTGTCAGGGACAAGCACCCTGACAGGAAAGAACTTCTTCCCATCATGGAATGGATTCCAGCTCTTGCAGTTTGATCCCATTCCTCCTTGTTCTGTCACTTCAGTTCCTGACAAAGAGTCCTCTCCCACTTCCCTGTGGGTCAGGCTGTTCCTGCAGGGTCACACATGTGGCTGAAGCTGCAGGCAGGAGAGAGAAGCCAAGCTGCCAGCCAGAGCAAATGGGGAAAGTGACATGAAAGATGAGCGAAGAAGGAAAAAGTAGAGACATGCAAGGCATTGGGTTGGGTGGGCTGTGGCATTCATGCCTTTCATTAGAGGCCAGGTTCTCTGGTGCACTCAATGACTGTGTGATTGGGGCGTGTCCACAGTGAGCCCGTGTGAGCGACCTGCACTCCCAGAGGCCGGAGCACACTTGCTTCAAGTGCTGATGAACGAGGCCAGAGACGGGTCTTTGTGTGGAACTCCAAACGCTGTGCATTGCGATGAAGAGGGTCCAGGGCCGGAGAGAAAATGAGGCTGGGGACTGAGGGTTTCATTCGCGGGGGAGAAGGGGTGAAGCACTGTAGTAAGCCAGGAGCAACAGGGGAGAAGAGAGGGGAGAAGGTTCTCTGGAGAGTACATATAAGGTAAACACAAAGTTGATGATACCAAGAAAACCTGTTGCATCATCATGAGCCTGCAAATGTCCGAGGGCAAGATCGTTGCATTCAGAGGGGAGTGTCTCACTTTGGTCATCTTTGCCCTGAGATATTAGAGTTCCAATGGCAGGCCCCTGGACCTCCACCAGACTGCCTCTTCCTGAGACTTCATTGCTGTGTTAGGAGCTCAGCAGTGCTGAAAGCAGAGCCCTGTCCTTTGGGATGGCAGTGGAAGTGGCCTGAGTGCACATTCAGAGCCACCTTCCAGGCTTCTGATGCCCCGACACCGCAAGGAAATTGGCAACGTGGCTTCTTTGAATGACATGTAGTCCTGTTTAATATCTACAGCAAGTGGTGTGAAAGTGCTTTCTAAGGCTGCTCCTTGGGATCAGCTGTGAGGGGCGGAGGGCTGGCGTGAGTCCAGTGCTGTGTCCCACTGGGAGTAGCCCCACAGGCTCACGTGCACAGCAGGCAGTGCCAGAGGCCCTGGAGATCACAGCTGCCCTGCAGCCACCTTTGCAAAGGTGCTTTAAACATCAGCGGGTTCTGACTTTCCCCATGGAACCCTTGGTTCACTTGCTCTGGGGAATTTCTTTAGTCACGTATGTGGGATTTCCCACTGCCACCAGTGATGGGGATGCTCAGGGAGTGTGGGGCTTTGGGGGCAGCTACCCGGGCAGGGGCTGAGCTGGAGGCCCTGTTGGGCCCATGGTCCCCAGCAGCAGCACCCACAGGGCCCAAAGCCTCCCACCCCCTGCCCAGCAGAGCCTGCCCTGTCTGTCCTGCTGTCACCCGAGTGGGGGACAGGAGGCAGTGGCCGCTGCCAGCAGTAGGAATGCGGGCAGGGTGAGGATCCCCTGGCTTGGCTTTTGTCTCTTGAGCAATGCGGAGCCAGGGCAGTGCAGAGAAGGCCCGGAAGCAGAGCCCGGAGCCTTTGGAGGCTGCAAGCCTTAAATATCAGCCCCTGCAGCAGCCCAGATGCAGGTGCCACAGTTGCCAAGGCTGTCGTGGCCTTGAGAGCGGGAAGGTGGATTTTGCATCCCTGTGGCCTGATGGCGGCTCTGGAGCCAGGAGTCCCTGTGGCTGCAGCAGGAAGGGTGGCTGAAAGTTTCCTGCCTTGCTTTGGTGGCATGGCTGCAGGGGCCAGTGCAGTGAGAGCCCCCTCTGTGCTGGTGACAGCTCAGCTCTTGGGGACGCCGCTGTGCCCCAGCCCAGGAGCAGCAGCAGTGGCCAGCGGCAGCAGTGGTGTCAGTGGGACCCCCTGTGCACAGGGACCCCCAGCCGTGGGGTGGCCGTGGCAGCAGCCCCAGGGAGCTCCAGCCCCGGGATCCCGGAACAAGTGGAAATCCCAACTGTGCAAACGCTGCCTGTGCCCAAAGGAATGACAAAGAGAAGTGAGGTTTAAAAAGAAGCCGTATTTATTTGCCAAAGATGGCCAAACTCTAGGATTTACAGAACACCTTTCATTACAACAATCCTTAGAACAACAACAACAACAATAACAATCTACAGGATTTATTTACATGGGATCCTAGGGACTAACAATCTTCAAAACATATTTACAGAGAACTACTAACCTAAGAACATATTTACAAAAATCTTCTAACTATTCAAACATATATACACAGGCGTAATATCTACGGCCGTCATCTCCATCAGTCCTGGAAGAAAGGAAGAAGCAAAGCTGGACTCTGCTGCCAGCACGGGGCCCAGCTGGGCTGGGAGCTGGGCCCCAGGGGCTGGGCCCAGTGCTGCTGGCAGGGCTGCTGTGGCCCCAGGCAAGGACAGGGCAGGCCAGGGCTGGTGCTTGTGCCAGCACAATCCAGGCCCCCTGCGGGCAGCGTGTCTCTGAGCGGGGCCATCCAGCCCAGCCCCAGGCTGGCGTCCGGGCAGCCACTGTGTCTGTGGGCAGGGCATGGGGAGCATCTGCCTGTCTTACTTGTGGGGCTCCAACTTCATCCAAGGACCATGGGCTCCTCCTCATCCTTCTCGTCCACTTCCATCTCCTCAATGTTCTCCTCTTCATCCACCTCCATGTCCTCGATGTTTTCCTCCGCATCTACATCCATGTCCTCAACCTGCTCTTCCACATCCACCTCCATCATTTCATCCTCATTCTGCCCCATGTCCACTTCCATCTCCTCCACATTGTCTCTGATAGTCTGCAAGAGACAGCACAATCTCACAGTGGGCTTCCTGTCCCACACCATCCATTGCCACGTGGCAGCAGCCTGCTCAAGCAGGCTGCCCCCTCCTTGGAATGGCACAGTACCTCCACTGGAGCAGCAGTACTCATCCTGCTGGGGTTGGTGCTCCAGAGCAGGCAGCAGGAAAATCCCAGGCAGCAGCAGCAACAGCTGAATGCTGACGGGCAGAGCGCAGAGCGAGCGCCAACTGAGCGCTGGCAGCAGGCAGAGTGTCTGCTGTGGTCGTTTCCAGGTGCTGGACGTTCCACCTGGAACACTGTGGGAGCTGTGATGTCACAGAAGTTTCAGGGCCGCGCCACACTGGGAAATGGGCATGGAAGGATGATCAAATCCTTGAATGGTTTGGCTAGGAAGGGACCCTAAAGATCATCTGGTTCCAAGCTGAGCAAGCTGCCAGCAGAGCAGGTTGCTGCGGCCCCTGTCCAACCTGGCCTTGGATGTTCCTTGGCATGGGGTGTGCACAGCCTCTCTGCACTGGTCCCTGTGTCAGGGACAAGCACCCTGACAGGAAAGAACTTCTTCCCATCATGGAATGGATTCCAGCTCTTGCAGTTTGATCCCATTCCTCCTTGTTCTGTCACTTCAGTTCCTGACAAAGAGTCCTCTCCCACTTCCCTGTGGGTCAGGCTGTTCCTGCAGGGTCACACATGTGGCTGAAGCTGCAGGCAGGAGAGAGAAGCCAAGCTGCCAGCCAGAGCAAATGGGGAAAGTGACATGAAAGATGAGCGAAGAAGGAAAAAGTAGAGACATGCAAGGCATTGGGTTGGGTGGGCTGTGGCATTCATGCCTTTCATTAGAGGCCAGGTTCTCTGGTGCACTCAATGACTGTGTGATTGGGGCGTGTCCACAGTGAGCCCGTGTGAGCGACCTGCACTCCCAGAGGCCGGAGCACACTCGCTTCAAGTGCTGATGAACGAGGCCAGAGACGGGTCTTTGTGTGGAACTCCAAACGCTGTGCATTGCGATGAAGAGGGTCCAGGGCCGGAGAGAAAATGAGGCTGGGGACTGAGGGTTTCATTCGCGGGGGAGAAGGGGTGAAGCACTGTAGTAAGCCAGGAGCAACAGGGGAGAAGAGAGGGGAGAAGGTTCTCTGGAGAGTACATATAAGGTAAACACAAAGTTGATGATACCAAGAAAACCTGTTGCATCATCATGAGCCTGCAAATGTCCGAGGGCAAGATCGTTGCATTCAGAGGGGAGTGTCTCACTTTGGTCATCTTTGCCCTGAGATATTAGAGTTCCAATGGCAGGCCCCTGGACCTCCACCAGACTGCCTCTTCCTGAGACTTCATTGCTGTGTTAGGAGCTCAGCAGTGCTGAAAGCAGAGCCCTGTCCTTTGGGATGGCAGTGGAAGTGGCCTGAGTGCACATTCAGAGCCACCTTCCAGGCTTCTGATGCCCCGACACCGCAAGGAAATTGGCAACGTGGCTTCTTTGAATGACATGTAGTCCTGTTTAATATCTACAGCAAGTGGTGTGAAAGTGCTTTCTAAGGCTGCTCCTTGGGATCAGCTGTGAGGGGCGGAGGGCTGGCGTGAGTCCAGTGCTGTGTCCCACTGGGAGTAGCCCCACAGGCTCACGTGCACAGCAGGCAGTGCCAGAGGCCCTGGAGATCACAGCTGCCCTGCAGCCACCTTTGCAAAGGTGCTTTAAACATCAGCGGGTTCTGACTTTCCCCATGGAACCCTTGGTTCACTTGCTCTGGGGAATTTCTTTAGTCACGTATGTGGGATTTCCCACTGCCACCAGTGATGGGGATGCTCAGGGAGTGTGGGGCTTTGGGGGCAGCTACCCGGGCAGGGGCTGAGCTGGAGGCCCTGTTGGGCCCATGGTCCCCAGCAGCAGCACCCACAGGGCCCAAAGCCTCCCATCCCCTGCCCAGCAGAGCCTGCCCTGTCTGTCCTGCTGTCACCCGAGTGGGGGACAGGAGGCAGTGGCCGCTGCCAGCAGTAGGAATGCGGGCAGGGTGAGGATCCCCTGGCTTGGCTTTTGTCTCTTGAGCAATGCGGAGCCAGGGCAGTGCAGAGAAGGCCCGGAAGCAGAGCCCGGAGCCTTTGGAGGCTGCAAGCCTTAAATATCAGCCCCTGCAGCAGCCCAGATGCAGGTGCCACAGTTGCCAAGGCTGTCGTGGCCTTGAGAGCGGGAAGGTGGATTTTGCATCCCTGTGGCCTGATGGCGGCTCTGGAGCCAGGAGTCCCTGTGGCTGCAGCAGGAAGGGTGGCTGAAAGTTTCCTGCCTTGCTTTGGTGGCATGGCTGCAGGGGCCAGTGCAGTGAGAGCCCCCTCTGTGCTGGTGACAGCTCAGCTCTTGGGGACGCCGCTGTGGCCCAGCCCAGGAGCAGCAGCAGTGGCCAGCGGCAGCAGTGGTGTCAGTGGGACCCCCTGTGCACAGGGACCCCCAGCCGCGGGGTGGCCGTGGCAGCAGCCCCAGGGAGCTCCAGCCCCGGGATCCCGGAACAAGTGGAAATCCCAACTGTGCAAACGCTGCCTGTGCCCAAAGGAATGACAAAGAGAAGTGAGGTTTAAAAAGAAGCCGTATTTATTTGCCAAAGATGGCCAAACTCTAGGATTTACAGAACACCTTTCATTACAACAATCCTTAGAACAACAACAACAACAATAACAATCTACAGGATTTATTTACATGGGATCCTAGGGACTAACAATCTTCAAAACATATTTACAGAGAACTACTAACCTAAGAACATATTTACAAAAATCTTCTAACTATTCAAACATATATACACAGGCGTAATATCTACGGCCGTCATCTCCATCAGTCCTGGAAGAAAGGAAGAAGCAAAGCTGGACTCTGCTGCCAGCACGGGGCCCAGCTGGGCTGGGAGCTGGCCCCCAGGAGCTGGGACAGGGCTGGCAGGGCTGCTGTGGCCCCAGGCAAACACAGGGCAGGCCAGGGCTGGTGCTTGTGCCAGCACAATCCAGGCCCCCTGCGGGCAGCGTGGCCCTGAGCGGGGCCATCCAGCCCAGCCCCAGCCTGGCGTCAGGGCAGCCACTGTGTCTGTGGGCAGGGCATGGGGAGCATCTGCCTGTCTTACTTGTGGGGCTCCAACTTCATCCAAGGACCATGGGCTCCTCCTCATCCTTCTCGTCCACTTCCATCTCCTCAATGTTCTCCTCTTCATCCACCTCCATGTCCTCGATGTTTTCCTCCGCATCTACATCCATGTCCTCAACCTGCTCTTCCACATCCACCTCCATCATTTCATCCTCATTCTGCCCCATGTCCACTTCCATCTCCTCCACATTGTCTCTGATAGTCTGCAAGAGACAGCACAATCTCACAGTGGGCTTCCTGTCCCACACCATCCATTGCCACGTGGCAGCAGCCTGCTCAAGCAGGCTGCCCCCTCCCTGGAATGGCACACTACCTCCACTGGAGCAGCAGTGCTCATCCTGCTGGGGTTGGTGCTCCAGAGCAGGCAGCAGGAAAATCCCAGGCAGCAGCAGCAACAGCTGAATGCTGACGGGCAGAGCGCAGAGCGAGCGCCAACTGAGCGCTGGCAGCAGGCAGAGTGTCTGCTGTGGTCGTTTCCAGGTGCTGGACGTTCCACCTGGAACACTGTGGGAGCTGTGATGTCACAGAAGTTTCAGGGCCGCGCCACACTGGGAGATGGGCATGGAAGGATGATCAAATCCTTGAATGGTTTGGCTAGGAAGGGACCCTAAAGATCATCTGGTTCCAAGCTGAGCAAGCTGCCAGCAGAGCAGGTTGCTGCGGCCCCTGTCCAACCTGGCCTTGGATGTTCCTTGGCATGGGGTGTGCACAGCCTCTCTGCACTGGTCCCTGTGTCAGGGACAAGCACCCTGACAGGAAAGAACTTCTTCCCATCATGGAATGGATTCCAGCTCTTGCAGTTTGATCCCATTCCTCCTTGTTCTGTCACTTCAGTTCCTGACAAAGAGTCCTCTCCCACTTCCCTGTGGGTCAGGCTGTTCCTGCAGGGTCACACATGTGGCTGAAGCTGCAGGCAGGAGAGAGAAGCCAAGCTGCCAGCCAGAGCAAATGGGGAAAGTGACATGAAAGATGAGCGAAGAAGGAAAAAGTAGAGACATGCAAGGCATTGGGTTGGGTGGGCTGTGGCATTCATGCCTTTCATTAGAGGCCAGGTTCTCTGGTGCACTCAATGACTGTGTGATTGGGGCGTGTCCACAGTGAGCCCGTGTGAGCGACCTGCACTCCCAGAGGCCGGAGCACACTTGCTTCAAGTGCTGATGAACGAGGCCAGAGACGGGTCTTTGTGTGGAACTCCAAACGCTGTGCATTGCGATGAAGAGGGTCCAGGGCCGGAGAGAAAATGAGGCTGGGGACTGAGGGTTTCATTCGCGGGGGAGAAGGGGTGAAGCACTGTAGTAAGCCAGGAGCAACAGGGGAGAAGAGAGGGGAGAAGGTTCTCTGGAGAGTACATATAAGGTAAACACAAAGTTGATGATACCAAGAAAACCTGTTGCATCATCATGAGCCTGCAAATGTCCGAGGGCAAGATCGTTGCATTCAGAGGGGAGTGTCTCACTTTGGTCATCTTTGCCCTGAGATATTAGAGTTCCAATGGCAGGCCCCTGGACCTCCACCAGACTGCCTCTTCCTGAGACTTCATTGCTGTGTTAGGAGCTCAGCAGTGCTGAAAGCAGAGCCCTGTCCTTTGGGATGGCAGTGGAAGTGGCCTGAGTGCACATTCAGAGCCACCTTCCAGGCTTCTGATGCCCCGACACCGCAAGGAAATTGGCAACGTGGCTTCTTTGAATGACATGTAGTCCTGTTTAATATCTACAGCAAGTGGTGTGAAAGTGCTTTCTAAGGCTGCTCCTTGGGATCAGCTGTGAGGGGCGGAGGGCTGGCGTGAGTCCAGTGCTGTGTCCCACTGGGAGTAGCCCCACAGGCTCACGTGCACAGCAGGCAGTGCCAGAGGCCCTGGAGATCACAGCTGCCCTGCAGCCACCTTTGCAAAGGTGCTTTAAACATCAGCGGGTTCTGACTTTCCCCATGGAACCCTTGGTTCACTTGCTCTGGGGAATTTCTTTAGTCACGTATGTGGGATTTCCCACTGCCACCAGTGATGGGGATGCTCAGGGAGTGTGGGGCTTTGGGGGCAGCTACCCGGGCAGGGGCTGAGCTGGAGGCCCTGTTGGGCCCATGGTCCCCAGCAGCAGCACCCACAGGGCCCAAAGCCTCCCACCCCCTGCCCAGCAGAGCCTGCCCTGTCTGTCCTGCTGTCACCCGAGTGGGGGACAGGAGGCAGTGGCCGCTGCCAGCAGTAGGAATGCGGGCAGGGTGAGGATCCCCTGGCTTGGCTTTTGTCTCTTGAGCAATGCGGAGCCAGGGCAGTGCAGAGAAGGCCCGGAAGCAGAGCCCGGAGCCTTTGGAGGCTGCAAGCCTTAAATATCAGCCCCTGCAGCAGCCCAGATGCAGGTGCCACAGTTGCCAAGGCTGTCGTGGCCTTGAGAGCGGGAAGGTGGATTTTGCATCCCTGTGGCCTGATGGCGGCTCTGGAGCCAGGAGTCCCTGTGGCTGCAGCAGGAAGGGTGGCTGAAAGTTTCCTGCCTTGCTTTGGTGGCATGGCTGCAGGGGCCAGTGCAGTGAGAGCCCCCTCTGTGCTGGTGACAGCTCAGCTCTTGGGGACGCCGCTGTGCCCCAGCCCAGGAGCAGCAGCAGTGGCCAGCGGCAGCAGTGGTGTCAGTGGGACCCCCTGTGCACAGGGACCCCCAGCCGCGGGGTGGCCGTGGCAGCAGCCCCAGGGAGCTCCAGCCCCGGGATCCCGGAACAAGTGGAAATCCCAACTGTGCAAACGCTGCCTGTGCCCAAAGGAATGACAAAGAGAAGTGAGGTTTAAAAAGAAGCCGTATTTATTTGCCAAAGATGGCCAAACTCTAGGATTTACAGAACACCTTTCATTACAACAATCCTTAGAACAACAACAACAACAATAACAATCTACAGGATTTATTTACATGGGATCCTAGGGACTAACAATCTTCAAAACATATTTACAGAGAACTACTAACCTAAGAACATATTTACAAAAATCTTCTAACTATTCAAACATATATACACAGGCGTAATATCTACGGCCGTCATCTCCATCAGTCCTGGAAGAAAGGAAGAAGCAAAGCTGGACTCTGCTGCCAGCACGGGGCCCAGCTGGGCTGGGAGCTGGGCCCCAGGGGCTGGGCCCAGTGCTGCTGGCAGGGCTGCTGTGGCCCCAGGCAAGGACAGGGCAGGCCAGGGCTGGTGCTTGTGCCAGCACAATCCAGGCCCCCTGCGGGCAGCGTGTCTCTGAGCGGGGCCATCCAGCCCAGCCCCAGGCTGGCGTCAGGGCAGCCACTGTGTCTGTGGGCAGGGCATGGGGAGCATCTGCCTGTCTTACTTGTGGGGCTCCAACTTCATCCAAGGACCATGGGCTCCTCCTCATCCTTCTCGTCCACTTCCATCTCCTCAATGTTCTCCTCTTCATCCACCTCCATGTCCTCGATGTTTTCCTCCGCATCTACATCCATGTCCTCAACCTGCTCTTCCACATCCACCTCCATCATTTCATCCTCATTCTGCCCCATGTCCACTTCCATCTCCTCCACATTGTCTCTGATAGTCTGCAAGAGACAGCACAATCTCACAGTGGGCTTCCTGTCCCACACCATCCATTGCCACGTGGCAGCAGCCTGCTCAAGCAGGCTGCCCCCTCCTTGGAATGGCACAGTACCTCCACTGGAGCAGCAGTACTCATCCTGCTGGGGTTGGTGCTCCAGAGCAGGCAGCAGGAAAATCCCAGGCAGCAGCAGCAACAGCTGAATGCTGACGGGCAGAGCGCAGAGCGAGCGCCAACTGAGCGCTGGCAGCAGGCAGAGTGTCTGCTGTGGTCGTTTCCAGGTGCTGGACGTTCCACCTGGAACACTGTGGGAGCTGTGATGTCACAGAAGTTTCAGGGCCGCGCCACACTGGGAGATGGGCATGGAAGGATGATCAAATCCTTGAATGGTTTGGCTAGGAAGGGACCCTAAAGATCATCTGGTTCCAAGCTGAGCAAGCTGCCAGCAGAGCAGGTTGCTGCGGCCCCTGTCCAACCTGGCCTTGGATGTTCCTTGGCATGGGGTGTGCACAGCCTCTCTGCACTGGTCCCTGTGTCAGGGACAAGCACCCTGACAGGAAAGAACTTCTTCCCATCATGGAATGGATTCCAGCTCTTGCAGTTTGATCCCATTCCTCCTTGTTCTGTCACTTCAGTTCCTGACAAAGAGTCCTCTCCCACTTCCCTGTGGGTCAGGCTGTTCCTGCAGGGTCACACATGTGGCTGAAGCTGCAGGCAGGAGAGAGAAGCCAAGCTGCCAGCCAGAGCAAATGGGGAAAGTGACATGAAAGATGAGCGAAGAAGGAAAAAGTAGAGACATGCAAGGCATTGGGTTGGGTGGGCTGTGGCATTCATGCCTTTCATTAGAGGCCAGGTTCTCTGGTGCACTCAATGACTGTGTGATTGGGGCGTGTCCACAGTGAGCCCGTGTGAGCGACCTGCACTCCCAGAGGCCGGAGCACACTTGCTTCAAGTGCTGATGAACGAGGCCAGAGACGGGTCTTTGTGTGGAACTCCAAACGCTGTGCATTGCGATGAAGAGGGTCCAGGGCCGGAGAGAAAATGAGGCTGGGGACTGAGGGTTTCATTCGCGGGGGAGAAGGGGTGAAGCACTGTAGTAAGCCAGGAGCAACAGGGGAGAAGAGAGGGGAGAAGGTTCTCTGGAGAGTACATATAAGGTAAACACAAAGTTGATGATACCAAGAAAACCTGTTGCATCATCATGAGCCTGCAAATGTCCGAGGGCAAGATCGTTGCATTCAGAGGGGAGTGTCTCACTTTGGTCATCTTTGCCCTGAGATATTAGAGTTCCAATGGCAGGCCCCTGGACCTCCACCAGACTGCCTCTTCCTGAGACTTCATTGCTGTGTTAGGAGCTCAGCAGTGCTGAAAGCAGAGCCCTGTCCTTTGGGATGGCAGTGGAAGTGGCCTGAGTGCACATTCAGAGCCACCTTCCAGGCTTCTGATGCCCCGACACCGCAAGGAAATTGGCAACGTGGCTTCTTTGAATGACATGTAGTCCTGTTTAATATCTACAGCAAGTGGTGTGAAAGTGCTTTCTAAGGCTGCTCCTTGGGATCAGCTGTGAGGGGCGGAGGGCTGGCGTGAGTCCAGTGCTGTGTCCCACTGGGAGTAGCCCCACAGGCTCACGTGCACAGCAGGCAGTGCCAGAGGCCCTGGAGATCACAGCTGCCCTGCAGCCACCTTTGCAAAGGTGCTTTAAACATCAGCGGGTTCTGACTTTCCCCATGGAACCCTTGGTTCACTTGCTCTGGGGAATTTCTTTAGTCACGTATGTGGGATTTCCCACTGCCACCAGTGATGGGGATGCTCAGGGAGTGTGGGGCTTTGGGGGCAGCTACCCGGGCAGGGGCTGAGCTGGAGGCCCTGTTGGGCCCATGGTCCCCAGCAGCAGCACCCACAGGGCCCAAAGCCTCCCACCCCCTGCCCAGCAGAGCCTGCCCTGTCTGTCCTGCTGTCACCCGAGTGGGGGACAGGAGGCAGTGGCCGCTGCCAGCAGTAGGAATGCGGGCAGGGTGAGGATCCCCTGGCTTGGCTTTTGTCTCTTGAGCAATGCGGAGCCAGGGCAGTGCAGAGAAGGCCCGGAAGCAGAGCCCGGAGCCTTTGGAGGCTGCAAGCCTTAAATATCAGCCCCTGCAGCAGCCCAGATGCAGGTGCCACAGTTGCCAAGGCTGTCGTGGCCTTGAGAGCGGGAAGGTGGATTTTGCATCCCTGTGGCCTGATGGCGGCTCTGGAGCCAGGAGTCCCTGTGGCTGCAGCAGGAAGGGTGGCTGAAAGTTTCCTGCCTTGCTTTGGTGGCATGGCTGCAGGGGCCAGTGCAGTGAGAGCCCCCTCTGTGCTGGTGACAGCTCAGCTCTTGGGGACGCCGCTGTGCCCCAGCCCAGGAGCAGCAGCAGTGGCCAGCGGCAGCAGTGGTGTCAGTGGGACCCCCTGTGCACAGGGACCCCCAGCCGCGGGGTGGCCGTGGCAGCAGCCCCAGGGAGCTCCAGCCCCGGGATCCCGGAACAAGTGGAAATCCCAACTGTGCAAACGCTGCCTGTGCCCAAAGGAATGACAAAGAGAAGTGAGGTTTAAAAAGAAGCCGTATTTATTTGCCAAAGATGGCCAAACTCTAGGATTTACAGAACACCTTTCATTACAACAATCCTTAGAACAACAACAACAACAATAACAATCTACAGGATTTATTTACATGGGATCCTAGGGACTAACAATCTTCAAAACATATTTACAGAGAACTACTAACCTAAGAACATATTTACAAAAATCTTCTAACTATTCAAACATATATACACAGGCGTAATATCTACGGCCGTCATCTCCATCAGTCCTGGAAGAAAGGAAGAAGCAAAGCTGGACTCTGCTGCCAGCACGGGGCCCAGCTGGGCTGGGAGCTGGCCCCCAGGAGCTGGGACAGGGCTGGCAGGGCTGCTGTGGCCCCAGGCAAACACAGGGCAGGCCAGGGCTGGTGCTTGTGCCAGCACAATCCAGGCCCCCTGCGGGCAGCGTGGCCCTGAGCGGGGCCATCCAGCCCAGCCCCAGCCTGGCGTCAGGGCAGCCACTGTGTCTGTGGGCAGGGCATGGGGAGCATCTGCCTGTCTTACTTGTGGGGCTCCAACTTCATCCAAGGACCATGGGCTCCTCCTCATCCTTCTCGTCCACTTCCATCTCCTCAATGTTCTCCTCTTCATCCACCTCCATGTCCTCGATGTTTTCCTCCGCATCTACATCCATGTCCTCAACCTGCTCTTCCACATCCACCTCCATCATTTCATCCTCATTCTGCCCCATGTCCACTTCCATCTCCTCCACATTGTCTCTGATAGTCTGCAAGAGACAGCACAATCTCACAGTGGGCTTCCTGTCCCACACCATCCATTGCCACGTGGCAGCAGCCTGCTCAAGCAGGCTGCCCCCTCCCTGGAATGGCACACTACCTCCACTGGAGCAGCAGTACTCATCCTGCTGGGGTTGGTGCTCCAGAGCAGGCAGCAGGAAAATCCCAGGCAGCAGCAGCAACAGCTGAATGCTGACGGGCAGAGCGCAGAGCGAGCGCCAACTGAGCGCTGGCAGCAGGCAGAGTGTCTGCTGTGGTCGTTTCCAGGTGCTGGACGTTCCACCTGGAACACTGTGGGAGCTGTGATGTCACAGAAGTTTCAGGGCCGCGCCACACTGGGAAATGGGCATGGAAGGATGATCAAATCCTTGAATGGTTTGGCTAGGAAGGGACCCTAAAGATCATCTGGTTCCAAGCTGAGCAAGCTGCCAGCAGAGCAGGTTGCTGCGGCCCCTGTCCAACCTGGCCTTGGATGTTCCTTGGCATGGGGTGTGCACAGCCTCTCTGCACTGGTCCCTGTGTCAGGGACAAGCACCCTGACAGGAAAGAACTTCTTCCCATCATGGAATGGATTCCAGCTCTTGCAGTTTGATCCCATTCCTCCTTGTTCTGTCACTTCAGTTCCTGACAAAGAGTCCTCTCCCACTTCCCTGTGGGTCAGGCTGTTCCTGCAGGGTCACACATGTGGCTGAAGCTGCAGGCAGGAGAGAGAGAAGCCAAGCTGCCAGCCAGAGCAAATGGGGAAAGTGACATGAAAGATGAGCGAAGAAGGAAAAAGTAGAGACATGCAAGGCATTGGGTTGGGTGGGCTGTGGCATTCATGCCTTTCATTAGAGGCCAGGTTCTCTGGTGCACTCAATGACTGTGTGATTGGGGCGTGTCCACAGTGAGCCCGTGTGAGCGACCTGCACTCCCAGAGGCCGGAGCACACTTGCTTCAAGTGCTGATGAACGAGGCCAGAGACGGGTCTTTGTGTGGAACTCCAAACGCTGTGCATTGCGATGAAGAGGGTCCAGGGCCGGAGAGAAAATGAGGCTGGGGACTGAGGGTTTCATTCGCGGGGGAGAAGGGGTGAAGCACTGTAGTAAGCCAGGAGCAACAGGGGAGAAGAGAGGGGAGAAGGTTCTCTGGAGAGTACATATAAGGTAAACACAAAGTTGATGATACCAAGAAAACCTGTTGCATCATCATGAGCCTGCAAATGTCCGAGGGCAAGATCGTTGCATTCAGAGGGGAGTGTCTCACTTTGGTCATCTTTGCCCTGAGATATTAGAGTTCCAATGGCAGGCCCCTGAACCTCCACCAGACTGCCTCTTCCTGAGACTTCATTGCTGTGTTAGGAGCTCAGCAGTGCTGAAAGCAGAGCCCTGTCCTTTGGGATGGCAGTGGAAGTGGCCTGAGTGCACATTCAGAGCCACCTTCCAGGCTTCTGATGCCCCGACACCGCAAGGAAATTGGCAACGTGGCTTCTTTGAATGACATGTAGTCCTGTTTAATATCTGCAGCAAGTGGTGTGAAAGTGCTTTCTAAGGCTGCTCCTTGGGATCAGCTGTGAGGGGCGGAGGGCTGGCGTGAGTCCAGTGCTGTGTCCCACTGGGAGTAGCCCCACAGGCTCACGTGCACAGCAGGCAGTGCCAGAGGCCCTGGAGATCACAGCTGCCCTGCAGCCACCTTTGCAAAGGTGCTTTAAACATCAGCGGGTGCTGACTTTCCCCATGGAACCCTTGGTTCACTTGCTCTGGGGAATTTCTTTAGTCACGTATGTGGGATTTCCCACAGCCACCAGTGGAGTGTGGGGCTTTGGGGGCAGCTGCCCGGGTAGGGGCTGAGCTGGTGGCCCTGTTGGGCCCATGGTCCCCAGCAGCAGCACCCACAGGGCCCAAAGCCTCCCACCCCCTGCCCAGCAGAGCCTGCCCTGTCTGTCCTGCTGTCACCCGAGTGGGGGACAGGAGGCAGTGGCCGCTGCCAGCAGTAGGAATGCGGGCAGGGTGAGGATCCCCTGGCTTGGCTTTTGTCTCTTGAGCAATGCGGAGCCAGGGCAGTGCAGAGCAGGCCCGGAAGCAGAGCCCAGAGCCTTTGGAGGCTGCAAGCCTTAAACATCAGCCCCTGCAGCAGCCTAGATGCAGGTGCCACAGTTGCCAAGGCTGTCGTGGCCTTGAGAGCGGGAAGGTGGATTTTGCATCCCTGTGGTCTGATGGCGGCTCTGGAGCCAGGAGTCCCTGTGGCTGCAGCAGGACGGGTGGCTGAAAGTTTCCTGCCTTGCTTTGGTGGCATGGCTGCAGGGGCCAGTGCAGTGAGAGCCCCCTCTGTGCTGGTGACAGCTCAGCTCTTGGGGACGCCGCTGTGCCCCAGCCCAGGAGCAGCAGCAGTGGCCAGCGGCAGCAGTGGTGTCAGTGGGACCCCCTGTGCACAGGGACCCCCAGCCGCGGGGTGGCCGTGGCAGCAGCCCCAGGGAGCTCCAGCCCCGGGATCCCGGAACAAGTGGAAATCCCAACTGTGCAAACGCTGCCTGTGCCCAAAGGAATGACAAAGAGAAGTGAGGTTTAAAAAGAAGCCGTATTTATTTGCCAAAGATGGCCAAACTCTAGGATTTACAGAACACCTTTCATTACAACAATCCTTAGAACAACAACAACAACAATAACAATCTACAGGATTTATTTACATGGGATCCTAGGGACTAACAATCTTCAAAACATATTTACAGAGAACTACTAACCTAAGAACATATTTACAAAAATCTTCTAACTATTCAAACATATATACACAGGCGTAATATCTACGGCCGTCATCTCCATCAGTCCTGGAAGAAAGGAAGAAGCAAAGCTGGACTCTGCTGCCAGCACGGGGCCCAGCTGGGCTGGGAGCTGGGCCCCAGGGGCTGGGACAGGGCTGGCAGGGCTGCTGTGGCCCCAGGCAAACACAGGGCAGGCCAGGGCTGGTGCTTGTGCCAGCACAATCCAGGCCCCCTGCGGGCAGCGTGTCCCTGAGCGGGGCCATCCAGCCCAGCCCCAGCCTGGCGTCAGGGCAGCCACTGTGTCTGTGGGCAGGGCATGGGGAGCATCTGCCTGTCTTACTTGTGGGGCTCCAACTTCATCCAAGGACCATGGGCTCCTCCTCATCCTTCTCGTCCACTTCCATCTCCTCAATGTTCTCCTCTTCATCCACCTCCATGTCCTCGATGTTTTCCTCCGCATCTACATCCATGTCCTCAACCTGCTCTTCCACATCCACCTCCATCATTTCATCCTCATTCTGCCCCATGTCCACTTCCATCTCCTCCACATTGTCTCTGATAGTCTGCAAGAGACAGCACAATCTCACAGTGGGCTTCCTGTCCCACACCATCCATTGCCACGTGGCAGCAGCCTGCTCAAGCAGGCTGCCCCCTCCCTGGAATGGCACACTACCTCCACTGGAGCAGCAGTGCTCATCCTGCTGGGGTTGGTGCTCCAGAGCAGGCAGCAGGAAAATCCCAGGCAGCAGCAGCAACAGCTGAATGCTGACGGGCAGAGCGCAGAGCGAGCGCCAACTGAGCGCTGGCAGCAGGCAGAGTGTCTGCTGTGGTCGTTTCCAGGTGCTGGACGTTCCACCTGGAACACTGTGGGAGCTGTGATGTCACAGAAGTTTCAGGGCCGCGCCACACTGGGAGATGGGCATGGAAGGATGATCAAATCCTTGAATGGTTTGGCTAGGAAGGGACCCTAAAGATCATCTGGTTCCAAGCTGAGCAAGCTGCCAGCAGAGCAGGTTGCTGCGGCCCCTGTCCAACCTGGCCTTGGATGTTCCTTGGCATGGGGTGTGCACAGCCTCTCTGCACTGGTCCCTGTGTCAGGGACAAGCACCCTGACAGGAAAGAACTTCTTCCCATCATGGAATGGATTCCAGCTCTTGCAGTTTGATCCCATTCCTCCTTGTTCAGTCACTTCAGTTCCTGACAAAGAGTCCTCTCCCACTTCCCTGTGGGTCAGGCTGTTCCTGCAGGGTCACACATGTGGCTGAAGCTGCAGGCAGGAGAGAGAGAAGCCAAGCTGCCAGCCAGAGCAAATGGGGAAAGTGACATGAAAGATGAGCGAAGAAGGAAAAAGTAGAGACATGCAAGGCATTGGGTTGGGTGGGCTGTGGCATTCATGCCTTTCATTAGAGGCCAGGTTCTCTGGTGCACTCAATGACTGTGTGATTGGGGCGTGTCCACAGTGAGCCCGTGTGAGCGACCTGCACTCCCAGAGGCCGGAGCACACTTGCTTCAAGTGCTGATGAACGAGGCCAGAGACGGGTCTTTGTGTGGAACTCCAAACGCTGTGCATTGCGATGAAGAGGGTCCAGGGCCAGAGAGAAAATGAGGCTGGGGACTGAGGGTTTCATTCGCGGGGGAGAAGGGGTGAAGCACTGTAGTAAGCCAGGAGCAACAGGGGAGAAGAGAGGGGAGAACGTTCTCTGGAGAGTACATATAAGGTAAACACAAAGTTGATGATACCAAGAAAACCTGTTGCATCATCATGAGCCTGCAAATGTCCGAGGGCAAGATCGTTGCATTCAGAGGGGAGTGTCTCACTTTGGTCATCTTTGCCCTGAGATATTAGAGTTCCAATGGCAGGCCCCTGGACCTCCACCAGACTGCCTCTTCCTGAGACTTCATTGCTGTGTTAGGAGCTCAGCAGTGCTGAAAGCAGAGCCCTGTCCTTTGGGATGGCAGTGGAAGTGGCCTGAGTGCACATTCAGAGCCACCTTCCAGGCTTCTGATGCCCCGACACCGCAAGGAAATTGGCAACGTGGCTTCTTTGAATGACATGTAGTCCTGTTTAATATCTGCAGCAAGTGGTGTGAAAGTGCTTTCTAAGGCTGCTCCTTGGGATCAGCTGTGAGGGGCGGAGGGCTGGCGTGAGTCCAGTGCTGTGTCCCACTGGGAGTAGCCCCACAGGCTCACGTGCACAGCAGGCAGTGCCAGAGGCCCTGGAGATCACAGCTGCCCTGCAGCCACCTTTGCAAAGGTGCTTTAAACATCAGCGGGTGCTGACTTTCCCCATGGAACCCTTGGTTCACTTGCTCTGGGGAATTTCTTTAGTCACGTATGTGGGATTTCCCACTGCCACCAGTGATGGGGATGCTCAGGGAGTGTGGGGCTTTGGGGGCAGCTACCCGGGCAGGGGCTGAGCTGGGGGCCCTGTTGGGCCCATGGTCCCCAGCAGCAGCACCCACAGGGCCCAAAGCCTCCCACCCCCTGCCCAGCAGAGCCTGCCCTGTCTGTCCTGCTGTCACCCGAGTGGGGGACAGGAGGCAGTGGCCGCTGCCAGCAGTAGGAATGCGGGCAGGGTGAGGATCCCCTGGCTTGGCTTTTGTCTCTTGAGCAATGCGGAGCCAGGGCAGTGCAGAGAAGGCCCGGAAGCAGAGCCCGGAGCCTTTGGAGGCTGCAAGCCTTAAATATCAGCCCCTGCAGCAGCCCAGATGCAGGTGCCACAGTTGCCAAGGCTGTCGTGGCCTTGAGAGCGGGAAGGTGGATTTTGCATCCCTGTGGCCTGATGGCGGCTCTGGAGCCAGGAGTCCCTGTGGCTGCAGCAGGAAGGGTGGCTGAAAGTTTCCTGCCTTGCTTTGGTGGCATGGCTGCAGGGGCCAGTGCAGTGAGAGCCCCCTCTGTGCTGGTGACAGCTCAGCTCTTGGGGACGCCGCTGTGCCCCAGCCCAGGAGCAGCAGCAGTGGCCAGCGGCAGCAGTGGTGTCAGTGGGACCCCCTGTGCACAGGGACCCCCAGCCGCGGGGTGGCCGTGGCAGCAGCCCCAGGGAGCTCCAGCCCCGGGATCCCGGAACAAGTGGAAATCCCAACTGTGCAAACGCTGCCTGTGCCCAAAGGAATGACAAAGAGAAGTGAGGTTTAAAAAGAAGCCGTATTTATTTGCCAAAGATGGCCAAACTCTAGGATTTACAGAACACCTTTCATTACAACAATCCTTAGAACAACAACAACAACAATAACAATCTACAGGATTTATTTACATGGGATCCTAGGGACTAACAATCTTCAAAACATATTTACAGAGAACTACTAACCTAAGAACATATTTACAAAAATCTTCTAACTATTCAAACATATATACACAGGCGTAATATCTACGGCCGTCATCTCCATCAGTCCTGGAAGAAAGGAAGAAGCAAAGCTGGACTCTGCTGCCAGCACGGGGCCCAGCTGGGCTGGGAGCTGGCCCCCAGGAGCTGGGACAGGGCTGGCAGGGCTGCTGTGGCCCCAGGCAAACACAGGGCAGGCCAGGGCTGGTGCTTGTGCCAGCACAATCCAGGCCCCCTGCGGGCAGCGTGGCCCTGAGCGGGGCCATCCAGCCCAGCCCCAGCCTGGCGTCAGGGCAGCCACTGTGTCTGTGGGCAGGGCATGGGGAGCATCTGCCTGTCTTACTTGTGGGGCTCCAACTTCATCCAAGGACCATGGGCTCCTCCTCATCCTTCTCGTCCACTTCCATCTCCTCAATGTTCTCCTCTTCATCCACCTCCATGTCCTCGATGTTTTCCTCCGCATCTACATCCATGTCCTCAACCTGCTCTTCCACATCCACCTCCATCATTTCATCCTCATTCTGCCCCATGTCCACTTCCATCTCCTCCACATTGTCTCTGATAGTCTGCAAGAGACAGCACAATCTCACAGTGGGCTTCCTGTCCCACACCATCCATTGCCACGTGGCAGCAGCCTGCTCAAGCAGGCTGCCCCCTCCCTGGAATGGCACAGTACCTCCACTGGAGCAGCAGTGCTCATCCTGCTGGGGTTGGTGCTCCAGAGCAGGCAGCAGGAAAATCCCAGGCAGCAGCAGCAACAGCTGAATGCTGACGGGCAGAGCGCAGAGCGAGCGCCAACTGAGCGCTGGCAGCAGGCAGAGTGTCTGCTGTGGTCGTTTCCAGGTGCTGGACGTTCCACCTGGAACACTGTGGGAGCTGTGATGTCACAGAAGTTTCAGGGCCGCGCCACACTGGGAGATGGGCATGGAAGGATGATCAAATCCTTGAATGGTTTGGCTAGGAAGGGACCCTAAAGATCATCTGGTTCCAAGCTGAGCAAGCTGCCAGCAGAGCAGGTTGCTGCGGCCCCTGTCTAACCTGGCCTTGGATGTTCCTTGGCATGGGGTGTGCACAGCCTCTCTGCACTGGTCCCTGTGTCAGGGACAAGCACCCTGACAGGAAAGAACTTCTTCCCATCATGGAATGGATTCCAGCTCTTGCAGTTTGATCCCATTCCTCCTTGTTCTGTCACTTCAGTTCCTGACAAAGAGTCCTCTCCCACTTCCCTGTGGGTCAGGCTGTTCCTGCAGGGTCACACATGTGGCTGAAGCTGCAGGCAGGAGAGAGAGAAGCCAAGCTGCCAGCCAGAGCAAATGGGGAAAGTGACATGAAAGATGAGCGAAGAAGGAAAAAGTAGAGACATGCAAGGCATTGGGTTGGGTGGGCTGTGGCATTCATGCCTTTCATTAGAGGCCAGGTTCTCTGGTGCACTCAATGACTGTGTGATTGGGGCGTGTCCACAGTGAGCCCGTGTGAGCGACCTGCACTCCCAGAGGCCGGAGCACACTTGCTTCAAGTGCTGATGAACGAGGCCAGAGACGGGTCTTTGTGTGGAACTCCAAACGCTGTGCATTGCGATGAAGAGGGTCCAGGGCCGGAGAGAAAATGAGGCTGGGGACTGAGGGTTTCATTCGCGGGGGAGAAGGGGTGAAGCACTGTAGTAAGCCAGGAGCAACAGGGGAGAAGAGAGGGGAGAAGGTTCTCTGGAGAGTACATATAAGGTAAACAAAAAGTTGATGATACCAAGAAAACCTGTTGCATCATCATGAGCCTGCAAATGTCCGAGGGCAAGATCGTTGCATTCAGAGGGGAGTGTCTCACTTTGGTCATCTTTGCCCTGAGATAATAGAGTTCCAATGGCAGGCCCCTGGACCTCCACCAGACTGCCTCTTCCTGAGACTTCATTGCTGTGTTAGGAGCTCAGCAGTGCTGAAAGCAGAGCCCTGTCCTTTGGGATGGCAGTGGAAGTGGCCTGAGTGCACATTCAGAGCCACCTTCCAGGCTTCTGATGCCCCGACACCGCAAGGAAATTGGCAACGTGGCTTCTTTGAATGACATGTAGTCCTGTTTAATATCTGCAGCAAGTGGTGTGAAAGTGCTTTCTAAGGCTGCTCCTTGGGATCAGCTGTGAGGGGCGGAGGGCTGGCGTGAGTCCAGTGCTGTGTCCCACTGGGAGTAGCCCCACAGGCTCACGTGCACAGCAGGCAGTGCCAGAGGCCCTGGAGATCACAGCTGCCCTGCAGCCACCTTTGCAAAGGTGCTTTAAACATCAGCGGGTGCTGACTTTCCCCATGGAACCCTTGGTTCACTTGCTCTGGGGAATTTCTTTAGTCACGTATGTGGGATTTCCCACAGCCACCAGTGGAGTGTGGGGCTTTGGGGGCAGCTGCCCGGGTAGGGGCTGAGCTGGTGGCCCTGTTGGGCCCATGGTCCCCAGCAGCAGCACCCACAGGGCCCAAAGCCTCCCACCCCCTGCCCAGCAGAGCCTGCCCTGTCTGTCCTGCTGTCACCCGAGTGGGGGACAGGAGGCAGTGGCCGCTGCCAGCAGTAGGAATGCGGGCAGGGTGAGGATCCCCTGGCTTGGCTTTTGTCTCTTGAGCAATGCGGAGCCAGGGCAGTGCAGAGCAGGCCCGGAAGCAGAGCCCAGAGCCTTTGGAGGCTGCAAGCCTTAAACATCAGCCCCTGCAGCAGCCTAGATGCAGGTGCCACAGTTGCCAAGGCTGTCGTGGCCTTGAGAGCGGGAAGGTGGATTTTGCATCCCTGTGGTCTGATGGCGGCTCTGGAGCCAGGAGTCCCTGTGGCTGCAGCAGGACGGGTGGCTGAAAGTTTCCTGCCTTGCTTTGGTGGCATGGCTGCAGGGGCCAGTGCAGTGAGAGCCCCCTCTGTGCGGGTGACAGCTCAGCTCTTGGGGACGCCGCTGTGGCCCAGCCCAGGAGCAGCAGCAGTGGCCAGCGGCAGCAGTGGTGTCAGTGGGACCCCCTGTGCACAGGGACCCCCAGCCGCGGGGTGGCCGTGGCAGCAGCCCCAGGGAGCTCCAGCCCCGGGATCCCGGAACAAGTGGAAATCCCAACTGTGCAAACGCTGCCTGTGCCCAAAGGAATGACAAAGAGAAGTGAGGTTTAAAAAGAAGCCGTATTTATTTGCCAAAGATGGCCAAACTCTAGGATTTACAGAACACCTTTCATTACAACAATCCTTAGAACAACAACAACAACAATAACAATCTACAGGATTTATTTACATGGGATCCTAGGGACTAACAATCTTCAAAACATATTTACAGAGAACTACTAACCTAAGAACATATTTACAAAAATCTTCTAACTATTCAAACATATATACACAGGCGTAATATCTACGGCCGTCATCTCCATCAGTCCTGGAAGAAAGGAAGAAGCAAAGCTGGACTCTGCTGCCAGCACGGGGCCCAGCTGGGCTGGGAGCTGGCCCCAGGGGCTGGGACAGGGCTGGCAGGGCTGCTGTGGCCCCAGGCAAACACAGGGCAGGCCAGGGCTGGTGCTTGTGCCAGCACAATCCAGGCCCCCTGCGGGCAGCGTGTCCCTGAGCGGGGCCATCCAGCCCAGCCCCAGCCTGGCGTCAGGGCAGCCACTGTGTCTGTGGGCAGGGCATGGGGAGCATCTGCCTGTCTTACTTGTGGGGCTCCAACTTCATCCAAGGACCATGGGCTCCTCCTCATCCTTCTCGTCCACTTCCATCTCCTCAATGTTCTCCTCTTCATCCACCTCCATGTCCTCGATGTTTTCCTCCGCATCTACATCCATGTCCTCAACCTGCTCTTCCACATCCACCTCCATCATTTCATCCTCATTCTGCCCCATGTCCACTTCCATCTCCTCCACATTGTCTCTGATAGTCTGCAAGAGACAGCACAATCTCACAGTGGGCTTCCTGTCCCACACCATCCATTGCCACGTGGCAGCAGCCTGCTCAAGCAGGCTGCCCCCTCCCTGGAATGGCACACTACCTCCACTGGAGCAGCAGTGCTCATCCTGCTGGGGTTGGTGCTCCAGAGCAGGCAGCAGGAAAATCCCAGGCAGCAGCAGCAACAGCTGAATGCTGACGGGCAGAGCGCAGAGCGAGCGCCAACTGAGCGCTGGCAGCAGGCAGAGTGTCTGCTGTGGTCGTTTCCAGGTGCTGGACGTTCCACCTGGAACACTGTGGGAGCTGTGATGTCACAGAAGTTTCAGGGCCGCGCCACACTGGGAGATGGGCATGGAAGGATGATCAAATCCTTGAATGGTTTGGCTAGGAAGGGACCCTAAAGATCATCTGGTTCCAAGCTGAGCAAGCTGCCAGCAGAGCAGGTTGCTGCGGCCCCTGTCCAACCTGGCCTTGGATGTTCCTTGGCATGGGGTGTGCACAGCCTCTCTGCACTGGTCCCTGTGTCAGGGACAAGCACCCTGACAGGAAAGAACTTCTTCCCATCATGGAATGGATTCTCTCTCTTGCAGTTTGATCCCATTCCTCCTTGTTCTGTCACTTCAGTTCCTGACAAAGAGTCCTCTCCCACTTCCCTGTGGGTCAGGCTGTTCCTGCAGGGTCACACATGTGGCTGAAGCTGCAGGCAGGAGAGAGAGAAGCCAAGCTGCCAGCCAGAGCAAATGGGGAAAGTGACATGAAAGATGAGCGAAGAAGGAAAAAGTAGAGACATGCAAGGCATTGGGTTGGGTGGGCTGTGGCATTCATGCCTTTCATTAGAGGCCAGGTTCTCTGGTGCACTCAATGACTGTGTGATTGGGGCGTGTCCACAGTGAGCCCGTGTGAGCGACCTGCACTCCCAGAGGCCGGAGCACACTTGCTTCAAGTGCTGATGAACGAGGCCAGAGACGGGTCTTTGTGTGGAACTCCAAACGCTGTGCATTGCGATGAAGAGGGTCCAGGGCCGGAGAGAAAATGAGGCTGGGGACTGAGGGTTTCATTCGCGGGGGAGAAGGGGTGAAGCACTGTAGTAAGCCAGGAGCAACAGGGGAGAAGAGAGGGGAGAAGGTTCTCTGGAGAGTACATATAAGGTAAACACAAAGTTGATGATACCAAGAAAACCTGTTGCATCATCATGAGCCTGCAAATGTCCGAGGGCAAGATCGTTGCATTCAGAGGGGAGTGTCTCACTTTGGTCATCTTTGCCCTGAGATATTAGAGTTCCAATGGCAGGCCCCTGGACCTCCACCAGACTGCCTCTTCCTGAGACTTCATTGCTGTGTTAGGAGCTCAGCAGTGCTGAAAGCAGAGCCCTGTCCTTTGGGATGGCAGTGGAAGTGGCCTGAGTGCACATTCAGAGCCACCTTCCAGGCTTCTGATGCCCCGACACCGCAAGGAAATTGGCAACGTGGCTTCTTTGAATGACATGTAGTCCTGTTTAATATCTGCAGCAAGTGGTGTGAAAGTGCTTTCTAAGGCTGCTCCTTGGGATCAGCTGTGAGGGGCGGAGGGCTGGCGTGAGTCCAGTGCTGTGTCCCACTGGGAGTAGCCCCACAGGCTCACGTGCACAGCAGGCAGTGCCAGAGGCCCTGGAGATCACAGCTGCCCTGCAGCCACCTTTGCAAAGGTGCTTTAAACATCAGCGGGTGCTGACTTTCCCCATGGAACCCTTGGTTCACTTGCTCTGGGGAATTTCTTTAGTCACGTATGTGGGATTTCCCACAGCCACCAGTGGAGTGTGGGGCTTTGGGGGCAGCTGCCCGGGTAGGGGCTGAGCTGGTGGCCCTGTTGGGCCCATGGTCCCCAGCAGCAGCACCCACAGGGCCCAAAGCCTCCCACCCCCTGCCCAGCAGAGCCTGCCCTGTCTGTCCTGCTGTCACCCGAGTGGGGGACAGGAGGCAGTGGCCGCTGCCAGCAGTAGGAATGCGGGCAGGGTGAGGATCCCCTGGCTTGGCTTTTGTCTCTTGAGCAATGCGGAGCCAGGGCAGTGCAGAGCAGGCCCGGAAGCAGAGCCCAGAGCCTTTGGAGGCTGCAAGCCTTAAACATCAGCCCCTGCAGCAGCCTAGATGCAGGTGCCACAGTTGCCAAGGCTGTCGTGGCCTTGAGAGCGGGAAGGTGGATTTTGCATCCCTGTGGTCTGATGGCGGCTCTGGAGCCAGGAGTGGCTGTGGCTGCAGCAGGACGGGTGGCTGAAAGTTTCCTGCCTTGCTTTGGTGGCATGGCTGCAGGGGCCAGTGCAGTGAGAGCCCCCTCTGTGCTGGTGACAGCTCAGCTCTTGGGGACGCCGCTGTGGCCCAGCCCAGGAGCAGCAGCAGTGGCCAGCGGCAGCAGTGGTGTCAGTGGGACCCCCTGTGCACAGGGACCCCCAGCCGCGGGGTGGCCGTGGCAGCAGCCCCAGGGAGCTCCAGCCCCGGGATCCCGGAACAAGTGGAAATCCCAACTGTGCAAACGCTGCCTGTGCCCAAAGGAATGACAAAGAGAAGTGAGGTTTAAAAAGAAGCCATATTTATTTGCCAAAGATGGCCAAACTCTAGGATTTACAGAACACCTTTCATTACAACAATCCTTAGAACAACAACAACAACAATAACAATCTACAGGATTTATTTACATGGGATCCTAGGGACTAACAATCTTCAAAACATATTTACAGAGAACTACTAACCTAAGAACATATTTACAAAAATCTTCTAACTATTCAAACATATATACACAGGCGTAATATCTACGGCCGTCATCTCCATCAGTCCTGGAAGAAAGGAAGAAGCAAAGCTGGACTCTGCTGCCAGCACGGGGCCCAGCTGGGCTGGGAGCTGGGCCCCAGGGGCTGGGACAGGGCTGGCAGGGCTGCTGTGGCCCCAGGCAAACACAGGGCAGGCCAGGGCTGGTGCTTGTGCCAGCACAATCCAGGCCCCCTGCGGGCAGCGTGTCCCTGAGCGGGGCCATCCAGCCCAGCCCCAGCCTGGCGTCAGGGCAGCCACTGTGTCTGTGGGCAGGGCATGGGGAGCATCTGCCTGTCTTACTTGTGGGGCTCCAACTTCATCCAAGGACCATGGGCTCCTCCTCATCCTTCTCGTCCACTTCCATCTCCTCAATGTTCTCCTCTTCATCCACCTCCATGTCCTCGATGTTTTCCTCCGCATCTACATCCATGTCCTCAACCTGCTCTTCCACATCCACCTCCATCATTTCATCCTCATTCTGCCCCATGTCCACTTCCATCTCCTCCACATTGTCTCTGATAGTCTGCAAGAGACAGCACAATCTCACAGTGGGCTTCCTGTCCCACACCATCCATTGCCACGTGGCAGCAGCCTGCTCAAGCAGGCTGCCCCCTCCCTGGAATGGCACAGTACCTCCACTGGAGCAGCAGTGCTCATCCTGCTGGGGTTGGTGCTCCAGAGCAGGCAGCAGGAAAATCCCAGGCAGCAGCAGCAACAGCTGAATGCTGACGGGCAGAGCGCAGAGCGAGCGCCAACTGAGCGCTGGCAGCAGGCAGAGTGTCTGCTGTGGTCGTTTCCAGGTGCTGGACGTTCCACCTGGAACACTGTGGGAGCTGTGATGTCACAGAAGTTTCAGGGCCGCGCCACACTGGGAGATGGGCATGGAAGGATGATCAAATCCTTGAATGGTTTGGCTAGGAAGGGACCCTAAAGATCATCTGGTTCCAAGCTGAGCAAGCTGCCAGCAGAGCAGGTTGCTGCGGCCCCTGTCCAACCTGGCCTTGGATGTTCCTTGGCATGGGGTGTGCACAGCCTCTCTGCACTGGTCCCTGTGTCAGGGACAAGCACCCTGACAGGAAAGAACTTCTTCCCATCATGGAATGGATTCTCTCTCTTGCAGTTTGATCCCATTCCTCCTTGTTCTGTCACTTCAGTTCCTGACAAAGAGTCCTCTCCCACTTCCCTGTGGGTCAGGCTGTTCCTGCAGGGTCACACATGTGGCTGAAGCTGCAGGCAGGAGAGAGAGAAGCCAAGCTGCCAGCCAGAGCAAATGGGGAAAGTGACATGAAAGATGAGCGAAGAAGGAAAAAGTAGAGACATGCAAGGCATTGGGTTGGGTGGGCTGTGGCATTCATGCCTTTCATTAGAGGCCAGGTTCTCTGGTGCACTCAATGACTGTGTGATTGGGGCGTGTCCACAGTGAGCCCGTGTGAGCGACCTGCACTCCCAGAGGCCGGAGCACACTTGCTTCAAGTGCTGATGAACGAGGCCAGAGACGGGTCTTTGTGTGGAACTCCAAACGCTGTGCATTGCGATGAAGAGGGTCCAGGGCCGGAGAGAAAATGAGGCTGGGGACTGAGGGTTTCATTCGCGGGGGAGAAGGGGTGAAGCACTGTAGTAAGCCAGGAGCAACAGGGGAGAAGAGAGGGGAGAAGGTTCTCTGGAGAGTACATATAAGGTAAACACAAAGTTGATGATACCAAGAAAACCTGTTGCATCATCATGAGCCTGCAAATGTCCGAGGGCAAGATCGTTGCATTCAGAGGGGAGTGTCTCACTTTGGTCATCTTTGCCCTGAGATATTAGAGTTCCAATGGCAGGCCCCTGGACCTCCACCAGACTGCCTCTTCCTGAGACTTCATTGCTGTGTTAGGAGCTCAGCAGTGCTGAAAGCAGAGCCCTGTCCTTTGGGATGGCAGTGGAAGTGGCCTGAGTGCACATTCAGAGCCACCTTCCAGGCTTCTGATGCCCCGACACCGCAAGGAAATTGGCAACGTGGCTTCTTTGAATGACATGTAGTCCTGTTTAATATCTGCAGCAAGTGGTGTGAAAGTGCTTTCTAAGGCTGCTCCTTGGGATCAGCTGTGAGGGGCGGAGGGCTGGCGTGAGTCCAGTGCTGTGTCCCACTGGGAGTAGCCCCACAGGCTCACGTGCACAGCAGGCAGTGCCAGAGGCCCTGGAGATCACAGCTGCCCTGCATCCACCTTTGCAAAGGTGCTTTAAACATCAGCGGGTGCTGACTTTCCCCATGGAACCCTTGGTTCACTTGCTCTGGGGAATTTCTTTAGTCACGTATGTGGGATTTCCCACTGCCACCAGTGATGGGGATGCTCAGGGAGTGTGGGGCTTTGGGGGCAGCTACCCGGGCAGGGGCTGAGCTGGGGGCCCTGTTGGGCCCATGGTCCCCAGCAGCAGCACCCACAGGGCCCAAAGCCTCCCACCCCCTGCCCAGCAGAGCCTGCCCTGTCTGTCCTGCTGTCACCCGAGTGGGGGACAGGAGGCAGTGGCCGCTGCCAGCAGTAGGAATGCGGGCAGGGTGAGGATCCCCTGGCTTGGCTTTTGTCTCTTGAGCAATGCGGAGCCAGGGCAGTGCAGAGAAGGCCCGGAAGCAGAGCCCGGAGCCTTTGGAGGCTGCAAGCCTTAAATATCAGCCCCTGCAGCAGCCCAGATGCAGGTGCCACAGTTGCCAAGGCTGTCGTGGCCTTGAGAGCGGGAAGGTGGATTTTGCATCCCTGTGGTCTGATGGCGGCTCTGGAGCCAGGAGTCCCTGTGGCTGCAGCAGGAAGGGTGGCTGAAAGTTTCCTGCCTTGCTTTGGTGGCATGGCTGCAGGGGCCAGTGCAGTGAGAGCCCCCTCTGTGCTGGTGACAGCTCAGCTCTTGGGGATGCCGCTGTGGCCCAGCCCAGGAGCAGCAGCAGTGGCCAGCGGCAGCAGTGGTGTCAGTGGGACCCCCTGTGCACAGGGACCCCCAGCCGCGGGGTGGCCGTGGCAGCAGCCCCAGGGAGCTCCAGCCCCGGGATCCCGGAACAAGTGGAAATCCCAACTGTGCAAACGCTGCCTGTGCCCAAAGGAATGACAAAGAGAAGTGAGGTTTAAAAAGAAGCCGTATTTATTTGCCAAAGATGGCCAAACTCTAGGATTTACAGAACACCTTTCATTACAACAATCCTTAGAACAACAACAACAACAATAACAATCTACAGGATTTATTTACATGGGATCCTAGGGACTAACAATCTTCAAAACATATTTACAGAGAACTACTAACCTAAGAACATATTTACAAAAATCTTCTAACTATTCAAACATATATACACAGGCGTAATATCTACGGCCGTCATCTCCATCAGTCCTGGAAGAAAGGAAGAAGCAAAGCTGGACTCTGCTGCCAGCACGGGGCCCAGCTGGGCTGGGAGCTGGGCCCCAGGGGCTGGGACAGGGCTGGCAGGGCTGCTGTGGCCCCAGGCAAACACAGGGCAGGCCAGGGCTGGTGCTTGTGCCAGCACAATCCAGGCCCCCTGCGGGCAGCGTGGCCCTGAGCGGGGCCATCCAGCCCAGCCCCAGCCTGGCGTCAGGGCAGCCACTGTGTCTGTGGGCAGGGCATGGGGAGCATCTGCCTGTCTTACTTGTGGGGCTCCAACTTCATCCAAGGACCATGGGCTCCTCCTCATCCTTCTCGTCCACTTCCATCTCCTCAATGTTCTCCTCTTCATCCACCTCCATGTCCTCGATGTTTTCCTCCGCATCTACATCCATGTCCTCAACCTGCTCTTCCACATCCACCTCCATCATTTCATCCTCATTCTGCCCCATGTCCACTTCCATCTCCTCCACATTGTCTCTGATAGTCTGCAAGAGACAGCACAATCTCACAGTGGGCTTCCTGTCCCACACCATCCATTGCCACGTGGCAGCAGCCTGCCCAAGCAGGCTGCCCCCTCCCTGGAATGGCACACTACCTCCACTGGAGCAGCAGTGCTCATCCTGCTGGGGTTGGTGCTCCAGAGCAGGCAGCAGGAAAATCCCAGGCAGCAGCAGCAACAGCTGAATGCTGACAGGCAGAGCGCAGAGCGAGCGCCAACTGAGCGCTGGCAGCAGGCAGAGTGTCTGCTGTGGTCGTTTCCAGGTGCTGGACGTTCCACCTGGAACACTGTGGGAGCTGTGATGTCACAGAAGTTTCAGGGCCGCGCCACACTGGGAGATGGGCATGGAAGGATGATCAAATCCTTGAATGGTTTGGCTAGGAAGGGACCCTAAAGATCATCTGGTTCCAAGCTGAGCAAGCTGCCAGCAGAGCAGGTTGCTGCGGCCCCTGTCCAACCTGGCCTTGGATGTTCCTTGGCATGGGGTATGCACAGCCTCTCTGCACTGGTCCCTGTGTCAGGGACAAGCACCCTGACAGGAAAGAACTTCTTCCCATCATGGAATGGATTCTCTCTCTTGCAGTTTGATCCCATTCCTCCTTGTTCTGTCACTTCAGTTCCTGACAAAGAGTCCTCTCCCACTTCCCTGTGGGTCAGGCTGTTCCTGCAGGGTCACACATGTGGCTGAAGCTGCAGGCAGGAGAGAGAGAAGCCAAGCTGCCAGCCAGAGCAAATGGGGAAAGTGACATGAAAGATGAGCGAAGAAGGAAAAAGTAGAGACATGCAAGGCATTGGGTTGGGTGGGCTGTGGCATTCATGCCTTTCATTAGAGGCCAGGTTCTCTGGTGCACTCAATGACTGTGTGATTGGGGCGTGTCCACAGTGAGCCCGTGTGAGCGACCTGCACTCCCAGAGGCCGGAGCACACTTGCTTCAAGTGCTGAAGAACGAGGCCAGAGACGGGTCTTTGTGTGGAACTCCAAACGCTGTGCATTGTGACGAAGAGGGTCCAGGGCCAGAGAGAAAATGAGGCTGGGGACTGAGGGTTTCATTCGCGGGGGAGAAGGGGTGAAGCACTGTAGTAAGCCAGGAGCAACAGGGGAGAAGAGAGGGGAGAAGGTTCTCTGGAGAGTACATATAAGGTAAACACAAAGTTGATGATACCAAGAAAACCTGTTGCATCATCATGAGCCTGCAAATGTCCGAGGGCAAGATCGTTGCATTCAGAGGGGAGTGTCTCACTTTGGTCATCTTTGCCCTGAGATATTAGAGTTCCAATGGCAGGCCCCTGGACCTCCACCAGACTGCCTCTTCCTGAGACTTCATTGCTGTGTTAGGAGCTCAGCAGTGCTGAAAGCAGAGCCCTGTCCTTTGGGATGGCAGTGGAAGTGGCCTGAGTGCACATTCAGAGCCACCTTCCAGGCTTCTGATGCCCCGACACCGCAAGGAAATTGGCAACGTGGCTTCTTTGAATGACATGTAGTCCTGTTTAATATCTGCAGCAAGTGGTGTGAAAGTGCTTTCTAAGGCTGCTCCTTGGGATCAGCTGTGAGGGGCGGAGGGCTGGCGTGAGTCCAGTGCTGTGTCCCACTGGGAGTAGCCCCACAGGCTCACGTGCACAGCAGGCAGTGCCAGAGGCCCTGGAGATCACAGCTGCCCTGCAGCCACCTTTGCAAAGGTGCTTTAAACATCAGCGGGTGCTGACTTTCCCCATGGAACCCTTGGTTCACTTGCTCTGGGGAATTTCTTTAGTCACGTATGTGGGATTTCCCACTGCCACCAGTGGAGTGTGGGGCTTTGGGGGCAGCTGCCCGGGTAGGGGCTGAGCTGGTGGCCCTGTTGGGCCCATGGTCCCCAGCAGCAGCACCCACAGGGCCCAAAGCCTCCCACCCCCTGCCCAGCAGAGCCTGCCCTGTCTGTCCTGCTGTCACCCGAGTGGGGGACAGGAGGCAGTGGCCGCTGCCAGCAGTAGGAATGCGGGCAGGGTGAGGATCCCCTGGCTTGGCTTTTGTCTCTTGAGCAATGCGGAGCCAGGGCAGTGCAGAGAAGGCCCGGAAGCAGAGCCCGGAGCCTTTGGAGGCTGCAAGCCTTAAATATCAGCCCCTGCAGCAGCCCAGATGCAGGTGCCACAGTTGCCAAGGCTGTCGTGGCCTTGAGAGCGGGAAGGTGGATTTTGCATCCCTGTGGTCTGATGGCGGCTCTGGAGCCAGGAGTCCCTGTGGCTGCAGCAGGAAGGGTGGCTGAAAGTTTCCTGCCTTGCTTTGGTGGCATGGCTGCAGGGGCCAGTGCAGTGAGAGCCCCCTCTGTGCTGGTGACAGCTCAGCTCTTGGGGACGCCGCTGTGCCCCAGCCCAGGAGCAGCAGCAGTGGCCAGCGGCAGCAGTGGTGTCAGTGGGACCCCCTGTGCACAGGGACCCCCAGCCGCGGGGTGGCCGTGGCAGCAGCCCCAGGGAGCTCCAGCCCCAGGATCCCGGAACAAGTGGAAATCCCAACTGTGCAAACGCTGCCTGTGCCCAAAGGAATGACAAAGAGAAGTGAGGTTTAAAAAGAAGCCGTATTTATTTGCCAAAGATGGCCAAACTCTAGGATTTACAGAACACCTTTCATTACAACAATCCTTAGAACAACAACAACAACAATAACAATCTACAGGATTTATTTACATGGGATCCTAGGGACTAACAATCTTCAAAACATATTTACAGAGAACTACTAACCTAAGAACATATTTACAAAAATCTTCTAACTATTCAAACATATATACACAGGCGTAATATCTACGGCCGTCATCTCCATCAGTCCTGGAAGAAAGGAAGAAGCAAAGCTGGACTCTGCTGCCAGCACGGGGCCCAGCTGGGCTGGGAGCTGGGCCCCAGGGGCTGGGACAGGGCTGGCAGGGCTGCTGTGGCCCCAGGCAAACACAGGGCAGGCCAGGGCTGGTGCTTGTGCCAGCACAATCCAGGCCCCCTGCGGGCAGCGTGTCCCTGAGCGGGGCCATCCAGCCCAGCCCCAGCCTGGCGTCAGGGCAGCCACTGTGTCTGTGGGCAGGGCATGGGGAGCATCTGCCTGTCTTACTTGTGGGGCTCCAACTTCATCCAAGGACCATGGGCTCCTCCTCATCCTTCTCGTCCACTTCCATCTCCTCAATGTTCTCCTCTTCATCCACCTCCATGTCCTCGATGTTTTCCTCCGCATCTACATCCATGTCCTCAACCTGCTCTTCCACATCCACCTCCATCATTTCATCCTCATTCTGCCCCATGTCCACTTCCATCTCCTCCACATTGTCTCTGATAGTCTGCAAGAGACAGCACAATCTCACAGTGGGCTTCCTGTCCCACACCATCCATTGCCACGTGGCAGCAGCCTGCTCAAGCAGGCTGCCCCCTCCCTGGAATGGCACAGTACCTCCACTGGAGCAGCAGTGCTCATCCTGCTGGGGTTGGTGCTCCAGAGCAGGCAGCAGGAAAATCCCAGGCAGCAGCAGCAACAGCTGAATGCTGACGGGCAGAGCGCAGAGCGAGCGCCAACTGAGCGCTGGCAGCAGGCAGAGTGTCTGCTGTGGTCGTTTCCAGGTGCTGGACGTTCCACCTGGAACACTGTGGGAGCTGTGATGTCACAGAAGTTTCAGGGCCGCGCCACACTGGGAGATGGGCATGGAAGGATGATCAAATCCTTGAATGGTTTGGCTAGGAAGGGACCCTAAAGATCATCTGGTTCCAAGCTGAGCAAGCTGCCAGCAGAGCAGGTTGCTGCGGCCCCTGTCCAACCTGGCCTTGGATGTTCCTTGGCATGGGGTGTGCACAGCCTCTCTGCACTGGTCCCTGTGTCAGGGACAAGCACCCTGACAGGAAAGAACTTCTTCCCATCATGGAATGGATTCCAGCTCTTGCAGTTTGATCCCATTCCTCCTTGTTCTGTCACTTCAGTTCCTGACAAAGAGTCCTCTCCCACTTCCCTGTGGGTCAGGCTGTTCCTGCAGGGTCACACATGTGGCTGAAGCTGCAGGCAGGAGAGAGAGAAGCCAAGCTGCCAGCCAGAGCAAATGGGGAAAGTGACATGAAAGATGAGCGAAGAAGGAAAAAGTAGAGACATGCAAGGCATTGGGTTGGGTGGGCTGTGGCATTCATGCCTTTCATTAGAGGCCAGGTTCTCTGGTGCACTCAATGACTGTGTGATTGGGGCGTGTCCACAGTGAGCCCGTGTGAGCGACCTGCACTCCCAGAGGCCGGAGCACACTTGCTTCAAGTGCTGATGAACGAGGCCAGAGACGGGTCTTTGTGTGGAACTCCAAACGCTGTGCATTGCGATGAAGAGGGTCCAGGGCCAGAGAGAAAATGAGGCTGGGGACTGAGGGTTTCATTCGCGGGGGAGAAGGGGTGAAGCACTGTAGTAAGCCAGGAGCAACAGGGGAGAAGAGAGGGGAGAAGGTTCTCTGGAGAGTACATATAAGGTAAACACAAAGTTGATGATACCAAGAAAACCTGTTGCATCATCATGAGCCTGCAAATGTCCGAGGGCAAGATCGTTGCATTCAGAGGGGAGTGTCTCACTTTGGTCATCTTTGCCCTGAGATATTAGAGTTCCAATGGCAGGCCCCTGGACCTCCACCAGACTGCCTCTTCCTGAGACTTCATTGCTGTGTTAGGAGCTCAGCAGTGCTGAAAGCAGAGCCCTGTCCTTTGGGATGGCAGTGGAAGTGGCCTGAGTGCACATTCAGAGCCACCTTCCAGGCTTCTGATGCCCCGACACCGCAAGGAAATTGGCAACGTGGCTTCTTTGAATGACATGTAGTCCTGTTTAATATCTGCAGCAAGTGGTGTGAAAGTGCTTTCTAAGGCTGCTCCTTGGGATCAGCTGTGAGGGGCGGAGGGCTGGCGTGAGTCCAGTGCTGTGTCCCACTGGGAGTAGCCCCACAGGCTCACGTGCACAGCAGGCAGTGCCAGAGGCCCTGGAGATCACAGCTGCCCTGCATCCACCTTTGCAAAGGTGCTTTAAACATCAGCGGGTGCTGACTTTCCCCATGGAACCCTTGGTTCACTTGCTCTGGGGAATTTCTTTAGTCACGTATGTGGGATTTCCCACTGCCACCAGTGATGGGGATGCTCAGGGAGTGTGGGGCTTTGGGGGCAGCTACCCGGGCAGGGGCTGAGCTGGGGGCCCTGTTGGGCCCATGGTCCCCAGCAGCAGCACCCACAGGGCCCAAAGCCTCCCACCCCCTGCCCAGCAGAGCCTGCCCTGTCTGTCCTGCTGTCACCCGAGTGGGGGACAGGAGGCAGTGGCCGCTGCCAGCAGTAGGAATGCGGGCAGGGTGAGGATCCCCTGGCTTGGCTTTTGTCTCTTGAGCAATGCGGAGCCAGGGCAGTGCAGAGAAGGCCCGGAAGCAGAGCCCGGAGCCTTTGGAGGCTGCAAGCCTTAAATATCAGCCCCTGCAGCAGCCCAGATGCAGGTGCCACAGTTGCCAAGGCTGTCGTGGCCTTGAGAGCGGGAAGGTGGATTTTGCATCCCTGTGGTCTGATGGCGGCTCTGGAGCCAGGAGTCCCTGTGGCTGCAGCAGGAAGGGTGGCTGAAAGTTTCCTGCCTTGCTTTGGTGGCATGGCTGCAGGGGCCAGTGCAGTGAGAGCCCCCTCTGTGCTGGTGACAGCTCAGCTCTTGGGGACGCCGCTGTGCCCCAGCCCAGGAGCAGCAGCAGTGGCCAGCGGCAGCAGTGGTGTCAGTGGGACCCCCTGTGCACAGGGACCCCCAGCCGCGGGGTGGCCGTGGCAGCAGCCCCAGGGAGCTCCAGCCCCAGGATCCCGGAACAAGTGGAAATCCCAACTGTGCAAACGCTGCCTGTGCCCAAAGGAATGACAAAGAGAAGTGAGGTTTAAAAAGAAGCCGTATTTATTTGCCAAAGATGGCCAAACTCTAGGATTTACAGAACACCTTTCATTACAACAATCCTTAGAACAACAACAACAACAATAACAATCTACAGGATTTATTTACATGGGATCCTAGGGACTAACAATCTTCAAAACATATTTACAGAGAACTACTAACCTAAGAACATATTTACAAAAATCTTCTAACTATTCAAACATATATACACAGGCGTAATATCTACGGCCGTCATCTCCATCAGTCCTGGAAGAAAGGAAGAAGCAAAGCTGGACTCTGCTGCCAGCACGGGGCCCAGCTGGGCTGGGAGCTGGGCCCCAGGGGCTGGGACAGGGCTGGCAGGGCTGCTGTGGCCCCAGGCAAACACAGGGCAGGCCAGGGCTGGTGCTTGTGCCAGCACAATCCAGGCCCCCTGCGGGCAGCGTGTCCCTGAGCGGGGCCATCCAGCCCAGCCCCAGCCTGGCGTCAGGGCAGCCACTGTGTCTGTGGGCAGGGCATGGGGAGCATCTGCCTGTCTTACTTGTGGGGCTCCAACTTCATCCAAGGACCATGGGCTCCTCCTCATCCTTCTCGTCCACTTCCATCTCCTCAATGTTCTCCTCTTCATCCACCTCCATGTCCTCGATGTTTTCCTCCGCATCTACATCCATGTCCTCAACCTGCTCTTCCACATCCACCTCCATCATTTCATCCTCATTCTGCCCCATGTCCACTTCCATCTCCTCCACATTGTCTCTGATAGTCTGCAAGAGACAGCACAATCTCACAGTGGGCTTCCTGTCCCACACCATCCATTGCCACGTGGCAGCAGCCTGCTCAAGCAGGCTGCCCCCTCCCTGGAATGGCACAGTACCTCCACTGGAGCAGCAGTGCTCATCCTGCTGGGGTTGGTGCTCCAGAGCAGGCAGCAGGAAAATCCCAGGCAGCAGCAGCAACAGCTGAATGCTGACGGGCAGAGCGCAGAGCGAGCGCCAACTGAGCGCTGGCAGCAGGCAGAGTGTCTGCTGTGGTCGTTTCCAGGTGCTGGACGTTCCACCTGGAACACTGTGGGAGCTGTGATGTCACAGAAGTTTCAGGGCCGCGCCACACTGGGAGATGGGCATGGAAGGATGATCAAATCCTTGAATGGTTTGGCTAGGAAGGGACCCTAAAGATCATCTGGTTCCAAGCTGAGCAAGCTGCCAGCAGAGCAGGTTGCTGCGGCCCCTGTCCAACCTGGCCTTGGATGTTCCTTGGCATGGGGTATGCACAGCCTCTCTGCACTGGTCCCTGTGTCAGGGACAAGCACCCTGACAGGAAAGAACTTCTTCCCATCATGGAATGGATTCCAGCTCTTGCAGTTTGATCCCATTCCTCCTTGTTCTGTCACTTCAGTTCCTGACAAAGAGTCCTCTCCCACTTCCCTGTGGGTCAGGCTGTTCCTGCAGGGTCACACATGTGGCTGAAGCTGCAGGCAGGAGAGAGAGAAGCCAAGCTGCCAGCCAGAGCAAATGGGGAAAGTGACATGAAAGATGACCGAAGAAGGAAAAAGTAGAGACATGCAAGGCATTGGGTTGGGTGGGCTGTGGCATTCATGCCTTTCATTAGAGGCCAGGTTCTCTGGTGCACTCAATGACTGTGTGATTGGGGCGTGTCCACAGTGAGCCCGTGTGAGCGACCTGCACTCCCAGAGGCCGGAGCACACTTGCTTCAAGTGCTGATGAACGAGGCCAGAGACGGGTCTTTGTGTGGAACTCCAAACGCTGTGCATTGCGATGAAGAGGGTCCAGGGCCAGAGAGAAAATGAGGCTGGGGACTGAGGGTTTCATTCGCGGGGGAGAAGGGGTGAAGCACTGTAGTAAGCCAGGAGCAACAGGGGAGAAGAGAGGGGAGAAGGTTCTCTGGAGAGTACATATAAGGTAAACACAAAGTTGATGATACCAAGAAAACCTGTTGCATCATCATGAGCCTGCAAATGTCCGAGGGCAAGATCGTTGCATTCAGAGGGGAGTGTCTCACTTTGGTCATCTTTGCCC
Organism: Passer domesticus; assembly: GCF_036417665.1. Taxonomy (NCBI): domain Eukaryota; kingdom Metazoa; phylum Chordata; class Aves; order Passeriformes; family Passeridae; genus Passer; species Passer domesticus. The sequence goes on along the minus strand of NC_087493.1, from coordinate 524,991 downwards.
TGAGATATTAGAGTTCCAATGGCAGGCCCCTGGACCTCCACCAGACTGCCTCTTCCTGAGACTTCATTGCTGTGTTAGGAGCTCAGCAGTGCTGAAAGCAGAGCCCTGTCCTTTGGGATGGCAGTGGAAGTGGCCTGAGTGCACATTCAGAGCCACCTTCCAGGCTTCTGATGCCCCGACACCGCAAGGAAATTGGCAACGTGGCTTCTTTGAATGACATGTAGTCCTGTTTAATATCTGCAGCAAGTGGTGTGAAAGTGCTTTCTAAGGCTGCTCCTTGGGATCAGCTGTGAGGGGCGGAGGGCTGGCGTGAGTCCAGTGCTGTGTCCCACTGGGAGTAGCCCCACAGGCTCACGTGCACAGCAGGCAGTGCCAGAGGCCCTGGAGATCACAGCTGCCCTGCAGCCACCTTTGCAAAGGTGCTTTAAACATCAGCGGGTGCTGACTTTCCCCATGGAACCCTTGGTTCACTTGCTCTGGGGAATTTCTTTAGTCACGTATGTGGGATTTCCCACTGCCACCAGTGGAGTGTGGGGCTTTGGGGGCAGCTGCCCGGGTAGGGGCTGAGCTGGTGGCCCTGTTGGGCCCATGGTCCCCAGCAGCAGCACCCACAGGGCCCAAAGCCTCCCACCCCCTGCCCAGCAGAGCCTGCCCTGTCTGTCCTGCTGTCACCCGAGTGGGGGACAGGAGGCAGTGGCCGCTGCCAGCAGTAGGAATGCGGGCAGGGTGAGGATCCCCTGGCTTGGCTTTTGTCTCTTGAGCAATGCGGAGCCAGGGCAGTGCAGAGCAGGCCCGGAAGCAGAGCCCAGAGCCTTTGGAGGCTGCAAGCCTTAAACATCAGCCCCTGCAGCAGCCCAGATGCAGGTGCCACAGTTGCCAAGGCTGTCGTGGCCTTGAGAGCGGGAAGGTGGATTTTGCATCCCTGTGGTCTGATGGCGGCTCTGGAGCCAGGAGTCCCTGTGGCTGCAGCAGGAAGGGTGGCTGAAAGTTTCCTGCCTTGCTTTGGTGGCATGGCTGCAGGGGCCAGTGCAGTGAGAGCCCCCTCTGTGCTGGTGACAGCTCAGCTCTTGGGGATGCCGCTGTGGCCCAGCCCAGGAGCAGCAGCAGTGGCCAGCGGCAGCAGTGGTGTCAGTGGGACCCCCTGTGCACAGGGACCCCCAGCCGCGGGGTGGCCGTGGCAGCAGCCCCAGGGAGCTCCAGCCCCGGGATCCCGGAACAAGTGGAAATCCCAACTGTGCAAACGCTGCCTGTGCCCAAAGGAATGACAAAGAGAAGTGAGGTTTAAAAAGAAGCCGTATTTATTTGCCAAAGATGGCCAAACTCTAGGATTTACAGAACACCTTTCATTACAACAATCCTTAGAACAACAACAACAACAATAACAATCTACAGGATTTATTTACATGGGATCCTAGGGACTAACAATCTTCAAAACATATTTACAGAGAACTACTAACCTAAGAACATATTTACAAAAATCTTCTAACTATTCAAACATATATACACAGGCGTAATATCTACGGCCGTCATCTCCATCAGTCCTGGAAGAAAGGAAGAAGCAAAGCTGGACTCTGCTGCCAGCACGGGGCCCAGCTGGGCTGGGAGTTGGGCCCCAGGGGCTGGGACAGGGCTGGCAGGGCTGCTGTGGCCCCAGGCAAACACAGGGCAGGCCAGGGCTGGTGCTTGTGCCAGCACAATCCAGGCCCCCTGCGGGCAGCGTGTCCCTGAGCGGGGCCATCCAGCCCAGCCCCAGCCTGGCGTCAGGGCAGCCACTGTGTCTGTGGGCAGGGCATGGGGAGCATCTGCCTGTCTTACTTGTGGGGCTCCAACTTCATCCAAGGACCATGGGCTCCTCCTCATCCTTCTCGTCCACTTCCATCTCCTCAATGTTCTCCTCTTCATCCACCTCCATGTCCTCGATGTTTTCCTCCGCATCTACATCCATGTCCTCAACCTGCTCTTCCACATCCACCTCCATCATTTCATCCTCATTCTGCCCCATGTCCACTTCCATCTCCTCCACATTGTCTCTGATAGTCTGCAAGAGACAGCACAATCTCACAGTGGGCTTCCTGTCCCACACCATCCATTGCCACGTGGCAGCAGCCTGCTCAAGCAGGCTGCCCCCTCCCTGGAATGGCACAGTACCTCCACTGGAGCAGCAGTGCTCATCCTGCTGGGGTTGGTGCTCCAGAGCAGGCAGCAGGAAAATCCCAGGCAGCAGCAGCAACAGCTGAATGCTGACGGGCAGAGCGCAGAGCGAGCGCCAACTGAGCGCTGGCAGCAGGCAGAGTGTCTGCTGTGGTCGTTTCCAGGTGCTGGACGTTCCACCTGGAACACTGTGGGAGCTGTGATGTCACAGAAGTTTCAGGGCCGCGCCACACTGGGAGATGGGCATGGAAGGATGATCAAATCCTTGAATGGTTTGGCTAGGAAGGGACCCTAAAGATCATCTGGTTCCAAGCTGAGCAAGCTGCCAGCAGAGCAGGTTGCTGCGGCCCCTGTCCAACCTGGCCTTGGATGTTCCTTGGCATGGGGTGTGCACAGCCTCTCTGCACTGGTCCCTGTGTCAGGGACAAGCACCCTGACAGGAAAGAACTTCTTCCCATCATGGAATGGATTCCAGCTCTTGCAGTTTGATCCCATTCCTCCTTGTTCTGTCACTTCAGTTCCTGACAAAGAGTCCTCTCCCACTTCCCTGTGGGTCAGGCTGTTCCTGCAGGGTCACACATGTGGCTGAAGCTGCAGGCAGGAGAGAGAGAAGCCAAGCTGCCAGCCAGAGCAAATGGGGAAAGTGACATGAAAGATGAGCGAAGAAGGAAAAAGTAGAGACATGCAAGGCATTGGGTTGGGTGGGCTGTGGCATTCATGCCTTTCATTAGAGGCCAGGTTCTCTGGTGCACTCAATGACTGTGTGATTGGGGCGTGTCCACAGTGAGCCCGTGTGAGCGACCTGCACTCCCAGAGGCCGGAGCACACTTGCTTCAAGTGCTGATGAACGAGGCCAGAGACGGGTCTTTGTGTGGAACTCCAAACGCTGTGCATTGCGATGAAGAGGGTCCAGGGCCAGAGAGAAAATGAGGCTGGGGACTGAGGGTTTCATTCGCGGGGGAGAAGGGGTGAAGCACTGTAGTAAGCCAGGAGCAACAGGGGAGAAGAGAGGGGAGAAGGTTCTCTGGAGAGTACATATAAGGTAAACACAAAGTTGATGATACCAAGAAAACCTGTTGCATCATCATGAGCCTGCAAATGTCCGAGGGCAAGATCGTTGCATTCAGAGGGGAGTGTCTCACTTTGGTCATCTTTGCCCTGAGATATTAGAGTTCCAATGGCAGGCCCCTGGACCTCCACCAGACTGCCTCTTCCTGAGACTTCATTGCTGTGTTAGGAGCTCAGCAGTGCTGAAAGCAGAGCCCTGTCCTTTGGGATGGCAGTGGAAGTGGCCTGAGTGCACATTCAGAGCCACCTTCCAGGCTTCTGATGCCCCGACACCGCAAGGAAATTGGCAACGTGGCTTCTTTGAATGACATGTAGTCCTGTTTAATATCTGCAGCAAGTGGTGTGAAAGTGCTTTCTAAGGCTGCTCCTTGGGATCAGCTGTGAGGGGCGGAGGGCTGGCGTGAGTCCAGTGCTGTGTCCCACTGGGAGTAGCCCCACAGGCTCACGTGCACAGCAGGCAGTGCCAGAGGCCCTGGAGATCACAGCTGCCCTGCATCCACCTTTGCAAAGGTGCTTTAAACATCAGCGGGTGCTGACTTTCCCCATGGAACCCTTGGTTCACTTGCTCTGGGGAATTTCTTTAGTCACGTATGTGGGATTTCCCACTGCCACCAGTAATGGGGATGCTCAGGGAGTGTGGGGCTTTGGGGGCAGCTACCCGGGCAGGGGCTGAGCTGGGGGCCCTGTTGGGCCCATGGTCCCCAGCAGCAGCACCCACAGGGCCCAAAGCCTCCCACCCCCTGCCCAGCAGAGCCTGCCCTGTCTGTCCTGCTGTCACCCGAGTGGGGGACAGGAGGCAGTGGCCGCTGCCAGCAGTAGGAATGCGGGCAGGGTGAGGATCCCCTGGCTTGGCTTTTGTCTCTTGAGCAATGCGGAGCCAGGGCAGTGCAGAGAAGGCCCGGAAGCAGAGCCCGGAGCCTTTGGAGGCTGCAAGCCTTAAATATCAGCCCCTGCAGCAGCCCAGATGCAGGTGCCACAGTTGCCAAGGCTGTCGTGGCCTTGAGAGCGGGAAGGTGGATTTTGCATCCCTGTGGTCTGATGGCGGCTCTGGAGCCAGGAGTCACTGTGGCTGCAGCAGGAAGGGTGGCTGAAAGTTTCCTGCCTTGCTTTGGTGGCATGGCTGCAGGGGCCAGTGCAGTGAGAGCCCCCTCTGTGCTGGTGACAGCTCAGCTCTTGGGGACGCCGCTGTGCCCCAGCCCAGGAGCAGCAGCAGTGGCCAGCGGCAGCAGTGGTGTCAGTGGGACCCCCTGTGCACAGGGACCCCCAGCCGCGGGGTGGCCGTGGCAGCAGCCCCAGGGAGCTCCAGCCCCAGGATCCCGGAACAAGTGGAAATCCCAACTGTGCAAACGCTGCCTGTGCCCAAAGGAATGACAAAGAGAAGTGAGGTTTAAAAAGAAGCCGTATTTATTTGCCAAAGATGGCCAAACTCTAGGATTTACAGAACACCTTTCATTACAACAATCCTTAGAACAACAACAACAACAATAACAATCTACAGGATTTATTTACATGGGATCCTAGGGACTAACAATCTTCAAAACATATTTACAGAGAACTACTAACCTAAGAACATATTTACAAAAATCTTCTAACTATTCAAACATATATACACAGGCGTAATATCTACGGCCGTCATCTCCATCAGTCCTGGAAGAAAGGAAGAAGCAAAGCTGGACTCTGCTGCCAGCACGGGGCCCAGCTGGGCTGGGAGCTGGGCCCCAGGGGCTGGGACAGGGCTGGCAGGGCTGCTGTGGCCCCAGGCAAACACAGGGCAGGCCAGGGCTGGTGCTTGTGCCAGCACAATCCAGGCCCCCTGCGGGCAGCGTGTCCCTGAGCGGGGCCATCCAGCCCAGCCCCAGCCTGGCGTCAGGGCAGCCACTGTGTCTGTGGGCAGGGCATGGGGAGCATCTGCCTGTCTTACTTGTGGGGCTCCAACTTCATCCAAGGACCATGGGCTCCTCCTCATCCTTCTCGTCCACTTCCATCTCCTCAATGTTCTCCTCTTCATCCACCTCCATGTCCTCGATGTTTTCCTCCGCATCTACATCCATGTCCTCAACCTGCTCTTCCACATCCACCTCCATCATTTCATCCTCATTCTGCCCCATGTCCACTTCCATCTCCTCCACATTGTCTCTGATAGTCTGCAAGAGACAGCACAATCTCACAGTGGGCTTCCTGTCCCACACCATCCATTGCCACGTGGCAGCAGCCTGCTCAAGCAGGCTGCCCCCTCCCTGGAATGGCACAGTACCTCCACTGGAGCAGCAGTGCTCATCCTGCTGGGGTTGGTGCTCCAGAGCAGGCAGCAGGAAAATCCCAGGCAGCAGCAGCAACAGCTGAATGCTGACGGGCAGAGCGCAGAGCGAGCGCCAACTGAGCGCTGGCAGCAGGCAGAGTGTCTGCTGTGGTCGTTTCCAGGTGCTGGACGTTCCACCTGGAACACTGTGGGAGCTGTGATGTCACAGAAGTTTCAGGGCCGCGCCACACTGGGAGATGGGCATGGAAGGATGATCAAATCCTTGAATGGTTTGGCTAGGAAGGGACCCTAAAGATCATCTGGTTCCAAGCTGAGCAAGCTGCCAGCAGAGCAGGTTGCTGCGGCCCCTGTCCAACCTGGCCTTGGATGTTCCTTGGCATGGGGTATGCACAGCCTCTCTGCACTGGTCCCTGTGTCAGGGACAAGCACCCTGACAGGAAAGAACTTCTTCCCATCATGGAATGGATTCTCTCTCTTGCAGTTTGATCCCATTCCTCCTTGTTCTGTCACTTCAGTTCCTGACAAAGAGTCCTCTCCCACTTCCCTGTGGGTCAGGCTGTTCCTGCAGGGTCACACATGTGGCTGAAGCTGCAGGCAGGAGAGAGAGAAGCCAAGCTGCCAGCCAGAGCAAATGGGGAAAGTGACATGAAAGATGAGCGAAGAAGGAAAAAGTAGAGACATGCAAGGCATTGGGTTGGGTGGGCTGTGGCATTCATGCCTTTCATTAGAGGCCAGGTTCTCTGGTGCACTCAATGACTGTGTGATTGGGGCGTGTCCACAGTGAGCCCGTGTGAGCGACCTGCACTCCCAGAGGCCGGAGCACACTTGCTTCAAGTGCTGATGAACGAGGCCAGAGACGGGTCTTTGTGTGGAACTCCAAACGCTGTGCATTGCGATGAAGAGGGTCCAGGGCCAGAGAGAAAATGAGGCTGGGGACTGAGGGTTTCATTCGCGGGGGAGAAGGGGTGAAGCACTGTAGTAAGCCAGGAGCAACAGGGGAGAAGAGAGGGGAGAAGGTTCTCTGGAGAGTACATATAAGGTAAACACAAAGTTGATGATACCAAGAAAACCTGTTGCATCATCATGAGCCTGCAAATGTCCGAGGGCAAGATCGTTGCATTCAGAGGGGAGTGTCTCACTTTGGTCATCTTTGCCCTGAGATATTAGAGTTCCAATGGCAGGCCCCTGGACCTCCACCAGACTGCCTCTTCCTGAGACTTCATTGCTGTGTTAGGAGCTCAGCAGTGCTGAAAGCAGAGCCCTGTCCTTTGGGATGGCAGTGGAAGTGGCCTGAGTGCACATTCAGAGCCACCTTCCAGGCTTCTGATGCCCCGACACCGCAAGGAAATTGGCAACGTGGCTTCTTTGAATGACATGTAGTCCTGTTTAATATCTGCAGCAAGTGGTGTGAAAGTGCTTTCTAAGGCTGCTCCTTGGGATCAGCTGTGAGGGGCGGAGGGCTGGCGTGAGTCCAGTGCTGTGTCCCACTGGGAGTAGCCCCACAGGCTCACGTGCACAGCAGGCAGTGCCAGAGGCCCTGGAGATCACAGCTGCCCTGCAGCCACCTTTGCAAAGGTGCTTTAAACATCAGCGGGTGCTGACTTTCCCCATGGAACCCTTGGTTCACTTGCTCTGGGGAATTTCTTTAGTCACGTATGTGGGATTTCCCACTGCCACCAGTGGAGTGTGGGGCTTTGGGGGCAGCTGCCCGGGTAGGGGCTGAGCTGGTGGCCCTGTTGGGCCCATGGTCCCCAGCAGCAGCACCCACAGGGCCCAAAGCCTCCCACCCCCTGCCCAGCAGAGCCTGCCCTGTCTGTCCTGCTGTCACCCGAGTGGGGGACAGGAGGCAGTGGCCGCTGCCAGCAGTAGGAATGCGGGCAGGGTGAGGATCCCCTGGCTTGGCTTTTGTCTCTTGAGCAATGCGGAGCCAGGGCAGTGCAGAGCAGGCCCGGAAGCAGAGCCCAGAGCCTTTGGAGGCTGCAAGCCTTAAACATCAGCCCCTGCAGCAGCCCAGATGCAGGTGCCACAGTTGCCAAGGCTGTCGTGGCCTTGAGAGCGGGAAGGTGGATTTTGCATCCCTGTGGTCTGATGGCGGCTCTGGAGCCAGGAGTCCCTGTGGCTGCAGCAGGAAGGGTGGCTGAAAGTTTCCTGCCTTGCTTTGGTGGCATGGCTGCAGGGGCCAGTGCAGTGAGAGCCCCCTCTGTGCTGGTGACAGCTCAGCTCTTGGGGATGCCGCTGTGGCCCAGCCCAGGAGCAGCAGCAGTGGCCAGCGGCAGCAGTGGTGTCAGTGGGACCCCCTGTGCACAGGGACCCCCAGCCGCGGGGTGGCCGTGGCAGCAGCCCCAGGGAGCTCCAGCCCCGGGATCCCGGAACAAGTGGAAATCCCAACTGTGCAAACGCTGCCTGTGCCCAAAGGAATGACAAAGAGAAGTGAGGTTTAAAAAGAAGCCGTATTTATTTGCCAAAGATGGCCAAACTCTAGGATTTACAGAACACCTTTCATTACAACAATCCTTAGAACAACAACAACAACAATAACAATCTACAGGATTTATTTACATGGGATCCTAGGGACTAACAATCTTCAAAACATATTTACAGAGAACTACTAACCTAAGAACATATTTACAAAAATCTTCTAACTATTCAAACATATATACACAGGCGTAATATCTACGGCCGTCATCTCCATCAGTCCTGGAAGAAAGGAAGAAGCAAAGCTGGACTCTGCTGCCAGCACGGGGCCCAGCTGGGCTGGGAGTTGGGCCCCAGGGGCTGGGACAGGGCTGGCAGGGCTGCTGTGGCCCCAGGCAAACACAGGGCAGGCCAGGGCTGGTGCTTGTGCCAGCACAATCCAGGCCCCCTGCGGGCAGCGTGTCCCTGAGCGGGGCCATCCAGCCCAGCCCCAGCCTGGCGTCAGGGCAGCCACTGTGTCTGTGGGCAGGGCATGGGGAGCATCTGCCTGTCTTACTTGTGGGGCTCCAACTTCATCCAAGGACCATGGGCTCCTCCTCATCCTTCTCGTCCACTTCCATCTCCTCAATGTTCTCCTCTTCATCCACCTCCATGTCCTCGATGTTTTCCTCCGCATCTACATCCATGTCCTCAACCTGCTCTTCCACATCCACCTCCATCATTTCATCCTCATTCTGCCCCATGTCCACTTCCATCTCCTCCACATTGTCTCTGATAGTCTGCAAGAGACAGCACAATCTCACAGTGGGCTTCCTGTCCCACACCATCCATTGCCACGTGGCAGCAGCCTGCTCAAGCAGGCTGCCCCCTCCCTGGAATGGCACAGTACCTCCACTGGAGCAGCAGTGCTCATCCTGCTGGGGTTGGTGCTCCAGAGCAGGCAGCAGGAAAATCCCAGGCAGCAGCAGCAACAGCTGAATGCTGACGGGCAGAGCGCAGAGCGAGCGCCAACTGAGCGCTGGCAGCAGGCAGAGTGTCTGCTGTGGTCGTTTCCAGGTGCTGGACGTTCCACCTGGAACACTGTGGGAGCTGTGATGTCACAGAAGTTTCAGGGCCGCGCCACACTGGGAGATGGGCATGGAAGGATGATCAAATCCTTGAATGGTTTGGCTAGGAAGGGACCCTAAAGATCATCTGGTTCCAAGCTGAGCAAGCTGCCAGCAGAGCAGGTTGCTGCGGCCCCTGTCCAACCTGGCCTTGGATGTTCCTTGGCATGGGGTGTGCACAGCCTCTCTGCACTGGTCCCTGTGTCAGGGACAAGCACCCTGACAGGAAAGAACTTCTTCCCATCATGGAATGGATTCCAGCTCTTGCAGTTTGATCCCATTCCTCCTTGTTCTGTCACTTCAGTTCCTGACAAAGAGTCCTCTCCCACTTCCCTGTGGGTCAGGCTGTTCCTGCAGGGTCACACATGTGGCTGAAGCTGCAGGCAGGAGAGAGAGAAGCCAAGCTGCCAGCCAGAGCAAATGGGGAAAGTGACATGAAAGATGAGCGAAGAAGGAAAAAGTAGAGACATGCAAGGCATTGGGTTGGGTGGGCTGTGGCATTCATGCCTTTCATTAGAGGCCAGGTTCTCTGGTGCACTCAATGACTGTGTGATTGGGGCGTGTCCACAGTGAGCCCGTGTGAGCGACCTGCACTCCCAGAGGCCGGAGCACACTTGCTTCAAGTGCTGATGAACGAGGCCAGAGACGGGTCTTTGTGTGGAACTCCAAACGCTGTGCATTGCGATGAAGAGGGTCCAGGGCCAGAGAGAAAATGAGGCTGGGGACTGAGGGTTTCATTCGCGGGGGAGAAGGGGTGAAGCACTGTAGTAAGCCAGGAGCAACAGGGGAGAAGAGAGGGGAGAAGGTTCTCTGGAGAGTACATATAAGGTAAACACAAAGTTGATGATACCAAGAAAACCTGTTGCATCATCATGAGCCTGCAAATGTCCGAGGGCAAGATCGTTGCATTCAGAGGGGAGTGTCTCACTTTGGTCATCTTTGCCCTGAGATATTAGAGTTCCAATGGCAGGCCCCTGGACCTCCACCAGACTGCCTCTTCCTGAGACTTCATTGCTGTGTTAGGAGCTCAGCAGTGCTGAAAGCAGAGCCCTGTCCTTTGGGATGGCAGTGGAAGTGGCCTGAGTGCACATTCAGAGCCACCTTCCAGGCTTCTGATGCCCCGACACCGCAAGGAAATTGGCAACGTGGCTTCTTTGAATGACATGTAGTCCTGTTTAATATCTGCAGCAAGTGGTGTGAAAGTGCTTTCTAAGGCTGCTCCTTGGGATCAGCTGTGAGGGGCGGAGGGCTGGCGTGAGTCCAGTGCTGTGTCCCACTGGGAGTAGCCCCACAGGCTCACGTGCACAGCAGGCAGTGCCAGAGGCCCTGGAGATCACAGCTGCCCTGCATCCACCTTTGCAAAGGTGCTTTAAACATCAGCGGGTGCTGACTTTCCCCATGGAACCCTTGGTTCACTTGCTCTGGGGAATTTCTTTAGTCACGTATGTGGGATTTCCCACTGCCACCAGTAATGGGGATGCTCAGGGAGTGTGGGGCTTTGGGGGCAGCTACCCGGGCAGGGGCTGAGCTGGGGGCCCTGTTGGGCCCATGGTCCCCAGCAGCAGCACCCACAGGGCCCAAAGCCTCCCACCCCCTGCCCAGCAGAGCCTGCCCTGTCTGTCCTGCTGTCACCCGAGTGGGGGACAGGAGGCAGTGGCCGCTGCCAGCAGTAGGAATGCGGGCAGGGTGAGGATCCCCTGGCTTGGCTTTTGTCTCTTGAGCAATGCGGAGCCAGGGCAGTGCAGAGAAGGCCCGGAAGCAGAGCCCGGAGCCTTTGGAGGCTGCAAGCCTTAAATATCAGCCCCTGCAGCAGCCCAGATGCAGGTGCCACAGTTGCCAAGGCTGTCGTGGCCTTGAGAGCGGGAAGGTGGATTTTGCATCCCTGTGGTCTGATGGCGGCTCTGGAGCCAGGAGTCACTGTGGCTGCAGCAGGAAGGGTGGCTGAAAGTTTCCTGCCTTGCTTTGGTGGCATGGCTGCAGGGGCCAGTGCAGTGAGAGCCCCCTCTGTGCTGGTGACAGCTCAGCTCTTGGGGACGCCGCTGTGCCCCAGCCCAGGAGCAGCAGCAGTGGCCAGCGGCAGCAGTGGTGTCAGTGGGACCCCCTGTGCACAGGGACCCCCAGCCGCGGGGTGGCCGTGGCAGCAGCCCCAGGGAGCTCCAGCCCCAGGATCCCGGAACAAGTGGAAATCCCAACTGTGCAAACGCTGCCTGTGCCCAAAGGAATGACAAAGAGAAGTGAGGTTTAAAAAGAAGCCGTATTTATTTGCCAAAGATGGCCAAACTCTAGGATTTACAGAACACCTTTCATTACAACAATCCTTAGAACAACAACAACAACAATAACAATCTACAGGATTTATTTACATGGGATCCTAGGGACTAACAATCTTCAAAACATATTTACAGAGAACTACTAACCTAAGAACATATTTACAAAAATCTTCTAACTATTCAAACATATATACACAGGCGTAATATCTACGGCCGTCATCTCCATCAGTCCTGGAAGAAAGGAAGAAGCAAAGCTGGACTCTGCTGCCAGCACGGGGCCCAGCTGGGCTGGGAGCTGGGCCCCAGGGGCTGGGACAGGGCTGGCAGGGCTGCTGTGGCCCCAGGCAAACACAGGGCAGGCCAGGGCTGGTGCTTGTGCCAGCACAATCCAGGCCCCCTGCGGGCAGCGTGTCCCTGAGCGGGGCCATCCAGCCCAGCCCCAGCCTGGCGTCAGGGCAGCCACTGTGTCTGTGGGCAGGGCATGGGGAGCATCTGCCTGTCTTACTTGTGGGGCTCCAACTTCATCCAAGGACCATGGGCTCCTCCTCATCCTTCTCGTCCACTTCCATCTCCTCAATGTTCTCCTCTTCATCCACCTCCATGTCCTCGATGTTTTCCTCCGCATCTACATCCATGTCCTCAACCTGCTCTTCCACATCCACCTCCATCATTTCATCCTCATTCTGCCCCATGTCCACTTCCATCTCCTCCACATTGTCTCTGATAGTCTGCAAGAGACAGCACAATCTCACAGTGGGCTTCCTGTCCCACACCATCCATTGCCACGTGGCAGCAGCCTGCTCAAGCAGGCTGCCCCCTCCCTGGAATGGCACAGTACCTCCACTGGAGCAGCAGTGCTCATCCTGCTGGGGTTGGTGCTCCAGAGCAGGCAGCAGGAAAATCCCAGGCAGCAGCAGCAACAGCTGAATGCTGACGGGCAGAGCGCAGAGCGAGCGCCAACTGAGCGCTGGCAGCAGGCAGAGTGTCTGCTGTGGTCGTTTCCAGGTGCTGGACGTTCCACCTGGAACACTGTGGGAGCTGTGATGTCACAGAAGTTTCAGGGCCGCGCCACACTGGGAGATGGGCATGGAAGGATGATCAAATCCTTGAATGGTTTGGCTAGGAAGGGACCCTAAAGATCATCTGGTTCCAAGCTGAGCAAGCTGCCAGCAGAGCAGGTTGCTGCGGCCCCTGTCCAACCTGGCCTTGGATGTTCCTTGGCATGGGGTATGCACAGCCTCTCTGCACTGGTCCCTGTGTCAGGGACAAGCACCCTGACAGGAAAGAACTTCTTCCCATCATGGAATGGATTCTCTCTCTTGCAGTTTGATCCCATTCCTCCTTGTTCTGTCACTTCAGTTCCTGACAAAGAGTCCTCTCCCACTTCCCTGTGGGTCAGGCTGTTCCTGCAGGGTCACACATGTGGCTGAAGCTGCAGGCAGGAGAGAGAGAAGCCAAGCTGCCAGCCAGAGCAAATGGGGAAAGTGACATGAAAGATGAGCGAAGAAGGAAAAAGTAGAGACATGCAAGGCATTGGGTTGGGTGGGCTGTGGCATTCATGCCTTTCATTAGAGGCCAGGTTCTCTGGTGCACTCAATGACTGTGTGATTGGGGCGTGTCCACAGTGAGCCCGTGTGAGCGACCTGCACTCCCAGAGGCCGGAGCACACTTGCTTCAAGTGCTGATGAACGAGGCCAGAGACGGGTCTTTGTGTGGAACTCCAAACGCTGTGCATTGCGATGAAGAGGGTCCAGGGCCAGAGAGAAAATGAGGCTGGGGACTGAGGGTTTCATTCGCGGGGGAGAAGGGGTGAAGCACTGTAGTAAGCCAGGAGCAACAGGGGAGAAGAGAGGGGAGAAGGTTCTCTGGAGAGTACATATAAGGTAAACACAAAGTTGATGATACCAAGAAAACCTGTTGCATCATCATGAGCCTGCAAATGTCCGAGGGCAAGATCGTTGCATTCAGAGGGGAGTGTCTCACTTTGGTCATCTTTGCCCTGAGATATTAGAGTTCCAATGGCAGGCCCCTGGACCTCCACCAGACTGCCTCTTCCTGAGACTTCATTGCTGTGTTAGGAGCTCAGCAGTGCTGAAAGCAGAGCCCTGTCCTTTGGGATGGCAGTGGAAGTGGCCTGAGTGCACATTCAGAGCCACCTTCCAGGCTTCTGATGCCCCGACACCGCAAGGAAATTGGCAACGTGGCTTCTTTGAATGACATGTAGTCCTGTTTAATATCTGCAGCAAGTGGTGTGAAAGTGCTTTCTAAGGCTGCTCCTTGGGATCAGCTGTGAGGGGCGGAGGGCTGGCGTGAGTCCAGTGCTGTGTCCCACTGGGAGTAGCCCCACAGGCTCACGTGCACAGCAGGCAGTGCCAGAGGCCCTGGAGATCACAGCTGCCCTGCAGCCACCTTTGCAAAGGTGCTTTAAACATCAGCGGGTGCTGACTTTCCCCATGGAACCCTTGGTTCACTTGCTCTGGGGAATTTCTTTAGTCACGTATGTGGGATTTCCCACTGCCACCAGTGGAGTGTGGGGCTTTGGGGGCAGCTGCCCGGGTAGGGGCTGAGCTGGTGGCCCTGTTGGGCCCATGGTCCCCAGCAGCAGCACCCACAGGGCCCAAAGCCTCCCACCCCCTGCCCAGCAGAGCCTGCCCTGTCTGTCCTGCTGTCACCCGAGTGGGGGACAGGAGGCAGTGGCCGCTGCCAGCAGTAGGAATGCGGGCAGGGTGAGGATCCCCTGGCTTGGCTTTTGTCTCTTGAGCAATGCGGAGCCAGGGCAGTGCAGAGCAGGCCCGGAAGCAGAGCCCAGAGCCTTTGGAGGCTGCAAGCCTTAAACATCAGCCCCTGCAGCAGCCCAGATGCAGGTGCCACAGTTGCCAAGGCTGTCGTGGCCTTGAGAGCGGGAAGGTGGATTTTGCATCCCTGTGGTCTGATGGCGGCTCTGGAGCCAGGAGTCCCTGTGGCTGCAGCAGGAAGGGTGGCTGAAAGTTTCCTGCCTTGCTTTGGTGGCATGGCTGCAGGGGCCAGTGCAGTGAGAGCCCCCTCTGTGCTGGTGACAGCTCAGCTCTTGGGGATGCCGCTGTGGCCCAGCCCAGGAGCAGCAGCAGTGGCCAGCGGCAGCAGTGGTGTCAGTGGGACCCCCTGTGCACAGGGACCCCCAGCCGCGGGGTGGCCGTGGCAGCAGCCCCAGGGAGCTCCAGCCCCGGGATCCCGGAACAAGTGGAAATCCCAACTGTGCAAACGCTGCCTGTGCCCAAAGGAATGACAAAGAGAAGTGAGGTTTAAAAAGAAGCCGTATTTATTTGCCAAAGATGGCCAAACTCTAGGATTTACAGAACACCTTTCATTACAACAATCCTTAGAACAACAACAACAACAATAACAATCTACAGGATTTATTTACATGGGATCCTAGGGACTAACAATCTTCAAAACATATTTACAGAGAACTACTAACCTAAGAACATATTTACAAAAATCTTCTAACTATTCAAACATATATACACAGGCGTAATATCTACGGCCGTCATCTCCATCAGTCCTGGAAGAAAGGAAGAAGCAAAGCTGGACTCTGCTGCCAGCACGGGGCCCAGCTGGGCTGGGAGTTGGGCCCCAGGGGCTGGGACAGGGCTGGCAGGGCTGCTGTGGCCCCAGGCAAACACAGGGCAGGCCAGGGCTGGTGCTTGTGCCAGCACAATCCAGGCCCCCTGCGGGCAGCGTGTCCCTGAGCGGGGCCATCCAGCCCAGCCCCAGCCTGGCGTCAGGGCAGCCACTGTGTCTGTGGGCAGGGCATGGGGAGCATCTGCCTGTCTTACTTGTGGGGCTCCAACTTCATCCAAGGACCATGGGCTCCTCCTCATCCTTCTCGTCCACTTCCATCTCCTCAATGTTCTCCTCTTCATCCACCTCCATGTCCTCGATGTTTTCCTCCGCATCTACATCCATGTCCTCAACCTGCTCTTCCACATCCACCTCCATCATTTCATCCTCATTCTGCCCCATGTCCACTTCCATCTCCTCCACATTGTCTCTGATAGTCTGCAAGAGACAGCACAATCTCACAGTGGGCTTCCTGTCCCACACCATCCATTGCCACGTGGCAGCAGCCTGCTCAAGCAGGCTGCCCCCTCCCTGGAATGGCACACTACCTCCACTGGAGCAGCAGTGCTCATCCTGCTGGGGTTGGTGCTCCAGAGCAGGCAGCAGGAAAATCCCAGGCAGCAGCAGCAACAGCTGAATGCTGACGGGCAGAGCGCAGAGCGAGCGCCAACTGAGCGCTGGCAGCAGGCAGAGTGTCTGCTGTGGTCGTTTCCAGGTGCTGGACGTTCCACCTGGAACACTGTGGGAGCTGTGATGTCACAGAAGTTTCAGGGCCGCGCCACACTGGGAGATGGGCATGGAAGGATGATCAAATCCTTGAATGGTTTGGCTAGGAAGGGACCCTAAAGATCATCTGGTTCCAAGCTGAGCAAGCTGCCAGCAGAGCAGGTTGCTGCGGCCCCTGTCCAACCTGGCCTTGGATGTTCCTTGGCATGGGGTGTGCACAGCCTCTCTGCACTGGTCCCTGTGTCAGGGACAAGCACCCTGACAGGAAAGAACTTCTTCCCATCATGGAATGGATTCCAGCTCTTGCAGTTTGATCCCATTCCTCCTTGTTCTGTCACTTCAGTTCCTGACAAAGAGTCCTCTCCCACTTCCCTGTGGGTCAGGCTGTTCCTGCAGGGTCACACATGTGGCTGAAGCTGCAGGCAGGAGAGAGAGAAGCCAAGCTGCCAGCCAGAGCAAATGGGGAAAGTGACATGAAAGATGAGCGAAGAAGGAAAAAGTAGAGACATGCAAGGCATTGGGTTGGGTGGGCTGTGGCATTCATGCCTTTCATTAGAGGCCAGGTTCTCTGGTGCACTCAATGACTGTGTGATTGGGGCGTGTCCACAGTGAGCCCGTGTGAGCGACCTGCACTCCCAGAGGCCGGAGCACACTTGCTTCAAGTGCTGATGAACGAGGCCAGAGACGGGTCTTTGTGTGGAACTCCAAACGCTGTGCATTGCGATGAAGAGGGTCCAGGGCCAGAGAGAAAATGAGGCTGGGGACTGAGGGTTTCATTCGCGGGGGAGAAGGGGTGAAGCACTGTAGTAAGCCAGGAGCAACAGGGGAGAAGAGAGGGGAGAAGGTTCTCTGGAGAGTACATATAAGGTAAACACAAAGTTGATGATACCAAGAAAACCTGTTGCATCATCATGAGCCTGCAAATGTCCGAGGGCAAGATCGTTGCATTCAGAGGGGAGTGTCTCACTTTGGTCATCTTTGCCCTGAGATATTAGAGTTCCAATGGCAGGCCCCTGGACCTCCACCAGACTGCCTCTTCCTGAGACTTCATTGCTGTGTTAGGAGCTCAGCAGTGCTGAAAGCAGAGCCCTGTCCTTTGGGATGGCAGTGGAAGTGGCCTGAGTGCACATTCAGAGCCACCTTCCAGGCTTCTGATGCCCCGACACCGCAAGGAAATTGGCAACGTGGCTTCTTTGAATGACATGTAGTCCTGTTTAATATCTGCAGCAAGTGGTGTGAAAGTGCTTTCTAAGGCTGCTCCTTGGGATCAGCTGTGAGGGGTGGAGGGCTGGCGTGAGTCCAGTGCTGTGTCCCACTGGGAGTAGCCCCACAGGCTCACGTGCAAAGCAGGCAGTGCCAGAGGCCCTGGAGATCACAGCTGCCCTGCAGCCACCTTTGCAAAGGTGCTTTAAACATCAGCGGGTGCTGACTTTCCCCATGGAACCCTTGGTTCACTTGCTCTGGGGAATTTCTTTAGTCACGTATGTGGGATTTCCCACTGCCACCAGTGGAGTGTGGGGCTTTGGGGGCAGCTGCCCGGGTAGGGGCTGAGCTGGTGGCCCTGTTGGGCCCATGGTCCCCAGCAGCAGCACCCACAGGGCCCAAAGCCTCCCACCCCCTGCCCAGCAGAGCCTGCCCTGTCTGTCCTGCTGTCACCCGAGTGGGGGACAGGAGGCAGTGGCCGCTGCCAGCAGTAGGAATGCGGGCAGGGTGAGGATCCCCTGGCTTGGCTTTTGTCTCTTGAGCAATGCGGAGCCAGGGCAGTGCAGAGCAGGCCCGGAAGCAGAGCCCAGAGCCTTTGGAGGCTGCAAGCCTTAAACATCAGCCCGTGCAGTAGCCCAGATGTAGGTGCCACAGTTGCCAAGGCTGTCGTGGCCTTGAGAGCGGGAAGGTGGATTTTGCATCCCTGTGGTCTGATGGCGGCTCTGGAGCCAGGAGTCCCTGTGGCTGCAGCAGAAAGGGTGGCTGAAAGTTTCCTGCCTTGCTTTGGTGGCATGGCTGCAGGGGCCAGTGCAGTGAGAGCCCCCTCTGTGCTGGTGACAGCTCAGCACTTGGGGACGCCGCTGTGGCCCAGCCCAGGAGCAGCAGCAGTGGCCAGCGGCAGCAGTGGTGTCAGTGGGACCCCCTGTGCACAGGGACCCCCAGCCGCGGGGTGGCCGTGGCAGCAGCCCCAGGGAGCTCCAGCCCCGGGATCCCGGAACAAGTGGAAATCCCAACTGTGCAAACGCTGCCTGTGCCCAAAGGAATGACAAAGAGAAGTGAGGTTTAAAAAGAAGCCGTATTTATTTGCCAAAGATGGCCAAACTCTAGGATTTACAGAACACCTTTCATTACAACAATCCTTAGAACAACAACAACAACAATAACAATCTACAGGATTTATTTACATGGGATCCTAGGGACTAACAATCTTCAAAACATATTTACAGAGAACTACTAACCTAAGAACATATTTACAAAAATCTTCTAACTATTCAAACATATATACACAGGCGTAATATCTACGGCCGTCATCTCCATCAGTCCTGGAAGAAAGGAAGAAGCAAAGCTGGACTCTGCTGCCAGCACGGGGCCCAGCTGGGCTGGGAGCTGGGCCCCAGGGGCTGGGACAGGGCTGGCAGGGCTGCTGTGGCCCCAGGCAAACACAGGGCAGGCCAGGGCTGGTGCTTGTGCCAGCACAATCCAGGCCCCCTGCGGGCAGCGTGTCCCTGAGCGGGGCCATCCAGCCCAGCCCCAGCCTGGCGTCAGGGCAGCCACTGTGTCTGTGGGCAGGGCATGGGGAGCATCTGCCTGTCTTACTTGTGGGGCTCCAACTTCATCCAAGGACCATGGGCTCCTCCTCATCCTTCTCGTCCACTTCCATCTCCTCAATGTTCTCCTCTTCATCCACCTCCATGTCCTCGATGTTTTCCTCCGCATCTACATCCATGTCCTCAACCTGCTCTTCCACATCCACCTCCATCATTTCATCCTCATTCTGCCCCATGTCCACTTCCATCTCCTCCACATTGTCTCTGATAGTCTGCAAGAGACAGCACAATCTCACAGTGGGCTTCCTGTCCCACACCATCCATTGCCACGTGGCAGCAGCCTGCTCAAGCAGGCTGCCCCCTCCCTGGAATGGCACACTACCTCCACTGGAGCAGCAGTGCTCATCCTGCTGGGGTTGGTGCTCCAGAGCAGGCAGCAGGAAAATCCCAGGCAGCAGCAGCAACAGCTGAATGCTGACGGGCAGAGCGCAGAGCGAGCGCCAACTGAGCGCTGGCAGCAGGCAGAGTGTCTGCTGTGGTCGTTTCCAGGTGCTGGACGTTCCACCTGGAACACTGTGGGAGCTGTGATGTCACAGAAGTTTCAGGGCCGCGCCACACTGGGAGATGGGCATGGAAGGATGATCAAATCCTTGAATGGTTTGGCTAGGAAGGGACCCTAAAGATCATCTGGTTCCAAGCTGAGCAAGCTGCCAGCAGAGCAGGTTGCTGCGGCCCCTGTCCAACCTGGCCTTGGATGTTCCTTGGCATGGGGTATGCACAGCCTCTCTGCACTGGTCCCTGTGTCAGGGACAAGCACCCTGACAGGAAAGAACTTCTTCCCATCATGGAATGGATTCTCTCTCTTGCAGTTTGATCCCATTCCTCCTTGTTCTGTCACTTCAGTTCCTGACAAAGAGTCCTCTCCCACTTCCCTGTGGGTCAGGCTGTTCCTGCAGGGTCACACATGTGGCTGAAGCTGCAGGCAGGAGAGAGAGAAGCCAAGCTGCCAGCCAGAGCAAATGGGGAAAGTGACATGAAAGATGAGCGAAGAAGGAAAAAGTAGAGACATGCAAGGCATTGGGTTGGGTGGGCTGTGGCATTCATGCCTTTCATTAGAGGCCAGGTTCTCTGGTGCACTCAATGACTGTGTGATTGGGGCGTGTCCACAGTGAGCCCGTGTGAGCGACCTGCACTCCCAGAGGCCGGAGCACACTTGCTTCAAGTGCTGATGAACGAGGCCAGAGACGGGTCTTTGTGTGGAACTCCAAACGCTGTGCATTGCGATGAAGAGGGTCCAGGGCCAGAGAGAAAATGAGGCTGGGGACTGAGGGTTTCATTCGCGGGGGAGAAGGGGTGAAGCACTGTAGTAAGCCAGGAGCAACAGGGGAGAAGAGAGGGGAGAAGGTTCTCTGGAGAGTACATATAAGGTAAACACAAAGTTGATGATACCAAGAAAACCTGTTGCATCATCATGAGCCTGCAAATGTCCGAGGGCAAGATCGTTGCATTCAGAGGGGAGTGTCTCACTTTGGTCATCTTTGCCCTGAGATATTAGAGTTCCAATGGCAGGCCCCTGGACCTCCACCAGACTGCCTCTTCCTGAGACTTCATTGCTGTGTTAGGAGCTCAGCAGTGCTGAAAGCAGAGCCCTGTCCTTTGGGATGGCAGTGGAAGTGGCCTGAGTGCACATTCAGAGCCACCTTCCAGGCTTCTGATGCCCCGACACCGCAAGGAAATTGGCAACGTGGCTTCTTTGAATGACATGTAGTCCTGTTTAATATCTGCAGCAAGTGGTGTGAAAGTGCTTTCTAAGGCTGCTCCTTGGGATCAGCTGTGAGGGGCGGAGGGCTGGCGTGAGTCCAGTGCTGTGTCCCACTGGGAGCAGCCCCACAGGCTCACGTGCACAGCAGGCAGTGCCAGAGGCCCTGGAGATCACAGCTGCCCTGCAGCCACCTTTGCAAAGGTGCTTTAAACATCAGCGGGTGCTGACTTTCCCCATGGAACCCTTGGTTCACTTGCTCTGGGGAATTTCTTTAGTCACGTATGTGGGATTTCCCACTGCCACCAGTGATGGGGATGCTCAGGGAGTGTGGGGCTTTGGGGGCAGCTACCCGGGCAGGGGCTGAGCTGGGGGCCCTGTTGGGCCCATGGTCCCCAGCAGCAGCACCCACAGGGCCCAAAGCCTCCCACCCCCTGCCCAGCAGAGCCTGCCCTGTCTGTCCTGCTGTCACCCGAGTGGGGGACAGGAGGCAGTGGCCGCTGCCAGCAGTAGGAATGCGGGCAGGGTGAGGATCCCCTGGCTTGGCTTTTGTCTCTTGAGCAATGCGGAGCCAGGGCAGTGCAGAGAAGGCCCGGAAGCAGAGCCCGGAGCCTTTGGAGGCTGAAAGCCTTAAATATCAGCCCCTGCAGCAGCCCAGATGCAGGTGCCACAGTTGCCAAGGCTGTCGTGGCCTTGAGAGCGGGAAGGTGGATTTTGCATCCCTGTGGTCTGATGGCGGCTCTGGAGCCAGGAGTCCCTGTGGCTGCAGCAGGAAGGGTGGCTGAAAGTTTCCTGCCTTGCTTTGGTGGCATGGCTGCAGGGGCCAGTGCAGTGAGAGCCCCCTCTGTGCTGGTGACAGCTCAGCTCTTGGGGACGCCGCTGTGCCCCAGCCCAGGAGCAGCAGCAGTGGCCAGCGGCAGCAGTGGTGTCAGTGGGACCCCCTGTGCACAGGGACCCCCAGCCGCGGGGTGGCCGTGGCAGCAGCCCCAGGGAGCTCCAGCCCCGGGATCCCGGAACAAGTGGAAATCCCAACTGTGCAAACGCTGCCTGTGCCCAAAGGAATGACAAAGAGAAGTGAGGTTTAAAAAGAAGCCGTATTTATTTGCCAAAGATGGCCAAACTCTAGGATTTACAGAACACCTTTCATTACAACAATCCTTAGAACAACAACAACAACAATAACAATCTACAGGATTTATTTACATGGGATCCTAGGGACTAACAATCTTCAAAACATATTTACAGAGAACTACTAACCTAAGAACATATTTACAAAAATCTTCTAACTATTCAAACATATATACACAGGCGTAATATCTACGGCCGTCATCTCCATCAGTCCTGGAAGAAAGGAAGAAGCAAAGCTGGACTCTGCTGCCAGCACGGGGCCCAGCTGGGCTGGGAGCTGGGCCCCAGGGGCTGGGACAGGGCTGGCAGGGCTGCTGTGGCCCCAGGCAAACACAGGGCAGGCCAGGGCTGGTGCTTGTGCCAGCACAATCCAGGCCCCCTGCGGGCAGCGTGTCCCTGAGCGGGGCCATCCAGCCCAGCCCCAGCCTGGCGTCAGGGCAGCCACTGTGTCTGTGGGCAGGGCATGGGGAGCATCTGCCTGTCTTACTTGTGGGGCTCCAACTTCATCCAAGGACCATGGGCTCCTCCTCATCCTTCTCGTCCACTTCCATCTCCTCAATGTTCTCCTCTTCATCCACCTCCATGTCCTCGATGTTTTCCTCCGCATCTACATCCATGTCCTCAACCTGCTCTTCCACATCCACCTCCATCATTTCATCCTCATTCTGCCCCATGTCCACTTCCATCTCCTCCACATTGTCTCTGATAGTCTGCAAGAGACAGCACAATCTCACAGTGGGCTTCCTGTCCCACACCATCCATTGCCACGTGGCAGCAGCCTGCTCAAGCAGGCTGCCCCCTCCCTGGAATGGCACAGTACCTCCACTGGAGCAGCAGTGCTCATCCTGCTGGGGTTGGTGCTCCAGAGCAGGCAGCAGGAAAATCCCAGGCAGCAGCAGCAACAGCTGAATGCTGACGGGCAGAGCGCAGAGCGAGCGCCAACTGAGCGCTGGCAGCAGGCAGAGTGTCTGCTGTGGTCGTTTCCAGGTGCTGGACGTTCCACCTGGAACACTGTGGGAGCTGTGATGTCACAGAAGTTTCAGGGCCGCGCCACACTGGGAGATGGGCATGGAAGGATGATCAAATCCTTGAATGGTTTGGCTAGGAAGGGACCCTAAAGATCATCTGGTTCCAAGCTGAGCAAGCTGCCAGCAGAGCAGGTTGCTGCGGCCCCTGTCCAACCTGGCCTTGGATGTTCCTTGGCATGGGGTATGCACAGCCTCTCTGCACTGGTCCCTGTGTCAGGGACAAGCACCCTGACAGGAAAGAACTTCTTCCCATCATGGAATGGATTCTCTCTCTTGCAGTTTGATCCCATTCCTCCTTGTTCTGTCACTTCAGTTCCTGACAAAGAGTCCTCTCCCACTTCCCTGTGGGTCAGGCTGTTCCTGCAGGGTCACACATGTGGCTGAAGCTGCAGGCAGGAGAGAGAGAAGCCAAGCTGCCAGCCAGAGCAAATGGGGAAAGTGACATGAAAGATGAGCGAAGAAGGAAAAAGTAGAGACATGCAAGGCATTGGGTTGGGTGGGCTGTGGCATTCATGCCTTTCATTAGAGGCCAGGTTCTCTGGTGCACTCAATGACTGTGTGATTGGGGCGTGTCCACAGTGAGCCCGTGTGAGCGACCTGCACTCCCAGAGGCCGGAGCACACTTGCTTCAAGTGCTGATGAACGAGGCCAGAGACGGGTCTTTGTGTGGAACTCCAAACGCTGTGCATTGCGATGAAGAGGGTCCAGGGCCAGAGAGAAAATGAGGCTGGGGACTGAGGGTTTCATTCGCGGGGGAGAAGGGGTGAAGCACTGTAGTAAGCCAGGAGCAACAGGGGAGAAGAGAGGGGAGAAGGTTCTCTGGAGAGTACATATAAGGTAAACACAAAGTTGATGATACCAAGAAAACCTGTTGCATCATCATGAGCCTGCAAATGTCCGAGGGCAAGATCGTTGCATTCAGAGGGGAGTGTCTCACTTTGGTCATCTTTGCCCTGAGATATTAGAGTTCCAATGGCAGGCCCCTGGACCTCCACCAGACTGCCTCTTCCTGAGACTTCATTGCTGTGTTAGGAGCTCAGCAGTGCTGAAAGCAGAGCCCTGTCCTTTGGGATGGCAGTGGAAGTGGCCTGAGTGCACATTCAGAGCCACCTTCCAGGCTTCTGATGCCCCGACACCGCAAGGAAATTGGCAACGTGGCTTCTTTGAATGACATGTAGTCCTGTTTAATATCTGCAGCAAGTGGTGTGAAAGTGCTTTCTAAGGCTGCTCCTTGGGATCAGCTGTGAGGGGCGGAGGGCTGGCGTGAGTCCAGTGCTGTGTCCCACTGGGAGCAGCCCCACAGGCTCACGTGCACAGCAGGCAGTGCCAGAGGCCCTGGAGATCACAGCTGCCCTGCAGCCACCTTTGCAAAGGTGCTTTAAACATCAGCGGGTGCTGACTTTCCCCATGGAACCCTTGGTTCACTTGCTCTGGGGAATTTCTTTAGTCACGTATGTGGGATTTCCCACTGCCACCAGTGATGGGGATGCTCAGGGAGTGTGGGGCTTTGGGGGCAGCTACCCGGGCAGGGGCTGAGCTGGGGGCCCTGTTGGGCCCATGGTCCCCAGCAGCAGCACCCACAGGGCCCAAAGCCTCCCACCCCCTGCCCAGCAGAGCCTGCCCTGTCTGTCCTGCTGTCACCCGAGTGGGGGACAGGAGGCAGTGGCCGCTGCCAGCAGTAGGAATGCGGGCAGGGTGAGGATCCCCTGGCTTGGCTTTTGTCTCTTGAGCAATGCGGAGCCAGGGCAGTGCAGAGAAGGCCCGGAAGCAGAGCCCGGAGCCTTTGGAGGCTGCAAGCCTTAAACATCAGCCCGTGCAGCAGCCCAGATGCAGGTGCCACAGTTGCCAAGGCTGTCGTGGCCTTGAGAGCGGGAAGGTGGATTTTGCATCCCTGTGGTCTGATGGCGGCTCTGGAGCCAGGAGTCCCTGTGGCTGCAGCAGGAAGGGTGGCTGAAAGTTTCCTGCCTTGCTTTGGTGGCATGGCTGCAGGGGCCAGTGCAGTGAGAGCCCCCTCTGTGCTGGTGACAGCTCAGCTCTTGGGGACGCCGCTGTGCCCCAGCCCAGGAGCAGCAGCAGTGGCCAGCGGCAGCAGTGGTGTCAGTGGGACCCCCTGTGCACAGGGACCCCCAGCCGCGGGGTGGCCGTGGCAGCAGCCCCAGGGAGCTCCAGCCCCGGGATCCCGGAACAAGTGGAAATCCCAACTGTGCAAACGCTGCCTGTGCCCAAAGGAATGACAAAGAGAAGTGAGGTTTAAAAAGAAGCCGTATTTATTTGCCAAAGATGGCCAAACTCTAGGATTTACAGAACACCTTTCATTACAACAATCCTTAGAACAACAACAACAACAATAACAATCTACAGGATTTATTTACATGGGATCCTAGGGACTAACAATCTTCAAAACATATTTACAGAGAACTACTAACCTAAGAACATATTTACAAAAATCTTCTAACTATTCAAACATATATACACAGGCGTAATATCTACGGCCGTCATCTCCATCAGTCCTGGAAGAAAGGAAGAAGCAAAGCTGGACTCTGCTGCCAGCACGGGGCCCAGCTGGGCTGGGAGCTGGCCCCCAGGAGCTGGGACAGGGCTGGCAGGGCTGCTGTGGCCCCAGGCAAGGACAGGGCAGGCCAGGGCTGGTGCTTGTGCCAGCACAATCCAGGCCCCCTGCGGGCAGCGTGGCCCTGAGCGGGGCCATCCAGCCCAGCCCCAGCCTGGCGTCAGGGCAGCCACTGTGTCTGTGGGCAGGGCATGGGGAGCATCTGCCTGTCTTACTTGTGGGGCTCCAACTTCATCCAAGGACCATGGGCTCCTCCTCATCCTTCTCGTCCACTTCCATCTCCTCAATGTTCTCCTCTTCATCCACCTCCATGTCCTCGATGTTTTCCTCCGCATCTACATCCATGTCCTCAACCTGCTCTTCCACATCCACCTCCATCATTTCATCCTCATTCTGCCCCATGTCCACTTCCATCTCCTCCACATTGTCTCTGATAGTCTGCAAGAGACAGCACAATCTCACAGTGGGCTTCCTGTCCCACACCATCCATTGCCACGTGGCAGCAGCCTGCTCAAGCAGGCTGCCCCCTCCCTGGAATGGCACACTACCTCCACTGGAGCAGCAGTGCTCATCCTGCTGGGGTTGGTGCTCCAGAGCAGGCAGCAGGAAAATCCCAGGCAGCAGCAGCAACAGCTGAATGCTGACGGGCAGAGCGCAGAGCGAGCGCCAACTGAGCGCTGGCAGCAGGCAGAGTGTCTGCTGTGGTCGTTTCCAGGTGCTGGACATTCCACCTGGAACACTGTGGGAGCTGTGATGTCACAGAAGTTTCAGGGCCGCGCCACACTGGGAGATGGGCATGGAAGGATGATCAAATCCTTGAATGGTTTGGCTAGGAAGGGACCCTAAAGATCATCTGGTTCCAAGCTGAGCAAGCTGCCAGCAGAGCAGGTTGCTGCGGCCCCTGTCCAACCTGGCCTTGGATGTTCCTTGGCATGGGGTATGCACAGCCTCTCTGCACTGGTCCCTGTGTCAGGGACAAGCACCCTGACAGGAAAGAACTTCTTCCCATCATGGAATGGATTCCAGCTCTTGCAGTTTGATCCCATTCCTCCTTGTTCTGTCACTTCAGTTCCTGACAAAGAGTCCTCTCCCACTTCCCTGTGGGTCAGGCTGTTCCTGCAGGGTCACACATGTGGCTGAAGCTGCAGGCAGGAGAGAGAGAAGCCAAGCTGCCAGCCAGAGCAAATGGGGAAAGTGACATGAAAGATGAGCGAAGAAGGAAAAAGTAGAGACATGCAAGGCATTGGGTTGGGTGGGCTGTGGCATTCATGCCTTTCATTAGAGGCCAGGTTCTCTGGTGCACTCAATGACTGTGTGATTGGGGCGTGTCCACAGTGAGCCCGTGTGAGCGACCTGCACTCCCAGAGGCCGGAGCACACTTGCTTCAAGTGCTGATGAACGAGGCCAGAGACGGGTCTTTGTGTGGAACTCCAAACGCTGTGCATTGCGATGAAGAGGGTCCAGGGCCGGAGAGAAAATGAGGCTGGGGACTGAGGGTTTCATTCGCGGGGGAGAAGGGGTGAAGCACTGTAGTAAGCCAGGAGCAACAGGGGAGAAGAGAGGGGAGAAGGTTCTCTGGAGAGTACATATAAGGTAAACAAAAAGTTGATGATACCAAGAAAACCTGTTGCATCATCATGAGCCTGCAAATGTCCGAGGGCAAGATCGTTGCATTCAGAGGGGAGTGTCTCACTTTGGTCATCTTTGCCCTGAGATATTAGAGTTCCAATGGCAGGCCCCTGGACCTCCACCAGACTGCCTCTTCCTGAGACTTCATTGCTGTGTTAGGAGCTCAGCAGTGCTGAAAGCAGAGCCCTGTCCTTTGGGATGGCAGTGGAAGTGGCCTGAGTGCACATTCAGAGCCACCTTCCAGGCTTCTGATGCCCCGACACCGCAAGGAAATTGGCAACGTGGCTTCTTTGAATGACATGTAGTCCTGTTTAATATCTGCAGCAAGTGGTGTGAAAGTGCTTTCTAAGGCTGCTCCTTGGGATCAGCTGTGAGGGGCGGAGGGCTGGCGTGAGTCCAGTGCTGTGTCCCACTGGGAGTAGCCCCACAGGCTCACGTGCACAGCAGGCAGTGCCAGAGGCCCTGGAGATCACAGCTGCCCTGCAGCCACCTTTGCAAAGGTGCTTTAAACATCAGCGGGTGCTGACTTTCCCCATGGAACCCTTGGTTCACTTGCTCTGGGGAATTTCTTTAGTCACGTATGTGGGATTTCCCACTGCCACCAGTGGAGTGTGGGGCTTTGGGGGCAGCTGCCCGGGTAGGGGCTGAGCTGGTGGCCCTGTTGGGCCCATGGTCCCCAGCAGCAGCACCCACAGGGCCCAAAGCCTCCCACCCCCTGCCCAGCAGAGCCTGCCCTGTCTGTCCTGCTGTCACCCGAGTGGGGGACAGGAGGCAGTGGCCGCTGCCAGCAGTAGGAATGCGGGCAGGGTGAGGATCCCCTGGCTTGGCTTTTGTCTCTTGAGCAATGCGGAGCCAGGGCAGTGCAGAGCAGGCCCGGAAGCAGAGCCCAGAGCCTTTGGAGGCTGCAAGCCTTAAACATCAGCCCGTGCAGCAGCCCAGATGCAGGTGCCACAGTTGCCAAGGCTGTCGTGGCCTTGAGAGCGGGAAGGTGGATTTTGCATCCCTGTGGTCTGATGGCGGCTCTGGAGCCAGGAGTCCCTGTGGCTGCAGCAGGAAGGGTGGCTGAAAGTTTCCTGCCTTGCTTTGGTGGCATGGCTGCAGGGGCCAGTGCAGTGAGAGCCCCCTCTGTGCTGGTGACAGCTCAGCTCTTGGGGATGCCGCTGTGCCCCAGCCCAGGAGCAGCAGCAGTGGCCAGCGGCAGCAGTGGTGTCAGTGGGACCCCCTGTGCACAGGGACCCCCAGCCGCGGGGTGGCCGTGGCAGCAGCCCCAGGGAGCTCCAGCCCCGGGATCCCGGAACAAGTGGAAATCCCAACTGTGCAAACGCTGCCTGTGCCCAAAGGAATGACAAAGAGAAGTGAGGTTTAAAAAGAAGCCGTATTTATTTGCCAAAGATGGCCAAACTCTAGGATTTACAGAACACCTTTCATTACAACAATCCTTAGAACAACAACAACAACAATAACAATCTACAGGATTTATTTACATGGGATCCTAGGGACTAACAATCTTCAAAACATATTTACAGAGAACTACTAACCTAAGAACATATTTACAAAAATCTTCTAACTATTCAAACATATATACACAGGCGTAATATCTACGGCCGTCATCTCCATCAGTCCTGGAAGAAAGGAAGAAGCAAAGCTGGACTCTGCTGCCAGCACGGGGCCCAGCTGGGCTGGGAGCTGGGCCCCAGGGGCTGGGCCCAGTGCTGCTGGCAGGGCTGCTGTGGCCCCAGGCAAACACAGGGCAGGCCAGGGCTGGTGCTTGTGCCAGCACAATCCAGGCCTCCTGCGGGCAGCGTGGCCCTGAGCGGGGCCATCCAGCCCAGCCCCAGCCTGGCGTCAGGGCAGCCACTGTGTCTGTGGGCAGGGCATGGGGAGCATCTGCCTGTCTTACTTGTGGGGCTCCAACTTCATCCAAGGACCATGGGCTCCTCCTCATCCTTCTCGTCCACTTCCATCTCCTCAATGTTCTCCTCTTCATCCACCTCCATGTCCTCGATGTTTTCCTCCGCATCTACATCCATGTCCTCAACCTGCTCTTCCACATCCACCTCCATCATTTCATCCTCATTCTGCCCCATGTCCACTTCCATCTCCTCCACATTGTCTCTGATAGTCTGCAAGAGACAGCACAATCTCACAGTGGGCTTCCTGTCCCACACCATCCATTGCCACGTGGCTGCAGCCTGCTCAAGCAGGCTGCCCCCTCCTTGGAATGGCACAGTACCTCCACTGGAGCAGCAGTGCTCATCCTGCTGGGGTTGGTGCTCCAGAGCAGGCAGCAGGAAAATCCCAGGCAGCAGCAGCAACAGCTGAATGCTGACGGGCAGAGCGCAGAGCGAGCGCCAACTGAGCGCTGGCAGCAGGCAGAGTGTCTGCTGTGGTCGTTTCCAGGTGCTGGACGTTCCACCTGGAACACTGTGGGAGCTGTGATGTCACAGAAGTTTCAGGGCCGCGCCACACTGGGAGATGGGCATGGAAGGATGATCAAATCCTTGAATGGTTTGGCTAGGAAGGGACCCTAAAGATCATCTGGTTCCAAGCTGAGCAAGCTGCCAGCAGAGCAGGTTGCTGCGGCCCCTGTCCAACCTGGCCTTGGATGTTCCTTGGCATGGGGTATGCACAGCCTCTCTGCACTGGTCCCTGTGTCAGGGACAAGCACCCTGACAGGAAAGAACTTCTTCCCATCATGGAATGGATTCTCTCTCTTGCAGTTTGATCCCATTCCTCCTTGTTCTGTCACTTCAGTTCCTGACAAAGAGTCCTCTCCCACTTCCCTGTGGGTCAGGCTGTTCCTGCAGGGTCACACATGTGGCTGAAGCTGCAGGCAGGAGAGAGAGAAGCCAAGCTGCCAGCCAGAGCAAATGGGGAAAGTGACATGAAAGATGAGCGAAGAAGGAAAAAGTAGAGACATGCAAGGCATTGGGTTGGGTGGGCTGTGGGATTCATGCCTTTCATTAGAGGCCAGGTTCTCTGGTGCACTCAATGACTGTGTGATTGGGGCGTGTCCACAGAGAGCCCGTGTGAGCGACCTGCACTCCCAGAGGCCGGAGCACACTTGCTTCAAGTGCTGATGAACGAGGCCAGAGACGGGTCTTTGTGTGGAACTCCAAACGCTGTGCATTGCGATGAAGAGGGTCCAGGGCCAGAGAGAAAATGAGGCTGGGGACTGAGGGTTTCATTCGCGGGGGAGAAGGGGTGAAGCACTGTAGTAAGCCAGGAGCAACAGGGGAGAAGAGAGGGGAGAAGGTTCTCTGGAGAGTACATATAAGGTAAACACAAAGTTGATGATACCAAGAAAACCTGTTGCATCATCATGAGCCTGCAAATGTCCGAGGGCAAGATCGTTGCATTCAGAGGGGAGTGTCTCACTTTGGTCATCTTTGCCCTGAGATATTAGAGTTCCAATGGCAGGCCCCTGGACCTCCACCAGACTGCCTCTTCCTGAGACTTCATTGCTGTGTTAGGAGCTCAGCAGTGCTGAAAGCAGAGCCCTGTCCTTTGGGATGGCAGTGGAAGTGGCCTGAGTGCACATTCAGAGCCACCTTCCAGGCTTCTGATGCCCCGACACCGCAAGGAAATTGGCAACGTGGCTTCTTTGAATGACATGTAGTCCTGTTTAATATCTGCAGCAAGTGGTGTGAAAGTGCTTTCTAAGGCTGCTCCTTGGGATCAGCTGTGAGGGGCGGAGGGCTGGCGTGAGTCCAGTGCTGTGTCCCACTGGGAGTAGCCCCACAGGCTCACGTGCACAGCAGGCAGTGCCAGAGGCCCTGGAGATCACAGCTGCCCTGCAGCCACCTTTGCAAAGGTGCTTTAAACATCAGCGGGTGCTGACTTTCCCCATGGAACCCTTGGTTCACTTGCTCTGGGGAATTTCTTTAGTCACGTATGTGGGATTTCCCACTGCCACCAGTGGAGTGTGGGGCTTTGGGGGCAGCTGCCCGGGTAGGGGCTGAGCTGGTGGCCCTGTTGGGCCCATGGTCCCCAGCAGCAGCACCCACAGGGCCCAAAGCCTCCCACCCCCTGCCCAGCAGAGCCTGCCCTGTCTGTCCTGCTGTCACCCGAGTGGGGGACAGGAGGCAGTGGCCGCTGCCAGCAGTAGGAATGCGGGCAGGGTGAGGATCCCCTGGCTTGGCTTTTGTCTCTTGAGCAATGCGGAGCCAGGGCAGTGCAGAGCAGGCCCGGAAGCAGAGCCCAGAGCCTTTGGAGGCTGCAAGCCTTAAACATCAGCCCGTGCAGCAGCCCAGATGCAGGTGCCACAGTTGCCAAGGCTGTCGTGGCCTTGAGAGCGGGAAGGTGGATTTTGCATCCCTGTGGTCTGATGGCGGCTCTGGAGCCAGGAGTCCCTGTGGCTGCAGCAGGAAGGGTGGCTGAAAGTTTCCTGCCTTGCTTTGGTGGCATGGCTGCAGGGGCCAGTGCAGTGAGAGCCCCCTCTGTGCTGGTGACAGCTCAGCTCTTGGGGATGCCGCTGTGCCCCAGCCCAGGAGCAGCAGCAGTGGCCAGCGGCAGCAGTGGTGTCAGTGGGACCCCCTGTGCACAGGGACCCCCAGCCGCGGGGTGGCCGTGGCAGCAGCCCCAGGGAGCTCCAGCCCCGGGATCCCGGAACAAGTGGAAATCCCAACTGTGCAAACGCTGCCTGTGCCCAAAGGAATGACAAAGAGAAGTGAGGTTTAAAAAGAAGCCGTATTTATTTGCCAAAGATGGCCAAACTCTAGGATTTACAGAACACCTTTCATTACAACAATCCTTAGAACAACAACAACAACAATAACAATCTACAGGATTTATTTACATGGGATCCTAGGGACTAACAATCTTCAAAACATATTTACAGAGAACTACTAACCTAAGAACATATTTACAAAAATCTTCTAACTATTCAAACATATATACACAGGCGTAATATCTACGGCCGTCATCTCCATCAGTCCTGGAAGAAAGGAAGAAGCAAAGCTGGACTCTGCTGCCAGCACGGGGCCCAGCTGGGCTGGGAGCTGGGCCCCAGGGGCTGGGCCCAGTGCTGCTGGCAGGGCTGCTGTGGCCCCAGGCAAACACAGGGCAGGCCAGGGCTGGTGCTTGTGCCAGCACAATCCAGGCCTCCTGCGGGCAGCGTGGCCCTGAGCGGGGCCATCCAGCCCAGCCCCAGCCTGGCGTCAGGGCAGCCACTGTGTCTGTGGGCAGGGCATGGGGAGCATCTGCCTGTCTTACTTGTGGGGCTCCAACTTCATCCAAGGACCATGGGCTCCTCCTCATCCTTCTCGTCCACTTCCATCTCCTCAATGTTCTCCTCTTCATCCACCTCCATGTCCTCGATGTTTTCCTCCGCATCTACATCCATGTCCTCAACCTGCTCTTCCACATCCACCTCCATCATTTCATCCTCATTCTGCCCCATGTCCACTTCCATCTCCTCCACATTGTCTCTGATAGTCTGCAAGAGACAGCACAATCTCACAGTGGGCTTCCTGTCCCACACCATCCATTGCCACGTGGCTGCAGCCTGCTCAAGCAGGCTGCCCCCTCCTTGGAATGGCACAGTACCTCCACTGGAGCAGCAGTGCTCATCCTGCTGGGGTTGGTGCTCCAGAGCAGGCAGCAGGAAAATCCCAGGCAGCAGCAGCAACAGCTGAATGCTGACGGGCAGAGCGCAGAGCGAGCGCCAACTGAGCGCTGGCAGCAGGCAGAGTGTCTGCTGTGGTCGTTTCCAGGTGCTGGACGTTCCACCTGGAACACTGTGGGAGCTGTGATGTCACAGAAGTTTCAGGGCCGCGCCACACTGGGAGATGGGCATGGAAGGATGATCAAATCCTTGAATGGTTTGGCTAGGAAGGGACCCTAAAGATCATCTGGTTCCAAGCTGAGCAAGCTGCCAGCAGAGCAGGTTGCTGTGGCCCCTGTCCAACCTGGCCTTGGATGTTCCTTGGCATGGGGTATGCACAGCCTCTCTGCACTGGTCCCTGTGTCAGGGACAAGCACCCTGACAGGAAAGAACTTCTTCCCATCATGGAATGGATTCTCTCTCTTGCAGTTTGATCCCATTCCTCCTTGTTCTGTCACTTCAGTTCCTGACAAAGAGTCCTCTCCCACTTCCCTGTGGGTCAGGCTGTTCCTGCAGGGTCACACATGTGGCTGAAGCTGCAGGCAGGAGAGAGAGAAGCCAAGCTGCCAGCCAGAGCAAATGGGGAAAGTGACATGAAAGATGAGCGAAGAAGGAAAAAGTAGAGACATGCAAGGCATTGGGTTGGGTGGGCTGTGGCATTCATGCCTTTCATTAGAGGCCAGGTTCTCTGGTGCACTCAATGACTGTGTGATTGGGGCGTGTCCACAGAGAGCCCGTGTGAGCGACCTGCACTCCCAGAGGCCGGAGCACACTTGCTTCAAGTGCTGATGAACGAGGCCAGAGACGGGTCTTTGTGTGGAACTCCAAACGCTGTGCATTGCGATGAAGAGGGTCCAGGGCCAGAGAGAAAATGAGGCTGGGGACTGAGGGTTTCATTCGCGGGGGAGAAGGGGTGAAGCACTGTAGTAAGCCAGGAGCAACAGGGGAGAAGAGAGGGGAGAAGGTTCTCTGGAGAGTACATATAAGGTAAACACAAAGTTGATGATACCAAGAAAACCTGTTGCATCATCATGAGCCTGCAAATGTCCGAGGGCAAGATCGTTGCATTCAGAGGGGAGTGTCTCACTTTGGTCATCTTTGCCCTGAGATATTAGAGTTCCAATGGCAGGCCCCTGGACCTCCACCAGACTGCCTCTTCCTGAGACTTCATTGCTGTGTTAGGAGCTCAGCAGTGCTGAAAGCAGAGCCCTGTCCTTTGGGATGGCAGTGGAAGTGGCCTGAGTGCACATTCAGAGCCACCTTCCAGGCTTCTGATGCCCCGACACCGCAAGGAAATTGGCAACGTGGCTTCTTTGAATGACATGTAGTCCTGTTTAATATCTGCAGCAAGTGGTGTGAAAGTGCTTTCTAAGGCTGCTCCTTGGGATCAGCTGTGAGGGGCGGAGGGCTGGCGTGAGTCCAGTGCTGTGTCCCACTGGGAGTAGCCCCACAGGCTCACGTGCACAGCAGGCAGTGCCAGAGGCCCTGGAGATCACAGCTGCCCTGCAGCCACCTTTGCAAAGGTGCTTTAAACATCAGCGGGTGCTGACTTTCCCCATGGAACCCTTGGTTCACTTGCTCTGGGGAATTTCTTTAGTCACGTATGTGGGATTTCCCACTGCCACCAGTGATGGGGATGCTCAGGGAGTGTGGGGCTTTGGGGGCAGCTGCCCGGGCAGGGGCTGAGCTGGAGGCCCTGTTGGGCCCATGGTCCCCAGCAGCAGCACCCACAGGGCCCAAAGCCTCCCACCCCCTGCCCAGCAGAGCCTGCCCTGTCTGTCCTGCTGTCACCCGAGTGGGGGACAGGAGGCAGTGGCCGCTGCCAGCAGTAGGAATGCGGGCAGGGTGAGGATCCCCTGGCTTGGCTTTTGTCTCTTGAGCAATGCAGAGCCAGGGCAGTGCAGAGCAGGCCCGGAAGCAGAGCCCAGAGCCTTTGGAGGCTGCAAGCCTTAAACATCAGCCCGTGCAGCAGCCCAGATGCAGGTGCCACAGTTGCCAAGGCTGTCGTGGCCTTGAGAGCGGGAAGGTGGATTTTGCATCCCTGTGGTCTGATGGCGGCTCTGGAGCCAGGAGTCCCTGTGGCTGCAGCAGGAAGGGTGGCTGAAAGTTTCCTGCCTTGCTTTGGTGGCATGGCTGCAGGGGCCAGTGCAGTGAGAGCCCCCTCTGTGCTGGTGACAGCTCAGCTCTTGGGGATGCCGCTGTGCCCCAGCCCAGGAGCAGCAGCAGTGGCCAGCGGCAGCAGTGGTGTCAGTGGGACCCCCTGTGCACAGGGACCCCCAGCCGCGGGGTGGCCGTGGCAGCAGCCCCAGGGAGCTCCAGCCCCGGGATCCCGGAACAAGTGGAAATGCCAACTGTGCAAACGCTGCCTGTGCCCAAAGGAATGACAAAGAGAAGTGAGGTTTAAAAAGAAGCCGTATTTATTTGCCAAAGATGGCCAAACTCTAGGATTTACAGAACACCTTTCATTACAACAATCCTTAGAACAACAACAACAACAATAACAATCTACAGGATTTATTTACATGGGATCCTAGGGACTAACAATCTTCAAAACATATTTACAGAGAACTACTAACCTAAGAACATATTTACAAAAATCTTCTAACTATTCAAACATATATACACAGGCGTAATATCTACGGCCGTCATCTCCATCAGTCCTGGAAGAAAGGAAGAAGCAAAGCTGGACTCTGCTGCCAGCACGGGGCCCAGCTGGGCTGGGAGCTGGCCCCCAGGAGCTGGGACAGGGCTGGCAGGGCTGCTGTGGCCCCAGGCAAACACAGGGCAGGCCAGGGCTGGTGCTTGTGCCAGCACAATCCAGGCCCCCTGCGGGCAGCGTGGCCCTGAGCGGGGCCATCCAGCCCAGCCCCAGCCTGGCGTCAGGGCAGCCACTGTGTCTGTGGGCAGGGCATGGGGAGCATCTGCCTGTCTTACTTGTGGGGCTCCAACTTCATCCAAGGACCATGGGCTCCTCCTCATCCTTCTCGTCCACTTCCATCTCCTCAATGTTCTCCTCTTCATCCACCTCCATGTCCTCGATGTTTTCCTCCGCATCTACATCCATGTCCTCAACCTGCTCTTCCACATCCACCTCCATCATTTCATCCTCATTCTGCCCCATGTCCACTTCCATCTCCTCCACATTGTCTCTGATAGTCTGCAAGAGACAGCACAATCTCACAGTGGGCTTCCTGTCCCACACCATCCATTGCCACGTGGCAGCAGCCTGCTCAAGCAGGCTGCCCCCTCCTTGGAATGGCACAGTACCTCCACTGGAGCAGCAGTGCTCATCCTGCTGGGGTTGGTGCTCCAGAGCAGGCAGCAGGAAAATCCCAGGCAGCAGCAGCAACAGCTGAATGCTGACGGGCAGAGCGCAGAGCGAGCGCCAACTGAGCGCTGGCAGCAGGCAGAGTGTCTGCTGTGGTCGTTTCCAGGTGCTGGACGTTCCACCTGGAACACTGTGGGAGCTGTGATGTCACAGAAGTTTCAGGGCCGCGCCACACTGGGAGATGGGCATGGAAGGATGATCAAATCCTTGAATGGTTTGGCTAGGAAGGGACCCTAAAGATCATCTGGTTCCAAGCTGAGCAAGCTGCCAGCAGAGCAGGTTGCTGCGGCCCCTGTCCAACCTGGCCTTGGATGTTCCTTGGCATGGGGTATGCACAGCCTCTCTGCACTGGTCCCTGTGTCAGGGACAAGCACCCTGACAGGAAAGAACTTCTTCCCATCATGGAATGGATTCCAGCTCTTGCAGTTTGATCCCATTCCTCCTTGTTCTGTCACTTCAGTTCCTGACAAAGAGTCCTCTCCCACTTCCCTGTGGGTCAGGCTGTTCCTGCAGGGTCACACATGTGGCTGAAGCTGCAGGCAGGAGAGAGAGAAGCCAAGCTGCCAGCCAGAGCAAATGGGGAAAGTGACATGAAAGATGAGCGAAGAAGGAAAAAGTAGAGACATGCAAGGCATTGGGTTGGGTGGGCTGTGGCATTCATGCCTTTCATTAGAGGCCAGGTTCTCTGGTGCACTCAATGACTGTGTGATTGGGGCGTGTCCACAGTGAGCCCGTGTGAGCGACCTGCACTCCCAGAGGCCGGAGCACACTTGCTTCAAGTGCTGATGAACGAGGCCAGAGACGGGTCTTTGTGTGGAACTCCAAACGCTGTGCATTGCGATGAAGAGGGTCCAGGGCCGGAGAGAAAATGAGGCTGGGGACTGAGGGTTTCATTCGCGGGGGAGAAGGGGTGAAGCACTGTAGTAAGCCAGGAGCAACAGGGGAGAAGAGAGGGGAGAACGTTCTCTGGAGAGTACATATAAGGTAAACAAAAAGTTGATGATACCAAGAAAACCTGTTGCATCATCATGAGCCTGCAAATGTCCGAGGGCAAGATCGTTGCATTCAGAGGGGAGTGTCTCACTTTGGTCATCTTTGCCCTGAGATATTAGAGTTCCAATGGCAGGCCCCTGGACCTCCACCAGACTGCCTCTTCCTGAGACTTCATTGCTGTGTTAGGAGCTCAGCAGTGCTGAAAGCAGAGCCCTGTCCTTTGGGATGGCAGTGGAAGTGGCCTGAGTGCACATTCAGAGCCACCTTCCAGGCTTCTGATGCCCCGACACCGCAAGGAAATTGGCAACGTGGCTTCTTTGAATGACATGTAGTCCTGTTTAATATCTGCAGCAAGTGGTGTGAAAGTGCTTTCTAAGGCTGCTCCTTGGGATCAGCTGTGAGGGGCGGAGGGCTGGCGTGAGTCCAGTGCTGTGTCCCACTGGGAGTAGCCCCACAGGCTCACGTGCACAGCAGGCAGTGCCAGAGGCCCTGGAGATCACAGCTGCCCTGCAGCCACCTTTGCAAAGGTGCTTTAAACATCAGCGGGTGCTGACTTTCCCCATGGAACCCTTGGTTCACTTGCTCTGGGGAATTTCTTTAGTCACGTATGTGGGATTTCCCACTGCCACCAGTGATGGGGATGCTCAGGGAGTGTGGGGCTTTGGGGGCAGCTGCCCGGGCAGGGGCTGAGCTGGAGGCCCTGTTGGGCCCATGGTCCCCAGCAGCAGCACCCACAGGGCCCAAAGCCTCCCACCCCCTGCCCAGCAGAGCCTGCCCTGTCTGTCCTGCTGTCACCCGAGTGGGGGACAGGAGGCAGTGGCCGCTGCCAGCAGTAGGAATGCGGGCAGGGTGAGGATCCCCTGGCTTGGCTTTTGTCTCTTGAGCAATGCGGAGCCAGGGCAGTGCAGAGCAGGCCCGGAAGCAGAGCCCAGAGCCTTTGGAGGCTGCAAGCCTTAAACATCAGCCCCTGCAGCAGCCCAGATGCAGGTGCCACAGTTGCCAAGGCTGTCGTGGCCTTGAGAGCGGGAAGGTGGATTTTGCATCCCTGTGGTCTGATGGCGGCTCTGGAGCCAGGAGTCCCTGTGGCTGCAGCAGGAAGGGTGGCTGAAAGTTTCCTGCCTTGCTTTGGTGGCATGGCTGCAGGGGCCAGTGCAGTGAGAGCCCCCTCTGTGCTGGTGACAGCTCAGCTCTTGGGGATGCCGCTGTGCCCCAGCCCAGGAGCAGCAGCAGTGGCCAGCGGCAGCAGTGGTGTCAGTGGGACCCCCTGTGCACAGGGACCCCCAGCCGCGGGGTGGCCGTGGCAGCAGCCCCAGGGAGCTCCAGCCCCGGGATCCCGGAACAAGTGGAAATGCCAACTGTGCAAACGCTGCCTGTGCCCAAAGGAATGACAAAGAGAAGTGAGGTTTAAAAAGAAGCCGTATTTATTTGCCAAAGATGGCCAAACTCTAGGATTTACAGAACACCTTTCATTACAACAATCCTTAGAACAACAACAACAACAATAACAATCTACAGGATTTATTTACATGGGATCCTAGGGACTAACAATCTTCAAAACATATTTACAGAGAACTACTAACCTAAGAACATATTTACAAAAATCTTCTAACTATTCAAACATATATACACAGGCGTAATATCTACGGCCGTCATCTCCATCAGTCCTGGAAGAAAGGAAGAAGCAAAGCTGGACTCTGCTGCCAGCACGGGGCCCAGCTGGGCTGGGAGCTGGCCCCCAGGAGCTGGGACAGGGCTGGCAGGGCTGCTGTGGCCCCAGGCAAACACAGGGCAGGCCAGGGCTGGTGCTTGTGCCAGCACAATCCAGGCCCCCTGCGGGCAGCGTGGCCCTGAGCGGGGCCATCCAGCCCAGCCCCAGCCTGGCGTCAGGGCAGCCACTGTGTCTGTGGGCAGGGCATGGGGAGCATCTGCCTGTCTTACTTGTGGGGCTCCAACTTCATCCAAGGACCATGGGCTCCTCCTCATCCTTCTCGTCCACTTCCATCTCCTCAATGTTCTCCTCTTCATCCACCTCCATGTCCTCGATGTTTTCCTCCGCATCTACATCCATGTCCTCAACCTGCTCTTCCACATCCACCTCCATCATTTCATCCTCATTCTGCCCCATGTCCACTTCCATCTCCTCCACATTGTCTCTGATAGTCTGCAAGAGACAGCACAATCTCACAGTGGGCTTCCTGTCCCACACCATCCATTGCCACGTGGCAGCAGCCTGCTCAAGCAGGCTGCCCCCTCCTTGGAATGGCACAGTACCTCCACTGGAGCAGCAGTGCTCATCCTGCTGGGGTTGGTGCTCCAGAGCAGGCAGCAGGAAAATCCCAGGCAGCAGCAGCAACAGCTGAATGCTGACGGGCAGAGCGCAGAGCGAGCGCCAACTGAGCGCTGGCAGCAGGCAGAGTGTCTGCTGTGGTCGTTTCCAGGTGCTGGACGTTCCACCTGGAACACTGTGGGAGCTGTGATGTCACAGAAGTTTCAGGGCCGCGCCACACTGGGAGATGGGCATGGAAGGATGATCAAATCCTTGAATGGTTTGGCTAGGAAGGGACCCTAAAGATCATCTGGTTCCAAGCTGAGCAAGCTGCCAGCAGAGCAGGTTGCTGCGGCCCCTGTCCAACCTGGCCTTGGATGTTCCTTGGCATGGGGTATGCACAGCCTCTCTGCACTGGTCCCTGTGTCAGGGACAAGCACCCTGACAGGAAAGAACTTCTTCCCATCATGGAATGGATTCCAGCTCTTGCAGTTTGATCCCATTCCTCCTTGTTCTGTCACTTCAGTTCCTGACAAAGAGTCCTCTCCCACTTCCCTGTGGGTCAGGCTGTTCCTGCAGGGTCACACATGTGGCTGAAGCTGCAGGCAGGAGAGAGAGAAGCCAAGCTGCCAGCCAGAGCAAATGGGGAAAGTGACATGAAAGATGAGCGAAGAAGGAAAAAGTAGAGACATGCAAGGCATTGGGTTGGGTGGGCTGTGGCATTCATGCCTTTCATTAGAGGCCAGGTTCTCTGGTGCACTCAATGACTGTGTGATTGGGGCGTGTCCACAGTGAGCCCGTGTGAGCGACCTGCACTCCCAGAGGCCGGAGCACACTTGCTTCAAGTGCTGATGAACGAGGCCAGAGACGGGTCTTTGTGTGGAACTCCAAACGCTGTGCATTGCGATGAAGAGGGTCCAGGGCCAGAGAGAAAATGAGGCTGGGGACTGAGGGTTTCATTCGCGGGGGAGAAGGGGTGAAGCACTGTAGTAAGCCAGGAGCAACAGGGGAGAAGAGAGGGGAGAACGTTCTCTGGAGAGTACATATAAGGTAAACAAAAAGTTGATGATACCAAGAAAACCTGTTGCATCATCATGAGCCTGCAAATGTCCGAGGGCAAGATCGTTGCATTCAGAGGGGAGTGTCTCACTTTGGTCATCTTTGCCCTGAGATATTAGAGTTCCAATGGCAGGCCCCTGGACCTCCACCAGACTGCCTCTTCCTGAGACTTCATTGCTGTGTTAGGAGCTCAGCAGTGCTGAAAGCAGAGCCCTGTCCTTTGGGATGGCAGTGGAAGTGGCCTGAGTGCACATTCAGAGCCACCTTCCAGGCTTCTGATGCCCCGACACCGCAAGGAAATTGGCAACGTGGCTTCTTTGAATGACATGTAGTCCTGTTTAATATCTGCAGCAAGTGGTGTGAAAGTGCTTTCTAAGGCTGCTCCTTGGGATCAGCTGTGAGGGGCGGAGGGCTGGCGTGAGTCCAGTGCTGTGTCCCACTGGGAGTAGCCCCACAGGCTCACGTGCACAGCAGGCAGTGCCAGAGGCCCTGGAGATCACAGCTGCCCTGCAGCCACCTTTGCAAAGGTGCTTTAAACATCAGCGGGTGCTGACTTTCCCCATGGAACCCTTGGTTCACTTGCTCTGGGGAATTTCTTTAGTCACGTATGTGGGATTTCCCACTGCCACCAGTGATGGGGATGCTCAGGGAGTGTGGGGCTTTGGGGGCAGCTGCCCGGGCAGGGGCTGAGCTGGAGGCCCTGTTGGGCCCATGGTCCCCAGCAGCAGCACCCACAGGGCCCAAAGCCTCCCACCCCCTGCC
Organism: Passer domesticus; assembly: GCF_036417665.1. Taxonomy (NCBI): domain Eukaryota; kingdom Metazoa; phylum Chordata; class Aves; order Passeriformes; family Passeridae; genus Passer; species Passer domesticus. Next base: position 484,519 of record NC_087493.1, on the reverse strand, counting down.
CAGCAGAGCCTGCCCTGTCTGTCCTGCTGTCACCCGAGTGGGGGACAGGAGGCAGTGGCCGCTGCCAGCAGTAGGAATGCGGGCAGGGTGAGGATCCCCTGGCTTGGCTTTTGTCTCTTGAGCAATGCGGAGCCAGGGCAGTGCAGAGCAGGCCCGGAAGCAGAGCCCAGAGCCTTTGGAGGCTGCAAGCCTTAAACATCAGCCCCTGCAGCAGCCCAGATGCAGGTGCCACAGTTGCCAAGGCTGTCGTGGCCTTGAGAGCGGGAAGGTGGATTTTGCATCCCTGTGGTCTGATGGCGGCTCTGGAGCCAGGAGTCCCTGTGGCTGCAGCAGGAAGGGTGGCTGAAAGTTTCCTGCCTTGCTTTGGTGGCATGGCTGCAGGGGCCAGTGCAGTGAGAGCCCCCTCTGTGCTGGTGACAGCTCAGCTCTTGGGGATGCCGCTGTGCCCCAGCCCAGGAGCAGCAGCAGTGGCCAGCGGCAGCAGTGGTGTCAGTGGGACCCCCTGTGCACAGGGACCCCCAGCCGCGGGGTGGCCGTGGCAGCAGCCCCAGGGAGCTCCAGCCCCGGGATCCCGGAACAAGTGGAAATCCCAACTGTGCAAACGCTGCCTGTGCCCAAAGGAATGACAAAGAGAAGTGAGGTTTAAAAAGAAGCCGTATTTATTTGCCAAAGATGGCCAAACTCTAGGATTTACAGAACACCTTTCATTACAACAATCCTTAGAACAACAACAACAACAATAACAATCTACAGGATTTATTTACATGGGATCCTAGGGACTAACAATCTTCAAAACATATTTACAGAGAACTACTAACCTAAGAACATATTTACAAAAATCTTCTAACTATTCAAACATTTATACACAGGCGTAATATCTACGGCCGTCATCTCCATCAGTCCTGGAAGAAAGGAAGAAGCAAAGCTGGACTCTGCTGCCAGCACGGGGCCCAGCTGGGCTGGGAGCTGGGCCCCAGGGGCTGGGCCCAGTGCTGCTGGCAGGGCTGCTGTGGCCCCAGGCAAGGACAGGGCAGGCCAGGGCTGGTGCTTGTGCCAGCACAATCCAGGCCCCCTGCGGGCAGCGTGGCCCTGAGCGGGGCCATCCAGCCCAGCCCCAGCCTGGCGTCAGGGCAGCCACTGTGTCTGTGGGCAGGGCATGGGGAGCATCTGCCTGTCTTACTTGTGGGGCTCCAACTTCATCCAAGGACCATGGGCTCCTCCTCATCCTTCTCGTCCACTTCCATCTCCTCAATGTTCTCCTCTTCATCCACCTCCATGTCCTCGATGTTTTCCTCCGCATCTACATCCATGTCCTCAACCTGCTCTTCCACATCCACCTCCATCATTTCATCCTCATTCTGCCCCATGTCCACTTCCATCTCCTCCACATTGTCTCTGATAGTCTGCAAGAGACAGCACAATCTCACAGTGGGCTTCCTGTCCCACACCATCCATTGCCACGTGGCAGCAGCCTGCTCAAGCAGGCTGCCCCCTCCTTGGAATGGCACACTACCTCCACTGGAGCAGCAGTGCTCATCCTGCTGGGGTTGGTGCTCCAGAGCAGGCAGCAGGAAAATCCCAGGCAGCAGCAGCAACAGCTGAATGCTGACGGGCAGAGCGCAGAGCGAGCGCCAACTGAGCGCTGGCAGCAGGCAGAGTGTCTGCTGTGGTCGTTTCCAGGTGCTGGACGTTCCACCTGGAACACTGTGGGAGCTGTGATGTCACAGAAGTTTCAGGGCCGCGCCACACTGGGAGATGGGCATGGAAGGATGATCAAATCCTTGAATGGTTTGGCTAGGAAGGGACCCTAAAGATCATCTGGTTCCAAGCTGAGCAAGCTGCCAGCAGAGCAGGTTGCTGCGGCCCCTGTCCAACCTGGCCTTGGATGTTCCTTGGCATGGGGTATGCACAGCCTCTCTGCACTGGTCCCTGTGTCAGGGACAAGCACCCTGACAGGAAAGAACTTCTTCCCATCATGGAATGGATTCTCTCTCTTGCAGTTTGATCCCATTCCTCCTTGTTCTGTCACTTCAGTTCCTGACAAAGAGTCCTCTCCCACTTCCCTGTGGGTCAGGCTGTTCCTGCAGGGTCACACATGTGGCTGAAGCTGCAGGCAGGAGAGAGAGAAGCCAAGCTGCCAGCCAGAGCAAATGGGGAAAGTGACATGAAAGATGAGCGAAGAAGGAAAAAGTAGAGACATGCAAGGCATTGGGTTGGGTGGGCTGTGGCATTCATGCCTTTCATTAGAGGCCAGGTTCTCTGGTGCACTCAATGACTGTGTGATTGGGGCGTGTCCACAGTGAGCCCGTGTGAGCGACCTGCACTCCCAGAGGCCGGAGCACACTTGCTTCAAGTGCTGATGAACGAGGCCAGAGACGGGTCTTTGTGTGGAACTCCAAACGCTGTGCATTGCGATGAAGAGGGTCCAGGGCCAGAGAGAAAATGAGGCTGGGGACTGAGGGTTTCATTCGCGGGGGAGAAGGGGTGAAGCACTGTAGTAAGCCAGGAGCAACAGGGGAGAAGAGAGGGGAGAAGGTTCTCTGGAGAGTACATATAAGGTAAACACAAAGTTGATGATACCAAGAAAACCTGTTGCATCATCATGAGCCTGCAAATGTCCGAGGGCAAGATCGTTGCATTCAGAGGGGAGTGTCTCACTTTGGTCATCTTTGCCCTGAGATATTAGAGTTCCAATGGCAGGCCCCTGGACCTCCACCAGACTGCCTCTTCCTGAGACTTCATTGCTGTGTTAGGAGCTCAGCAGTGCTGAAAGCAGAGCCCTGTCCTTTGGGATGGCAGTGGAAGTGGCCTGAGTGCACATTCAGAGCCACCTTCCAGGCTTCTGATGCCCCGACACCGCAAGGAAATTGGCAACGTGGCTTCTTTGAATGACATGTAGTCCTGTTTAATATCTGCAGCAAGTGGTGTGAAAGTGCTTTCTAAGGCTGCTCCTTGGGATCAGCTGTGAGGGGTGGAGGGCTGGCGTGAGTCCAGTGCTGTGTCCCACTGGGAGTAGCCCCACAGGCTCACGTGCACAGCAGGCAGTGCCAGAGGCCCTGGAGATCACAGCTGCCCTGCAGCCACCTTTGCAAAGGTGCTTTAAACATCAGCGGGTGCTGACTTTCCCCATGGAACCCTTGGTTCACTTGCTCTGGGGAATTTCTTTAGTCACGTATGTGGGATTTCCCACTGCCACCAGTGATGGGGATGCTCAGGGAGTGTGGGGCTTTGGGGGCAGCTACCCGGGCAGGGGCTGAGCTGGGGGCCCTGTTGGGCCCATGGTCCCCAGCAGCAGCACCCACAGGGCCCAAAGCCTCCCACCCCCTGCCCAGCAGAGCCTGCCCTGTCTGTCCTGCTGTCACCCGAGTGGGGGACAGGAGGCAGTGGCCGCTGCCAGCAGTAGGAATGCGGGCAGGGTGAGGATCCCCTGGCTTGGCTTTTGTCTCTTGAGCAATGCGGAGCCAGGGCAGTGCAGAGAAGGCCCGGAAGCAGAGCCCGGAGCCTTTGGAGGCTGCAAGCCTTAAACATCAGCCCCTGCAGCAGCCCAGATGCAGGTGCCACAGTTGCCAAGGCTGTCGTGGCCTTGAGAGCGGGAAGGTGGATTTTGCATCCCTGTGGCCTGATGGCGGCTCTGGAGCCAGGAGTGGCTGTGGCTGCAGCAGGAAGGGTGGCTGAAAGTTTCCTGCCTTGCTTTGGTGGCATGGCTGCAGGGGCCAGTGCAGTGAGAGCCCCCTCTGTGCTGGTGACAGCTCAGCTCTTGGGGATGCCGCTGTGCCCCAGCCCAGGAGCAGCAGCAGTGGCCAGCGGCAGCAGTGGTGTCAGTGGGACCCCCTGTGCACAGGGACCCCCAGCCGCGGGGTGGCCGTGGCAGCAGCCCCAGGGAGCTCCAGCCCCGGGATCCCGGAACAAGTGGAAATCCCAACTGTGCAAACGCTGCCTGTGCCCAAAGGAATGACAAAGAGAAGTGAGGTTTAAAAAGAAGCCGTATTTATTTGCCAAAGATGGCCAAACTCTAGGATTTACAGAACACCTTTCATTACAACAATCCTTAGAACAACAACAACAACAATAACAATCTACAGGATTTATTTACATGGGATCCTAGGGACTAACAATCTTCAAAACATATTTACAGAGAACTACTAACCTAAGAACATATTTACAAAAATCTTCTAACTATTCAAACATATATACACAGGCGTAATATCTACGGCCGTCATCTCCATCAGTCCTGGAAGAAAGGAAGAAGCAAAGCTGGACTCTGCTGCCAGCACGGGGCCCAGCTGGGCTGGGAGCTGGCCCCCAGGAGCTGGGACAGGGCTGGCAGGGCTGCTGTGGCCCCAGGCAAACACAGGGCAGGCCAGGGCTGGTGCTTGTGCCAGCACAATCCAGGCCCCCTGCGGGCAGCGTGGCCCTGAGCGGGGCCATCCAGCCCAGCCCCAGCCTGGCGTCAGGGCAGCCACTGTGTCTGTGGGCAGGGCATGGGGAGCATCTGCCTGTCTTACTTGTGGGGCTCCAACTTCATCCAAGGACCATGGGCTCCTCCTCATCCTTCTCGTCCACTTCCATCTCCTCAATGTTCTCCTCTTCATCCACCTCCATGTCCTCGATGTTTTCCTCCGCATCTACATCCATGTCCTCAACCTGCTCTTCCACATCCACCTCCATCATTTCATCCTCATTCTGCCCCATGTCCACTTCCATCTCCTCCACATTGTCTCTGATAGTCTGCAAGAGACAGCACAATCTCACAGTGGGCTTCCTGTCCCACACCATCCATTGCCACGTGGCAGCAGCCTGCTCAAGCAGGCTGCCCCCTCCTTGGAATGGCACAGTACCTCCACTGGAGCAGCAGTGCTCATCCTGCTGGGGTTGGTGCTCCAGAGCAGGCAGCAGGAAAATCCCAGGCAGCAGCAGCAACAGCTGAATGCTGACGGGCAGAGCGCAGAGCGAGCGCCAACTGAGCGCTGGCAGCAGGCAGAGTGTCTGCTGTGGTCGTTTCCAGGTGCTGGACGTTGCACCTGGAACACTGTGGGAGCTGTGATGTCACAGAAGTTTCAGGGCCGCGCCACACTGGGAGATGGGCATGGAAGGATGATCAAATCCTTGAATGGTTTGGCTAGGAAGGGACCCTAAAGATCATCTGGTTCCAAGCTGAGCAAGCTGCCAGCAGAGCAGGTTGCTGCGGCCCCTGTCCAACCTGGCCTTGGATGTTCCTTGGCATGGGGTATGCACAGCCTCTCTGCACTGGTCCCTGTGTCAGGGACAAGCACCCTGACAGGAAAGAACTTCTTCCCATCATGGAATGGATTCTCTCTCTTGCAGTTTGATCCCATTCCTCCTTGTTCTGTCACTTCAGTTCCTGACAAAGAGTCCTCTCCCACTTCCCTGTGGGTCAGGCTGTTCCTGCAGGGTCACACATGTGGCTGAAGCTGCAGGCAGGAGAGAGAGAAGCCAAGCTGCCAGCCAGAGCAAATGGGGAAAGTGACATGAAAGATGAGCGAAGAAGGAAAAAGTAGAGACATGCAAGGCATTGGGTTGGGTGGGCTGTGGCATTCATGCCTTTCATTAGAGGCCAGGTTCTCTGGTGCACTCAATGACTGTGTGATTGGGGCGTGTCCACAGTGAGCCCGTGTGAGTGACCTGCACTCCCAGAGGCCGGAGCACACTTGCTTCAAGTGCTGATGAACGAGGCCAGAGACGGGTCTTTGTGTGGAACTCCAAACGCTGTGCATTGCGATGAAGAGGGTCCAGGGCCAGAGAGAAAATGAGGCTGGGGACTGAGGGTTTCATTCGCGGGGGAGAAGGGGTGAAGCACTGTAGTAAGCCAGGAGCAACAGGGGAGAAGAGAGGGGAGAAGGTTCTCTGGAGAGTACATATAAGGTAAACACAAAGTTGATGATACCAAGAAAACCTGTTGCATCATCATGAGCCTGCAAATGTCCGAGGGCAAGATCGTTGCATTCAGAGGGGAGTGTCTCACTTTGGTCATCTTTGCCCTGAGATATTAGAGTTCCAATGGCAGGCCCCTGGACCTCCACCAGACTGCCTCTTCCTGAGACTTCATTGCTGTGTTAGGAGCTCAGCAGTGCTGAAAGCAGAGCCCTGTCCTTTGGGATGGCAGTGGAAGTGGCCTGAGTGCACATTCAGAGCCACCTTCCAGGCTTCTGATGCCCCGACACCGCAAGGAAATTGGCAACGTGGCTTCTTTGAATGACATGTAGTCCTGTTTAATATCTGCAGCAAGTGGTGTGAAAGTGCTTTCTAAGGCTGCTCCTTGGGATCAGCTGTGAGGGGCGGAGGGCTGGCGTGAGTCCAGTGCTGTGTCCCACTGGGAGTAGCCCCACAGGCTCACGTGCACAGCAGGCAGTGCCAGAGGCCCTGGAGATCACAGCTGCCCTGCAGCCACCTTTGCAAAGGTGCTTTAAACATCAGCGGGTGCTGACTTTCCCCATGGAACCCTTGGTTCACTTGCTCTGGGGAATTTCTTTAGTCACGTATGTGGGATTTCCCACTGCCACCAGTGGAGTGTGGGGCTTTGGGGGCAGCTGCCCGGGTAGGGGCTGAGCTGGTGGCCCTGTTGGGCCCATGGTCCCCAGCAGCAGCACCCACAGGGCCCAAAGCCTCCCACCCCCTGCCCAGCAGAGCCTGCCCTGTCTGTCCTGCTGTCACCCGAGTGGGGGACAGGAGGCAGTGGCCGCTGCCAGCAGTAGGAATGCGGGCAGGGTGAGGATCCCCTGGCTTGGCTTTTGTCTCTTGAGCAATGCGGAGCCAGGGCAGTGCAGAGCAGGCCCGGAAGCAGAGCCCAGAGCCTTTGGAGGCTGCAAGCCTTAAACATCAGCCCGTGCAGCAGCCCAGATGCAGGTGCCACAGTTGCCAAGGCTGTCGTGGCCTTGAGAGCGGGAAGGTGGATTTTGCATCCCTGTGGCCTGATGGCGGCTCTGGAGCCAGGAGTCCCTGTGGCTGCAGCAGGAAGGGTGGCTGAAAGTTTCCTGCCTTGCTTTGGTGGCATGGCTGCAGGGGCCAGTGCAGTGAGAGCCCCCTCTGTGCTGGTGACAGCTCAGCTCTTGGGGATGCCGCTGTGCCCCAGCCCAGGAGCAGCAGCAGTGGCCAGCGGCAGCAGTGGTGTCAGTGGGACCCCCTGTGCACAGGGACCCCCAGCCGCGGGGTGGCCGTGGCAGCAGCCCCAGGGAGCTCCAGCCCCGGGATCCCGGAACAAGTGGAAATCCCAACTGTGCAAACGCTGCCTGTGCCCAAAGGAATGACAAAGAGAAGTGAGGTTTAAAAAGAAGCCGTATTTATTTGCCAAAGATGGCCAAACTCTAGGATTTACAGAACACCTTTCATTACAACAATCCTTAGAACAACAACAACAACAATAACAATCTACAGGATTTATTTACATGGGATCCTAGGGACTAACAATCTTCAAAACATATTTACAGAGAACTACTAACCTAAGAACATATTTACAAAAATCTTCTAACTATTCAAACATATATACACAGGCGTAATATCTACGGCCGTCATCTCCATCAGTCCTGGAAGAAAGGAAGAAGCAAAGCTGGACTCTGCTGCCAGCACGGGGCCCAGCTGGGCTGGGAGCTGGGCCCCAGGGGCTGGGCCCAGTGCTGCTGGCAGGGCTGCTGTGGCCCCAGGCAAGGACAGGGCAGGCCAGGGCTGGTGCTTGTGCCAGCACAATCCAGGCCCCCTGCGGGCAGCGTGGCCCTGAGCGGGGCCATCCAGCCCAGCCCCAGCCTGGCGTCAGGGCAGCCACTGTGTCTGTGGGCAGGGCATGGGGAGCATCTGCCTGTCTTACTTGTGGGGCTCCAACTTCATCCAAGGACCATGGGCTCCTCCTCATCCTTCTCGTCCACTTCCATCTCCTCAATGTTCTCCTCTTCATCCACCTCCATGTCCTCGATGTTTTCCTCCGCATCTACATCCATGTCCTCAACCTGCTCTTCCACATCCACCTCCATCATTTCATCCTCATTCTGCCCCATGTCCACTTCCATCTCCTCCACATTGTCTCTGATAGTCTGCAAGAGACAGCACAATCTCACAGTGGGCTTCCTGTCCCACACCATCCATTGCCACGTGGCAGCAGCCTGCTCAAGCAGGCTGCCCCCTCCTTGGAATGGCACACTACCTCCACTGGAGCAGCAGTGCTCATCCTGCTGGGGTTGGTGCTCCAGAGCAGGCAGCAGGAAAATCCCAGGCAGCAGCAGCAACAGCTGAATGCTGACGGGCAGAGCGCAGAGCGAGCGCCAACTGAGCGCTGGCAGCAGGCAGAGTGTCTGCTGTGGTCGTTTCCAGGTGCTGGACGTTCCACCTGGAACACTGTGGGAGCTGTGATGTCACAGAAGTTTCAGGGCCGCGCCACACTGGGAGATGGGCATGGAAGGATGATCAAATCCTTGAATGGTTTGGCTAGGAAGGGACCCTAAAGATCATCTGGTTCCAAGCTGAGCAAGCTGCCAGCAGAGCAGGTTGCTGCGGCCCCTGTCCAACCTGGCCTTGGATGTTCCTTGGCATGGGGTATGCACAGCCTCTCTGCACTGGTCCCTGTGTCAGGGACAAGCACCCTGACAGGAAAGAACTTCTTCCCATCATGGAATGGATTCTCTCTCTTGCAGTTTGATCCCATTCCTCCTTGTTCTGTCACTTCAGTTCCTGAAAAAGAGTCCTCTCCCACTTCCCTGTGGGTCAGGCTGTTCCTGCAGGGTCACACATGTGGCTGAAGCTGCAGGCAGGAGAGAGAGAAGCCAAGCTGCCAGCCAGAGCAAATGGGGAAAGTGACATGAAAGATGAGCGAAGAAGGAAAAAGTAGAGACATGCAAGGCATTGGGTTGGGTGGGCTGTGGCATTCATGCCTTTCATTAGAGGCCAGGTTCTCTGGTGCACTCAATGACTGTGTGATTGGGGCGTGTCCACAGTGAGCCCGTGTGAGCGACCTGCACTCCCAGAGGCCGGAGCACACTTGCTTCAAGTGCTGATGAACGAGGCCAGAGACGGGTCTTTGTGTGGAACTCCAAACGCTGTGCATTGCGATGAAGAGGGTCCAGGGCCAGAGAGAAAATGAGGCTGGGGACTGAGGGTTTCATTCGCGGGGGAGAAGGGGTGAAGCACTGTAGTAAGCCAGGAGCAACAGGGGAGAAGAGAGGGGAGAAGGTTCTCTGGAGAGTACATATAAGGTAAACACAAAGTTGATGATACCAAGAAAACCTGTTGCATCATCATGAGCCTGCAAATGTCCGAGGGCAAGATCGTTGCATTCAGAGGGGAGTGTCTCACTTTGGTCATCTTTGCCCTGAGATATTAGAGTTCCAATGGCAGGCCCCTGGACCTCCACCAGACTGCCTCTTCCTGAGACTTCATTGCTGTGTTAGGAGCTCAGCAGTGCTGAAAGCAGAGCCCTGTCCTTTGGGATGGCAGTGGAAGTGGCCTGAATGCACATTCAGAGCCACCTTCCAGGCTTCTGATGCCCCGACACCGCAAGGAAATTGGCAACGTGGCTTCTTTGAATGACATGTAGTCCTGTTTAATATCTGCAGCAAGTGGTGTGAAAGTGCTTTCTAAGGCTGCTCCTTGGGATCAGCTGTGAGGGGCGGAGGGCTGGCGTGAGTCCAGTGCTGTGTCCCACTGGGAGTAGCCCCACAGGCTCACGTGCACAGCAGGCAGTGCCAGAGGCCCTGGAGATCACAGCTGCCCTGCAGCCACCTTTGCAAAGGTGCTTTAAACATCAGCGGGTGCTGACTTTCCCCATGGAACCCTTGGTTCACTTGCTCTGGGGAATTTCTTTAGTCACGTATGTGGGATTTCCCACTGCCACCAGTGATGGGGATGCTCAGGGAGTGTGGGGCTTTGGGGGCAGCTACCCGGGCAGGGGCTGAGCTGGGGGCCCTGTTGGGCCCATGGTCCCCAGCAGCAGCACCCACAGGGCCCAAAGCCTCCCACCCCCTGCCCAGCAGAGCCTGCCCTGTCTGTCCTGCTGTCACCCGAGTGGGGGACAGGAGGCAGTGGCCGCTGCCAGCAGTAGGAATGCGGGCAGGGTGAGGATCCCCTGGCTTGGCTTTTGTCTCTTGAGCAATGCGGAGCCAGGGCAGTGCAGAGAAGGCCCGGAAGCAGAGCCCGGAGCCTTTGGAGGCTGCAAGCCTTAAACATCAGCCCCTGCAGCAGCCCAGATGCAGGTGCCACAGTTGCCAAGGCTGTCGTGGCCTTGAGAGCGGGAAGGTGGATTTTGCATCCCTGTGGCCTGATGGCGGCTCTGGAGCCAGGAGTCCCTGTGGCTGCAGCAGGAAGGGTGGCTGAAAGTTTCCTGCCTTGCTTTGGTGGCATGGCTGCAGGGGCCAGTGCAGTGAGAGCCCCCTCTGTGCTGGTGACAGCTCAGCTCTTGGGGACGCCGCTGTGCCCCAGCCCAGGAGCAGCAGCAGTGGCCAGCGGCAGCAGTGGTGTCAGTGGGACCCCCTGTGCACAGGGACCCCCAGCCGCGGGGTGGCCGTGGCAGCAGCCCCAGGGAGCTCCAGCCCCGGGATCCCGGAACAAGTGGAAATGCCAACTGTGCAAACGCTGCCTGTGCCCAAAGGAATGACAAAGAGAAGTGAGGTTTAAAAAGAAGCCGTATTTATTTGCCAAAGATGGCCAAACTCTAGGATTTACAGAACACCTTTCATTACAACAATCCTTAGAACAACAACAACAACAATAACAATCTACAGGATTTATTTACATGGGATCCTAGGGACTAACAATCTTCAAAACATATTTACAGAGAACTACTAACCTAAGAACATATTTACAAAAATCTTCTAACTATTCAAACATATATACACAGGCGTAATATCTACGGCCGTCATCTCCATCAGTCCTGGAAGAAAGGAAGAAGCAAAGCTGGACTCTGCTGCCAGCACGGGGCCCAGCTGGGCTGGGAGCTGGCCCCCAGGAGCTGGGACAGGGCTGGCAGGGCTGCTGTGGCCCCAGGCAAACACAGGGCAGGCCAGGGCTGGTGCTTGTGCCAGCACAATCCAGGCCCCCTGCGGGCAGCGTGTCCCTGAGCGGGGCCATCCAGCCCAGCCCCAGGCTGGCGTCAGGGCAGCCACTGTGTCTGTGGGCAGGGCATGGGGAGCATCTGCCTGTCTTACTTGTGGGGCTCCAACTTCATCCAAGGACCATGGGCTCCTCCTCATCCTTCTCGTCCACTTCCATCTCCTCAATGTTCTCCTCTTCATCCACCTCCATGTCCTCGATGTTTTCCTCCGCATCTACATCCATGTCCTCAACCTGCTCTTCCACATCCACCTCCATCATTTCATCCTCATTCTGCCCCATGTCCACTTCCATCTCCTCCACATTGTCTCTGATAGTCTGCAAGAGACAGCACAATCTCACAGTGGGCTTCCTGTCCCACACCATCCATTGCCACGTGGCAGCAGCCTGCTCAAGCAAGCTGCCCCCTCCTTGGAATGGCACACTACCTCCACTGGAGCAGCAGTGCTCATCCTGCTGGGGTTGGTGCTCCAGAGCAGGCAGCAGGAAAATCCCAGGCAGCAGCAGCAACAGCTGAATGCTGACGGGCAGAGCGCAGAGCGAGCGCCAACTGAGCGCTGGCAGCAGGCAGAGTGTCTGCTGTGGTCGTTTCCAGGTGCTGGACGTTCCACCTGGAACACTGTGGGAGCTGTGATGTCACAGAAGTTTCAGGGCCGCGCCACACTGGGAGATGGGCATGGAAGGATGATCAAATCCTTGAATGGTTTGGCTAGGAAGGGACCCTAAAGATCATCTGGTTCCAAGCTGAGCAAGCTGCCAGCAGAGCAGGTTTCTGCGGCCCCTGTCCAACCTGGCCTTGGATGTTCCTTGGCATGGGGTGTGCACAGCCTCTCTGCACTGGTCCCTGTGTCAGGGACAAGCACCCTGACGGGAAAGAACTTCTTCCCATCATGGAATGGATTCCAGCTCTTGCAGTTTGATCCCATTCCTCCTTGTTCTGTCACTTCAGTTCCTGACAAAGAGTCCTCTCCCACTTCCCTGTGGGTCAGGCTGTTCCTGCAGGGTCACACATGTGGCTGAAGCTGCAGGCAGGAGAGAGAGAAGCCAAGCTGCCAGCCAGAGCAAATGGGGAAAGTGACATGAAAGATGAGCGAAGAAGGAAAAAGTAGAGACATGCAAGGCATTGGGTTGGGTGGGCTGTGGCATTCATGCCTTTCATTAGAGGCCAGGTTCTCTGGTGCACTCAATGACTGTGTGATTGGGGCGTGTCCACAGTGAGCCCGTGTGAGCGACCTGCACTCCCAGAGGCCGGAGCACACTTGCTTCAAGTGCTGATGAACGAGGCCAGAGACGGGTCTTTGTGTGGAACTCCAAACGCTGTGCATTGCGATGAAGAGGGTCCAGGGCCAGAGAGAAAATGAGGCTGGGGACTGAGGGTTTCATTCGCGGGGGAGAAGGGGTGAAGCACTGTAGTAAGCCAGGAGCAACAGGGGAGAAGAGAGGGGAGAAGGTTCTCTGGAGAGTACATATAAGGTAAACACAAAGTTGATGATACCAAGAAAACCTGTTGCATCATCATGAGCCTGCAAATGTCCGAGGGCAAGATCGTTGCATTCAGAGGGGAGTGTCTCACTTTGGTCATCTTTGCCCTGAGATATTAGAGTTCCAATGGCAGGCCCCTGGACCTCCACCAGACTGCCTCTTCCTGAGACTTCATTGCTGTGTTAGGAGCTCAGCAGTGCTGAAAGCAGAGCCCTGTCCTTTGGGATGGCAGTGGAAGTGGCCTGAGTGCACATTCAGAGCCACCTTCCAGGCTTCTGATGCCCCGACACCGCAAGGAAATTGGCAACGTGGCTTCTTTGAATGACATGTAGTCCTGTTTAATATCTGCAGCAAGTGGTGTGAAAGTGCTTTCTAAGGCTGCTCCTTGGGATCAGCTGTGAGGGGCGGAGGGCTGGCATGAGTCCAGTGCTGTGTCCCACTGGGAGTAGCCCCACAGGCTCACGTGCACAGCAGGCAGTGCCAGAGGCCCTGGAGATCACAGCTGCCCTGCAGCCACCTTTGCAAAGGTGCTTTAAACATCAGCGGGTGCTGACTTTCCCCATGGAACCCTTGGTTCACTTGCTCTGGGGAATTTCTTTAGTCACGTATGTGGGATTTCCCACTGCCACCAGTGATGGGGATGCTCAGGGAGTGTGGGGCTTTGGGGGCAGCTGCCCGGGCAGGGGCTGAGCTGGGGGCCCTGTTGGGCCCATGGTCCCCAGCAGCAGCACCCACAGGGCCCAAAGCCTCCCACCCCCTGCCCAGCAGAGCCTGCCCTGTCTGTCCTGCTGTCACCCGAGTGGGGGACAGGAGGCAGTGGCCGCTGCCAGCAGTAGGAATGCGGGCAGGGTGAGGATCCCCTGGCTTGGCTTTTGTCTCTTGAGCAATGCGGAGCCAGGGCAGTGCAGAGCAGGCCCGGAAGCAGAGCCCAGAGCCTTTGGAGGCTGCAAGCCTTAAACATCAGCCCCTGCAGCAGCCCAGATGCAGGTGCCACAGTTGCCAAGGCTGTCGTGGCCTTGAGAGCGGGAAGGTGGATTTTGCATCCCTGTGGCCTGATGGCGGCTCTGGAGCCAGGAGTCCCTGTGGCTGCAGCAGGAAGGGTGGCTGAAAGTTTCCTGCCTTGCTTTGGTGGCATGGCTGCAGGGGCCAGTGCAGTGAGAGCCCCCTCTGTGCTGGTGACAGCTCAGCTCTTGGGGATGCCGCTGTGCCCCAGCCCAGGAGCAGCAGCAGTGGCCAGCGGCAGCAGTGGTGTCAGTGGGACCCCCTGTGCACAGGGACCCCCAGCCGCGGGGTGGCCGTGGCAGCAGCCCCAGGGAGCTCCAGCCCCGGGATCCCGGAACAAGTGGAAATCCCAACTGTGAAAACGCTGCCTGTGCCCAAAGGAATGACAAAGAGAAGTGAGGTTTAAAAAGAAGCCGTATTTATTTGCCAAAGATGGCCAAACTCTAGGATTTACAGAACACCTTTCATTACAACAATCCTTAGAACAACAACAACAACAATAACAATCTACAGGATTTATTTACATGGGATCCTAGGGACTAACAATCTTCAAAACATATTTACAGAGAACTACTAACCTAAGAACATATTTACAAAAATCTTCTAACTATTCAAACATATATACACAGGCGTAATATCTACGGCCGTCATCTCCATCAGTCCTGGAAGAAAGGAAGAAGCAAAGCTGGACTCTGCTGCCAGCACGGGGCCCAGCTGGGCTGGGAGCTGGCCCCCAGGAGCTGGGACAGGGCTGGCAGGGCTGCTGTGGCCCCAGGCAAACACAGGGCAGGCCAGGGCTGGTGCTTGTGCCAGCACAATCCAGGCCCCCTGCGGGCAGCGTGGCCCTGAGCGGGGCCATCCAGCCCAGCCCCAGCCTGGCGTCAGGGCAGCCACTGTGTCTGTGGGCAGGGCATGGGGAGCATCTGCCTGTCTTACTTGTGGGGCTCCAACTTCATCCAAGGACCATGGGCTCCTCCTCATCCTTCTCGTCCACTTCCATCTCCTCAATGTTCTCCTCTTCATCCACCTCCATGTCCTTGATGTTTTCCTCCGCATCTACATCCATGTCCTCAACCTGCTCTTCCACATCCACCTCCATCATTTCATCCTCATTCTGCCCCATGTCCACTTCCATCTCCTCCACATTGTCTCTGATAGTCTGCAAGAGACAGCACAATCTCACAGTGGGCTTCCTGTCCCACACCATCCATTGCCACGTGGCAGCAGCCTGCTCAAGCAGGCTGCCCCCTCCCTGGAATGGCACAGTACCTCCACTGGAGCAGCAGTGCTCATCCTGCTGGGGTTGGTGCTCCAGAGCAGGCAGCAGGAAAATCCCAGGCAGCAGCAGCAACAGCTGAATGCTGACGGGCAGAGCGCAGAGCGAGCGCCAACTGAGCGCTGGCAGCAGGCAGAGTGTCTGCTGTGGTCGTTTCCAGGTGCTGGACGTTCCACCTGGAACACTGTGGGAGCTGTGATGTCACAGAAGTTTCAGGGCCGCGCCACACTGGGAGATGGGCATGGAAGGATGATCAAATCCTTGAATGGTTTGGCTAGGAAGGGACCCTAAAGATCATCTGGTTCCAAGCTGAGCAAGCTGCCAGCAGAGCAGGTTGCTGCGGCCCCTGTCCAACCTGGCCTTGGATGTTCCTTGGCATGGGGTGTGCACAGCCTCTCTGCACTGGTCCCTGTGTCAGGGACAAGCACCCTGACGGGAAAGAACTTCTTCCCATCATGGAATGGATTCCAGCTCTTGCAGTTTGATCCCATTCCTCCTTGTTCTGTCACTTCAGTTCCTGACAAAGAGTCCTCTCCCACTTCCCTGTGGGTCAGGCTGTTCCTGCAGGGTCACACATGTGGCTGAAGCTGCAGGCAGGAGAGAGAGAAGCCAAGCTGCCAGCCAGAGCAAATGGGGAAAGTGACATGAAAGATGAGCGAAGAAGGAAAAAGTAGAGACATGCAAGGCATTGGGTTGGGTGGGCTGTGGCATTCATGCCTTTCATTAGAGGCCAGGTTCTCTGGTGCACTCAATGACTGTGTGATTGGGGCGTGTCCACAGTGAGCCCGTGTGAGCGACCTGCACTCCCAGAGGCCGGAGCACACTTGCTTCAAGTGCTGATGAACGAGGCCAGAGACGGGTCTTTGTGTGGAACTCCAAACGCTGTGCATTGCGATGAAGAGGGTCCAGGGCCAGAGAGAAAATGAGGCTGGGGACTGAGGGTTTCATTCGCGGGGGAGAAGGGGTGAAGCACTGTAGTAAGCCAGGAGCAACAGGGGAGAAGAGAGGGGAGAAGGTTCTCTGGAGAGTACATATAAGGTAAACACAAAGTTGATGATACCAAGAAAACCTGTTGCATCATCATGAGCCTGCAAATGTCCGAGGGCAAGATCGTTGCATTCAGAGGGGAGTGTCTCACTTTGGTCATCTTTGCCCTGAGATATTAGAGTTCCAATGGCAGGCCCCTGGACCTCCACCAGACTGCCTCTTCCTGAGACTTCATTGCTGTGTTAGGAGCTCAGCAGTGCTGAAAGCAGAGCCCTGTCCTTTGGGATGGCAGTGGAAGTGGCCTGAGTGCACATTCAGAGCCACCTTCCAGGCTTCTGATGCCCCGACACCGCAAGGAAATTGGCAACGTGGCTTCTTTGAATGACATGTAGTCCTGTTTAATATCTGCAGCAAGTGGTGTGAAAGTGCTTTCTAAGGCTGCTCCTTGGGATCAGCTGTGAGGGGCGGAGGGCTGGCATGAGTCCAGTGCTGTGTCCCACTGGGAGTAGCCCCACAGGCTCACGTGCACAGCAGGCAGTGCCAGAGGCCCTGGAGATCACAGCTGCCCTGCAGCCACCTTTGCAAAGGTGCTTTAAACATCAGCGGGTGCTGACTTTCCCCATGGAACCCTTGGTTCACTTGCTCTGGGGAATTTCTTTAGTCACGTATGTGGGATTTCCCACTGCCACCAGTGATGGGGATGCTCAGGGAGTGTGGGGCTTTGGGGGCAGCTGCCCGGGGAGGGGCTGAGCTGGGGGCCCTGTTGGGCCCATGGTCCCCAGCAGCAGCACCCACAGGGCCCAAAGCCTCCCACCCCCTGCCCAGCAGAGCCTGCCCTGTCTGTCCTGCTGTCACCCGAGTGGGGGACAGGAGGCAGTGGCCGCTGCCAGCAGTAGGAATGCGGGCAGGGTGAGGATCCCCTGGCTTGGCTTTTGTCTCTTGAGCAATGCGGAGCCAGGGCAGTGCAGAGCAGGCCCGGAAGCAGAGCCCAGAGCCTTTGGAGGCTGCAAGCCTTAAACATCAGCCCCTGCAGCAGCCCAGATGCAGGTGCCACAGTTGCCAAGGCTGTCGTGGCCTTGAGAGCGGGAAGGTGGATTTTGCATCCCTGTGGCCTGATGGCGGCTCTGGAGCCAGGAGTCCCTGTGGCTGCAGCAGGAAGGGTGGCTGAAAGTTTCCTGCCTTGCTTTGGTGGCATGGCTGCAGGGGCCAGTGCAGTGAGAGCCCCCTCTGTGCTGGTGACAGCTCAGCTCTTGGGGATGCCGCTGTGCCCCAGCCCAGGAGCAGCAGCAGTGGCCAGCGGCAGCAGTGGTGTCAGTGGGACCCCCTGTGCACAGGGACCCCCAGCCGCGGGGTGGCCGTGGCAGCAGCCCCAGGGAGCTCCAGCCCCGGGATCCCGGAACAAGTGGAAATCCCAACTGTGCAAACGCTGCCTGTGCCCAAAGGAATGACAAAGAGAAGTGAGGTTTAAAAAGAAGCCGTATTTATTTGCCAAAGATGGCCAAACTCTAGGATTTACAGAACACCTTTCATTACAACAATCCTTAGAACAACAACAACAACAATAACAATCTACAGGATTTATTTACATGGGATCCTAGGGACTAACAATCTTCAAAACATATTTACAGAGAACTACTAACCTAAGAACATATTTACAAAAATCTTCTAACTATTCAAACATATATACACAGGCGTAATATCTACGGCCGTCATCTCCATCAGTCCTGGAAGAAAGGAAGAAGCAAAGCTGGACTCTGCTGCCAGCACGGGGCCCAGCTGGGCTGGGAGCTGGCCCCCAGGAGCTGGGACAGGGCTGGCAGGGCTGCTGTGGCCCCAGGCAAACACAGGGCAGGCCAGGGCTGGTGCTTGTGCCAGCACAATCCAGGCCCCCTGCGGGCAGCGTGGCCCTGAGCGGGGCCATCCAGCCCAGCCCCAGCCTGGCGTCAGGGCAGCCACTGTGTCTGTGGGCAGGGCATGGGGAGCATCTGCCTGTCTTACTTGTGGGGCTCCAACTTCATCCAAGGACCATGGGCTCCTCCTCATCCTTCTCGTCCACTTCCATCTCCTCAATGTTCTCCTCTTCATCCACCTCCATGTCCTTGATGTTTTCCTCCGCATCTACATCCATGTCCTCAACCTGCTCTTCCACATCCACCTCCATCATTTCATCCTCATTCTGCCCCATGTCCACTTCCATCTCCTCCACATTGTCTCTGATAGTCTGCAAGAGACAGCACAATCTCACAGTGGGCTTCCTGTCCCACACCATCCATTGCCACGTGGCAGCAGCCTGCTCAAGCAGGCTGCCCCCTCCCTGGAATGGCACAGTACCTCCACTGGAGCAGCAGTGCTCATCCTGCTGGGGTTGGTGCTCCAGAGCAGGCAGCAGGAAAATCCCAGGCAGCAGCAGCAACAGCTGAATGCTGACGGGCAGAGCGCAGAGCGAGCGCCAACTGAGCGCTGGCAGCAGGCAGAGTGTCTGCTGTGGTCGTTTCCAGGTGCTGGACGTTCCACCTGGAACACTGTGGGAGCTGTGATGTCACAGAAGTTTCAGGGCCGCGCCACACTGGGAGATGGGCATGGAAGGATGATCAAATCCTTGAATGGTTTGGCTAGGAAGGGACCCTAAAGATCATCTGGTTCCAAGCTGAGCAAGCTGCCAGCAGAGCAGGTTGCTGCGGCCCCTGTCCAACCTGGCCTTGGATGTTCCTTGGCATGGGGTGTGCACAGCCTCTCTGCACTGGTCCCTGTGTCAGGGACAAGCACCCTGACAGGAAAGAACTTCTTCCCATCATGGAATGGATTCTCTCTCTTGCAGTTTGATCCCATTCCTCCTTGTTCTGTCACTTCAGTTCCTGACAAAGAGTCCTCTCCCACTTCCCTGTGGGTCAGGCTGTTCCTGCAGGGTCACACATGTGGCTGAAGCTGCAGGCAGGAGAGAGAGAAGCCAAGCTGCCAGCCAGAGCAAATGGGGAAAGTGACATGAAAGATGAGCGAAGAAGGAAAAAGTAGAGACATGCAAGGCATTGGGTTGGGTGGGCTGTGGCATTCATGCCTTTCATTAGAGGCCAGGTTCTCTGGTGCACTCAATGACTGTGTGATTGGGGCGTGTCCACAGTGAGCCCGTGTGAGTGACCTGCACTCCCAGAGGCCGGAGCACACTTGCTTCAAGTGTTGATGAACGAGGCCAGAGACGGGTCTTTGTGTGGAACTCCAAACGCTGTGCATTGCGATGAAGAGGGTCCAGGGCCAGAGAGAAAATGAGGCTGGGGACTGAGGGTTTCATTCGCGGGGGAGAAGGGGTGAAGCACTGTAGTAAGCCAGGAGCAACAGGGGAGAAGAGAGGGGAGAAGGTTCTCTGGAGAGTACATATAAGGTAAACACAAAGTTGATGATACCAAGAAAACCTGTTGCATCATCATGAGCCTGCAAATGTCCGAGGGCAAGATCGTTGCATTCAGAGGGGAGTGTCTCACTTTGGTCATCTTTGCCCTGAGATATTAGAGTTCCAATGGCAGGCCCCTGGACCTCCACCAGACTGCCTCTTCCTGAGACTTCATTGCTGTGTTAGGAGCTCAGCAGTGCTGAAAGCAGAGCCCTGTCCTTTGGGATGGCAGTGGAAGTGGCCTGAGTGCACATTCAGAGCCACCTTCCAGGCTTCTGATGCCCCGACACCGCAAGGAAATTGGCAACGTGGCTTCTTTGAATGACATGTAGTCCTGTTTAATATCTGCAGCAAGTGGTGTGAAAGTGCTTTCTGAGGCTGCTCCTTGGGATCAGCTGTGAGGGGCGGAGGGCTGGCGTGAGTCCAGTGCTGTGTCCCACTGGGAGTAGCCCCACAGGCTCACGTGCACAGCAGGCAGTGCCAGAGGCCCTGGAGATCACAGCTGCCCTGCAGCCACCTTTGCAAAGGTGCTTTAAACATCAGCGGGTTCTGACTTTCCCCATGGAACCCTTGGTTCACTTGCTCTGGGGAATTTCTTTAGTCACGTATGTGGGATTTCCCACTGCCACCAGTGATGGGGATGCTCAGGGAGTGTGGGGCTTTGGGCGCAGCTGCCCGGGGAGGGGCTGAGCTGGGGGCCCTGTTGGGCCCATGGTCCCCAGCAGCAGCACCCACAGGGCCCAAAGCCTCCCACCCCCTGCCCAGCAGAGCCTGCCCTGTCTGTCCTGCTGTCACCCGAGTGGGGGACAGGAGGCAGTGGCCGCTGCCAGCAGTAGGAATGCGGGCAGGGTGAGGATCCCCTGGCTTGGCTTTTGTCTCTTGAGCAATGCGGAGCCAGGGCAGTGCAGAGCAGGCCCGGAAGCAGAGCCCAGAGCCTTTGGAGGCTGCAAGCCTTAAACATCAGCCCCTGCAGCAGCCCAGATGCAGGTGCCACAGTTGCCAAGGCTGTCGTGGCCTTGAGAGCGGGAAGGTGGATTTTGCATCCCTGTGGCCTGATGGCGGCTCTGGAGCCAGGAGTCCCTGTGGCTGCAGCAGGAAGGGTGGCTGAAAGTTTCCTGCCTTGCTTTGGTGGCATGGCTGCAGGGGCCAGTGCAGTGAGAGCCCCCTCTGTGCTGGTGACAGCTCAGCTCTTGGGGATGCCGCTGTGCCCCAGCCCAGGAGCAGCAGCAGTGGCCAGCGGCAGCAGTGGTGTCAGTGGGACCCCCTGTGCACAGGGACCCCCAGCCGCGGGGTGGCCGTGGCAGCAGCCCCAGGGAGCTCCAGCCCCGGGATCCCGGAACAAGTGGAAATCCCAACTGTGCAAACGCTGCCTGTGCCCAAAGGAATGACAAAGAGAAGTGAGGTTTAAAAAGAAGCCGTATTTATTTGCCAAAGATGGCCAAACTCTAGGATTTACAGAACACCTTTCATTACAACAATCCTTAGAACAACAACAACAACAATAACAATCTACAGGATTTATTTACATGGGATCCTAGGGACTAACAATCTTCAAAACATATTTACAGAGAACTACTAACCTAAGAACATATTTACAAAAATCTTCTAACTATTCAAACATATATACACAGGCGTAATATCTACGGCCGTCATCTCCATCAGTCCTGGAAGAAAGGAAGAAGCAAAGCTGGACTCTGCTGCCAGCACGGGGCCCAGCTGGGCTGGGAGCTGGGCCCCAGGGGCTGGGCCCAGTGCTGCTGGCAGGGCTGCTGTGGCCCCAGGCAAGGACAGGGCAGGCCAGGGCTGGTGCTTGTGCCAGCACAATCCAGGCCCCCTGCGGGCAGCGTGGCCCTGAGCGGGGCCATCCAGCCCAGCCCCAGCCTGGCGTCAGGGCAGCCACTGTGTCTGTGGGCAGGGCATGGGGAGCATCTGCCTGTCTTACTTGTGGGGCTCCAACTTCATCCAAGGACCATGGGCTCCTCCTCATCCTTCTCGTCCACTTCCATCTCCTCAATGTTCTCCTCTTCATCCACCTCCATGTCCTCGATGTTTTCCTCCGCATCTACATCCATGTCCTCAACCTGCTCTTCCACATCCACCTCCATCATTTCATCCTCATTCTGCCCCATGTCCACTTCCATCTCCTCCACATTGTCTCTGATAGTCTGCAAGAGACAGCACAATCTCACAGTGGGCTTCCTGTCCCACACCATCCATTGCCACGTGGCAGCAGCCTGCTCAAGCAGGCTGCCCCCTCCTTGGAATGGCACACTACCTCCACTGGAGCAGCAGTGCTCATCCTGCTGGGGTTGGTGCTCCAGAGCAGGCAGCAGGAAAATCCCAGGCAGCAGCAGCAACAGCTGAATGCTGACGGGCAGAGCGCAGAGCGAGCGCCAACTGAGCGCTGGCAGCAGGCAGAGTGTCTGCTGTGGTCGTTTCCAGGTGCTGGACGTTCCACCTGGAACACTGTGGGAGCTGTGATGTCACAGAAGTTTCAGGGCCGCGCCACACTGGGAGATGGGCATGGAAGGATGATCAAATCCTTGAATGGTTTGGCTAGGAAGGGACCCTAAAGATCATCTGGTTCCAAGCTGAGCAAGCTGCCAGCAGAGCAGGTTGCTGCGGCCCCTGTCCAACCTGGCCTTGGATGTTCCTTGGCATGGGGTATGCACAGCCTCTCTGCACTGGTCCCTGTGTCAGGGACAAGCACCCTGACAGGAAAGAACTTCTTCCCATCATGGAATGGATTCTCTCTCTTGCAGTTTGATCCCATTCCTCCTTGTTCTGTCACTTCAGTTCCTGAAAAAGAGTCCTCTCCCACTTCCCTGTGGGTCAGGCTGTTCCTGCAGGGTCACACATGTGGCTGAAGCTGCAGGCAGGAGAGAGAGAAGCCAAGCTGCCAGCCAGAGCAAATGGGGAAAGTGACATGAAAGATGAGCGAAGAAGGAAAAAGTAGAGACATGCAAGGCATTGGGTTGGGTGGGCTGTGGCATTCATGCCTTTCATTAGAGGCCAGGTTCTCTGGTGCACTCAATGACTGTGTGATTGGGGCGTGTCCACAGTGAGCCCGTGTGAGCGACCTGCACTCCCAGAGGCCGGAGCACACTTGCTTCAAGTGCTGATGAACGAGGCCAGAGACGGGTCTTTGTGTGGAACTCCAAACGCTGTGCATTGCGATGAAGAGGGTCCAGGGCCAGAGAGAAAATGAGGCTGGGGACTGAGGGTTTCATTCGCGGGGGAGAAGGGGTGAAGCACTGTAGTAAGCCAGGAGCAACAGGGGAGAAGAGAGGGGAGAAGGTTCTCTGGAGAGTACATATAAGGTAAACACAAAGTTGATGATACCAAGAAAACCTGTTGCATCATCATGAGCCTGCAAATGTCCGAGGGCAAGATCGTTGCATTCAGAGGGGAGTGTCTCACTTTGGTCATCTTTGCCCTGAGATATTAGAGTTCCAATGGCAGGCCCCTGGACCTCCACCAGACTGCCTCTTCCTGAGACTTCATTGCTGTGTTAGGAGCTCAGCAGTGCTGAAAGCAGAGCCCTGTCCTTTGGGATGGCAGTGGAAGTGGCCTGAATGCACATTCAGAGCCACCTTCCAGGCTTCTGATGCCCCGACACCGCAAGGAAATTGGCAACGTGGCTTCTTTGAATGACATGTAGTCCTGTTTAATATCTGCAGCAAGTGGTGTGAAAGTGCTTTCTAAGGCTGCTCCTTGGGATCAGCTGTGAGGGGCGGAGGGCTGGCGTGAGTCCAGTGCTGTGTCCCACTGGGAGTAGCCCCACAGGCTCACGTGCACAGCAGGCAGTGCCAGAGGCCCTGGAGATCACAGCTGCCCTGCAGCCACCTTTGCAAAGGTGCTTTAAACATCAGCGGGTGCTGACTTTCCCCATGGAACCCTTGGTTCACTTGCTCTGGGGAATTTCTTTAGTCACGTATGTGGGATTTCCCACTGCCACCAGTGATGGGGATGCTCAGGGAGTGTGGGGCTTTGGGGGCAGCTACCCGGGCAGGGGCTGAGCTGGGGGCCCTGTTGGGCCCATGGTCCCCAGCAGCAGCACCCACAGGGCCCAAAGCCTCCCACCCCCTGCCCAGCAGAGCCTGCCCTGTCTGTCCTGCTGTCACCCGAGTGGGGGACAGGAGGCAGTGGCCGCTGCCAGCAGTAGGAATGCGGGCAGGGTGAGGATCCCCTGGCTTGGCTTTTGTCTCTTGAGCAATGCGGAGCCAGGGCAGTGCAGAGAAGGCCCGGAAGCAGAGCCCGGAGCCTTTGGAGGCTGCAAGCCTTAAACATCAGCCCCTGCAGCAGCCCAGATGCAGGTGCCACAGTTGCCAAGGCTGTCGTGGCCTTGAGAGCGGGAAGGTGGATTTTGCATCCCTGTGGCCTGATGGCGGCTCTGGAGCCAGGAGTCCCTGTGGCTGCAGCAGGAAGGGTGGCTGAAAGTTTCCTGCCTTGCTTTGGTGGCATGGCTGCAGGGGCCAGTGCAGTGAGAGCCCCCTCTGTGCTGGTGACAGCTCAGCTCTTGGGGACGCCGCTGTGCCCCAGCCCAGGAGCAGCAGCAGTGGCCAGCGGCAGCAGTGGTGTCAGTGGGACCCCCTGTGCACAGGGACCCCCAGCCGCGGGGTGGCCGTGGCAGCAGCCCCAGGGAGCTCCAGCCCCGGGATCCCGGAACAAGTGGAAATGCCAACTGTGCAAACGCTGCCTGTGCCCAAAGGAATGACAAAGAGAAGTGAGGTTTAAAAAGAAGCCGTATTTATTTGCCAAAGATGGCCAAACTCTAGGATTTACAGAACACCTTTCATTACAACAATCCTTAGAACAACAACAACAACAATAACAATCTACAGGATTTATTTACATGGGATCCTAGGGACTAACAATCTTCAAAACATATTTACAGAGAACTACTAACCTAAGAACATATTTACAAAAATCTTCTAACTATTCAAACATATATACACAGGCGTAATATCTACGGCCGTCATCTCCATCAGTCCTGGAAGAAAGGAAGAAGCAAAGCTGGACTCTGCTGCCAGCACGGGGCCCAGCTGGGCTGGGAGCTGGCCCCCAGGAGCTGGGACAGGGCTGGCAGGGCTGCTGTGGCCCCAGGCAAACACAGGGCAGGCCAGGGCTGGTGCTTGTGCCAGCACAATCCAGGCCCCCTGCGGGCAGCGTGGCCCTGAGCGGGGCCATCCAGCCCAGCCCCAGCCTGGCGTCAGGGCAGCCACTGTGTCTGTGGGCAGGGCATGGGGAGCATCTGCCTGTCTTACTTGTGGGGCTCCAACTTCATCCAAGGACCATGGGCTCCTCCTCATCCTTCTCGTCCACTTCCATCTCCTCAATGTTCTCCTCTTCATCCACCTCCATGTCCTCGATGTTTTCCTCCGCATCTACATCCATGTCCTCAACCTGCTCTTCCACATCCACCTCCATCATTTCATCCTCATTCTGCCCCATGTCCACTTCCATCTCCTCCACATTGTCTCTGATAGTCTGCAAGAGACAGCACAATCTCACAGTGGGCTTCCTGTCCCACACCATCCATTGCCACGTGGCAGCAGCCTGCTCAAGCAAGCTGCCCCCTCCTTGGAATGGCACACTACCTCCACTGGAGCAGCAGTGCTCATCCTGCTGGGGTTGGTGCTCCAGAGCAGGCAGCAGGAAAATCCCAGGCAGCAGCAGCAACAGCTGAATGCTGACGGGCAGAGCGCAGAGCGAGCGCCAACTGAGCGCTGGCAGCAGGCAGAGTGTCTGCTGTGGTCGTTTCCAGGTGCTGGACGTTCCACCTGGAACACTGTGGGAGCTGTGATGTCACAGAAGTTTCAGGGCCGCGCCACACTGGGAGATGGGCATGGAAGGATGATCAAATCCTTGAATGGTTTGGCTAGGAAGGGACCCTAAAGATCATCTGGTTCCAAGCTGAGCAAGCTGCCAGCAGAGCAGGTTTCTGCGGCCCCTGTCCAACCTGGCCTTGGATGTTCCTTGGCATGGGGTGTGCACAGCCTCTCTGCACTGGTCCCTGTGTCAGGGACAAGCACCCTGACGGGAAAGAACTTCTTCCCATCATGGAATGGATTCCAGCTCTTGCAGTTTGATCCCATTCCTCCTTGTTCTGTCACTTCAGTTCCTGACAAAGAGTCCTCTCCCACTTCCCTGTGGGTCAGGCTGTTCCTGCAGGGTCACACATGTGGCTGAAGCTGCAGGCAGGAGAGAGAGAAGCCAAGCTGCCAGCCAGAGCAAATGGGGAAAGTGACATGAAAGATGAGCGAAGAAGGAAAAAGTAGAGACATGCAAGGCATTGGGTTGGGTGGGCTGTGGCATTCATGCCTTTCATTAGAGGCCAGGTTCTCTGGTGCACTCAATGACTGTGTGATTGGGGCGTGTCCACAGTGAGCCCGTGTGAGCGACCTGCACTCCCAGAGGCCGGAGCACACTTGCTTCAAGTGCTGATGAACGAGGCCAGAGACGGGTCTTTGTGTGGAACTCCAAACGCTGTGCATTGCGATGAAGAGGGTCCAGGGCCAGAGAGAAAATGAGGCTGGGGACTGAGGGTTTCATTCGCGGGGGAGAAGGGGTGAAGCACTGTAGTAAGCCAGGAGCAACAGGGGAGAAGAGAGGGGAGAAGGTTCTCTGGAGAGTACATATAAGGTAAACACAAAGTTGATGATACCAAGAAAACCTGTTGCATCATCATGAGCCTGCAAATGTCCGAGGGCAAGATCGTTGCATTCAGAGGGGAGTGTCTCACTTTGGTCATCTTTGCCCTGAGATATTAGAGTTCCAATGGCAGGCCCCTGGACCTCCACCAGACTGCCTCTTCCTGAGACTTCATTGCTGTGTTAGGAGCTCAGCAGTGCTGAAAGCAGAGCCCTGTCCTTTGGGATGGCAGTGGAAGTGGCCTGAGTGCACATTCAGAGCCACCTTCCAGGCTTCTGATGCCCCGACACCGCAAGGAAATTGGCAACGTGGCTTCTTTGAATGACATGTAGTCCTGTTTAATATCTGCAGCAAGTGGTGTGAAAGTGCTTTCTAAGGCTGCTCCTTGGGATCAGCTGTGAGGGGCGGAGGGCTGGCATGAGTCCAGTGCTGTGTCCCACTGGGAGTAGCCCCACAGGCTCACGTGCACAGCAGGCAGTGCCAGAGGCCCTGGAGATCACAGCTGCCCTGCAGCCACCTTTGCAAAGGTGCTTTAAACATCAGCGGGTGCTGACTTTCCCCATGGAACCCTTGGTTCACTTGCTCTGGGGAATTTCTTTAGTCACGTATGTGGGATTTCCCACTGCCACCAGTGATGGGGATGCTCAGGGAGTGTGGGGCTTTGGGGGCAGCTGCCCGGGCAGGGGCTGAGCTGGGGGCCCTGTTGGGCCCATGGTCCCCAGCAGCAGCACCCACAGGGCCCAAAGCCTCCCACCCCCTGCCCAGCAGAGCCTGCCCTGTCTGTCCTGCTGTCACCCGAGTGGGGGACAGGAGGCAGTGGCCGCTGCCAGCAGTAGGAATGCGGGCAGGGTGAGGATCCCCTGGCTTGGCTTTTGTCTCTTGAGCAATGCGGAGCCAGGGCAGTGCAGAGCAGGCCCGGAAGCAGAGCCCAGAGCCTTTGGAGGCTGCAAGCCTTAAACATCAGCCCCTGCAGCAGCCCAGATGCAGGTGCCACAGTTGCCAAGGCTGTCGTGGCCTTGAGAGCGGGAAGGTGGATTTTGCATCCCTGTGGCCTGATGGCGGCTCTGGAGCCAGGAGTCCCTGTGGCTGCAGCAGGAAGGGTGGCTGAAAGTTTCCTGCCTTGCTTTGGTGGCATGGCTGCAGGGGCCAGTGCAGTGAGAGCCCCCTCTGTGCTGGTGACAGCTCAGCTCTTGGGGATGCCGCTGTGCCCCAGCCCAGGAGCAGCAGCAGTGGCCAGCGGCAGCAGTGGTGTCAGTGGGACCCCCTGTGCACAGGGACCCCCAGCCGCGGGGTGGCCGTGGCAGCAGCCCCAGGGAGCTCCAGCCCCGGGATCCCGGAACAAGTGGAAATCCCAACTGTGCAAACGCTGCCTGTGCCCAAAGGAATGACAAAGAGAAGTGAGGTTTAAAAAGAAGCCGTATTTATTTGCCAAAGATGGCCAAACTCTAGGATTTACAGAACACCTTTCATTACAACAATCCTTAGAACAACAACAACAACAATAACAATCTACAGGATTTATTTACATGGGATCCTAGGGACTAACAATCTTCAAAACATATTTACAGAGAACTACTAACCTAAGAACATATTTACAAAAATCTTCTAACTATTCAAACATATATACACAGGCGTAATATCTACGGCCGTCATCTCCATCAGTCCTGGAAGAAAGGAAGAAGCAAAGCTGGACTCTGCTGCCAGCACGGGGCCCAGCTGGGCTGGGAGCTGGCCCCCAGGAGCTGGGACAGGGCTGGCAGGGCTGCTGTGGCCCCAGGCAAACACAGGGCAGGCCAGGGCTGGTGCTTGTGCCAGCACAATCCAGGCCCCCTGCGGGCAGCGTGGCCCTGAGCGGGGCCATCCAGCCCAGCCCCAGCCTGGCGTCAGGGCAGCCACTGTGTCTGTGGGCAGGGCATGGGGAGCATCTGCCTGTCTTACTTGTGGGGCTCCAACTTCATCCAAGGACCATGGGCTCCTCCTCATCCTTCTCGTCCACTTCCATCTCCTCAATGTTCTCCTCTTCATCCACCTCCATGTCCTTGATGTTTTCCTCCGCATCTACATCCATGTCCTCAACCTGCTCTTCCACATCCACCTCCATCATTTCATCCTCATTCTGCCCCATGTCCACTTCCATCTCCTCCACATTGTCTCTGATAGTCTGCAAGAGACAGCACAATCTCACAGTGGGCTTCCTGTCCCACACCATCCATTGCCACGTGGCAGCAGCCTGCTCAAGCAGGCTGCCCCCTCCCTGGAATGGCACAGTACCTCCACTGGAGCAGCAGTGCTCATCCTGCTGGGGTTGGTGCTCCAGAGCAGGCAGCAGGAAAATCCCAGGCAGCAGCAGCAACAGCTGAATGCTGACGGGCAGAGCGCAGAGCGAGTGCCAACTGAGCGCTGGCAGCAGGCAGAGTGTCTGCTGTGGTCGTTTCCAGGTGCTGGACGTTCCACCTGGAACACTGTGGGAGCTGTGATGTCACAGAAGTTTCAGGGCCGCGCCACACTGGGAGATGGGCATGGAAGGATGATCAAATCCTTGAATGGTTTGGCTAGGAAGGGACCCTAAAGATCATCTGGTTCCAAGCTGAGCAAGCTGCCAGCAGAGCAGGTTGCTGCGGCCCCTGTCCAACCTGGCCTTGGATGTTCCTTGGCATGGGGTGTGCACAGCCTCTCTGCACTGGTCCCTGTGTCAGGGACAAGCACCCTGACAGGAAAGAACTTCTTCCCATCATGGAATGGATTCTCTCTCTTGCAGTTTGATCCCATTCCTCCTTGTTCTGTCACTTCAGTTCCTGACAAAGAGTCCTCTCCCACTTCCCTGTGGGTCAGGCTGTTCCTGCAGGGTCACACATGTGGCTGAAGCTGCAGGCAGGAGAGAGAGAAGCCAAGCTGCCAGCCAGAGCAAATGGGGAAAGTGACATGAAAGATGAGCGAAGAAGGAAAAAGTAGAGACATGCAAGGCATTGGGTTGGGTGGGCTGTGGCATTCATGCCTTTCATTAGAGGCCAGGTTCTCTGGTGCACTCAATGACTGTGTGATTGGGGCGTGTCCACAGTGAGCCCGTGTGAGTGACCTGCACTCCCAGAGGCCGGAGCACACTTGCTTCAAGTGCTGATGAACGAGGCCAGAGACGGGTCTTTGTGTGGAACTCCAAACGCTGTGCATTGCGATGAAGAGGGTCCAGGGCCAGAGAGAAAATGAGGCTGGGGACTGAGGGTTTCATTCGCGGGGGAGAAGGGGTGAAGCACTGTAGTAAGCCAGGAGCAACAGGGGAGAAGAGAGGGGAGAAGGTTCTCTGGAGAGTACATATAAGGTAAACACAAAGTTGATGATACCAAGAAAACCTGTTGCATCATCATGAGCCTGCAAATGTCCGAGGGCAAGATCGTTGCATTCAGAGGGGAGTGTCTCACTTTGGTCATCTTTGCCCTGAGATATTAGAGTTCCAATGGCAGGCCCCTGGACCTCCACCAGACTGCCTCTTCCTGAGACTTCATTGCTGTGTTAGGAGCTCAGCAGTGCTGAAAGCAGAGCCCTGTCCTTTGGGATGGCAGTGGAAGTGGCCTGAGTGCACATTCAGAGCCACCTTCCAGGCTTCTGATGCCCCGACACCGCAAGGAAATTGGCAACGTGGCTTCTTTGAATGACATGTAGTCCTGTTTAATATCTGCAGCAAGTGGTGTGAAAGTGCTTTCTGAGGCTGCTCCTTGGGATCAGCTGTGAGGGGCGGAGGGCTGGCGTGAGTCCAGTGCTGTGTCCCACTGGGAGTAGCCCCACAGGCTCACGTGCACAGCAGGCAGTGCCAGAGGCCCTGGAGATCACAGCTGCCCTGCAGCCACCTTTGCAAAGGTGCTTTAAACATCAGCGGGTGCTGACTTTCCCCATGGAACCCTTGGTTCACTTGCTCTGGGGAATTTCTTTAGTCACGTATGTGGGATTTCCCACTGCCACCAGTGATGGGGATGCTCAGGGAGTGTGGGGCTTTGGGCGCAGCTGCCCGGGGAGGGGCTGAGCTGGGGGCCCTGTTGGGCCCATGGTCCCCAGCAGCAGCACCCACAGGGCCCAAAGCCTCCCACCCCCTGCCCAGCAGAGCCTGCCCTGTCTGTCCTGCTGTCACCCGAGTGGGGGACAGGAGGCAGTGGCCGCTGCCAGCAGTAGGAATGCGGGCAGGGTGAGGATCCCCTGGCTTGGCTTTTGTCTCTTGAGCAATGCGGAGCCAGGGCAGTGCAGAGCAGGCCCGGAAGCAGAGCCCAGAGCCTTTGGAGGCTGCAAGCCTTAAACATCAGCCCCTGCAGCAGCCCAGATGCAGGTGCCACAGTTGCCAAGGCTGTCGTGGCCTTGAGAGCGGGAAGGTGGATTTTGCATCCCTGTGGCCTGATGGCGGCTCTGGAGCCAGGAGTCCCTGTGGCTGCAGCAGGAAGGGTGGCTGAAAGTTTCCTGCCTTGCTTTGGTGGCATGGCTGCAGGGGCCAGTGCAGTGAGAGCCCCCTCTGTGCTGGTGACAGCTCAGCTCTTGGGGATGCCGCTGTGCCCCAGCCCAGGAGCAGCAGCAGTGGCCAGCGGCAGCAGTGGTGTCAGTGGGACCCCCTGTGCACAGGGACCCCCAGCCGCGGGGTGGCCGTGGCAGCAGCCCCAGGGAGCTCCAGCCCCGGGATCCCGGAACAAGTGGAAATCCCAACTGTGCAAACGCTGCCTGTGCCCAAAGGAATGACAAAGAGAAGTGAGGTTTAAAAAGAAGCCGTATTTATTTGCCAAAGATGGCCAAACTCTAGGATTTACAGAACACCTTTCATTACAACAATCCTTAGAACAACAACAACAACAATAACAATCTACAGGATTTATTTACATGGGATCCTAGGGACTAACAATCTTCAAAACATATTTACAGAGAACTACTAACCTAAGAACATATTTACAAAAATCTTCTAACTATTCAAACATATATACACAGGCGTAATATCTACGGCCGTCATCTCCATCAGTCCTGGAAGAAAGGAAGAAGCAAAGCTGGACTCTGCTGCCAGCACGGGGCCCAGCTGGGCTGGGAGCTGGCCCCCAGGAGCTGGGACAGGGCTGGCAGGGCTGCTGTGGCCCCAGGCAAACACAGGGCAGGCCAGGGCTGGTGCTTGTGCCAGCACAATCCAGGCCCCCTGCGGGCAGCGTGGCCCTGAGCGGGGCCATCCAGCCCAGCCCCAGCCTGGCGTCAGGGCAGCCACTGTGTCTGTGGGCAGGGCATGGGGAGCATCTGCCTGTCTTACTTGTGGGGCTCCAACTTCATCCAAGGACCATGGGCTCCTCCTCATCCTTCTCGTCCACTTCCATCTCCTCAATGTTCTCCTCTTCATCCACCTCCATGTCCTCGATGTTTTCCTCCGCATCTACATCCATGTCCTCAACCTGCTCTTCCACATCCACCTCCATCATTTCATCCTCATTCTGCCCCATGTCCACTTCCATCTCCTCCACATTGTCTCTGATAGTCTGCAAGAGACAGCACAATCTCACAGTGGGCTTCCTGTCCCACACCATCCATTGCCACGTGGCAGCAGCCTGCTCAAGCAGGCTGCCCCCTCCTTGGAATGGCACAGTACCTCCACTGGAGCAGCA
Source organism: Passer domesticus (assembly GCF_036417665.1). Lineage (NCBI taxonomy): Eukaryota > Metazoa > Chordata > Aves > Passeriformes > Passeridae > Passer > Passer domesticus. The sequence continues at coordinate 453,072 of NC_087493.1, read as the reverse complement.
GTGCTCATCCTGCTGGGGTTGGTGCTCCAGAGCAGGCAGCAGGAAAATCCCAGGCAGCAGCAACAACAGCTGAATGCTGACGGGCAGAGCGCAGAGCGAGCGCCAACTGAGCGCTGGCAGCAGGCAGAGTGTCTGCTGTGGTCGTTTCCAGGTGCTGGACGTTCCACCTGGAACACTGTGGGAGCTGTGATGTCACAGAAGTTTCAGGGCCGCGCCACACTGGGAGATGGGCATGGAAGGATGATCAAATCCTTGAATGGTTTGGCTAGGAAGGGACCCTAAAGATCATCTGGTTCCAAGCTGAGCAAGCTGCCAGCAGAGCAGGTTGCTGCGGCCCCTGTCCAACCTGGCCTTGGATGTTCCTTGGCATGGGGTGTGCACAGCCTCTCTGCACTGGTCCCTGTGTCAGGGACAAGCACCCTGACAGGAAAGAACTTCTTCCCATCATGGAATGGATTCCAGCTCTTGCAGTTTGATCCCATTCCTCCTTGTTCTGTCACTTCAGTTCCTGACAAAGAGTCCTCTCCCACTTCCCTGTGGGTCAGGCTGTTCCTGCAGGGTCACACATGTGGCTGAAGCTGCAGGCAGGAGAGAGAGAAGCCAAGCTGCCAGCCAGAGCAAATGGGGAAAGTGACATGAAAGATGAGCGAAGAAGGAAAAAGTAGAGACATGCAAGGCATTGGGTTGGGTGGGCTGTGGCATTCATGCCTTTCATTAGAGGCCAGGTTCTCTGGTGCACTCAATGACTGTGTGATTGGGGCGTGTCCACAGTGAGCCCGTGTGAGTGACCTGCACTCCCAGAGGCCGGAGCACACTTGCTTCAAGTGCTGATGAACGAGGCCAGAGACGGGTCTTTGTGTGGAACTCCAAACGCTGTGCATTGCGATGAAGAGGGTCCAGGGCCAGAGAGAAAATGAGGCTGGGGACTGAGGGTTTCATTCGCGGGGGAGAAGGGGTGAAGCACTGTAGTAAGCCAGGAGCAACAGGGGAGAAGAGAGGGGAGAAGGTTCTCTGGAGAGTACATATAAGGTAAACACAAAGTTGATGATACCAAGAAAACCTGTTGCATCATCATGAGCCTGCAAATGTCCGAGGGCAAGATCGTTGCATTCAGAGGGGAGTGTCTCACTTTGGTCATCTTTGCCCTGAGATATTAGAGTTCCAATGGCAGGCCCCTGGACCTCCACCAGACTGCCTCTTCCTGAGACTTCATTGCTGTGTTAGGAGCTCAGCAGTGCTGAAAGCGGAGCCCTGTCCTTTGGGATGGCAGTGGAAGTGGCCTGAGTGCACATTCAGAGCCACCTTCCAGGCTTCTGATGCCCCGACACCGCAAGGAAATTGGCAACGTGGCTTCTTTGAATGACATGTAGTCCTGTTTAATATCTGCAGCAAGTGGTGTGAAAGTGCTTTCTGAGGCTGCTCCTTGGGATCAGCTGTGAGGGGCGGAGGGCTGGCGTGAGTCCAGTGCTGTGTCCCACTGGGAGTAGCCCCACAGGCTCACGTGCACAGCAGGCAGTGCCAGAGGCCCTGGAGATCACAGCTGCCCTGCAGCCACCTTTGCAAAGGTGCTTTAAACATCAGCGGGTTCTGACTTTCCCCATGGAACCCTTGGTTCACTTGCTCTGGGGAATTTCTTTAGTCACGTATGTGGGATTTCCCACTGCCACCAGTGATGGGGATGCTCAGGGAGTGTGGGGCTTTGGGGGCAGCTGCCCGGGGAGGGGCTGAGCTGGGGGCCCTGTTGGGCCCATGGTCCCCAGCAGCAGCACCCACAGGGCCCAAAGCCTCCCACCCCCTGCCCAGCAGAGCCTGCCCTGTCTGTCCTGCTGTCACCCGAGTGGGGGACAGGAGGCAGTGGCCGCTGCCAGCAGTAGGAATGCGGGCAGGGTGAGGATCCCCTGGCTTGGCTTTTGTCTCTTGAGCAATGCGGAGCCAGGGCAGTGCAGAGCAGGCCCGGAAGCAGAGCCCAGAGCCTTTGGAGGCTGCAAGCCTTAAACATCAGCCCCTGCAGCAGCCCAGATGCAGGTGCCACAGTTGCCAAGGCTGTCGTGGCCTTGAGAGCGGGAAGGTGGATTTTGCATCCCTGTGGCCTGATGGCGGCTCTGGAGCCAGGAGTCCCTGTGGCTGCAGCAGGAAGGGTGGCTGAAAGTTTCCTGCCTTGCTTTGGTGGCATGGCTGCAGGGGCCAGTGCAGTGAGAGCCCCCTCTGTGCTGGTGACAGCTCAGCTCTTGGGGATGCCGCTGTGCCCCAGCCCAGGAGCAGCAGCAGTGGCCAGCGGCAGCAGTGGTGTCAGTGGGACCCCCTGTGCACAGGGACCCCCAGCCGCGGGGTGGCCGTGGCAGCAGCCCCAGGGAGCTCCAGCCCCGGGATCCCGGAACAAGTGGAAATCCCAACTGTGCAAACGCTGCCTGTGCCCAAAGGAATGACAAAGAGAAGTGAGGTTTAAAAAGAAGCCGTATTTATTTGCCAAAGATGGCCAAACTCTAGGATTTACAGAACACCTTTCATTACAACAATCCTTAGAACAACAACAACAACAATAACAATCTACAGGATTTATTTACATGGGATCCTAGGGACTAACAATCTTCAAAACATATTTACAGAGAACTACTAACCTAAGAACATATTTACAAAAATCTTCTAACTATTCAAACATATATACACAGGCGTAATATCTACGGCCGTCATCTCCATCAGTCCTGGAAGAAAGGAAGAAGCAAAGCTGGACTCTGCTGCCAGCACGGGGCCCAGCTGGGCTGGGAGCTGGCCCCCAGGAGCTGGGACAGGGCTGGCAGGGCTGCTGTGGCCCCAGGCAAACACAGGGCAGGCCAGGGCTGGTGCTTGTGCCAGCACAATCCAGGCCCCCTGCGGGCAGCGTGGCCCTGAGCGGGGCCATCCAGCCCAGCCCCAGCCTGGCGTCAGGGCAGCCACTGTGTCTGTGGGCAGGGCATGGGGAGCATCTGCCTGTCTTACTTGTGGGGCTCCAACTTCATCCAAGGACCATGGGCTCCTCCTCATCCTTCTCGTCCACTTCCATCTCCTCAATGTTCTCCTCTTCATCCACCTCCATGTCCTCGATGTTTTCCTCCGCATCTACATCCATGTCCTCAACCTGCTCTTCCACATCCACCTCCATCATTTCATCCTCATTCTGCCCCATGTCCACTTCCATCTCCTCCACATTGTCTCTGATAGTCTGCAAGAGACAGCACAATCTCACAGTGGGCTTCCTGTCCCACACCATCCATTGCCACGTGGCTGCAGCCTGCTCAAGCAGGCTGCCCCCTCCCTGGAATGGCACAGTACCTCCACTGGAGCAGCAGTGCTCATCCTGCTGGGGTTGGTGCTCCAGAGCAGGCAGCAGGAAAATCCCAGGCAGCAGCAGCAACAGCTGAATGCTGACGGGCAGAGCGCAGAGCGAGCGCCAACTGAGCGCTGGCAGCAGGCAGAGTGTCTGCTGTGGTCGTTTCCAGGTGCTGGACGTTCCACCTGGAACACTGTGGGAGCTGTGATGTCACAGAAGTTTCAGGGCCGCGCCACACTGGGAGATGGGCATGGAAGGATGATCAAATCCTTGAATGGTTTGGCTAGGAAGGGACCCTAAAGATCATCTGGTTCCAAGCTGAGCAAGCTGCCAGCAGAGCAGGTTGCTGCGGCCCCTGTCCAACCTGGCCTTGGATGTTCCTTGGCATGGGGTGTGCACAGCCTCTCTGCACTGGTCCCTGTGTCAGGGACAAGCACCCTGACAGGAAAGAACTTCTTCCCATCATGGAATGGATTCCAGCTCTTGCAGTTTGATCCCATTCCTCCTTGTTCTGTCACTTCAGTTCCTGACAAAGAGTCCTCTCCCACTTCCCTGTGGGTCAGGCTGTTCCTGCAGGGTCACACATGTGGCTGAAGCTGCAGGCAGGAGAGAGAGAAGCCAAGCTGCCAGCCAGAGCAAATGGGGAAAGTGACATGAAAGATGAGCGAAGAAGGAAAAAGTAGAGACATGCAAGGCATTGGGTTGGGTGGGCTGTGGCATTCATGCCTTTCATTAGAGGCCAGGTTCTCTGGTGCACTCAATGACTGTGTGATTGGGGCGTGTCCACAGTGAGCCCGTGTGAGTGACCTGCACTCCCAGAGGCCGGAGCACACTTGCTTCAAGTGCTGATGAACGAGGCCAGAGACGGGTCTTTGTGTGGAACTCCAAACGCTGTGCATTGCGATGAAGAGGGTCCAGGGCCAGAGAGAAAATGAGGCTGGGGACTGAGGGTTTCATTCGCGGGGGAGAAGGGGTGAAGCACTGTAGTAAGCCAGGAGCAACAGGGGAGAAGAGAGGGGAGAAGGTTCTCTGGAGAGTACATATAAGGTAAACACAAAGTTGATGATACCAAGAAAACCTGTTGCATCATCATGAGCCTGCAAATGTCCGAGGGCAAGATCGTTGCATTCAGAGGGGAGTGTCTCACTTTGGTCATCTTTGCCCTGAGATATTAGAGTTCCAATGGCAGGCCCCTGGACCTCCACCAGACTGCCTCTTCCTGAGACTTCATTGCTGTGTTAGGAGCTCAGCAGTGCTGAAAGCAGAGCCCTGTCCTTTGGGATGGCAGTGGAAGTGGCCTGAGTGCACATTCAGAGCCACCTTCCAGGCTTCTGATGCCCCGACACCGCAAGGAAATTGGCAACGTGGCTTCTTTGAATGACATGTAGTCCTGTTTAATATCTGCAGCAAGTGGTGTGAAAGTGCTTTCTGAGGCTGCTCCTTGGGATCAGCTGTGAGGGGCGGAGGGCTGGCGTGAGTCCAGTGCTGTGTCCCACTGGGAGTAGCCCCACAGGCTCACGTGCACAGCAGGCAGTGCCAGAGGCCCTGGAGATCACAGCTGCCCTGCAGCCACCTTTGCAAAGGTGCTTTAAACATCAGCGGGTTCTGACTTTCCCCATGGAACCCTTGGTTCACTTGCTCTGGGGAATTTCTTTAGTCACGTATGTGGGATTTCCCACTGCCACCAGTGATGGGGATGCTCAGGGAGTGTGGGGCTTTGGGGGCAGCTGCCCGGGGAGGGGCTGAGCTGGGGGCCCTGTTGGGCCCATGGTCCCCAGCAGCAGCACCCACAGGGCCCAAAGCCTCCCACCCCCTGCCCAGCAGAGCCTGCCCTGTCTGTCCTGCTGTCACCCGAGTGGGGGACAGGAGGCAGTGGCCGCTGCCAGCAGTAGGAATGCGGGCAGGGTGAGGATCCCCTGGCTTGGCTTTTGTCTCTTGAGCAATGCGGAGCCAGGGCAGTGCAGAGCAGGCCCGGAAGCAGAGCCCAGAGCCTTTGGAGGCTGCAAGCCTTAAACATCAGCCCCTGCAGCAGCCCAGATGCAGGTGCCACAGTTGCCAAGGCTGTCGTGGCCTTGAGAGCGGGAAGGTGGATTTTGCATCCCTGTGGCCTGATGGCGGCTCTGGAGCCAGGAGTCCCTGTGGCTGCAGCAGGAAGGGTGGCTGAAAGTTTCCTGCCTTGCTTTGGTGGCATGGCTGCAGGGGCCAGTGCAGTGAGAGCCCCCTCTGTGCTGGTGACAGCTCAGCTCTTGGGGATGCCGCTGTGCCCCAGCCCAGGAGCAGCAGCAGTGGCCAGCGGCAGCAGTGGTGTCAGTGGGACCCCCTGTGCACAGGGACCCCCAGCCGCGGGGTGGCCGTGGCAGCAGCCCCAGGGAGCTCCAGCCCCGGGATCCCGGAACAAGTGGAAATCCCAACTGTGCAAACGCTGCCTGTGCCCAAAGGAATGACAAAGAGAAGTGAGGTTTAAAAAGAAGCCGTATTTATTTGCCAAAGATGGCCAAACTCTAGGATTTACAGAACACCTTTCATTACAACAATCCTTAGAACAACAACAACAACAATAACAATCTACAGGATTTATTTACATGGGATCCTAGGGACTAACAATCTTCAAAACATATTTACAGAGAACTACTAACCTAAGAACATATTTACAAAAATCTTCTAACTATTCAAACATATATACACAGGCGTAATATCTACGGCCGTCATCTCCATCAGTCCTGGAAGAAAGGAAGAAGCAAAGCTGGACTCTGCTGCCAGCACGGGGCCCAGCTGGGCTGGGAGCTGGCCCCCAGGAGCTGGGACAGGGCTGGCAGGGCTGCTGTGGCCCCAGGCAAACACAGGGCAGGCCAGGGCTGGTGCTTGTGCCAGCACAATCCAGGCCCCCTGCGGGCAGCGTGGCCCTGAGCGGGGCCATCCAGCCCAGCCCCAGCCTGGCGTCAGGGCAGCCACTGTGTCTGTGGGCAGGGCATGGGGAGCATCTGCCTGTCTTACTTGTGGGGCTCCAACTTCATCCAAGGACCATGGGCTCCTCCTCATCCTTCTCGTCCACTTCCATCTCCTCAATGTTCTCCTCTTCATCCACCTCCATGTCCTCGATGTTTTCCTCCGCATCTACATCCATGTCCTCAACCTGCTCTTCCACATCCACCTCCATCATTTCATCCTCATTCTGCCCCATGTCCACTTCCATCTCCTCCACATTGTCTCTGATAGTCTGCAAGAGACAGCACAATCTCACAGTGGGCTTCCTGTCCCACACCATCCATTGCCACGTGGCTGCAGCCTGCTCAAGCAGGCTGCCCCCTCCCTGGAATGGCACAGTACCTCCACTGGAGCAGCAGTGCTCATCCTGCTGGGGTTGGTGCTCCAGAGCAGGCAGCAGGAAAATCCCAGGCAGCAGCAGCAACAGCTGAATGCTGACGGGCAGAGCGCAGAGCGAGCGCCAACTGAGCGCTGGCAGCAGGCAGAGTGTCTGCTGTGGTCGTTTCCAGGTGCTGGACGTTCCACCTGGAACACTGTGGGAGCTGTGATGTCACAGAAGTTTCAGGGCCGCGCCACACTGGGAGATGGGCATGGAAGGATGATCAAATCCTTGAATGGTTTGGCTAGGAAGGGACCCTAAAGATCATCTGGTTCCAAGCTGAGCAAGCTGCCAGCAGAGCAGGTTGCTGCGGCCCCTGTCCAACCTGGCCTTGGATGTTCCTTGGCATGGGGTGTGCACAGCCTCTCTGCACTGGTCCCTGTGTCAGGGACAAGCACCCTGACAGGAAAGAACTTCTTCCCATCATGGAATGGATTCCAGCTCTTGCAGTTTGATCCCATTCCTCCTTGTTCTGTCACTTCAGTTCCTGACAAAGAGTCCTCTCCCACTTCCCTGTGGGTCAGGCTGTTCCTGCAGGGTCACACATGTGGCTGAAGCTGCAGGCAGGAGAGAGAGAAGCCAAGCTGCCAGCCAGAGCAAATGGGGAAAGTGACATGAAAGATGAGCGAAGAAGGAAAAAGTAGAGACATGCAAGGCATTGGGTTGGGTGGGCTGTGGCATTCATGCCTTTCATTAGAGGCCAGGTTCTCTGGTGCACTCAATGACTGTGTGATTGGGGCGTGTCCACAGTGAGCCCGTGTGAGTGACCTGCACTCCCAGAGGCCGGAGCACACTTGCTTCAAGTGCTGATGAACGAGGCCAGAGACGGGTCTTTGTGTGGAACTCCAAACGCTGTGCATTGCGATGAAGAGGGTCCAGGGCCAGAGAGAAAATGAGGCTGGGGACTGAGGGTTTCATTCGCGGGGGAGAAGGGGTGAAGCACTGTAGTAAGCCAGGAGCAACAGGGGAGAAGAGAGGGGAGAAGGTTCTCTGGAGAGTACATATAAGGTAAACACAAAGTTGATGATACCAAGAAAACCTGTTGCATCATCATGAGCCTGCAAATGTCCGAGGGCAAGATCGTTGCATTCAGAGGGGAGTGTCTCACTTTGGTCATCTTTGCCCTGAGATATTAGAGTTCCAATGGCAGGCCCCTGGACCTCCACCAGACTGCCTCTTCCTGAGACTTCATTGCTGTGTTAGGAGCTCAGCAGTGCTGAAAGCAGAGCCCTGTCCTTTGGGATGGCAGTGGAAGTGGCCTGAGTGCACATTCAGAGCCACCTTCCAGGCTTCTGATGCCCCGACACCGCAAGGAAATTGGCAACGTGGCTTCTTTGAATGACATGTAGTCCTGTTTAATATCTGCAGCAAGTGGTGTGAAAGTGCTTTCTGAGGCTGCTCCTTGGGATCAGCTGTGAGGGGCGGAGGGCTGGCGTGAGTCCAGTGCTGTGTCCCACTGGGAGTAGCCCCACAGGCTCACGTGCACAGCAGGCAGTGCCAGAGGCCCTGGAGATCACAGCTGCCCTGCAGCCACCTTTGCAAAGGTGCTTTAAACATCAGCGGGTTCTGACTTTCCCCATGGAACCCTTGGTTCACTTGCTCTGGGGAATTTCTTTAGTCACGTATGTGGGATTTCCCACTGCCACCAGTGATGGGGATGCTCAGGGAGTGTGGGGCTTTGGGGGCAGCTGCCCGGGGAGGGGCTGAGCTGGGGGCCCTGTTGGGCCCATGGTCCCCAGCAGCAGCACCCACAGGGCCCAAAGCCTCCCACCCCCTGCCCAGCAGAGCCTGCCCTGTCTGTCCTGCTGTCACCCGAGTGGGGGACAGGAGGCAGTGGCCGCTGCCAGCAGTAGGAATGCGGGCAGGGTGAGGATCCCCTGGCTTGGCTTTTGTCTCTTGAGCAATGCGGAGCCAGGGCAGTGCAGAGCAGGCCCGGAAGCAGAGCCCAGAGCCTTTGGAGGCTGCAAGCCTTAAACATCAGCCCCTGCAGCAGCCCAGATGCAGGTGCCACAGTTGCCAAGGCTGTCGTGGCCTTGAGAGCGGGAAGGTGGATTTTGCATCCCTGTGGCCTGATGGCGGCTCTGGAGCCAGGAGTCCCTGTGGCTGCAGCAGGAAGGGTGGCTGAAAGTTTCCTGCCTTGCTTTGGTGGCATGGCTGCAGGGGCCAGTGCAGTGAGAGCCCCCTCTGTGCTGGTGACAGCTCAGCTCTTGGGGATGCCGCTGTGCCCCAGCCCAGGAGCAGCAGCAGTGGCCAGCGGCAGCAGTGGTGTCAGTGGGACCCCCTGTGCACAGGGACCCCCAGCCGCGGGGTGGCCGTGGCAGCAGCCCCAGGGAGCTCCAGCCCCGGGATCCCGGAACAAGTGGAAATCCCAACTGTGCAAACGCTGCCTGTGCCCAAAGGAATGACAAAGAGAAGTGAGGTTTAAAAAGAAGCCGTATTTATTTGCCAAAGATGGCCAAACTCTAGGATTTACAGAACACCTTTCATTACAACAATCCTTAGAACAACAACAACAACAATAACAATCTACAGGATTTATTTACATGGGATCCTAGGGACTAACAATCTTCAAAACATATTTACAGAGAACTACTAACCTAAGAACATATTTACAAAAATCTTCTAACTATTCAAACATATATACACAGGCGTAATATCTACGGCCGTCATCTCCATCAGTCCTGGAAGAAAGGAAGAAGCAAAGCTGGACTCTGCTGCCAGCACGGGGCCCAGCTGGGCTGGGAGCTGGCCCCCAGGAGCTGGGACAGGGCTGGCAGGGCTGCTGTGGCCCCAGGCAAACACAGGGCAGGCCAGGGCTGGTGCTTGTGCCAGCACAATCCAGGCCCCCTGCGGGCAGCGTGGCCCTGAGCGGGGCCATCCAGCCCAGCCCCAGCCTGGCGTCAGGGCAGCCACTGTGTCTGTGGGCAGGGCATGGGGAGCATCTGCCTGTCTTACTTGTGGGGCTCCAACTTCATCCAAGGACCATGGGCTCCTCCTCATCCTTCTCGTCCACTTCCATCTCCTCAATGTTCTCCTCTTCATCCACCTCCATGTCCTCGATGTTTTCCTCCGCATCTACATCCATGTCCTCAACCTGCTCTTCCACATCCACCTCCATCATTTCATCCTCATTCTGCCCCATGTCCACTTCCATCTCCTCCACATTGTCTCTGATAGTCTGCAAGAGACAGCACAATCTCACAGTGGGCTTCCTGTCCCACACCATCCATTGCCACGTGGCTGCAGCCTGCTCAAGCAGGCTGCCCCCTCCCTGGAATGGCACAGTACCTCCACTGGGGCAGCAGTGCTCATCCTGCTGGGGTTGGTGCTCCAGAGCAGGCAGCAGGAAAATCCCAGGCAGCAGCAGCAACAGCTGAATGCTGACGGGCAGAGCGCAGAGCGAGCGCCAACTGAGCGCTGGCAGCAGGCAGAGTGTCTGCTGTGGTCGTTTCCAGGTGCTGGACGTTCCACCTGGAACACTGTGGGAGCTGTGATGTCACAGAAGTTTCAGGGCCGCGCCACACTGGGAGATGGGCATGGAAGGATGATCAAATCCTTGAATGGTTTGGCTAGGAAGGGACCCTAAAGATCATCTGGTTCCAAGCTGAGCAAGCTGCCAGCAGAGCAGGTTGCTGCGGCCCCTGTCCAACCTGGCCTTGGATGTTCCTTGGCATGGGGTGTGCACAGCCTCTCTGCACTGGTCCCTGTGTCAGGGACAAGCACCCTGACAGGAAAGAACTTCTTCCCATCATGGAATGGATTCCAGCTCTTGCAGTTTGATCCCATTCCTCCTTGTTCTGTCACTTCAGTTCCTGACAAAGAGTCCTCTCCCACTTCCCTGTGGGTCAGGCTGTTCCTGCAGGGTCACACATGTGGCTGAAGCTGCAGGCAGGAGAGAGAGAAGCCAAGCTGCCAGCCAGAGCAAATGGGGAAAGTGACATGAAAGATGAGCGAAGAAGGAAAAAGTAGAGACATGCAAGGCATTGGGTTGGGTGGGCTGTGGCATTCATGCCTTTCATTAGAGGCCAGGTTCTCTGGTGCACTCAATGACTGTGTGATTGGGGCGTGTCCACAGTGAGCCCGTGTGAGTGACCTGCACTCCCAGAGGCCGGAGCACACTTGCTTCAAGTGCTGATGAACGAGGCCAGAGACGGGTCTTTGTGTGGAACTCCAAACGCTGTGCATTGCGATGAAGAGGGTCCAGGGCCAGAGAGAAAATGAGGCTGGGGACTGAGGGTTTCATTCGCGGGGGAGAAGGGGTGAAGCACTGTAGTAAGCCAGGAGCAACAGGGGAGAAGAGAGGGGAGAAGGTTCTCTGGAGAGTACATATAAGGTAAACACAAAGTTGATGATACCAAGAAAACCTGTTGCATCATCATGAGCCTGCAAATGTCCGAGGGCAAGATCGTTGCATTCAGAGGGGAGTGTCTCACTTTGGTCATCTTTGCCCTGAGATATTAGAGTTCCAATGGCAGGCCCCTGGACCTCCACCAGACTGCCTCTTCCTGAGACTTCATTGCTGTGTTAGGAGCTCAGCAGTGCTGAAAGCAGAGCCCTGTCCTTTGGGATGGCAGTGGAAGTGGCCTGAGTGCACATTCAGAGCCACCTTCCAGGCTTCTGATGCCCCGACACCGCAAGGAAATTGGCAACGTGGCTTCTTTGAATGACATGTAGTCCTGTTTAATATCTGCAGCAAGTGGTGTGAAAGTGCTTTCTGAGGCTGCTCCTTGGGATCAGCTGTGAGGGGCGGAGGGCTGGCGTGAGTCCAGTGCTGTGTCCCACTGGGAGTAGCCCCACAGGCTCACGTGCACAGCAGGCAGTGCCAGAGGCCCTGGAGATCACAGCTGCCCTGCAGCCACCTTTGCAAAGGTGCTTTAAACATCAGCGGGTGCTGACTTTCCCCATGGAACCCTTGGTTCACTTGCTCTGGGGAATTTCTTTAGTCACGTATGTGGGATTTCCCACTGCCACCAGTGATGGGGATGCTCAGGGAGTGTGGGGCTTTGGGGGCAGCTGCCCGGGGAGGGGCTGAGCTGGGGGCCCTGTTGGGCCCATGGTCCCCAGCAGCAGCACCCACAGGGCCCAAAGCCTCCCACCCCCTGCCCAGCAGAGCCTGCCCTGTCTGTCCTGCTGTCACCCGAGTGGGGGACAGGAGGCAGTGGCCGCTGCCAGCAGTAGGAATGCGGGCAGGGTGAGGATCCCCTGGCTTGGCTTTTGTCTCTTGAGCAATGCGGAGCCAGGGCAGTGCAGAGCAGGCCCGGAAGCAGAGCCCAGAGCCTTTGGAGGCTGCAAGCCTTAAACATCAGCCCCTGCAGCAGCCCAGATGCAGGTGCCACAGTTGCCAAGGCTGTCGTGGCCTTGAGAGCGGGAAGGTGGATTTTGCATCCCTGTGGCCTGATGGCGGCTCTGGAGCCAGGAGTCCCTGTGGCTGCAGCAGGAAGGGTGGCTGAAAGTTTCCTGCCTTGCTTTGGTGGCATGGCTGCAGGGGCCAGTGCAGTGAGAGCCCCCTCTGTGCTGGTGACAGCTCAGCTCTTGGGGATGCCGCTGTGCCCCAGCCCAGGAGCAGCAGCAGTGGCCAGCGGCAGCAGTGGTGTCAGTGGGACCCCCTGTGCACAGGGACCCCCAGCCGCGGGGTGGCCGTGGCAGCAGCCCCAGGGAGCTCCAGCCCCGGGATCCCGGAACAAGTGGAAATCCCAACTGTGCAAACGCTGCCTGTGCCCAAAGGAATGACAAAGAGAAGTGAGGTTTAAAAAGAAGCCGTATTTATTTGCCAAAGATGGCCAAACTCTAGGATTTACAGAACACCTTTCATTACAACAATCCTTAGAACAACAACAACAACAATAACAATCTACAGGATTTATTTACATGGGATCCTAGGGACTAACAATCTTCAAAACATATTTACAGAGAACTACTAACCTAAGAACATATTTACAAAAATCTTCTAACTATTCAAACATATATACACAGGCGTAATATCTACGGCCGTCATCTCCATCAGTCCTGGAAGAAAGGAAGAAGCAAAGCTGGACTCTGCTGCCAGCACGGGGCCCAGCTGGGCTGGGAGCTGGCCCCCAGGAGCTGGGACAGGGCTGGCAGGGCTGCTGTGGCCCCAGGCAAACACAGGGCAGGCCAGGGCTGGTGCTTGTGCCAGCACAATCCAGGCCCCCTGCGGGCAGCGTGGCCCTGAGCGGGGCCATCCAGCCCAGCCCCAGCCTGGCGTCAGGGCAGCCACTGTGTCTGTGGGCAGGGCATGGGGAGCATCTGCCTGTCTTACTTGTGGGGCTCCAACTTCATCCAAGGACCATGGGCTCCTCCTCATCCTTCTCGTCCACTTCCATCTCCTCAATGTTCTCCTCTTCATCCACCTCCATGTCCTCGATGTTTTCCTCCGCATCTACATCCATGTCCTCAACCTGCTCTTCCACATCCACCTCCATCATTTCATCCTCATTCTGCCCCATGTCCACTTCCATCTCCTCCACATTGTCTCTGATAGTCTGCAAGAGACAGCACAATCTCACAGTGGGCTTCCTGTCCCACACCATCCATTGCCACGTGGCTGCAGCCTGCTCAAGCAGGCTGCCCCCTCCCTGGAATGGCACAGTACCTCCACTGGGGCAGCAGTGCTCATCCTGCTGGGGTTGGTGCTCCAGAGCAGGCAGCAGGAAAATCCCAGGCAGCAGCAGCAACAGCTGAATGCTGACGGGCAGAGCGCAGAGCGAGCGCCAACTGAGCGCTGGCAGCAGGCAGAGTGTCTGCTGTGGTCGTTTCCAGGTGCTGGACGTTCCACCTGGAACACTGTGGGAGCTGTGATGTCACAGAAGTTTCAGGGCCGCGCCACACTGGGAGATGGGCATGGAAGGATGATCAAATCCTTGAATGGTTTGGCTAGGAAGGGACCCTAAAGATCATCTGGTTCCAAGCTGAGCAAGCTGCCAGCAGAGCAGGTTGCTGCGGCCCCTGTCCAACCTGGCCTTGGATGTTCCTTGGCATGGGGTGTGCACAGCCTCTCTGCACTGGTCCCTGTGTCAGGGACAAGCACCCTGACAGGAAAGAACTTCTTCCCATCATGGAATGGATTCCAGCTCTTGCAGTTTGATCCCATTCCTCCTTGTTCTGTCACTTCAGTTCCTGACAAAGAGTCCTCTCCCACTTCCCTGTGGGTCAGGCTGTTCCTGCAGGGTCACACATGTGGCTGAAGCTGCAGGCAGGAGAGAGAGAAGCCAAGCTGCCAGCCAGAGCAAATGGGGAAAGTGACATGAAAGATGAGCGAAGAAGGAAAAAGTAGAGACATGCAAGGCATTGGGTTGGGTGGGCTGTGGCATTCATGCCTTTCATTAGAGGCCAGGTTCTCTGGTGCACTCAATGACTGTGTGATTGGGGCGTGTCCACAGTGAGCCCGTGTGAGTGACCTGCACTCCCAGAGGCCGGAGCACACTTGCTTCAAGTGCTGATGAACGAGGCCAGAGACGGGTCTTTGTGTGGAACTCCAAACGCTGTGCATTGCGATGAAGAGGGTCCAGGGCCAGAGAGAAAATGAGGCTGGGGACTGAGGGTTTCATTCGCGGGGGAGAAGGGGTGAAGCACTGTAGTAAGCCAGGAGCAACAGGGGAGAAGAGAGGGGAGAAGGTTCTCTGGAGAGTACATATAAGGTAAACACAAAGTTGATGATACCAAGAAAACCTGTTGCATCATCATGAGCCTGCAAATGTCCGAGGGCAAGATCGTTGCATTCAGAGGGGAGTGTCTCACTTTGGTCATCTTTGCCCTGAGATATTAGAGTTCCAATGGCAGGCCCCTGGACCTCCACCAGACTGCCTCTTCCTGAGACTTCATTGCTGTGTTAGGAGCTCAGCAGTGCTGAAAGCAGAGCCCTGTCCTTTGGGATGGCAGTGGAAGTGGCCTGAGTGCACATTCAGAGCCACCTTCCAGGCTTCTGATGCCCCGACACCGCAAGGAAATTGGCAACGTGGCTTCTTTGAATGACATGTAGTCCTGTTTAATATCTGCAGCAAGTGGTGTGAAAGTGCTTTCTAAGGCTGCTCCTTGGGATCAGCTGTGAGGGGCGGAGGGCTGGCGTGAGTCCAGTGCTGTGTCCCACTGGGAGTAGCCCCACAGGCTCACGTGCACAGCAGGCAGTGCCAGAGGCCCTGGAGATCACAGCTGCCCTGCAGCCACCTTTGCAAAGGTGCTTTAAACATCAGCGGGTGCTGACTTTCCCCATGGAACCCTTGGTTCACTTGCTCTGGGGAATTTCTTTAGTCACGTATGTGGGATTTCCCACTGCCACCAGTGATGGGGATGCTCAGGGAGTGTGGGGCTTTGGGGGCAGCTACCCGGGCAGGGGCTGAGCTGGGGGCCCTGTTGGGCCCATGGTCCCCAGCAGCAGCACCCACAGGGCCCAAAGCCTCCCACCCCCTGCCCAGCAGAGCCTGCCCTGTCTGTCCTGCTGTCACCCGAGTGGGGGACAGGAGGCAGTGGCCGCTGCCAGCAGTAGGAATGCGGGCTGGGTGAGGATCCCCTGGCTTGGCTTTTGTCTCTTGAGCAATGCGGAGCCAGGGCAGTGCAGAGAAGGCCCGGAAGCAGAGCCCAGAGCCTTTGGAGGCTGCAAGCCTTAAACATCAGCCCCTGCAGCAGCCCAGATGCAGGTGCCACAGTTGCCAAGGCTGTCGCGGCCTTGAGAGCGGGAAGGTGGATTTTGCATCCCTGTGGCCTGATGGCGGCTCTGGAGCCAGGAGTCCCTGTGGCTGCAGCAGGAAGGGTGGCTGAAAGTTTCCTGCCTTGCTTTGGTGGCATGGCTGCAGGGGCCAGTGCAGTGAGAGCCCCCTCTGTGCTGGTGACAGCTCAGCTCTTGGGGATGCCGCTGTGCCCCAGCCCAGGAGCAGCAGCAGTGGCCAGCGGCAGCAGTGGTGTCAGTGGGACCCCCTGTGCACAGGGACCCCCAGCCGCGGGGTGGCCGTGGCAGCAGCCCCAGGGAGCTCCAGCCCCGGGATCCCGGAACAAGTGGAAATCCCAACTGTGCAAACGCTGCCTGTGCCCAAAGGAATGACAAAGAGAAGTGAGGTTTAAAAAGAAGCCGTATTTATTTGCCAAAGATGGCCAAACTCTAGGATTTACAGAACACCTTTCATTACAACAATCCTTAGAACAACAACAACAACAATAACAATCTACAGGATTTATTTACATGGGATCCTAGGGACTAACAATCTTCAAAACATATTTACAGAGAACTACTAACCTAAGAACATATTTACAAAAATCTTCTAACTATTCAAACATATATACACAGGCGTAATATCTACGGCCGTCATCTCCATCAGTCCTGGAAGAAAGGAAGAAGCAAAGCTGGACTCTGCTGCCAGCACGGGGCCCAGCTGGGCTGGGAGCTGGCCCCCAGGAGCTGGGACAGGGCTGGCAGGGCTGCTGTGGCCCCAGGCAAACACAGGGCAGGCCAGGGCTGGTGCTTGTGCCAGCACAATCCAGGCCCCCTGCGGGCAGCGTGGCCCTGAGCGGGGCCATCCAGCCCAGCCCCAGCCTGGCGTCAGGGCAGCCACTGTGTCTGTGGGCAGGGCATGGGGAGCATCTGCCTGTCTTACTTGTGGGGCTCCAACTTCATCCAAGGACCATGGGCTCCTCCTCATCCTTCTCGTCCACTTCCATCTCCTCAATGTTCTCCTCTTCATCCACCTCCATGTCCTCGATGTTTTCCTCCGCATCTACATCCATGTCCTCAACCTGCTCTTCCACATCCACCTCCATCATTTCATCCTCATTCTGCCCCATGTCCACTTCCATCTCCTCCACATTGTCTCTGATAGTCTGCAAGAGACAGCACAATCTCACAGTGGGCTTCCTGTCCCACACCATCCATTGCCACGTGGCTGCAGCCTGCTCAAGCAGGCTGCCCCCTCCCTGGAATGGCACAGTACCTCCACTGGGGCAGCAGTGCTCATCCTGCTGGGGTTGGTGCTCCAGAGCAGGCAGCAGGAAAATCCCAGGCAGCAGCAGCAACAGCTGAATGCTGACGGGCAGAGCGCAGAGCGAGCGCCAACTGAGCGCTGGCAGCAGGCAGAGTGTCTGCTGTGGTCGTTTCCAGGTGCTGGACGTTCCACCTGGAACACTGTGGGAGCTGTGATGTCACAGAAGTTTCAGGGCCGCGCCACACTGGGAGATGGGCATGGAAGGATGATCAAATCCTTGAATGGTTTGGCTAGGAAGGGACCCTAAAGATCATCTGGTTCCAAGCTGAGCAAGCTGCCAGCAGAGCAGGTTGCTGCGGCCCCTGTCCAACCTGGCCTTGGATGTTCCTTGGCATGGGGTGTGCACAGCCTCTCTGCACTGGTCCCTGTGTCAGGGACAAGCACCCTGACAGGAAAGAACTTCTTCCCATCATGGAATGGATTCCAGCTCTTGCAGTTTGATCCCATTCCTCCTTGTTCTGTCACTTCAGTTCCTGACAAAGAGTCCTCTCCCACTTCCCTGTGGGTCAGGCTGTTCCTGCAGGGTCACACATGTGGCTGAAGCTGCAGGCAGGAGAGAGAGAAGCCAAGCTGCCAGCCAGAGCAAATGGGGAAAGTGACATGAAAGATGAGCGAAGAAGGAAAAAGTAGAGACATGCAAGGCATTGGGTTGGGTGGGCTGTGGCATTCATGCCTTTCATTAGAGGCCAGGTTCTCTGGTGCACTCAATGACTGTGTGATTGGGGCGTGTCCACAGTGAGCCCGTGTGAGTGACCTGCACTCCCAGAGGCCGGAGCACACTTGCTTCAAGTGCTGATGAACGAGGCCAGAGACGGGTCTTTGTGTGGAACTCCAAACGCTGTGCATTGCGATGAAGAGGGTCCAGGGCCAGAGAGAAAATGAGGCTGGGGACTGAGGGTTTCATTCGCGGGGGAGAAGGGGTGAAGCACTGTAGTAAGCCAGGAGCAACAGGGGAGAAGAGAGGGGAGAAGGTTCTCTGGAGAGTACATATAAGGTAAACACAAAGTTGATGATACCAAGAAAACCTGTTGCATCATCATGAGCCTGCAAATGTCCGAGGGCAAGATCGTTGCATTCAGAGGGGAGTGTCTCACTTTGGTCATCTTTGCCCTGAGATATTAGAGTTCCAATGGCAGGCCCCTGGACCTCCACCAGACTGCCTCTTCCTGAGACTTCATTGCTGTGTTAGGAGCTCAGCAGTGCTGAAAGCAGAGCCCTGTCCTTTGGGATGGCAGTGGAAGTGGCCTGAGTGCACATTCAGAGCCACCTTCCAGGCTTCTGATGCCCCGACACCGCAAGGAAATTGGCAACGTGGCTTCTTTGAATGACATGTAGTCCTGTTTAATATCTGCAGCAAGTGGTGTGAAAGTGCTTTCTAAGGCTGCTCCTTGGGATCAGCTGTGAGGGGCGGAGGGCTGGCGTGAGTCCAGTGCTGTGTCCCACTGGGAGTAGCCCCACAGGCTCACGTGCACAGCAGGCAGTGCCAGAGGCCCTGGAGATCACAGCTGCCCTGCAGCCACCTTTGCAAAGGTGCTTTAAACATCAGCGGGTGCTGACTTTCCCCATGGAACCCTTGGTTCACTTGCTCTGGGGAATTTCTTTAGTCACGTATGTGGGATTTCCCACTGCCACCAGTGATGGGGATGCTCAGGGAGTGTGGGGCTTTGGGGGCAGCTACCCGGGCAGGGGCTGAGCTGGGGGCCCTGTTGGGCCCATGGTCCCCAGCAGCAGCACCCACAGGGCCCAAAGCCTCCCACCCCCTGCCCAGCAGAGCCTGCCCTGTCTGTCCTGCTGTCACCCGAGTGGGGGACAGGAGGCAGTGGCCGCTGCCAGCAGTAGGAATGCGGGCTGGGTGAGGATCCCCTGGCTTGGCTTTTGTCTCTTGAGCAATGCGGAGCCAGGGCAGTGCAGAGAAGGCCCGGAAGCAGAGCCCAGAGCCTTTGGAGGCTGCAAGCCTTAAACATCAGCCCGTGCAGCAGCCCAGATGCAGGTGCCACAGTTGCCAAGGCTGTCGCGGCCTTGAGAGCGGGAAGGTGGATTTTGCATCCCTGTGGCCTGATGGCGGCTCTGGAGCCAGGAGTCCCTGTGGCTGCAGCAGGAAGGGTGGCTGAAAGTTTCCTGCCTTGCTTTGGTGGCATGGCTGCAGGGGCCAGTGCAGTGAGAGCCCCCTCTGTGCTGGTGACAGCTCAGCTCTTGGGGATGCCGCTGTGCCCCAGCCCAGGAGCAGCAGCAGTGGCCAGCGGCAGCAGTGGTGTCAGTGGGACCCCCTGTGCACAGGGACCCCCAGCCGCGGGGTGGCCGTGGCAGCAGCCCCAGGGAGCTCCAGCCCCGGGATCCCGGAACAAGTGGAAATCCCAACTGTGCAAACGCTGCCTGTGCCCAAAGGAATGACAAAGAGAAGTGAGGTTTAAAAAGAAGCCGTATTTATTTGCCAAAGATGGCCAAACTCTAGGATTTACAGAACACCTTTCATTACAACAATCCTTAGAACAACAACAACAACAATAACAATCTACAGGATTTATTTACATGGGATCCTAGGGACTAACAATCTTCAAAACATATTTACAGAGAACTACTAACCTAAGAACATATTTACAAAAATCTTCTAACTATTCAAACATATATACACAGGCGTAATATCTACGGCCGTCATCTCCATCAGTCCTGGAAGAAAGGAAGAAGCAAAGCTGGACTCTGCTGCCAGCACGGGGCCCAGCTGGGCTGGGAGCTGGCCCCCAGGAGCTGGGACAGGGCTGGCAGGGCTGCTGTGGCCCCAGGCAAACACAGGGCAGGCCAGGGCTGGTGCTTGTGCCAGCACAATCCAGGCCTCCTGCGGGCAGCGTGGCCCTGAGCGGGGCCATCCAGCCCAGCCCCAGCCTGGCGTCAGGGCAGCCACTGTGTCTGTGGGCAGGGCATGGGGAGCATCTGCCTGTCTTACTTGTGGGGCTCCAACTTCATCCAAGGACCATGGGCTCCTCCTCATCCTTCTCGTCCACTTCCATCTCCTCAATGTTCTCCTCTTCATCCACCTCCATGTCCTCGATGTTTTCCTCCGCATCTACATCCATGTCCTCAACCTGCTCTTCCACATCCACCTCCATCATTTCATCCTCATTCTGCCCCATGTCCACTTCCATCTCCTCCACATTGTCTCTGATAGTCTGCAAGAGACAGCACAATCTCACAGTGGGCTTCCTGTCCCACACCATCCATTGCCACGTGGCTGCAGCCTGCTCAAGCAGGCTGCCCCCTCCTTGGAATGGCACAGTACCTCCACTGGAGCAGCAGTGCTCATCCTGCTGGGGTTGGTGCTCCAGAGCAGGCAGCAGGAAAATCCCAGGCAGCAGCAGCAACAGCTGAATGCTGACGGGCAGAGCGCAGAGCGAGCGCCAACTGAGCGCTGGCAGCAGGCAGAGTGTCTGCTGTGGTCGTTTCCAGGTGCTGGACGTTCCACCTGGAACACTGTGGGAGCTGTGATGTCACAGAAGTTTCAGGGCCGCGCCACACTGGGAGATGGGCATGGAAGGATGATCAAATCCTTGAATGGTTTGGCTAGGAAGGGACCCTAAAGATCATCTGGTTCCAAGCTGAGCAAGCTGCCAGCAGAGCAGGTTGCTGCGGCCCCTGTCCAACCTGGCCTTGGATGTTCCTTGGCATGGGGTGTGCACAGCCTCTCTGCACTGGTCCCTGTGTCAGGGACAAGCACCCTGACAGGAAAGAACTTCTTCCCATCATGGAATGGATTCCAGCTCTTGCAGTTTGATCCCATTCCTCCTTGTTCTGTCACTTCAGTTCCTGACAAAGAGTCCTCTCCCACTTCCCTGTGGGTCAGGCTGTTCCTGCAGGGTCACACATGTGGCTGAAGCTGCAGGCAGGAGAGAGAGAAGCCAAGCTGCCAGCCAGAGCAAATGGGGAAAGTGACATGAAAGATGAGCGAAGAAGGAAAAAGTAGAGACATGCAAGGCATTGGGTTGGGTGGGCTGTGGCATTCATGCCTTTCATTAGAGGCCAGGTTCTCTGGTGCACTCAATGACTGTGTGATTGGGGCGTGTCCACAGTGAGCCCGTGTGAGTGACCTGCACTCCCAGAGGCCGGAGCACACTTGCTTCAAGTGCTGATGAACGAGGCCAGAGACGGGTCTTTGTGTGGAACTCCAAACGCTGTGCATTGCGATGAAGAGGGTCCAGGGCCAGAGAGAAAATGAGGCTGGGGACTGAGGGTTTCATTCGCGGGGGAGAAGGGGTGAAGCACTGTAGTAAGCCAGGAGCAACAGGGGAGAAGAGAGGGGAGAAGGTTCTCTGGAGAGTACATATAAGGTAAACACAAAGTTGATGATACCAAGAAAACCTGTTGCATCATCATGAGCCTGCAAATGTCCGAGGGCAAGATCGTTGCATTCAGAGGGGAGTGTCTCACTTTGGTCATCTTTGCCCTGAGATATTAGAGTTCCAATGGCAGGCCCCTGGACCTCCACCAGACTGCCTCTTCCTGAGACTTCATTGCTGTGTTAGGAGCTCAGCAGTGCTGAAAGCAGAGCCCTGTCCTTTGGGATGGCAGTGGAAGTGGCCTGAGTGCACATTCAGAGCCACCTTCCAGGCTTCTGATGCCCCGACACCGCAAGGAAATTGGCAACGTGGCTTCTTTGAATGACATGTAGTCCTGTTTAATATCTGCAGCAAGTGGTGTGAAAGTGCTTTCTAAGGCTGCTCCTTGGGATCAGCTGTGAGGGGCGGAGGGCTGGCGTGAGTCCAGTGCTGTGTCCCACTGGGAGTAGCCCCACAGGCTCACGTGCACAGCAGGCAGTGCCAGAGGCCCTGGAGATCACAGCTGCCCTGCAGCCACCTTTGCAAAGGTGCTTTAAACATCAGCGGGTGCTGACTTTCCCCATGGAACCCTTGGTTCACTTGCTCTGGGGAATTTCTTTAGTCACGTATGTGGGATTTCCCACTGCCACCAGTGATGGGGATGCTCAGGGAGTGTGGGGCTTTGGGGGCAGCTACCCGGGCAGGGGCTGAGCTGGGGGCCCTGTTGGGCCCATGGTCCCCAGCAGCAGCACCCACAGGGCCCAAAGCCTCCCACCCCCTGCCCAGCAGAGCCTGCCCTGTCTGTCCTGCTGTCACCCGAGTGGGGGACAGGAGGCAGTGGCCGCTGCCAGCAGTAGGAATGCGGGCTGGGTGAGGATCCCCTGGCTTGGCTTTTGTCTCTTGAGCAATGCGGAGCCAGGGCAGTGCAGAGAAGGCCCGGAAGCAGAGCCCAGAGCCTTTGGAGGCTGCAAGCCTTAAACATCAGCCCGTGCAGCAGCCCAGATGCAGGTGCCACAGTTGCCAAGGCTGTCGCGGCCTTGAGAGCGGGAAGGTGGATTTTGCATCCCTGTGGCCTGATGGCGGCTCTGGAGCCAGGAGTCCCTGTGGCTGCAGCAGGAAGGGTGGCTGAAAGTTTCCTGCCTTGCTTTGGTGGCATGGCTGCAGGGGCCAGTGCAGTGAGAGCCCCCTCTGTGCTGGTGACAGCTCAGCTCTTGGGGATGCCGCTGTGCCCCAGCCCAGGAGCAGCAGCAGTGGCCAGCGGCAGCAGTGGTGTCAGTGGGACCCCCTGTGCACAGGGACCCCCAGCCGCGGGGTGGCCGTGGCAGCAGCCCCAGGGAGCTCCAGCCCCGGGATCCCGGAACAAGTGGAAATCCCAACTGTGCAAACGCTGCCTGTGCCCAAAGGAATGACAAAGAGAAGTGAGGTTTAAAAAGAAGCCGTATTTATTTGCCAAAGATGGCCAAACTCTAGGATTTACAGAACACCTTTCATTACAACAATCCTTAGAACAACAACAACAACAATAACAATCTACAGGATTTATTTACATGGGATCCTAGGGACTAACAATCTTCAAAACATATTTACAGAGAACTACTAACCTAAGAACATATTTACAAAAATCTTCTAACTATTCAAACATATATACACAGGCGTAATATCTACGGCCGTCATCTCCATCAGTCCTGGAAGAAAGGAAGAAGCAAAGCTGGACTCTGCTGCCAGCACGGGGCCCAGCTGGGCTGGGAGCTGGCCCCCAGGAGCTGGGACAGGGCTGGCAGGGCTGCTGTGGCCCCAGGCAAACACAGGGCAGGCCAGGGCTGGTGCTTGTGCCAGCACAATCCAGGCCCCCTGCGGGCAGCGTGGCCCTGAGCGGGGCCATCCAGCCCAGCCCCAGCCTGGCGTCAGGGCAGCCACTGTGTCTGTGGGCAGGGCATGGGGAGCATCTGCCTGTCTTACTTGTGGGGCTCCAACTTCATCCAAGGACCATGGGCTCCTCCTCATCCTTCTCGTCCACTTCCATCTCCTCAATGTTCTCCTCTTCATCCACCTCCATGTCCTCGATGTTTTCCTCCGCATCTACATCCATGTCCTCAACCTGCTCTTCCACATCCACCTCCATCATTTCATCCTCATTCTGCCCCATGTCCACTTCCATCTCCTCCACATTGTCTCTGATAGTCTGCAAGAGACAGCACAATCTCACAGTGGGCTTCCTGTCCCACACCATCCATTGCCACGTGGCTGCAGCCTGCTCAAGCAGGCTGCCCCCTCCCTGGAATGGCACAGTACCTCCACTGGGGCAGCAGTGCTCATCCTGCTGGGGTTGGTGCTCCAGAGCAGGCAGCAGGAAAATCCCAGGCAGCAGCAGCAACAGCTGAATGCTGACGGGCAGAGCGCAGAGCGAGCGCCAACTGAGCGCTGGCAGCAGGCAGAGTGTCTGCTGTGGTCGTTTCCAGGTGCTGGACGTTCCACCTGGAACACTGTGGGAGCTGTGATGTCACAGAAGTTTCAGGGCCGCGCCACACTGGGAGATGGGCATGGAAGGATGATCAAATCCTTGAATGGTTTGGCTAGGAAGGGACCCTAAAGATCATCTGGTTCCAAGCTGAGCAAGCTGCCAGCAGAGCAGGTTGCTGCGGCCCCTGTCCAACCTGGCCTTGGATGTTCCTTGGCATGGGGTGTGCACAGCCTCTCTGCACTGGTCCCTGTGTCAGGGACAAGCACCCTGACAGGAAAGAACTTCTTCCCATCATGGAATGGATTCCAGCTCTTGCAGTTTGATCCCATTCCTCCTTGTTCTGTCACTTCAGTTCCTGACAAAGAGTCCTCTCCCACTTCCCTGTGGGTCAGGCTGTTCCTGCAGGGTCACACATGTGGCTGAAGCTGCAGGCAGGAGAGAGAGAAGCCAAGCTGCCAGCCAGAGCAAATGGGGAAAGTGACATGAAAGATGAGCGAAGAAGGAAAAAGTAGAGACATGCAAGGCATTGGGTTGGGTGGGCTGTGGCATTCATGCCTTTCATTAGAGGCCAGGTTCTCTGGTGCACTCAATGACTGTGTGATTGGGGCGTGTCCACAGTGAGCCCGTGTGAGTGACCTGCACTCCCAGAGGCCGGAGCACACTTGCTTCAAGTGCTGATGAACGAGGCCAGAGACGGGTCTTTGTGTGGAACTCCAAACGCTGTGCATTGCGATGAAGAGGGTCCAGGGCCAGAGAGAAAATGAGGCTGGGGACTGAGGGTTTCATTCGCGGGGGAGAAGGGGTGAAGCACTGTAGTAAGCCAGGAGCAACAGGGGAGAAGAGAGGGGAGAAGGTTCTCTGGAGAGTACATATAAGGTAAACACAAAGTTGATGATACCAAGAAAACCTGTTGCATCATCATGAGCCTGCAAATGTCCGAGGGCAAGATCGTTGCATTCAGAGGGGAGTGTCTCACTTTGGTCATCTTTGCCCTGAGATATTAGAGTTCCAATGGCAGGCCCCTGGACCTCCACCAGACTGCCTCTTCCTGAGACTTCATTGCTGTGTTAGGAGCTCAGCAGTGCTGAAAGCAGAGCCCTGTCCTTTGGGATGGCAGTGGAAGTGGCCTGAGTGCACATTCAGAGCCACCTTCCAGGCTTCTGATGCCCCGACACCGCAAGGAAATTGGCAACGTGGCTTCTTTGAATGACATGTAGTCCTGTTTAATATCTGCAGCAAGTGGTGTGAAAGTGCTTTCTAAGGCTGCTCCTTGGGATCAGCTGTGAGGGGCGGAGGGCTGGCGTGAGTCCAGTGCTGTGTCCCACTGGGAGTAGCCCCACAGGCTCACGTGCACAGCAGGCAGTGCCAGAGGCCCTGGAGATCACAGCTGCCCTGCAGCCACCTTTGCAAAGGTGCTTTAAACATCAGCAGGTGCTGACTTTCCCCATGGAACCCTTGGTTCACTTGCTCTGGGGAATTTCTTTAGTCACGTATGTGGGATTTCCCACTGCCACCAGTGATGGGGATGCTCAGGGAGTGTGGGGCTTTGGGGGCAGCTACCCGGGCAGGGGCTGAGCTGGGGGCCCTGTTGGGCCCATGGTCCCCAGCAGCAGCACCCACAGGGCCCAAAGCCTCCCACCCCCTGCCCAGCAGAGCCTGCCCTGTCTGTCCTGCTGTCACCCGAGTGGGGGACAGGAGGCAGTGGCCGCTGCCAGCAGTAGGAATGCGGGCTGGGTGAGGATCCCCTGGCTTGGCTTTTGTCTCTTGAGCAATGCGGAGCCAGGGCAGTGCAGAGAAGGCCCGGAAGCAGAGCCCAGAGCCTTTGGAGGCTGCAAGCCTTAAACATCAGCCCGTGCAGCAGCCCAGATGCAGGTGCCACAGTTGCCAAGGCTGTCGCGGCCTTGAGAGCGGGAAGGTGGATTTTGCATCCCTGTGGCCTGATGGCGGCTCTGGAGCCAGGAGTCCCTGTGGCTGCAGCAGGAAGGGTGGCTGAAAGTTTCCTGCCTTGCTTTGGTGGCATGGCTGCAGGGGCCAGTGCAGTGAGAGCCCCCTCTGTGCTGGTGACAGCTCAGCTCTTGGGGATGCCGCTGTGCCCCAGCCCAGGAGCAGCAGCAGTGGCCAGCGGCAGCAGTGGTGTCAGTGGGACCCCCTGTGCACAGGGACCCCCAGCCGCGGGGTGGCCGTGGCAGCAGCCCCAGGGAGCTCCAGCCCCGGGATCCCGGAACAAGTGGAAATCCCAACTGTGCAAACGCTGCCTGTGCCCAAAGGAATGACAAAGAGAAGTGAGGTTTAAAAAGAAGCCGTATTTATTTGCCAAAGATGGCCAAACTCTAGGATTTACAGAACACCTTTCATTACAACAATCCTTAGAACAACAACAACAACAATAACAATCTACAGGATTTATTTACATGGGATCCTAGGGACTAACAATCTTCAAAACATATTTACAGAGAACTACTAACCTAAGAACATATTTACAAAAATCTTCTAACTATTCAAACATATATACACAGGCGTAATATCTACGGCCGTCATCTCCATCAGTCCTGGAAGAAAGGAAGAAGCAAAGCTGGACTCTGCTGCCAGCACGGGGCCCAGCTGGGCTGGGAGCTGGCCCCCAGGAGCTGGGACAGGGCTGGCAGGGCTGCTGTGGCCCCAGGCAAACACAGGGCAGGCCAGGGCTGGTGCTTGTGCCAGCACAATCCAGGCCCCCTGCGGGCAGCGTGGCCCTGAGCGGGGCCATCCAGCCCAGCCCCAGCCTGGCGTCAGGGCAGCCACTGTGTCTGTGGGCAGGGCATGGGGAGCATCTGCCTGTCTTACTTGTGGGGCTCCAACTTCATCCAAGGACCATGGGCTCCTCCTCATCCTTCTCGTCCACTTCCATCTCCTCAATGTTCTCCTCTTCATCCACCTCCATGTCCTCGATGTTTTCCTCCGCATCTACATCCATGTCCTCAACCTGCTCTTCCACATCCACCTCCATCATTTCATCCTCATTCTGCCCCATGTCCACTTCCATCTCCTCCACATTGTCTCTGATAGTCTGCAAGAGACAGCACAATCTCACAGTGGGCTTCCTGTCCCACACCATCCATTGCCACGTGGCTGCAGCCTGCTCAAGCAGGCTGCCCCCTCCTTGGAATGGCACAGTACCTCCACTGGAGCAGCAGTGCTCATCCTGCTGGGGTTGGTGCTCCAGAGCAGGCAGCAGGAAAATCCCAGGCAGCAGCAGCAACAGCTGAATGCTGACGGGCAGAGCGCAGAGCGAGCGCCAACTGAGCGCTGGCAGCAGGCAGAGTGTCTGCTGTGGTCGTTTCCAGGTGCTGGACGTTCCACCTGGAACACTGTGGGAGCTGTGATGTCACAGAAGTTTCAGGGCCGCGCCACACTGGGAGATGGGCATGGAAGGATGATCAAATCCTTGAATGGTTTGGCTAGGAAGGGACCCTAAAGATCATCTGGTTCCAAGCTGAGCAAGCTGCCAGCAGAGCAGGTTGCTGCGGCCCCTGTCCAACCTGGCCTTGGATGTTCCTTGGCATGGGGTGTGCACAGCCTCTCTGCACTGGTCCCTGTGTCAGGGACAAGCACCCTGACAGGAAAGAACTTCTTCCCATCATGGAATGGATTCCAGCTCTTGCAGTTTGATCCCATTCCTCCTTGTTCTGTCACTTCAGTTCCTGACAAAGAGTCCTCTCCCACTTCCCTGTGGGTCAGGCTGTTCCTGCAGGGTCACACATGTGGCTGAAGCTGCAGGCAGGAGAGAGAGAAGCCAAGCTGCCAGCCAGAGCAAATGGGGAAAGTGACATGAAAGATGAGCGAAGAAGGAAAAAGTAGAGACATGCAAGGCATTGGGTTGGGTGGGCTGTGGCATTCATGCCTTTCATTAGAGGCCAGGTTCTCTGGTGCACTCAATGACTGTGTGATTGGGGCGTGTCCACAGTGAGCCCGTGTGAACGAGCTGCACTCCCAGAGGCCGGAGCACACTTGCTTCAAGTGCTGATGAACGAGGCCAGAGACGGGTCTTTGTGTGGAACTCCAAACGCTGTGCATTGCGATGAAGAGGGTCCAGGGCCAGAGAGAAAATGAGGCTGGGGACTGAGGGTTTCATTCGCGGGGGAGAAGGGGTGAAGCACTGTAGTAAGCCAGGAGCAACAGGGGAGAAGAGAGGGGAGAAGGTTCTCTGGAGAGTACATATAAGGTAAACACAAAGTTGATGATACCAAGAAAACCTGTTGCATCATCATGAGCCTGCAAATGTCCGAGGGCAAGATCGTTGCATTCAGAGGGGAGTGTCTCACTTTGGTCATCTTTGCCCTGAGATATTAGAGTTCCAATGGCAGGCCCCTGGACCTCCACCAGACTGCCTCTTCCTGAGACTTCATTGCTGTGTTAGGAGCTCAGCAGTGCTGAAAGCAGAGCCCTGTCCTTTGGGATGGCAGTGGAAGTGGCCTGAGTGCACATTCAGAGCCACCTTCCAGGCTTCTGATGCCCCGACACCGCAAGGAAATTGGCAACGTGGCTTCTTTGAATGACATGTAGTCCTGTTTAATATCTGCAGCAAGTGGTGTGAAAGTGCTTTCTGAGGCTGCTCCTTGGGATCAGCTGTGAGGGGCGGAGGGCTGGCGTGAGTCCAGTGCTGTGTCCCACTGGGAGTAGCCCCACAGGCTCACGTGCACAGCAGGCAGTGCCAGAGGCCCTGGAGATCACAGCTGCCCTGCAGCCACCTTTGCAAAGGTGCTTTAAACATCAGCGGGTTCTGACTTTCCCCATGGAACCCTTGGTTCACTTGCTCTGGGGAATTTCTTTAGTCACGTATGTGGGATTTCCCACTGCCACCAGTGATGGGGATGCTCAGGGAGTGTGGGGCTTTGGGGGCAGCTGCCCGGGGAGGGGCTGAGCTGGGGGCCCTGTTGGGCCCATGGTCCCCAGCAGCAGCACCCACAGGGCCCAAAGCCTCCCACCCCCTGCCCAGCAGAGCCTGCCCTGTCTGTCCTGCTGTCACCCGAGTGGGGGACAGGAGGCAGTGGCCGCTGCCAGCAGTAGGAATGCGGGCAGGGTGAGGATCCCCTGGCTTGGCTTTTGTCTCTTGAGCAATGCGGAGCCAGGGCAGTGCAGAGAAGGCCCGGAAGCAGAGCCCAGAGCCTTTGGAGGCTGCAAGCCTTAAACATCAGCCCGTGCAGCAGCCCAGATGCAGGTGCCACAGTTGCCAAGGCTGTCGTGGCCTTGAGAGCGGGAAGGTGGATTTTGCATCCCTGTGGCCTGATGGCGGCTCTGGAGCCAGGAGTCCCTGTGGCTGCAGCAGGAAGGGTGGCTGAAAGTTTCCTGCCTTGCTTTGGTGGCAT
Source organism: Passer domesticus (assembly GCF_036417665.1). Taxonomy (NCBI): domain Eukaryota; kingdom Metazoa; phylum Chordata; class Aves; order Passeriformes; family Passeridae; genus Passer; species Passer domesticus. Next base: position 424,299 of record NC_087493.1, on the reverse strand, counting down.
GGCTGCAGGGGCCAGTGCAGTGAGAGCCCCCTCTGTGCTGGTGACAGCTCAGCTCTTGGGGACGCCGCTGTGCCCCAGCCCAGGAGCAGCAGCAGTGGCCAGCGGCAGCAGTGGTGTCAGTGGGACCCCCTGTGCACAGGGACCCCCAGCCGCGGGGTGGCCGTGGCAGCAGCCCCAGGGAGCTCCAGCCCCGGGATCCCGGAACAAGTGGAAATCCCAACTGTGCAAACGCTGCCTGTGCCCAAAGGAATGACAAAGAGAAGTGAGGTTTAAAAAGAAGCCGTATTTATTTGCCAAAGATGGCCAAACTCTAGGATTTACAGAACACCTTTCATTACAACAATCCTTAGAACAACAACAACAACAATAACAATCTACAGGATTTATTTACATGGGATCCTAGGGACTAACAATCTTCAAAACATATTTACAGAGAACTACTAACCTAAGAACATATTTACAAAAATCTTCTAACTATTCAAACATATATACACAGGCGTAATATCTACGGCCGTCATCTCCATCAGTCCTGGAAGAAAGGAAGAAGCAAAGCTGGACTCTGCTGCCAGCACGGGGCCCAGCTGGGCTGGGAGCTGGCCCCCAGGAGCTGGGACAGGGCTGGCAGGGCTGCTGTGGCCCCAGGCAAACACAGGGCAGGCCAGGGCTGGTGCTTGTGCCAGCACAATCCAGGCCCCCTGCGGGCAGCGTGGCCCTGAGCGGGGCCATCCAGCCCAGCCCCAGCCTGGCGTCAGGGCAGCCACTGTGTCTGTGGGCAGGGCATGGGGAGCATCTGCCTGTCTTACTTGTGGGGCTCCAACTTCATCCAAGGACCATGGGCTCCTCCTCATCCTTCTCGTCCACTTCCATCTCCTCAATGTTCTCCTCTTCATCCACCTCCATGTCCTCGATGTTTTCCTCCGCATCTACATCCATGTCCTCAACCTGCTCTTCCACATCCACCTCCATCATTTCATCCTCATTCTGCCCCATGTCCACTTCCATCTCCTCCACATTGTCTCTGATAGTCTGCAAGAGACAGCACAATCTCACAGTGGGCTTCCTGTCCCACACCATCCATTGCCACGTGGCTGCAGCCTGCTCAAGCAGGCTGCCCCCTCCCTGGAATGGCACAGTACCTCCACTGGGGCAGCAGTGCTCATCCTGCTGGGGTTGGTGCTCCAGAGCAGGCAGCAGGAAAATCCCAGGCAGCAGCAGCAACAGCTGAATGCTGACGGGCAGAGCGCAGAGCGAGCGCCAACTGAGCGCTGGCAGCAGGCAGAGTGTCTGCTGTGGTCGTTTCCAGGTGCTGGACGTTCCACCTGGAACACTGTGGGAGCTGTGATGTCACAGAAGTTTCAGGGCCGCGCCACACTGGGAGATGGGCATGGAAGGATGATCAAATCCTTGAATGGTTTGGCTAGGAAGGGACCCTAAAGATCATCTGGTTCCAAGCTGAGCAAGCTGCCAGCAGAGCAGGTTGCTGCGGCCCCTGTCCAACCTGGCCTTGGATGTTCCTTGGCATGGGGTGTGCACAGCCTCTCTGCACTGGTCCCTGTGTCAGGGACAAGCACCCTGACAGGAAAGAACTTCTTCCCATCATGGAATGGATTCCAGCTCTTGCAGTTTGATCCCATTCCTCCTTGTTCTGTCACTTCAGTTCCTGACAAAGAGTCCTCTCCCACTTCCCTGTGGGTCAGGCTGTTCCTGCAGGGTCACACATGTGGCTGAAGCTGCAGGCAGGAGAGAGAGAAGCCAAGCTGCCAGCCAGAGCAAATGGGGAAAGTGACATGAAAGATGAGCGAAGAAGGAAAAAGTAGAGACATGCAAGGCATTGGGTTGGGTGGGCTGTGGCATTCATGCCTTTCATTAGAGGCCAGGTTCTCTGGTGCACTCAATGACTGTGTGATTGGGGCGTGTCCACAGTGAGCCCGTGTGAGTGACCTGCACTCCCAGAGGCCGGAGCACACTTGCTTCAAGTGCTGATGAACGAGGCCAGAGACGGGTCTTTGTGTGGAACTCCAAACGCTGTGCATTGCGATGAAGAGGGTCCAGGGCCAGAGAGAAAATGAGGCTGGGGACTGAGGGTTTCATTCGCGGGGGAGAAGGGGTGAAGCACTGTAGTAAGCCAGGAGCAACAGGGGAGAAGAGAGGGGAGAAGGTTCTCTGGAGAGTACATATAAGGTAAACACAAAGTTGATGATACCAAGAAAACCTGTTGCATCATCATGAGCCTGCAAATGTCCGAGGGCAAGATCGTTGCATTCAGAGGGGAGTGTCTCACTTTGGTCATCTTTGCCCTGAGATATTAGAGTTCCAATGGCAGGCCCCTGGACCTCCACCAGACTGCCTCTTCCTGAGACTTCATTGCTGTGTTAGGAGCTCAGCAGTGCTGAAAGCAGAGCCCTGTCCTTTGGGATGGCAGTGGAAGTGGCCTGAGTGCACATTCAGAGCCACCTTCCAGGCTTCTGATGCCCCGACACCGCAAGGAAATTGGCAACGTGGCTTCTTTGAATGACATGTAGTCCTGTTTAATATCTGCAGCAAGTGGTGTGAAAGTGCTTTCTGAGGCTGCTCCTTGGGATCAGCTGTGAGGGGCGGAGGGCTGGCGTGAGTCCAGTGCTGTGTCCCACTGGGAGTAGCCCCACAGGCTCACGTGCACAGCAGGCAGTGCCAGAGGCCCTGGAGATCACAGCTGCCCTGCAGCCACCTTTGCAAAGGTGCTTTAAACATCAGCGGGTTCTGACTTTCCCCATGGAACCCTTGGTTCACTTGCTCTGGGGAATTTCTTTAGTCACGTATGTGGGATTTCCCACTGCCACCAGTGATGGGGATGCTCAGGGAGTGTGGGGCTTTGGGGGCAGCTGCCCGGGGAGGGGCTGAGCTGGGGGCCCTGTTGGGCCCATGGTCCCCAGCAGCAGCACCCACAGGGCCCAAAGCCTCCCACCCCCTGCCCAGCAGAGCCTGCCCTGTCTGTCCTGCTGTCACCCGAGTGGGGGACAGGAGGCAGTGGCCGCTGCCAGCAGTAGGAATGCGGGCAGGGTGAGGATCCCCTGGCTTGGCTTTTGTCTCTTGAGCAATGCGGAGCCAGGGCAGTGCAGAGCAGGCCCGGAAGCAGAGCCCAGAGCCTTTGGAGGCTGCAAGCCTTAAACATCAGCCCGTGCAGCAGCCCAGATGCAGGTGCCACAGTTGCCAAGGCTGTCGTGGCCTTGAGAGCGGGAAGGTGGATTTTGCATCCCTGTGGCCTGATGGCGGCTCTGGAGCCAGGAGTCCCTGTGGCTGCAGCAGGAAGGGTGGCTGAAAGTTTCCTGCCTTGCTTTGGTGGCATGGCTGCAGGGGCCAGTGCAGTGAGAGCCCCCTCTGTGCTGGTGACAGCTCAGCTCTTGGGGACGCCGCTGTGCCCCAGCCCAGGAGCAGCAGCAGTGGCCAGCGGCAGCAGTGGTGTCAGTGGGACCCCCTGTGCACAGGGACCCCCAGCCGCGGGGTGGCCGTGGCAGCAGCCCCAGGGAGCTCCAGCCCCGGGATCCCGGAACAAGTGGAAATCCCAACTGTGCAAACGCTGCCTGTGCCCAAAGGAATGACAAAGAGAAGTGAGGTTTAAAAAGAAGCCGTATTTATTTGCCAAAGATGGCCAAACTCTAGGATTTACAGAACACCTTTCATTACAACAATCCTTAGAACAACAACAACAACAATAACAATCTACAGGATTTATTTACATGGGATCCTAGGGACTAACAATCTTCAAAACATATTTACAGAGAACTACTAACCTAAGAACATATTTACAAAAATCTTCTAACTATTCAAACATATATACACAGGCGTAATATCTACGGCCGTCATCTCCATCAGTCCTGGAAGAAAGGAAGAAGCAAAGCTGGACTCTGCTGCCAGCACGGGGCCCAGCTGGGCTGGGAGCTGGCCCCCAGGAGCTGGGACAGGGCTGGCAGGGCTGCTGTGGCCCCAGGCAAACACAGGGCAGGCCAGGGCTGGTGCTTGTGCCAGCACAATCCAGGCCCCCTGCGGGCAGCGTGGCCCTGAGCGGGGCCATCCAGCCCAGCCCCAGCCTGGCGTCAGGGCAGCCACTGTGTCTGTGGGCAGGGCATGGGGAGCATCTGCCTGTCTTACTTGTGGGGCTCCAACTTCATCCAAGGACCATGGGCTCCTCCTCATCCTTCTCGTCCACTTCCATCTCCTCAATGTTCTCCTCTTCATCCACCTCCATGTCCTCGATGTTTTCCTCCGCATCTACATCCATGTCCTCAACCTGCTCTTCCACATCCACCTCCATCATTTCATCCTCATTCTGCCCCATGTCCACTTCCATCTCCTCCACATTGTCTCTGATAGTCTGCAAGAGACAGCACAATCTCACAGTGGGCTTCCTGTCCCACACCATCCATTGCCACGTGGCAGCAGCCTGCTCAAGCAGGCTGCCCCCTCCCTGGAATGGCACAGTACCTCCACTGGAGCAGCAGTGCTCATCCTGCTGGGGTTGGTGCTCCAGAGCAGGCAGCAGGAAAATCCCAGGCAGCAGCAGCAACAGCTGAATGCTGACGGGCAGAGCGCAGAGCGAGCGCCAACTGAGCGCTGGCAGCAGGCAGAGTGTCTGCTGTGGTCGTTTCCAGGTGCTGGACGTTCCACCTGGAACACTCTGGGAGCTGTGATGTCACAGAAGTTTCAGGGCCGCGCCACACTGGGAGATGGGCATGGAAGGATGATCAAATCCTTGAATGGTTTGGCTAGGAAGGGACCCTAAAGATCATCTGGTTCCAAGCTGAGCAAGCTGCCAGCAGAGCAGGTTGCTGCGGCCCCTGTCCAACCTGGCCTTGGATGTTCCTTGGCATGGGGTGTGCACAGCCTCTCTGCACTGGTCCCTGTGTCAGGGACAAGCACCCTGACAGGAAAGAACTTCTTCCCATCATGGAATGGATTCCAGCTCTTGCAGTTTGATCCCATTCCTCCTTGTTCTGTCACTTCAGTTCCTGACAAAGAGTCCTCTCCCACTTCCCTGTGGGTCAGGCTGTTCCTGCAGGGTCACACATGTGGCTGAAGCTGCAGGCAGGAGAGAGAGAAGCCAAGCTGCCAGCCAGAGCAAATGGGGAAAGTGACATGAAAGATGAGCGAAGAAGGAAAAAGTAGAGACATGCAAGGCATTGGGTTGGGTGGGCTGTGGCATTCATGCCTTTCATTAGAGGCCAGGTTCTCTGGTGCACTCAATGACTGTGTGATTGGGGCGTGTCCACAGTGAGCCCGTGTGAACGAGCTGCACTCCCAGAGGCCGGAGCACACTTGCTTCAAGTGCTGATGAACGAGGCCAGAGACGGGTCTTTGTGTGGAACTCCAAACGCTGTGCATTGCGATGAAGAGGGTCCAGGGCCAGAGAGAAAATGAGGCTGGGGACTGAGGGTTTCATTCGCGGGGGAGAAGGGGTGAAGCACTGTAGTAAGCCAGGAGCAACAGGGGAGAAGAGAGGGGAGAAGGTTCTCTGGAGAGTACATATAAGGTAAACACAAAGTTGATGATACCAAGAAAACCTGTTGCATCATCATGAGCCTGCAAATGTCCGAGGGCAAGATCGTTGCATTCAGAGGGGAGTGTCTCACTTTGGTCATCTTTGCCCTGAGATATTAGAGTTCCAATGGCAGGCCCCTGGACCTCCACCAGACTGCCTCTTCCTGAGACTTCATTGCTGTGTTAGGAGCTCAGCAGTGCTGAAAGCAGAGCCCTGTCCTTTGGGATGGCAGTGGAAGTGGCCTGAGTGCACATTCAGAGCCACCTTCCAGGCTTCTGATGCCCCGACACCGCAAGGAAATTGGCAACGTGGCTTCTTTGAATGACATGTAGTCCTGTTTAATATCTGCAGCAAGTGGTGTGAAAGTGCTTTCTGAGGCTGCTCCTTGGGATCAGCTGTGAGGGGCGGAGGGCTGGCGTGAGTCCAGTGCTGTGTCCCACTGGGAGTAGCCCCACAGGCTCACGTGCACAGCAGGCAGTGCCAGAGGCCCTGGAGATCACAGCTGCCCTGCAGCCACCTTTGCAAAGGTGCTTTAAACATCAGCGGGTTCTGACTTTCCCCATGGAACCCTTGGTTCACTTGCTCTGGGGAATTTCTTTAGTCACGTATGTGGGATTTCCCACTGCCACCAGTGATGGGGATGCTCAGGGAGTGTGGGGCTTTGGGGGCAGCTGCCCGGGGAGGGGCTGAGCTGGGGGCCCTGTTGGGCCCATGGTCCCCAGCAGCAGCACCCACAGGGCCCAAAGCCTCCCACCCCCTGCCCAGCAGAGCCTGCCCTGTCTGTCCTGCTGTCACCCGAGTGGGGGACAGGAGGCAGTGGCCGCTGCCAGCAGTAGGAATGCGGGCAGGGTGAGGATCCCCTGGCTTGGCTTTTGTCTCTTGAGCAATGCGGAGCCAGGGCAGTGCAGAGCAGGCCCGGAAGCAGAGCCCAGAGCCTTTGGAGGCTGCAAGCCTTAAACATCAGCCCGTGCAGCAGCCCAGATGCAGGTGCCACAGTTGCCAAGGCTGTCGTGGCCTTGAGAGCGGGAAGGTGGATTTTGCATCCCTGTGGCCTGATGGCGGCTCTGGAGCCAGGAGTCCCTGTGGCTGCAGCAGGAAGGGTGGCTGAAAGTTTCCTGCCTTGCTTTGGTGGCATGGCTGCAGGGGCCAGTGCAGTGAGAGCCCCCTCTGTGCTGGTGACAGCTCAGCTCTTGGGGACGCCGCTGTGCCCCAGCCCAGGAGCAGCAGCAGTGGCCAGCGGCAGCAGTGGTGTCAGTGGGACCCCCTGTGCACAGGGACCCCCAGCCGCGGGGTGGCCGTGGCAGCAGCCCCAGGGAGCTCCAGCCCCGGGATCCCGGAACAAGTGGAAATCCCAACTGTGCAAACGCTGCCTGTGCCCAAAGGAATGACAAAGAGAAGTGAGGTTTAAAAAGAAGCCGTATTTATTTGCCAAAGATGGCCAAACTCTAGGATTTACAGAACACCTTTCATTACAACAATCCTTAGAACAACAACAACAACAATAACAATCTACAGGATTTATTTACATGGGATCCTAGGGACTAACAATCTTCAAAACATATTTACAGAGAACTACTAACCTAAGAACATATTTACAAAAATCTTCTAACTATTCAAACATATATACACAGGCGTAATATCTACGGCCGTCATCTCCATCAGTCCTGGAAGAAAGGAAGAAGCAAAGCTGGACTCTGCTGCCAGCACGGGGCCCAGCTGGGCTGGGAGCTGGCCCCCAGGAGCTGGGACAGGGCTGGCAGGGCTGCTGTGGCCCCAGGCAAACACAGGGCAGGCCAGGGCTGGTGCTTGTGCCAGCACAATCCAGGCCCCCTGCGGGCAGCGTGGCCCTGAGCGGGGCCATCCAGCCCAGCCCCAGCCTGGCGTCAGGGCAGCCACTGTGTCTGTGGGCAGGGCATGGGGAGCATCTGCCTGTCTTACTTGTGGGGCTCCAACTTCATCCAAGGACCATGGGCTCCTCCTCATCCTTCTCGTCCACTTCCATCTCCTCAATGTTCTCCTCTTCATCCACCTCCATGTCCTCGATGTTTTCCTCCGCATCTACATCCATGTCCTCAACCTGCTCTTCCACATCCACCTCCATCATTTCATCCTCATTCTGCCCCATGTCCACTTCCATCTCCTCCACATTGTCTCTGATAGTCTGCAAGAGACAGCACAATCTCACAGTGGGCTTCCTGTCCCACACCATCCATTGCCACGTGGCAGCAGCCTGCTCAAGCAGGCTGCCCCCTCCCTGGAATGGCACAGTACCTCCACTGGAGCAGCAGTGCTCATCCTGCTGGGGTTGGTGCTCCAGAGCAGGCAGCAGGAAAATCCCAGGCAGCAGCAGCAACAGCTGAATGCTGACGGGCAGAGCGCAGAGCGAGCGCCAACTGAGCGCTGGCAGCAGGCAGAGTGTCTGCTGTGGTCGTTTCCAGGTGCTGGACGTTCCACCTGGAACACTCTGGGAGCTGTGATGTCACAGAAGTTTCAGGGCCGCGCCACACTGGGAGATGGGCATGGAAGGATGATCAAATCCTTGAATGGTTTGGCTAGGAAGGGACCCTAAAGATCATCTGGTTCCAAGCTGAGCAAGCTGCCAGCAGAGCAGGTTGCTGCGGCCCCTGTCCAACCTGGCCTTGGATGTTCCTTGGCATGGGGTGTGCACAGCCTCTCTGCACTGGTCCCTGTGTCAGGGACAAGCACCCTGACAGGAAAGAACTTCTTCCCATCATGGAATGGATTCCAGCTCTTGCAGTTTGATCCCATTCCTCCTTGTTCTGTCACTTCAGTTCCTGACAAAGAGTCCTCTCCCACTTCCCTGTGGGTCAGGCTGTTCCTGCAGGGTCACACATGTGGCTGAAGCTGCAGGCAGGAGAGAGAGAAGCCAAGCTGCCAGCCAGAGCAAATGGGGAAAGTGACATGAAAGATGAGCGAAGAAGGAAAAAGTAGAGACATGCAAGGCATTGGGTTGGGTGGGCTGTGGCATTCATGCCTTTCATTAGAGGCCAGGTTCTCTGGTGCACTCAATGACTGTGTGATTGGGGCGTGTCCACAGTGAGCCCGTGTGAACGAGCTGCACTCCCAGAGGCCGGAGCACACTTGCTTCAAGTGCTGATGAACGAGGCCAGAGACGGGTCTTTGTGTGGAACTCCAAACGCTGTGCATTGCGATGAAGAGGGTCCAGGGCCAGAGAGAAAATGAGGCTGGGGACTGAGGGTTTCATTCGCGGGGGAGAAGGGGTGAAGCACTGTAGTAAGCCAGGAGCAACAGGGGAGAAGAGAGGGGAGAAGGTTCTCTGGAGAGTACATATAAGGTAAACACAAAGTTGATGATACCAAGAAAACCTGTTGCATCATCATGAGCCTGCAAATGTCCGAGGGCAAGATCGTTGCATTCAGAGGGGAGTGTCTCACTTTGGTCATCTTTGCCCTGAGATATTAGAGTTCCAATGGCAGGCCCCTGGACCTCCACCAGACTGCCTCTTCCTGAGACTTCATTGCTGTGTTAGGAGCTCAGCAGTGCTGAAAGCAGAGCCCTGTCCTTTGGGATGGCAGTGGAAGTGGCCTGAGTGCACATTCAGAGCCACCTTCCAGGCTTCTGATGCCCCGACACCGCAAGGAAATTGGCAACGTGGCTTCTTTGAATGACATGTAGTCCTGTTTAATATCTGCAGCAAGTGGTGTGAAAGTGCTTTCTGAGGCTGCTCCTTGGGATCAGCTGTGAGGGGCGGAGGGCTGGCGTGAGTCCAGTGCTGTGTCCCACTGGGAGTAGCCCCACAGGCTCACGTGCACAGCAGGCAGTGCCAGAGGCCCTGGAGATCACAGCTGCCCTGCAGCCACCTTTGCAAAGGTGCTTTAAACATCAGCGGGTTCTGACTTTCCCCATGGAACCCTTGGTTCACTTGCTCTGGGGAATTTCTTTAGTCACGTATGTGGGATTTCCCACTGCCACCAGTGATGGGGATGCTCAGGGAGTGTGGGGCTTTGGGGGCAGCTGCCCGGGGAGGGGCTGAGCTGGGGGCCCTGTTGGGCCCATGGTCCCCAGCAGCAGCACCCACAGGGCCCAAAGCCTCCCACCCCCTGCCCAGCAGAGCCTGCCCTGTCTGTCCTGCTGTCACCCGAGTGGGGGACAGGAGGCAGTGGCCGCTGCCAGCAGTAGGAATGCGGGCAGGGTGAGGATCCCCTGGCTTGGCTTTTGTCTCTTGAGCAATGCGGAGCCAGGGCAGTGCAGAGCAGGCCCGGAAGCAGAGCCCAGAGCCTTTGGAGGCTGCAAGCCTTAAACATCAGCCCGTGCAGCAGCCCAGATGCAGGTGCCACAGTTGCCAAGGCTGTCGTGGCCTTGAGAGCGGGAAGGTGGATTTTGCATCCCTGTGGCCTGATGGCGGCTCTGGAGCCAGGAGTCCCTGTGGCTGCAGCAGGAAGGGTGGCTGAAAGTTTCCTGCCTTGCTTTGGTGGCATGGCTGCAGGGGCCAGTGCAGTGAGAGCCCCCTCTGTGCTGGTGACAGCTCAGCTCTTGGGGACGCCGCTGTGCCCCAGCCCAGGAGCAGCAGCAGTGGCCAGCGGCAGCAGTGGTGTCAGTGGGACCCCCTGTGCACAGGGACCCCCAGCCGCGGGGTGGCCGTGGCAGCAGCCCCAGGGAGCTCCAGCCCCGGGATCCCGGAACAAGTGGAAATCCCAACTGTGCAAACGCTGCCTGTGCCCAAAGGAATGACAAAGAGAAGTGAGGTTTAAAAAGAAGCCGTATTTATTTGCCAAAGATGGCCAAACTCTAGGATTTACAGAACACCTTTCATTACAACAATCCTTAGAACAACAACAACAACAATAACAATCTACAGGATTTATTTACATGGGATCCTAGGGACTAACAATCTTCAAAACATATTTACAGAGAACTACTAACCTAAGAACATATTTACAAAAATCTTCTAACTATTCAAACATATATACACAGGCGTAATATCTACGGCCGTCATCTCCATCAGTCCTGGAAGAAAGGAAGAAGCAAAGCTGGACTCTGCTGCCAGCACGGGGCCCAGCTGGGCTGGGAGCTGGCCCCCAGGAGCTGGGACAGGGCTGGCAGGGCTGCTGTGGCCCCAGGCAAACACAGGGCAGGCCAGGGCTGGTGCTTGTGCCAGCACAATCCAGGCCCCCTGCGGGCAGCGTGGCCCTGAGCGGGGCCATCCAGCCCAGCCCCAGCCTGGCGTCAGGGCAGCCACTGTGTCTGTGGGCAGGGCATGGGGAGCATCTGCCTGTCTTACTTGTGGGGCTCCAACTTCATCCAAGGACCATGGGCTCCTCCTCATCCTTCTCGTCCACTTCCATCTCCTCAATGTTCTCCTCTTCATCCACCTCCATGTCCTCGATGTTTTCCTCCGCATCTACATCCATGTCCTCAACCTGCTCTTCCACATCCACCTCCATCATTTCATCCTCATTCTGCCCCATGTCCACTTCCATCTCCTCCACATTGTCTCTGATAGTCTGCAAGAGACAGCACAATCTCACAGTGGGCTTCCTGTCCCACACCATCCATTGCCACGTGGCAGCAGCCTGCTCAAGCAGGCTGCCCCCTCCCTGGAATGGCACACTACCTCCACTGGAGCAGCAGTGCTCATCCTGCTGGGGTTGGTGCTCCAGAGCAGGCAGCAGGAAAATCCCAGGCAGCAGCAGCAACAGCTGAATGCTGACGGGCAGAGCGCAGAGCGAGCGCCAACTGAGCGCTGGCAGCAGGCAGAGTGTCTGCTGTGGTCGTTTCCAGGTGCTGGACGTTCCACCTGGAACACTGTGGGAGCTGTGATGTCACAGAAGTTTCAGGGCCGCGCCACACTGGGAGATGGGCATGGAAGGATGATCAAATCCTTGAATGGTTTGGCTAGGAAGGGACCCTAAAGATCATCTGGTTCCAAGCTGAGCAAGCTGCCAGCAGAGCAGGTTGCTGCGGCCCCTGTCCAACCTGGCCTTGGATGTTCCTTGGCATGGGGTGTGCACAGCCTCTCTGCACTGGTCCCTGTGTCAGGGACAAGCACCCTGACAGGAAAGAACTTCTTCCCATCATGGAATGGATTCCAGCTCTTGCAGTTTGATCCCATTCCTCCTTGTTCTGTCACTTCAGTTCCTGACAAAGAGTCCTCTCCCACTTCCCTGTGGGTCAGGCTGTTCCTGCAGGGTCACACATGTGGCTGAAGCTGCAGGCAGGAGAGAGAGAAGCCAAGCTGCCAGCCAGAGCAAATGGGGAAAGTGACATGAAAGATGAGCGAAGAAGGAAAAAGTAGAGACATGCAAGGCATTGGGTTGGGTGGGCTGTGGCATTCATGCCTTTCATTAGAGGCCAGGTTCTCTGGTGCACTCAATGACTGTGTGATTGGGGCGTGTCCACAGTGAGCCCGTGTGAACGAGCTGCACTCCCAGAGGCCGGAGCACACTTGCTTCAAGTGCTGATGAACGAGGCCAGAGACGGGTCTTTGTGTGGAACTCCAAACGCTGTGCATTGCGATGAAGAGGGTCCAGGGCCAGAGAGAAAATGAGGCTGGGGACTGAGGGTTTCATTCGCGGGGGAGAAGGGGTGAAGCACTGTAGTAAGCCAGGAGCAACAGGGGAGAAGAGAGGGGAGAAGGTTCTCTGGAGAGTACATATAAGGTAAACACAAAGTTGATGATACCAAGAAAACCTGTTGCATCATCATGAGCCTGCAAATGTCCGAGGGCAAGATCGTTGCATTCAGAGGGGAGTGTCTCACTTTGGTCATCTTTGCCCTGAGATATTAGAGTTCCAATGGCAGGCCCCTGGACCTCCACCAGACTGCCTCTTCCTGAGACTTCATTGCTGTGTTAGGAGCTCAGCAGTGCTGAAAGCAGAGCCCTGTCCTTTGGGATGGCAGTGGAAGTGGCCTGAGTGCACATTCAGAGCCACCTTCCAGGCTTCTGATGCCCCGACACCGCAAGGAAATTGGCAACGTGGCTTCTTTGAATGACATGTAGTCCTGTTTAATATCTGCAGCAAGTGGTGTGAAAGTGCTTTCTGAGGCTGCTCCTTGGGATCAGCTGTGAGGGGCGGAGGGCTGGCGTGAGTCCAGTGCTGTGTCCCACTGGGAGTAGCCCCACAGGCTCACGTGCACAGCAGGCAGTGCCAGAGGCCCTGGAGATCACAGCTGCCCTGCAGCCACCTTTGCAAAGGTGCTTTAAACATCAGCGGGTTCTGACTTTCCCCATGGAACCCTTGGTTCACTTGCTCTGGGGAATTTCTTTAGTCACGTATGTGGGATTTCCCACTGCCACCAGTGATGGGGATGCTCAGGGAGTGTGGGGCTTTGGGGGCAGCTGCCCGGGGAGGGGCTGAGCTGGGGGCCCTGTTGGGCCCATGGTCCCCAGCAGCAGCACCCACAGGGCCCAAAGCCTCCCACCCCCTGCCCAGCAGAGCCTGCCCTGTCTGTCCTGCTGTCACCCGAGTGGGGGACAGGAGGCAGTGGCCGCTGCCAGCAGTAGGAATGCGGGCAGGGTGAGGATCCCCTGGCTTGGCTTTTGTCTCTTGAGCAATGCGGAGCCAGGGCAGTGCAGAGCAGGCCCGGAAGCAGAGCCCAGAGCCTTTGGAGGCTGCAAGCCTTAAACATCAGCCCGTGCAGCAGCCCAGATGCAGGTGCCACAGTTGCCAAGGCTGTCGTGGCCTTGAGAGCGGGAAGGTGGATTTTGCATCCCTGTGGCCTGATGGCGGCTCTGGAGCCAGGAGTCCCTGTGGCTGCAGCAGGAAGGGTGGCTGAAAGTTTCCTGCCTTGCTTTGGTGGCATGGCTGCAGGGGCCAGTGCAGTGAGAGCCCCCTCTGTGCTGGTGACAGCTCAGCTCTTGGGGACGCCGCTGTGCCCCAGCCCAGGAGCAGCAGCAGTGGCCAGCGGCAGCAGTGGTGTCAGTGGGACCCCCTGTGCACAGGGACCCCCAGCCGCGGGGTGGCCGTGGCAGCAGCCCCAGGGAGCTCCAGCCCCGGGATCCCGGAACAAGTGGAAATCCCAACTGTGCAAACGCTGCCTGTGCCCAAAGGAATGACAAAGAGAAGTGAGGTTTAAAAAGAAGCCGTATTTATTTGCCAAAGATGGCCAAACTCTAGGATTTACAGAACACCTTTCATTACAACAATCCTTAGAACAACAACAACAACAATAACAATCTACAGGATTTATTTACATGGGATCCTAGGGACTAACAATCTTCAAAACATATTTACAGAGAACTACTAACCTAAGAACATATTTACAAAAATCTTCTAACTATTCAAACATATATACACAGGCGTAATATCTACGGCCGTCATCTCCATCAGTCCTGGAAGAAAGGAAGAAGCAAAGCTGGACTCTGCTGCCAGCACGGGGCCCAGCTGGGCTGGGAGCTGGCCCCCAGGAGCTGGGACAGGGCTGGCAGGGCTGCTGTGGCCCCAGGCAAACACAGGGCAGGCCAGGGCTGGTGCTTGTGCCAGCACAATCCAGGCCCCCTGCGGGCAGCGTGTCCCTGAGCGGGGCCATCCAGCCCAGCCCCAGCCTGGCGTCAGGGCAGCCACTGTGTCTGTGGGCAGGGCATGGGGAGCATCTGCCTGTCTTACTTGTGGGGCTCCAACTTCATCCAAGGACCATGGGCTCCTCCTCATCCTTCTCGTCCACTTCCATCTCCTCAATGTTCTCCTCTTCATCCACCTCCATGTCCTCGATGTTTTCCTCCGCATCTACATCCATGTCCTCAACCTGCTCTTCCACATCCACCTCCATCATTTCATCCTCATTCTGCCCCATGTCCACTTCCATCTCCTCCACATTGTCTCTGATAGTCTGCAAGAGACAGCACAATCTCACAGTGGGCTTCCTGTCCCACACCATCCATTGCCACGTGGCTGCAGCCTGCTCAAGCAGGCTGCCCCCTCCCTGGAATGGCACAGTACCTCCACTGGAGCAGCAGTGCTCATCCTGCTGGGGTTGGTGCTCCAGAGCAGGCAGCAGGAAAATCCCAGGCAGCAGCAGCAACAGCTGAATGCTGACGGGCAGAGCGCAGAGCGAGCGCCAACTGAGCGCTGGCAGCAGGCAGAGTGTCTGCTGTGGTCGTTTCCAGGTGCTGGACGTTCCACCTGGAACACTGTGGGAGCTGTGATGTCACAGAAGTTTCAGGGCCGCGCCACACTGGGAGATGGGCATGGAAGGATGATCAAATCCTTGAATGGTTTGGCTAGGAAGGGACCCTAAAGATCATCTGGTTCCAAGCTGAGCAAGCTGCCAGCAGAGCAGGTTGCTGCGGCCCCTGTCCAACCTGGCCTTGGATGTTCCTTGGCATGGGGTGTGCACAGCCTCTCTGCACTGGTCCCTGTGTCAGGGACAAGCACCCTGACAGGAAAGAACTTCTTCCCATCATGGAATGGATTCCAGCTCTTGCAGTTTGATCCCATTCCTCCTTGTTCTGTCACTTCAGTTCCTGACAAAGAGTCCTCTCCCACTTCCCTGTGGGTCAGGCTGTTCCTGCAGGGTCACACATGTGGCTGAAGCTGCAGGCAGGAGAGAGAGAAGCCAAGCTGCCAGCCAGAGCAAATGGGGAAAGTGACATGAAAGATGAGCGAAGAAGGAAAAAGTAGAGACATGCAAGGCATTGGGTTGGGTGGGCTGTGGCATTCATGCCTTTCATTAGAGGCCAGGTTCTCTGGTGCACTCAATGACTGTGTGATTGGGGCGTGTCCACAGTGAGCCCGTGTGAGCGACCTGCACTCCCAGAGGCCGGAGCACACTTGCTTCAAGTGCTGATGAACGAGGCCAGAGACGGGTCTTTGTGTGGAACTCCAAACGCTGTGCATTGCGATGAAGAGGGTCCAGGGCCAGAGAGAAAATGAGGCTGGGGACTGAGGGTTTCATTCGCGGGGGAGAAGGGGTGAAGCACTGTAGTAAGCCAGGAGCAACAGGGGAGAAGAGAGGGGAGAAGGTTCTCTGGAGAGTACATATAAGGTAAACACAAAGTTGATGATACCAAGAAAACCTGTTGCATCATCATGAGCCTGCAAATGTCCGAGGGCAAGATCGTTGCATTCAGAGGGGAGTGTCTCACTTTGGTCATCTTTGCCCTGAGATATTAGAGTTCCAATGGCAGGCCCCTGGACCTCCACCAGACTGCCTCTTCCTGAGACTTCATTGCTGTGTTAGGAGCTCAGCAGTGCTGAAAGCAGAGCCCTGTCCTTTGGGATGGCAGTGGAAGTGGCCTGAGTGCACATTCAGAGCCACCTTCCAGGCTTCTGATGCCCCGACACCGCAAGGAAATTGGCAACGTGGCTTCTTTGAATGACATGTAGTCCTGTTTAATATCTGCAGCAAGTGGTGTGAAAGTGCTTTCTGAGGCTGCTCCTTGGGATCAGCTGTGAGGGGCGGAGGGCTGGCGTGAGTCCAGTGCTGTGTCCCACTGGGAGTAGCCCCACAGGCTCACGTGCACAGCAGGCAGTGCCAGAGGCCCTGGAGATCACAGCTGCCCTGCAGCCACCTTTGCAAAGGTGCTTTAAACATCAGCGGGTTCTGACTTTCCCCATGGAACCCTTGGTTCACTTGCTCTGGGGAATTTCTTTAGTCACGTATGTGGGATTTCCCACTGCCACCAGTGATGGGGATGCTCAGGGAGTGTGGGGCTTTGGGGGCAGCTGCCCGGGGAGGGGCTGAGCTGGGGGCCCTGTTGGGCCCATGGTCCCCAGCAGCAGCACCCACAGGGCCCAAAGCCTCCCACCCCCTGCCCAGCAGAGCCTGCCCTGTCTGTCCTGCTGTCACCCGAGTGGGGGACAGGAGGCAGTGGCCGCTGCCAGCAGTAGGAATGCGGGCAGGGTGAGGATCCCCTGGCTTGGCTTTTGTCTCTTGAGCAATGCGGAGCCAGGGCAGTGCAGAGCAGGCCCGGAAGCAGAGCCCAGAGCCTTTGGAGGCTGCAAGCCTTAAACATCAGCCCGTGCAGCAGCCCAGATGCAGGTGCCACAGTTGCCAAGGCTGTCGTGGCCTTGAGAGCGGGAAGGTGGATTTTGCATCCCTGTGGCCTGATGGCGGCTCTGGAGCCAGGAGTCCCTGTGGCTGCAGCAAGAAGGGTGGCTGAAAGTTTCCTGCCTTGCTTTGGTGGCATGGCTGCAGGGGCCAGTGCAGTGAGAGCCCCCTCTGTGCTGGTGACAGCTCAGCTCTTGGGGACGCCGCTGTGCCCCAGCCCAGGAGCAGCAGCAGTGGCCAGCGGCAGCAGTGGTGTCAGTGGGACCCCCTGTGCACAGGGACCCCCAGCCGCGGGGTGGCCGTGGCAGCAGCCCCAGGGAGCTCCAGCCCCGGGATCCCGGAACAAGTGGAAATCCCAACTGTGCAAACGCTGCCTGTGCCCAAAGGAATGACAAAGAGAAGTGAGGTTTAAAAAGAAGCCGTATTTATTTGCCAAAGATGGCCAAACTCTAGGATTTACAGAACACCTTTCATTACAACAATCCTTAGAACAACAACAACAACAATAACAATCTACAGGATTTATTTACATGGGATCCTAGGGACTAACAATCTTCAAAACATATTTACAGAGAACTACTAACCTAAGAACATATTTACAAAAATCTTCTAACTATTCAAACATATATACACAGGCGTAATATCTACGGCCGTCATCTCCATCAGTCCTGGAAGAAAGGAAGAAGCAAAGCTGGACTCTGCTGCCAGCACGGGGCCCAGCTGGGCTGGGAGCTGGCCCCCAGGAGCTGGGACAGGGCTGGCAGGGCTGCTGTGGCCCCAGGCAAACACAGGGCAGGCCAGGGCTGGTGCTTGTGCCAGCACAATCCAGGCCCCCTGCGGGCAGCGTGGCCCTGAGCGGGGCCATCCAGCCCAGCCCCAGCCTGGCGTCAGGGCAGCCACTGTGTCTGTGGGCAGGGCATGGGGAGCATCTGCCTGTCTTACTTGTGGGGCTCCAACTTCATCCAAGGACCATGGGCTCCTCCTCATCCTTCTCGTCCACTTCCATCTCCTCAATGTTCTCCTCTTCATCCACCTCCATGTCCTCGATGTTTTCCTCCGCATCTACATCCATGTCCTCAACCTGCTCTTCCACATCCACCTCCATCATTTCATCCTCATTCTGCCCCATGTCCACTTCCATCTCCTCCACATTGTCTCTGATAGTCTGCAAGAGACAGCACAATCTCACAGTGGGCTTCCTGTCCCACACCATCCATTGCCACGTGGCTGCAGCCTGCTCAAGCAGGCTGCCCCCTCCCTGGAATGGCACAGTACCTCCACTGGAGCAGCAGTGCTCATCCTGCTGGGGTTGGTGCTCCAGAGCAGGCAGCAGGAAAATCCCAGGCAGCAGCAGCAACAGCTGAATGCTGACGGGCAGAGCGCAGAGCGAGCGCCAACTGAGCGCTGGCAGCAGGCAGAGTGTCTGCTGTGGTCGTTTCCAGGTGCTGGACGTTCCACCTGGAACACTGTGGGAGCTGTGATGTCACAGAAGTTTCAGGGCCGCGCCACACTGGGAGATGGGCATGGAAGGATGATCAAATCCTTGAATGGTTTGGCTAGGAAGGGACCCTAAAGATCATCTGGTTCCAAGCTGAGCAAGCTGCCAGCAGAGCAGGTTGCTGCGGCCCCTGTCCAACCTGGCCTTGGATGTTCCTTGGCATGGGGTGTGCACAGCCTCTCTGCACTGGTCCCTGTGTCAGGGACAAGCACCCTGACAGGAAAGAACTTCTTCCCATCATGGAATGGATTCCAGCTCTTGCAGTTTGATCCCATTCCTCCTTGTTCTGTCACTTCAGTTCCTGACAAAGAGTCCTCTCCCACTTCCCTGTGGGTCAGGCTGTTCCTGCAGGGTCACACATGTGGCTGAAGCTGCAGGCAGGAGAGAGAGAAGCCAAGCTGCCAGCCAGAGCAAATGGGGAAAGTGACATGAAAGATGAGCGAAGAAGGAAAAAGTAGAGACATGCAAGGCATTGGGTTGGGTGGGCTGTGGCATTCATGCCTTTCATTAGAGGCCAGGTTCTCTGGTGCACTCAATGACTGTGTGATTGGGGCGTGTCCACAGTGAGCCCGTGTGAGCGACCTGCACTCCCAGAGGCCGGAGCACACTTGCTTCAAGTGCTGATGAACGAGGCCAGAGACGGGTCTTTGTGTGGAACTCCAAACGCTGTGCATTGCGATGAAGAGGGTCCAGGGCCAGAGAGAAAATGAGGCTGGGGACTGAGGGTTTCATTCGCGGGGGAGAAGGGGTGAAGCACTGTAGTAAGCCAGGAGCAACAGGGGAGAAGAGAGGGGAGAAGGTTCTCTGGAGAGTACATATAAGGTAAACACAAAGTTGATGATACCAAGAAAACCTGTTGCATCATCATGAGCCTGCAAATGTCCGAGGGCAAGATCGTTGCATTCAGAGGGGAGTGTCTCACTTTGGTCATCTTTGCCCTGAGATATTAGAGTTCCAATGGCAGGCCCCTGGACCTCCACCAGACTGCCTCTTCCTGAGACTTCATTGCTGTGTTAGGAGCTCAGCAGTGCTGAAAGCAGAGCCCTGTCCTTTGGGATGGCAGTGGAAGTGGCCTGAGTGCACATTCAGAGCCACCTTCCAGGCTTCTGATGCCCCGACACCGCAAGGAAATTGGCAACGTGGCTTCTTTGAATGACATGTAGTCCTGTTTAATATCTGCAGCAAGTGGTGTGAAAGTGCTTTCTGAGGCTGCTCCTTGGGATCAGCTGTGAGGGGCGGAGGGCTGGCGTGAGTCCAGTGCTGTGTCCCACTGGGAGTAGCCCCACAGGCTCACGTGCACAGCAGGCAGTGCCAGAGGCCCTGGAGATCACAGCTGCCCTGCAGCCACCTTTGCAAAGGTGCTTTAAACATCAGCGGGTTCTGACTTTCCCCATGGAACCCTTGGTTCACTTGCTCTGGGGAATTTCTTTAGTCACGTATGTGGGATTTCCCACTGCCACCAGTGATGGGGATGCTCAGGGAGTGTGGGGCTTTGGGGGCAGCTGCCCGGGGAGGGGCTGAGCTGGGGGCCCTGTTGGGCCCATGGTCCCCAGCAGCAGCACCCACAGGGCCCAAAGCCTCCCACCCCCTGCCCAGCAGAGCCTGCCCTGTCTGTCCTGCTGTCACCCGAGTGGGGGACAGGAGGCAGTGGCCGCTGCCAGCAGTAGGAATGCGGGCAGGGTGAGGATCCCCTGGCTTGGCTTTTGTCTCTTGAGCAATGCGGAGCCAGGGCAGTGCAGAGCAGGCCCGGAAGCAGAGCCCAGAGCCTTTGGAGGCTGCAAGCCTTAAACATCAGCCCGTGCAGCAGCCCAGATGCAGGTGCCACAGTTGCCAAGGCTGTCGTGGCCTTGAGAGCGGGAAGGTGGATTTTGCATCCCTGTGGCCTGATGGCGGCTCTGGAGCCAGGAGTCCCTGTGGCTGCAGCAGGAAGGGTGGCTGAAAGTTTCCTGCCTTGCTTTGGTGGCATGGCTGCAGGGGCCAGTGCAGTGAGAGCCCCCTCTGTGCTGGTGACAGCTCAGCTCTTGGGGACGCCGCTGTGCCCCAGCCCAGGAGCAGCAGCAGTGGCCAGCGGCAGCAGTGGTGTCAGTGGGACCCCCTGTGCACAGGGACCCCCAGCCGCGGGGTGGCCGTGGCAGCAGCCCCAGGGAGCTCCAGCCCCGGGATCCCGGAACAAGTGGAAATCCCAACTGTGCAAACGCTGCCTGTGCCCAAAGGAATGACAAAGAGAAGTGAGGTTTAAAAAGAAGCCGTATTTATTTGCCAAAGATGGCCAAACTCTAGGATTTACAGAACACCTTTCATTACAACAATCCTTAGAACAACAACAACAACAATAACAATCTACAGGATTTATTTACATGGGATCCTAGGGACTAACAATCTTCAAAACATATTTACAGAGAACTACTAACCTAAGAACATATTTACAAAAATCTTCTAACTATTCAAACATATATACACAGGCGTAATATCTACGGCCGTCATCTCCATCAGTCCTGGAAGAAAGGAAGAAGCAAAGCTGGACTCTGCTGCCAGCACGGGGCCCAGCTGGGCTGGGAGCTGGCCCCCAGGAGCTGGGACAGGGCTGGCAGGGCTGCTGTGGCCCCAGGCAAACACAGGGCAGGCCAGGGCTGGTGCTTGTGCCAGCACAATCCAGGCCCCCTGCGGGCAGCGTGGCCCTGAGCGGGGCCATCCAGCCCAGCCCCAGCCTGGCGTCAGGGCAGCCACTGTGTCTGTGGGCAGGGCATGGGGAGCATCTGCCTGTCTTACTTGTGGGGCTCCAACTTCATCCAAGGACCATGGGCTCCTCCTCATCCTTCTCGTCCACTTCCATCTCCTCAATGTTCTCCTCTTCATCCACCTCCATGTCCTCGATGTTTTCCTCCGCATCTACATCCATGTCCTCAACCTGCTCTTCCACATCCACCTCCATCATTTCATCCTCATTCTGCCCCATGTCCACTTCCATCTCCTCCACATTGTCTCTGATAGTCTGCAAGAGACAGCACAATCTCACAGTGGGCTTCCTGTCCCACACCATCCATTGCCACGTGGCTGCAGCCTGCTCAAGCAGGCTGCCCCCTCCCTGGAATGGCACAGTACCTCCACTGGAGCAGCAGTGCTCATCCTGCTGGGGTTGGTGCTCCAGAGCAGGCAGCAGGAAAATCCCAGGCAGCAGCAGCAACAGCTGAATGCTGACGGGCAGAGCGCAGAGCGAGCGCCAACTGAGCGCTGGCAGCAGGCAGAGTGTCTGCTGTGGTCGTTTCCAGGTGCTGGACGTTCCACCTGGAACACTGTGGGAGCTGTGATGTCACAGAAGTTTCAGGGCCGCGCCACACTGGGAGATGGGCATGGAAGGATGATCAAATCCTTGAATGGTTTGGCTAGGAAGGGACCCTAAAGATCATCTGGTTCCAAGCTGAGCAAGCTGCCAGCAGAGCAGGTTGCTGCGGCCCCTGTCCAACCTGGCCTTGGATGTTCCTTGGCATGGGGTGTGCACAGCCTCTCTGCACTGGTCCCTGTGTCAGGGACAAGCACCCTGACAGGAAAGAACTTCTTCCCATCATGGAATGGATTCCAGCTCTTGCAGTTTGATCCCATTCCTCCTTGTTCTGTCACTTCAGTTCCTGACAAAGAGTCCTCTCCCACTTCCCTGTGGGTCAGGCTGTTCCTGCAGGGTCACACATGTGGCTGAAGCTGCAGGCAGGAGAGAGAGAAGCCAAGCTGCCAGCCAGAGCAAATGGGGAAAGTGACATGAAAGATGAGCGAAGAAGGAAAAAGTAGAGACATGCAAGGCATTGGGTTGGGTGGGCTGTGGCATTCATGCCTTTCATTAGAGGCCAGGTTCTCTGGTGCACTCAATGACTGTGTGATTGGGGCGTGTCCACAGTGAGCCCGTGTGAGCGACCTGCACTCCCAGAGGCCGGAGCACACTTGCTTCAAGTGCTGATGAACGAGGCCAGAGACGGGTCTTTGTGTGGAACTCCAAACGCTGTGCATTGCGATGAAGAGGGTCCAGGGCCAGAGAGAAAATGAGGCTGGGGACTGAGGGTTTCATTCGCGGGGGAGAAGGGGTGAAGCACTGTAGTAAGCCAGGAGCAACAGGGGAGAAGAGAGGGGAGAAGGTTCTCTGGAGAGTACATATAAGGTAAACACAAAGTTGATGATACCAAGAAAACCTGTTGCATCATCATGAGCCTGCAAATGTCCGAGGGCAAGATCGTTGCATTCAGAGGGGAGTGTCTCACTTTGGTCATCTTTGCCCTGAGATATTAGAGTTCCAATGGCAGGCCCCTGGACCTCCACCAGACTGCCTCTTCCTGAGACTTCATTGCTGTGTTAGGAGCTCAGCAGTGCTGAAAGCAGAGCCCTGTCCTTTGGGATGGCAGTGGAAGTGGCCTGAGTGCACATTCAGAGCCACCTTCCAGGCTTCTGATGCCCCGACACCGCAAGGAAATTGGCAACGTGGCTTCTTTGAATGACATGTAGTCCTGTTTAATATCTGCAGCAAGTGGTGTGAAAGTGCTTTCTGAGGCTGCTCCTTGGGATCAGCTGTGAGGGGCGGAGGGCTGGCGTGAGTCCAGTGCTGTGTCCCACTGGGAGTAGCCCCACAGGCTCACGTGCACAGCAGGCAGTGCCAGAGGCCCTGGAGATCACAGCTGCCCTGCAGCCACCTTTGCAAAGGTGCTTTAAACATCAGCGGGTTCTGACTTTCCCCATGGAACCCTTGGTTCACTTGCTCTGGGGAATTTCTTTAGTCACGTATGTGGGATTTCCCACTGCCACCAGTGATGGGGATGCTCAGGGAGTGTGGGGCTTTGGGGGCAGCTGCCCGGGCAGGGGCTGAGCTGGGGGCCCTGTTGGGCCCATGGTCCCCAGCAGCAGCACCCACAGGGCCCAAAGCCTCCCACCCCCTGCCCAGCAGAGCCTGCCCTGTCTGTCCTGCTGTCACCCGAGTGGGGGACAGGAGGCAGTGGCCGCTGCCAGCAGTAGGAATGCGGGCAGGGTGAGGATCCCCTGGCTTGGCTTTTGTCTCTTGAGCAATGCGGAGCCAGGGCAGTGCAGAGCAGGCCCGGAAGCAGAGCCCAGAGCCTTTGGAGGCTGCAAGCCTTAAACATCAGCCCGTGCAGCAGCCCAGATGCAGGTGCCAAAGTTGCCAAGGCTGTCGTGGCCTTGAGAGCGGGAAGGTGGATTTTGCATCCCTGTGGCCTGATGGCGGCTCTGGAGCCAGGAGTCCCTGTGGCTGCAGCAGGAAGGGTGGCTGAAAGTTTCCTGCCTTGCTTTGGTGGCATGGCTGCAGGGGCCAGTGCAGTGAGAGCCCCCTCTGTGCTGGTGACAGCTCAGCTCTTGGGGACGCCGCTGTGCCCCAGCCCAGGAGCAGCAGCAGTGGCCAGCGGCAGCAGTGGTGTCAGTGGGACCCCCTGTGCACAGGGACCCCCAGCCGCGGGGTGGCCGTGGCAGCAGCCCCAGGGAGCTCCAGCCCCGGGATCCCGGAACAAGTGGAAATCCCAACTGTGCAAACGCTGCCTGTGCCCAAAGGAATGACAAAGAGAAGTGAGGTTTAAAAAGAAGCCGTATTTATTTGCCAAAGATGGCCAAACTCTAGGATTTACAGAACACCTTTCATTACAACAATCCTTAGAACAACAACAACAACAATAACAATCTACAGGATTTATTTACATGGGATCCTAGGGACTAACAATCTTCAAAACATATTTACAGAGAACTACTAACCTAAGAACATATTTACAAAAATCTTCTAACTATTCAAACATATATACACAGGCGTAATATCTACGGCCGTCATCTCCATCAGTCCTGGAAGAAAGGAAGAAGCAAAGCTGGACTCTGCTGCCAGCACGGGGCCCAGCTGGGCTGGGAGCTGGCCCCCAGGAGCTGGGACAGGGCTGGCAGGGCTGCTGTGGCCCCAGGCAAACACAGGGCAGGCCAGGGCTGGTGCTTGTGCCAGCACAATCCAGGCCCCCTGGGGGCAGCGTGGCCCTGAGCGGGGCCATCCAGCCCAGCCCCAGGCTGGCGTCAGGGCAGCCACTGTGTCTGTGGGCAGGGCATGGGGAGCATCTGCCTGTCTTACTTGTGGGGCTCCAACTTCATCCAAGGACCATGGGCTCCTCCTCATCCTTCTCGTCCACTTCCATCTCCTCAATGTTCTCCTCTTCATCCACCTCCATGTCCTCGATGTTTTCCTCCGCATCTACATCCATGTCCTCAACCTGCTCTTCCACATCCACCTCCATCATTTCATCCTCATTCTGCCCCATGTCCACTTCCATCTCCTCCACATTGTCTCTGATAGTCTGCAAGAGACAGCACAATCTCATAGTGGGCTTCCTGTCCCACACCATCCATTGCCACGTGGCTGCAGCCTGCTCAAGCAGGCTGCCCCCTCCCTGGAATGGCACAGTACCTCCACTGGAGCAGCAGTGCTCATCCTGCTGGGGTTGGTGCTCCAGAGCAGGCAGCAGGAAAATCCCAGGCAGCAGCAGCAACAGCTGAATGCTGACGGGCAGAGCGCAGAGCGAGCGCCAACTGAGCGCTGGCAGCAGGCAGAGTGTCTGCTGTGGTCGTTTCCAGGTGCTGGACGTTCCACCTGGAACACTGTGGGAGCTGTGATGTCACAGAAGTTTCAGGGCCGCGCCACACTGGGAGATGGGCATGGAAGGATGATCAAATCCTTGAATGGTTTGGCTAGGAAGGGACCCTAAAGATCATCTGGTTCCAAGCTGAGCAAGCTGCCAGCAGAGCAGGTTGCTGCGGCCCCTGTCCAACCTGGCCTTGGATGTTCCTTGGCATGGGGTGTGCACAGCCTCTCTGCACTGGTCCCTGTGTCAGGGACAAGCACCCTGACAGGAAAGAACTTCTTCCCATCATGGAATGGATTCCAGCTCTTGCAGTTTGATCCCATTCCTCCTTGTTCTGTCACTTCAGTTCCTGACAAAGAGTCCTCTCCCACTTCCCTGTGGGTCAGGCTGTTCCTGCAGGGTCACACATGTGGCTGAAGCTGCAGGCAGGAGAGAGAGAAGCCAAGCTGCCAGCCAGAGCAAATGGGGAAAGTGACATGAAAGATGAGCGAAGAAGGAAAAAGTAGAGACATGCAAGGCATTGGGTTGGGTGGGCTGTGGCATTCATGCCTTTCATTAGAGGCCAGGTTCTCTGGTGCACTCAATGACTGTGTGATTGGGGCGTGTCCACAGTGAGCCCGTGTGAGCGACCTGCACTCCCAGAGGCCGGAGCACACTTGCTTCAAGTGCTGATGAACGAGGCCAGAGACGGGTCTTTGTGTGGAACTCCAAACGCTGTGCATTGCGATGAAGAGGGTCCAGGGCCAGAGAGAAAATGAGGCTGGGGACTGAGGGTTTCATTCGCGGGGGAGAAGGGGTGAAGCACTGTAGTAAGCCAGGAGCAACAGGGGAGAAGAGAGGGGAGAAGGTTCTCTGGAGAGTACATATAAGGTAAACACAAAGTTGATGATACCAAGAAAACCTGTTGCATCATCATGAGCCTGCAAATGTCCGAGGGCAAGATCGTTGCATTCAGAGGGGAGTGTCTCACTTTGGTCATCTTTGCCCTGAGATATTAGAGTTCCAATGGCAGGCCCCTGGACCTCCACCAGACTGCCTCTTCCTGAGACTTCATTGCTGTGTTAGGAGCTCAGCAGTGCTGAAAGCAGAGCCCTGTCCTTTGGGATGGCAGTGGAAGTGGCCTGAGTGCACATTCAGAGCCACCTTCCAGGCTTCTGATGCCCCGACACCGCAAGGAAATTGGCAACGTGGCTTCTTTGAATGACATGTAGTCCTGTTTAATATCTGCAGCAAGTGGTGTGAAAGTGCTTTCTGAGGCTGCTCCTTGGGATCAGCTGTGAGGGGCGGAGGGCTGGCGTGAGTCCAGTGCTGTGTCCCACTGGGAGTAGCCCCACAGGCTCACGTGCACAGCAGGCAGTGCCAGAGGCCCTGGAGATCACAGCTGCCCTGCAGCCACCTTTGCAAAGGTGCTTTAAACATCAGCGGGTTCTGACTTTCCCCATGGAACCCTTGGTTCACTTGCTCTGGGGAATTTCTTTAGTCACGTATGTGGGATTTCCCACTGCCACCAGTGATGGGGATGCTCAGGGAGTGTGGGGCTTTGGGGGCAGCTGCCCGGGCAGGGGCTGAGCTGGGGGCCCTGTTGGGCCCATGGTCCCCAGCAGCAGCACCCACAGGGCCCAAAGCCTCCCACCCCCTGCCCAGCAGAGCCTGCCCTGTCTGTCCTGCTGTCACCCGAGTGGGGGACAGGAGGCAGTGGCCGCTGCCAGCAGTAGGAATGCGGGCAGGGTGAGGATCCCCTGGCTTGGCTTTTGTCTCTTGAGCAATGCGGAGCCAGGGCAGTGCAGAGCAGGCCCGGAAGCAGAGCCCAGAGCCTTTGGAGGCTGCAAGCCTTAAACATCAGCCCCTGCAGCAGCCCAGATGCAGGTGCCACAGTTGCCAAGGCTGTCGTGGCCTTGAGAGCGGGAAGGTGGATTTTGCATCCCTGTGGCCTGATGGCGGCTCTGGAGCCAGGAGTCCCTGTGGCTGCAGCAGGAAGGGTGGCTGAAAGTTTCCTGCCTTGCTTTGGTGGCATGGCTGCAGGGGCCAGTGCAGTGAGAGCCCCCTCTGTGCTGGTGACAGCTCAGCTCTTGGGGACGCCGCTGTGCCCCAGCCCAGGAGCAGCAGCAGTGGCCAGCGGCAGCAGTGGTGTCAGTGGGACCCCCTGTGCACAGGGACCCCCAGCCGCGGGGTGGCCGTGGCAGCAGCCCCAGGGAGCTCCAGCCCCGGGATCCCGGAACAAGTGGAAATCCCAACTGTGCAAACGCTGCCTGTGCCCAAAGGAATGACAAAGAGAAGTGAGGTTTAAAAAGAAGCCGTATTTATTTGCCAAAGATGGCCAAACTCTAGGATTTACAGAACACCTTTCATTACAACAATCCTTAGAACAACAACAACAACAATAACAATCTACAGGATTTATTTACATGGGATCCTAGGGACTAACAATCTTCAAAACATATTTACAGAGAACTACTAACCTAAGAACATATTTACAAAAATCTTCTAACTATTCAAACATATATACACAGGCGTAATATCTACGGCCGTCATCTCCATCAGTCCTGGAAGAAAGGAAGAAGCAAAGCTGGACTCTGCTGCCAGCACGGGGCCCAGCTGGGCTGGGAGCTGGCCCCCAGGAGCTGGGACAGGGCTGGCAGGGCTGCTGTGGCCCCAGGCAAACACAGGGCAGGCCAGGGCTGGTGCTTGTGCCAGCACAATCCAGGCCCCCTGCGGGCAGCGTGGCCCTGAGCGGGGCCATCCAGCCCAGCCCCAGCCTGGCGTCAGGGCAGCCACTGTGTCTGTGGGCAGGGCATGGGGAGCATCTGCCTGTCTTACTTGTGGGGCTCCAACTTCATCCAAGGACCATGGGCTCCTCCTCATCCTTCTCGTCCACTTCCATCTCCTCAATGTTCTCCTCTTCATCCACCTCCATGTCCTCGATGTTTTCCTCCGCATCTACATCCATGTCCTCAACCTGCTCTTCCACATCCACCTCCATCATTTCATCCTCATTCTGCCCCATGTCCACTTCCATCTCCTCCACATTGTCTCTGATAGTCTGCAAGAGACAGCACAATCTCACAGTGGGCTTCCTGTCCCACACCATCCATTGCCACGTGGCAGCAGCCTGCTCAAGCAGGCTGCCCCCTCCCTGGAATGGCACAGTACCTCCACTGGAGCAGCAGTGCTCATCCTGCTGGGGTTGGTGCTCCAGAGCAGGCAGCAGGAAAATCCCAGGCAGCAGCAGCAACAGCTGAATGCTGACGGGCAGAGCGCAGAGCGAGCGCCAACTGAGCGCTGGCAGCAGGCAGAGTGTCTGCTGTGGTCGTTTCCAGGTGCTGGACGTTCCACCTGGAACACTGTGGGAGCTGTGATGTCACAGAAGTTTCAGGGCCGCGCCACACTGGGAGATGGGCATGGAAGGATGATCAAATCCTTGAATGGTTTGGCTAGGAAGGGACCCTAAAGATCATCTGGTTCCAAGCTGAGCAAGCTGCCAGCAGAGCAGGTTGCTGCGGCCCCTGTCCAACCTGGCCTTGGATGTTCCTTGGCATGGGGTGTGCACAGCCTCTCTGCACTGGTCCCTGTGTCAGGGACAAGCACCCTGACAGGAAAGAACTTCTTCCCATCATGGAATGGATTCCAGCTCTTGCAGTTTGATCCCATTCCTCCTTGTTCTGTCACTTCAGTTCCTGACAAAGAGTCCTCTCCCACTTCCCTGTGGGTCAGGCTGTTCCTGCAGGGTCACACATGTGGCTGAAGCTGCAGGCAGGAGAGAGAGAAGCCAAGCTGCCAGCCAGAGCAAATGGAGAAAGTGACATGAAAGATGAGCGAAGAAGGAAAAAGTAGAGACATGCAAGGCATTGGGTTGGGTGGGCTGTGGCATTCATGCCTTTCATTAGAGGCCAGGTTCTCTGGTGCACTCAATGACTGTGTGATTGGGGCGTGTCCACAGTGAGCCCGTGTGAGCGACCTGCACTCCCAGAGGCCGGAGCACACTTGCTTCAAGTGCTGATGAACGAGGCCAGAGACGGGTCTTTGTGTGGAACTCCAAACGCTGTGCATTGCGATGAAGAGGGTCCAGGGCCAGAGAGAAAATGAGGCTGGGGACTGAGGGTTTCATTCGCGGGGGAGAAGGGGTGAAGCACTGTAGTAAGCCAGGAGCAACAGGGGAGAAGAGAGGGGAGAAGGTTCTCTGGAGAGTACATATAAGGTAAACACAAAGTTGATGATACCAAGAAAACCTGTTGCATCATCATGAGCCTGCAAATGTCCGAGGGCAAGATCGTTGCATTCAGAGGGGAGTGTCTCACTTTGGTCATCTTTGCCCTGAGATATTAGAGTTCCAATGGCAGGCCCCTGGACCTCCACCAGACTGCCTCTTCCTGAGACTTCATTGCTGTGTTAGGAGCTCAGCAGTGCTGAAAGCAGAGCCCTGTCCTTTGGGATGGCAGTGGAAGTGGCCTGAGTGCACATTCAGAGCCACCTTCCAGGCTTCTGATGCCCCGACACCGCAAGGAAATTGGCAACGTGGCTTCTTTGAATGACATGTAGTCCTGTTTAATATCTGCAGCAAGTGGTGTGAAAGTGCTTTCTGAGGCTGCTCCTTGGGATCAGCTGTGAGGGGCGGAGGGCTGGCGTGAGTCCAGTGCTGTGTCCCACTGGGAGTAGCCCCACAGGCTCACGTGCACAGCAGGCAGTGCCAGAGGCCCTGGAGATCACAGCTGCCCTGCAGCCACCTTTGCAAAGGTGCTTTAAACATCAGCGGGTTCTGACTTTCCCCATGGAACCCTTGGTTCACTTGCTCTGGGGAATTTCTTTAGTCACGTATGTGGGATTTCCCACTGCCACCAGTGATGGGGATGCTCAGGGAGTGTGGGGCTTTGGGGGCAGCTGCCCGGGCAGGGGCTGAGCTGGGGGCCCTGTTGGGCCCATGGTCCCCAGCAGCAGCACCCACAGGGCCCAAAGCCTCCCACCCCCTGCCCAGCAGAGCCTGCCCTGTCTGTCCTGCTGTCACCCGAGTGGGGGACAGGAGGCAGTGGCCGCTGCCAGCAGTAGGAATGCGGGCAGGGTGAGGATCCCCTGGCTTGGCTTTTGTCTCTTGAGCAATGCGGAGCCAGGGCAGTGCAGAGCAGGCCCGGAAGCAGAGCCCAGAGCCTTTGGAGGCTGCAAGCCTTAAACATCAGCCCCTGCAGCAGCCCAGATGCAGGTGCCACAGTTGCCAAGGCTGTCGTGGCCTTGAGAGCGGGAAGGTGGATTTTGCATCCCTGTGGCCTGATGGCGGCTCTGGAGCCAGGAGTCCCTGTGGCTGCAGCAGGAAGGGTGGCTGAAAGTTTCCTGCCTTGCTTTGGTGGCATGGCTGCAGGGGCCAGTGCAGTGAGAGCCCCCTCTGTGCTGGTGACAGCTCAGCTCTTGGGGACGCCGCTGTGCCCCAGCCCAGGAGCAGCAGCAGTGGCCAGCGGCAGCAGTGGTGTCAGTGGGACCCCCTGTGCACAGGGACCCCCAGCCGCGGGGTGGCCGTGGCAGCAGCCCCAGGGAGCTCCAGCCCCGGGATCCCGGAACAAGTGGAAATCCCAACTGTGCAAACGCTGCCTGTGCCCAAAGGAATGACAAAGAGAAGTGAGGTTTAAAAAGAAGCCGTATTTATTTGCCAAAGATGGCCAAACTCTAGGATTTACAGAACACCTTTCATTACAACAATCCTTAGAACAACAACAACAACAATAACAATCTACAGGATTTATTTACATGGGATCCTAGGGACTAACAATCTTCAAAACATATTTACAGAGAACTACTAACCTAAGAACATATTTACAAAAATCTTCTAACTATTCAAACATATATACACAGGCGTAATATCTACGGCCGTCATCTCCATCAGTCCTGGAAGAAAGGAAGAAGCAAAGCTGGACTCTGCTGCCAGCACGGGGCCCAGCTGGGCTGGGAGCTGGCCCCCAGGAGCTGGGACAGGGCTGGCAGGGCTGCTGTGGCCCCAGGCAAACACAGGGCAGGCCAGGGCTGGTGCTTGTGCCAGCACAATCCAGGCCCCCTGGGGGCAGCGTGGCCCTGAGCGGGGCCATCCAGCCCAGCCCCAGCCTGGCGTCAGGGCAGCCACTGTGTCTGTGGGCAGGGCATGGGGAGCATCTGCCTGTCTTACTTGTGGGGCTCCAACTTCATCCAAGTACCATGGGCTCCTCCTCATCCTTCTCGTCCACTTCCATCTCCTCAATGTTCTCCTCTTCATCCACCTCCATGTCCTCGATGTTTTCCTCCGCATCTACATCCATGTCCTCAACCTGCTCTTCCACATCCACCTCCATCATTTCATCCTCATTCTGCCCCATGTCCACTTCCATCTCCTCCACATTGTCTCTGATAGTCTGCAAGAGACAGCACAATCTCACAGTGGGCTTCCTGTCCCACACCATCCATTGCCACGTGGCAGCAGCCTGCTCAAGCAGGCTGCCCCCTCCCTGGAATGGCACAGTACCTCCACTGGGGCAGCAGTGCTCATCCTGCTGGGGTTGGTGCTCCAGAGCAGGCAGCAGGAAAATCCCAGGCAGCAGCAGCAACAGCTGAATGCTGACGGGCAGAGCGCAGAGCGAGCGCCAACTGAGCGCTGGCAGCAGGCAGAGTGTCTGCTGTGGTCGTTTCCAGGTGCTGGACGTTCCACCTGGAACACTGTGGGAGCTGTGATGTCACAGAAGTTTCAGGGCCGCGCCACACTGGGAGATGGGCATGGAAGGATGATCAAATCCTTGAATGGTTTGGCTAGGAAGGGACCCTAAAGATCATCTGGTTCCAAGCTGAGCAAGCTGCCAGCAGAGCAGGTTGCTGCGGCCCCTGTCCAACCTGGCCTTGGATGTTCCTTGGCATGGGGTGTGCACAGCCTCTCTGCACTGGTCCCTGTGTCAGGGACAAGCACCCTGACAGGAAAGAACTTCTTCCCATCATGGAATGGATTCCAGCTCTTGCAGTTTGATCCCATTCCTCCTTGTTCTGTCACTTCAGTTCCTGACAAAGAGTCCTCTCCCACTTCCCTGTGGGTCAGGCTGTTCCTGCAGGGTCACACATGTGGCTGAAGCTGCAGGCAGGAGAGAGAGAAGCCAAGCTGCCAGCCAGAGCAAATGGGGAAAGTGACATGAAAGATGAGCGAAGAAGGAAAAAGTAGAGACATGCAAGGCATTGGGTTGGGTGGGCTGTGGCATTCATGCCTTTCATTAGAGGCCAGGTTCTCTGGTGCACTCAATGACTGTGTGATTGGGGCGTGTCCACAGTGAGCCCGTGTGAGTGACCTGCACTCCCAGAGGCCGGAGCACACTTGCTTCAAGTGCTGATGAACGAGGCCAGAGACGGGTCTTTGTGTGGAACTCCAAACGCTGTGCATTGCGATGAAGAGGGTCCAGGGCCAGAGAGAAAATGAGGCTGGGGACTGAGGGTTTCATTCGCGGGGGAGAAGGGGTGAAGCACTGTAGTAAGCCAGGAGCAACAGGGGAGAAGAGAGGGGAGAAGGTTCTCTGGAGAGTACATATAAGGTAAACACAAAGTTGATGATACCAAGAAAACCTGTTGCATCATCATGAGCCTGCAAATGTCCGAGGGCAAGATCGTTGCATTCAGAGGGGAGTGTCTCACTTTGGTCATCTTTGCCCTGAGATATTAGAGTTCCAATGGCAGGCCCCTGGACCTCCACCAGACTGCCTCTTCCTGAGACTTCATTGCTGTGTTAGGAGCTCAGCAGTGCTGAAAGCAGAGCCCTGTCCTTTGGGATGGCAGTGGAAGTGGCCTGAGTGCACATTCAGAGCCACCTTCCAGGCTTCTGATGCCCCGACACCGCAAGGAAATTGGCAACGTGGCTTCTTTGAATGACATGTAGTCCTGTTTAATATCTGCAGCAAGTGGTGTGAAAGTGCTTTCTGAGGCTGCTCCTTGGGATCAGCTGTGAGGGGCGGAGGGCTGGCGTGAGTCCAGTGCTGTGTCCCACTGGGAGTAGCCCCACAGGCTCACGTGCACAGCAGGCAGTGCCAGAGGCCCTGGAGATCACAGCTGCCCTGCAGCCACCTTTGCAAAGGTGCTTTAAACATCAGCGGGTTCTGACTTTCCCCATGGAACCCTTGGTTCACTTGCTCTGGGGAATTTCTTTAGTCACGTATGTGGGATTTCCCACTGCCACCAGTGATGGGGATGCTCAGGGAGTGTGGGGCTTTGGGGGCAGCTGCCCGGGGAGGGGCTGAGCTGGGGGCCCTGTTGGGCCCATGGTCCCCAGCAGCAGCACCCACAGGGCCCAAAGCCTCCCACCCCCTGCCCAGCAGAGCCTGCCCTGTCTGTCCTGCTGTCACCCGAGTGGGGGACAGGAGGCAGTGGCCGCTGCCAGCAGTAGGAATGCGGGCAGGGTGAGGATCCCCTGGCTTGGCTTTTGTCTCTTGAGCAATGCGGAGCCAGGGCAGTGCAGAGCAGGCCCGGAAGCAGAGCCCAGAGCCTTTGGAGGCTGCAAGCCTTAAACATCAGCCCGTGCAGCAGCCCAGATGCAGGTGCCACAGTTGCCAAGGCTGTCGTGGCCTTGAGAGCGGGAAGGTGGATTTTGCATCCCTGTGGCCTGATGGCGGCTCTGGAGCCAGGAGTCCCTGTGGCTGCAGCAGGAAGGGTGGCTGAAAGTTTCCTGCCTTGCTTTGGTGGCATGGCTGCAGGGGCCAGTGCAGTGAGAGCCCCCTCTGTGCTGGTGACAGCTCAGCTCTTGGGGACGCCGCTGTGCCCCAGCCCAGGAGCAGCAGCAGTGGCCAGCGGCAGCAGTGGTGTCAGTGGGACCCCCTGTGCACAGGGACCCCCAGCCGCGGGGTGGCCGTGGCAGCAGCCCCAGGGAGCTCCAGCCCCGGGATCCCGGAACAAGTGGAAATCCCAACTGTGCAAACGCTGCCTGTGCCCAAAGGAATGACAAAGAGAAGTGAGGTTTAAAAAGAAGCCGTATTTATTTGCCAAAGATGGCCAAACTCTAGGATTTACAGAACACCTTTCATTACAACAATCCTTAGAACAACAACAACAACAATAACAATCTGCAGGATTTATTTACATGGGATCCTAGGGACTAACAATCTTCAAAACATATTTACAGAGAACTACTAACCTAAGAACATATTTACAAAAATCTTCTAACTATTCAAACATATATACACAGGCGTAATATCTACGGCCGTCATCTCCATCAGTCCTGGAAGAAAGGAAGAAGCAAAGCTGGACTCTGCTGCCAGCACGGGGCCCAGCTGGGCTGGGAGCTGGGCCCCAGGGGCTGGGCCCAGTGCTGCTGGCAGGGCTGCTGTGGCCCCAGGCAAGGACAGGGCAGGCCAGGGCTGGTGCTTGTGCCAGCACAATCCAGGCCCCCTGCGGGCAGCGTGTCCCTGAGCGGGGCCATCCAGCCCAGCCCCAGCCTGGCGTCAGGGCAGCCACTGTGTCTGTGGGCAGGGCATGGGGAGCATCTGCCTGTCTTACTTGTGGGGCTCCAATTTCATCCAAGGACCATGGGCTCCTCCTCATCCTTCTCGTCCACTTCCATCTCCTCAATGTTCTCCTCTTCATCCACCTCCATGTCCTCGATGTTTTCCTCCGCATCTACATCCATGTCCTCAACCTGCTCTTCCACATCCACCTCCATCATTTCATCCTCATTCTGCCCCATGTCCACTTCCATCTCCTCCACATTGTCTCTGATAGTCTGCAAGAGACAGCACAATCTCACAGTGGGCTTCCTGTCCCACACCATCCATTGCCACGTGGCAGCAGCCTGCTCAAGCAGGCTGCCCCCTCCCTGGAATGGCACACTACCTCCACTGGAGCAGCAGTGCTCATCCTGCTGGGGTTGGTGCTCCAGAGCAGGCAGCAGGAAAATCCCAGGCAGCAGCAGCAACAGCTGAATGCTGACGGGCAGAGCGCAGAGCGAGCGCCAACTGAGCGCTGGCAGCAGGCAGAGTGTCTGCTGTGGTCGTTTCCAGGTGCTGGACGTTCCACCTGGAACACTGTGGGAGCTGTGATGTCACAGAAGTTTCAGGGCCGCGCCACACTGGGAGATGGGCATGGAAGGATGATCAAATCCTTGAATGGTTTGGCTAGGAAGGGACCCTAAAGATCATCTGGTTCCAAGCTGAGCAAGCTGCCAGCAGAGCAGGTTGCTGCGGCCCCTGTCCAACCTGGCCTTGGATGTTCCTTGGCATGGGGTGTGCACAGCCTCTCTGCACTGGTCCCTGTGTCAGGGACAAGCACCCTGACAGGAAAGAACTTCTTCCCATCATGGAATGGATTCTCTCTCTTGCAGTTTGATCCCATTCCTCCTTGTTCTGTCACTTCAGTTCCTGACAAAGAGTCCTCTCCCACTTCCCTGTGGGTCAGGCTGTTCCTGCAGGGTCACACATGTGGCTGAAGCTGCAGGCAGGAGAGAGAGAAGCCAAGCTGCCAGCCAGAGCAAATGGGGAAAGTGACATGAAAGATGAGCGAAGAAGGAAAAAGTAGAGACATGCAAGGCATTGGGTTGGGTGGGCTGTGGGATTCATGCCTTTCATTAGAGGCCAGGTTCTCTGGTGCACTCAATGTCTGTGTGATTGGGGCGTGTCCACAGTGAGCCCGTGTGAGTGACCTGCACTCCCAGAGGCCGGAGCACACTTGCTTCAAGTGCTGATGAACGAGGCCAGAGACGGGTCTTTGTGTGGAACTCCAAACGCTGTGCATTGCGATGAAGAGGGTCTAGGGCCAGAGAGAAAATGAGGCTGGGGACTGAGGTTTTCATTCGCGGGGGAGAAGGGGTGAAGCACTGTAGTAAGCCAGGAGCAACAGGGGAGAAGAGAGGGGAGAAGGTTCTCTGGAGAGTACATATAAGGTAAACACAAAGTTGATGATACCAAGAAAACCTGTTGCATCATCATGAGCCTGCAAATGTCCGAGGGCAAGATCGTTGCATTCAGAGGGGAGTGTCTCACTTTGGTCATCTTTGCCCTGAGATATTAGAGTTCCAATGGCAGGCCCCTGGACCTCCACCAGACTGCCTCTTCCTGAGACTTCATTGCTGTGTTAGGAGCTCAGCAGTGCTGAAAGCAGAGCCCTGTCCTTTGGGATGGCAGTGGAAGTGGCCTGAGTGCACATTCAGAGCCACCTTCCAGGCTTCTGATGCCCCGACACCGCAAGGAAATTGGCAACGTGGCTTCTTTGAATGACATGTAGTCCTGTTTAATATCTGCAGCAAGTGGTGTGAAAGTGCTTTCTGAGGCTGCTCCTTGGGATCAGCTGTGAGGGGCGGAGGGCTGGCGTGAGTCCAGTGCTGTGTCCCACTGGGAGTAGCCCCACAGGCTCACGTGCACAGCAGGCAGTGCCAGAGGCCCTGGAGATCACAGCTGCCCTGCAGCCACCTTTGCAAAGGTGCTTTAAACATCAGCGGGTGCTGACTTTCCCCATGGAACCCTTGGTTCACTTGCTCTGGGGAATTTCTTTAGTCACGTATGTGGGATTTCCCACTGCCACCAGTGATGGGGATGCTCAGGGAGTGTGGGGCTTTGGGGGCAGCTGCCCGGGCAGGGGCTGAGCTGGGGGCCCTGTTGGGCCCATGGTCCCCAGCAGCAGCACCCACAGGGCCCAAAGCCTCCCACCCCCTGCCCAGCAGAGCCTGCCCTGTCTGTCCTGCTGTCACCCGAGTGGGGGACAGGAGGCAGTGGCCGCTGCCAGCAGTAGGAATGCGGGCAGGGTGAGGATCCCCTGGCTTGGCTTTTGTCTCTTGAGCAATGCGGAGCCAGGGCAGTGCAGAGCAGGCCCGGAAGCAGAGCCCAGAGCCTTTGGAGGCTGCAAGCCTTAAACATCAGCCCGTGCAGCAGCCCAGATGCAGGTGCCACAGTTGCCAAGGCTGTCGTGGCCTTGAGAGCGGGAAGGTGGATTTTGCATCCCTGTGGCCTGATGGCGGCTCTGGAGCCAGGAGTCCCTGTGGCTGCAGCAGGAAGGGTGGCTGAAAGTTTCCTGCCTTGCTTTGGTGGCATGGCTGCAGGGGCCAGTGCAGTGAGAGCCCCCTCTGTGCTGGTGACAGCTCAGCTCTTGGGGACGCCGCTGTGCCCCAGCCCAGGAGCAGCAGCAGTGGCCAGCGGAGGCAGTGGTGTCAGTGGGACCCCCTGTGCACAGGGACCCCCAGCCGCGGGGTGGCCGTGGCAGCAGCCCCAGGGAGCTCCAGCCCCGGGATCCCGGAACAAGTGGAAATCCCAACTGTGCAAACGCTGCCTGTGCCCAAAGGAATGACAAAGAGAAGTGAGGTTTAAAAAGAAGCCGTATTTATTTGCCAAAGATGGCCAAACTCTAGGATTTACAGAACACCTTTCATTACAACAATCCTTAGAACAACAACAACAACAATAACAATCTACAGGATTTATTTACATGGGATCCTAGGGACTAACAATCTTCAAAACATATTTACAGAGAACTACTAACCTAAGAACATATTTACAAAAATCTTCTAACTATTCAAACATATATACACAGGCGTAATATCTACGGCCGTCATCTCCATCAGTCCTGGAAGAAAGGAAGAAGCAAAGCTGGACTCTGCTGCCAGCACGGGGCCCAGCTGGGCTGGGAGCTGGCCCCCAGGAGCTGAGACAGGGCTGGCAGGGCTGCTGTGGCCCCAGGCAAGGACAGGGCAGGCCAGGGCTGGTGCTTGTGCCAGCACAATCCAGGCCCCCTGCGGGCAGCGTGGCCTTGAGCGGGGCCATCCAGCCCAGCCCCAGGCTGGCGTCAGGGCAGCCACTGTGTCTGTGGGCAGGGCATGGGGAGCATCTGCCTGTCTTACTTGTGGGGCTCCAACTTCATCCAAGGACCATGGGCTCCTCCTCATCCTTCTCGTCCACTTCCATCTCCTCAATGTTCTCCTCTTCATCCACCTCCATGTCCTCGATGTTTTCCTCCGCATCTACATCCATGTCCTCAACCTGCTCTTCCACATCCACCTCCATCATTTCATCCTCATTCTGCCCCATGTCCACTTCCATCTCCTCCACATTGTCTCTGATAGTCTGCAAGAGACAGCACAATCTCACAGTGGGCTTCCTGTCCCACACCATCCATTGCCACGTGGCAGCAGCCTGCTCAAGCAGGCTGCCCCCTCCCTGGAATGGCACAGTACCTCCACTGGAGCAGCAGTGCTCATCCTGCTGGGGTTGGTGCTCCAGAGCAGGCAGCAGGAAAATCCCAGGCAGCAGCAGCAACAGCTGAATGCTGACGGGCAGAGCGCAGAGCGAGCGCCAACTGAGCGCTGGCAGCAGGCAGAGTGTCTGCTGTGGTCGTTTCCAGGTGCTGGACGTTCCACCTGGAACACTGTGGGAGCTGTGATGTCACAGAAGTTTCAGGGCCGCGCCACACTGGGAGATGGGCATGGAAGGATGATCAAATCCTTGAATGGTTTGGCTAGGAAGGGACCCTAAAGATCATCTGGTTCCAAGCTGAGCAAGCTGCCAGCAGAGCAGGTTGCTGCGGCCCCTGTCCAACCTGGCCTTGGATGTTCCTTGGCATGGGGTGTGCACAGCCTCTCTGCACTGGTCCCTGTGTCAGGGACAAGCACCCTGACAGGAAAGAACTTCTTCCCATCATGGAATGGATTCCAGCTCTTGCAGTTTGATCCCATTCCTCCTTGTTCTGTCACTTCAGTTCCTGACAAAGAGTCCTCTCCCACTTCCCTGTGGGTCAGGCTGTTCCTGCAGGGTCACACATGTGGCTGAAGCTGCAGGCAGGAGAGAGAGAAGCCAAGCTGCCAGCCAGAGCAAATGGGGAAAGTGACATGAAAGATGAGCGAAGAAGGAAAAAGTAGAGACATGCAAGGCATTGGGTTGGGTGGGCTGTGGGATTCATGCCTTTCATTAGAGGCCAGGTTCTCTGGTGCACTCAATGACTGTGTGATTGGGGCGTGTCCACAGTGAGCCCGTGTGAGCGAGCTGCACTCCCAGAGGCCGGAGCACACTTGCTTCAAGTGCTGATGAACGAGGCCAGAGACGGGTCTTTGTGTGGAACTCCAAACGCTGTGCATTGCGATGAAGAGGGTCCAGGGCCAGAGAGAAAATGAGGCTGGGGACTGAGGGTTTCATTCGCGGGGGAGAAGGGGTGAAGCACTGTAGTAAGCCAGGAGCAACAGGGGAGAAGAGAGGGGAGAAGGTTCTCTGGAGAGTACATATAAGGTAAACACAAAGTTGATGATACCAAGAAAACCTGTTGCATCATCATGAGCCTGCAAATGTCCGAGGGCAAGATCGTTGCATTCAGAGGGGAGTGTCTCACTTTGGTCATCTTTGCCCTGAGATATTAGAGTTCCAATGGCAGGCCCCTGGACCTCCACCAGACTGCCTCTTCCTGAGACTTCATTGCTGTGTTAGGAGCTCAGCAGTGCTGAAAGCAGAGCCCTGTCCTTTGGGATGGCAGTGGAAGTGGCCTGAGTGCACATTCAGAGCCACCTTCCAGGCTTCTGATGCCCCGACACCGCAAGGAAATTGGCAACGTGGCTTCTTTGAATGACATGTAGTCCTGTTTAATATCTGCAGCAAGTGGTGTGAAAGTGCTTTCTGAGGCTGCTCCTTGGGATCAGCTGTGAGGGGCGGAGGGCTGGCGTGAGTCCAGTGCTGTGTCCCACTGGGAGTAGCCCCACAGGCTCACGTGCACAGCAGGCAGTGCCAGAGGCCCTGGAGATCACAGCTGCCCTGCAGCCACCTTTGCAAAGGTGCTTTAAACATCAGCGGGTTCTGACTTTCCCCATGGAACCCTTGGTTCACTTGCTCTGGGGAATTTCTTTAGTCACGTATGTGGGATTTCCCACTGCCACCAGTGATGGGGATGCTCAGGGAGTGTGGGGCTTTGGGGGCAGCTGCCCGGGGAGGGGCTGAGCTGGGGGCCCTGTTGGGCCCATGGTCCCCAGCAGCAGCACCCACAGGGCCCAAAGCCTCCCACCCCCTGCCCAGCAGAGCCTGCCCTGTCTGTCCTGCTGTCACCCGAGTGGGGGACAGGAGGCAGTGGCCGCTGCCAGCAGTAGGAATGCGGGCAGGGTGAGGATCCCCTGGCTTGGCTTTTGTCTCTTGAGCAATGCGGAGCCAGGGCAGTGCAGAGCAGGCCCGGAAGCAGAGCCCAGAGCCTTTGGAGGCTGCAAGCCTTAAACATCAGCCCGTGCAGCAGCCCAGATGCAGGTGCCACAGTTGCCAAGGCTGTCGTGGCCTTGAGAGCGGGAAGGTGGATTTTGCATCCCTGTGGCCTGATGGCGGCTCTGGAGCCAGGAGTCCCTGTGGCTGCAGCAGGAAGGGTGGCTGAAAGTTTCCTGCCTTGCTTTGGTGGCATGGCTGCAGGGGCCAGTGCAGTGAGAGCCCCCTCTGTGCTGGTGACAGCTCAGCTCTTGGGGACGCCGCTGTGCCCCAGCCCAGGAGCAGCAGCAGTGGCCAGCGGCAGCAGTGGTGTCAGTGGGACCCCCTGTGCACAGGGACCCCCAGCCGCGGGGTGGCCATGGCAGCAGCCCCAGGGAGCTCCAGCCCCGGGATCCCGGAACAAGTGGAAATCCCAACTGTGCAAACGCTGCCTGTGCCCAAAGGAATGACAAAGAGAAGTGAGGTTTAAAAAGAAGCCGTATTTATTTGCCAAAGATGGCTAAACTCTAGGATTTACAGAACACCTTTCATTACAACAATCCTTAGAACAACAACAACAACAATAACAATCTACAGGATTTATTTACATGGGATCCTAGGGACTAACAATCTTCAAAACATATTTACAGAGAACTACTAACCTAAGAACATATTTACAAAAATCTTCTAACTATTCAAACATATATACACAGGCGTAATATCTACGGCCGTCATCTCCATCAGTCCTGGAAGAAAGGAAGAAGCAAAGCTGGACTCTGCTGCCAGCACGGGGCCCAGCTGGGCTGGGAGCTGGGCCCCAGGGGCTGGGCCC
Organism: Passer domesticus; assembly: GCF_036417665.1. Classification (NCBI taxonomy): domain Eukaryota; kingdom Metazoa; phylum Chordata; class Aves; order Passeriformes; family Passeridae; genus Passer; species Passer domesticus. The sequence goes on along the minus strand of NC_087493.1, from coordinate 383,780 downwards.
AGTGCTGCTGGCAGGGCTGCTGTGGCCCCAGGCAAGGACAGGGCAGGCCAGGGCTGGTGCTTGTGCCAGCACAATCCAGGCCCCCTGCAGGCAGCGTGTCCCTGAGCGGGGCCATCCAGCCCAGCCCCAGCCTGGCGTCAGGGCAGCCACTGTGTCTGTGGGCAGGGCATGGGGAGCATCTGCCTGTCTTACTTGTGGGGCTCCAACTTCATCCAAGGACCATGGGCTCCTCCTCATCCTTCTCGTCCACTTCCATCTCCTCAATGTTCTCCTCTTCATCCACCTCCATGTCCTCGATGTTTTCCTCCGCATCTACATCCATGTCCTCAACCTGCTCTTCCACATCCACCTCCATCATTTCATCCTCATTCTGCCCCATGTCCACTTCCATCTCCTCCACATTGTCTCTGATAGTCTGCAAGAGACAGCACAATCTCACAGTGGGCTTCCTGTCCCACACCATCCATTGCCACGTGGCTGCAGCCTGCTCAAGCAGGCTGCCCCCTCCTTGGAATGGCACAGTACCTCCACTGGAGCAGCAGTGCTCATCCTGCTGGGGTTGGTGCTCCAGAGCAGGCAGCAGGAAAATCCCAGGCAGCAGCAGCAACAGCTGAATGCTGACGGGCAGAGCGCAGAGCGAGCGCCAACTGAGCGCTGGCAGCAGGCAGAGTGCCTGCTGTGGTCGTTTCCAGGTGCTGGACGTTCCACCTGGAACACTGTGGGAGCTGTGATGTCACAGAAGTTTCAGGGCCGCGCCACACTGGGAGATGGGCATGGAAGGATGATCAAATCCTTGAATGGTTTGGCTAGGAAGGGACCCTAAAGATCATCTGGTTCCAAGCTGAGCAAGCTGCCAGCAGAGCAGGTTGCTGCGGCCCCTGTCTAACCTGGCCTTGGATGTTCCTTGGCATGGGGTGTGCACAGCCTCTCTGCACTGGTCCCTGTGTCAGGGACAAGCACCCTGACAGGAAAGAACTTCTTCCCATCATGGAATGGATTCTCTCTCTTGCAGTTTGATCCCATTCCTCCTTGTTCTGTCACTTCAGTTCCTGACAAAGAGTCCTCTCCCACTTCCCTGTGGGTCAGGCTGTTCCTGCAGGGTCACACATGTGGCTGAAGCTGCAGGCAGGAGAGAGAGAAGCCAAGCTGCCAGCCAGAGCAAATGGGGAAAGTGACATGAAAGATGAGCGAAGAAGGAAAAAGTAGAGACATGCAAGGCATTGGGTTGGGTGGGCTGTGGCATTCATGCCTTTCATTAGAGGCCAGGTTCTCTGGTGCACTCAATGACTGGGTGATTGGGGCGTGTCCACAGTGAGCCCGTGTGAGTGACCTGCACTCCCAGAGGCCGGAGCACACTTGCTTCAAGTGCTGATGAACGAGGCCAGAGACGGGTCTTTGTGTGGAACTCCAAACGCTGTGCATTGCGATGAAGAGGGTCCAGGGCCAGAGAGAAAATGAGGCTGGGGACTGAGGGTTTCATTCGCGGGGGAGAAGGGGTGAAGCACTGTAGTAAGCCAGGAGCAACAGGGGAGAAGAGAGGGGAGAAGGTTCTCTGGAGAGTACATATAAGGTAAACACAAAGTTGATGATACCAAGAAAACCTGTTGCATCATCATGAGCCTGCAAATGTCCGAGGGCAAGATCGTTGCATTCAGAGGGGAGTGTCTCACTTTGGTCATCTTTGCCCTGAGATATTAGAGTTCCAATGGCAGGCCCCTGGACCTCCACCAGACTGCCTCTTCCTGAGACTTCATTGCTGTGTTAGGAGCTCAGCAGTGCTGAAAGCAGAGCCCTGTCCTTTGGGATGGCAGTGGAAGTGGCCTGAGTGCACATTCAGAGCCACCTTCCAGGCTTCTGATGCCCCGACACTGCAAGGAAATTGGCAACGTGGCTTCTTTGAATGACATGTAGTCCTGTTTAATATCTGCAGCAAGTGGTGTGAAAGTGCTTTCTGAGGCTGCTCCTTGGGATCAGCTGTGAGGGGCGGAGGGCTGGCGTGAGTCCAGTGCTGTGTCCCACTGGGAGTAGCCCCACAGGCTCACGTGCACAGCAGGCAGTGCCAGAGGCCCTGGAGATCACAGCTGCCCTGCAGCCACCTTTGCAAAGGTGCTTTAAACATCAGCGGGTTCTGACTTTCCCCATGGAACCCTTGGTTCACTTGCTCTGGGGAATTTCTTTAGTCACGTATGTGGGATTTCCCACTGCCACCAGTGATGGGGATGCTCAGGGAGTGTGGGGCTTTGGGGGCAGCTGCCCGGGCAGGGGCTGAGCTGGGGGCCCTGTTGGGCCCATGGTCCCCAGCAGCAGCACCCACAGGGCCCAAAGCCTCCCACCCCCTGCCCAGCAGAGCCTGCCCTGTCTGTCCTGCTGTCACCCGAGTGGGGGACAGGAGGCAGTGGCCGCTGCCAGCAGTAGGAATGCGGGCAGGGTGAGGATCCCCTGGCTTGGCTTTTGTCTCTTGAGCAATGCGGAGCCAGGGCAGTGCAGAGCAGGCCCGGAAGCAGAGCCCAGAGCCTTTGGAGGCTGCAAGCCTTAAACATCAGCCCGTGCAGCAGCCCAGATGCAGGTGCCACAGTTGCCAAGGCTGTCGTGGCCTTGAGAGCGGGAAGGTGGATTTTGCATCCCTGTGGCCTGATGGCGGCTCTGGAGCCAGGAGTCCCTGTGGCTGCAGCAGGAAGGGTGGCTGAAAGTTTCCTGCCTTGCTTTGGTGGCATGGCTGCAGGGGCCAGTGCAGTGAGAGCCCCCTCTGTGCTGGTGACAGCTCAGCTCTTGGGGATGCCGCTGTGCCCCAGCCCAGGAGCAGCAGCAGTGGCCAGCGGCAGCAGTGGTGTCAGTGGGACCCCCTGTGCACAGGGACCCCCAGCCGCGGGGTGGCCGTGGCAGCAGCCCCAGGGAGCTCCAGCCCCGGGATCCCGGAACAAGTGGAAATCCCAACTGTGCAAACGCTGCCTGTGCCCAAAGGAATGACAAAGAGAAGTGAGGTTTAAAAAGAAGCCGTATTTATTTGCCAAAGATGGCCAAACTCTAGGATTTACAGAACACCTTTCATTACAACAATCCTTAGAACAACAACAACAACAATAACAATCTACAGGATTTATTTACATGGGATCCTAGGGACTAACAATCTTCAAAACATATTTACAGAGAACTACTAACCTAAGAACATATTTACAAAAATCTTCTAACTATTCAAACATATATACACAGGCGTAATATCTACGGCCGTCATCTCCATCAGTCCTGGAAGAAAGGAAGAAGCAAAGCTGGACTCTGCTGCCAGCACGGGGCCCAGCTGGGCTGGGAGCTGGGCCCCAGGGGCTGGGCCCAGTGCTGCTGGCAGGGCTGCTGTGGCCCCAGGCAAGGACAGGGCAGGCCAGGGCTGGTGCTTGTGCCAGCACAATCCAGGCCCCCTGCGGGCAGCGTGTCCCTGAGCGGGGCCATCCAGCCCAGCCCCAGCCTGGCGTCAGGGCAGCCACTGTGTCTGTGGGCAGGGCATGGGGAGCATCTGCCTGTCTTACTTGTGGGGCTCCAACTTCATCCAAGGACCATGGGCTCCTCCTCATCCTTCTCATCCACTTCCATCTCCTCAATGTTCTCCTCTTCATCCACCTCCATGTCCTCGATGTTTTCCTCCGCATCTACATCCATGTCCTCAACCTGCTCTTCCACATCCACCTCCATCATTTCATCCTCATTCTGCCCCATGTCCACTTCCATCTCCTCCACATTGTCTCTGATAGTCTGCAAGAGACAGCACAATCTCACAGTGGGCTTCCTGTCCCACACCATCCATTGCCACGTGGCTGCAGCCTGCTCAAGCAGGCTGCCCCCTCCTTGGAATGGCACAGTACCTCCACTGGAGCAGCAGTGCTCATCCTGCTGGGGTTGGTGCTCCAGAGCAGGCAGCAGGAAAATCCCAGGCAGCAGCAGCAACAGCTGAATGCTGACGGGCAGAGCGCAGAGCGAGCGCCAACTGAGCGCTGGCAGCAGGCAGAGTGCCTGCTGTGGTCGTTTCCAGGTGCTGGACGTTCCACCTGGAACACTGTGGGAGCTGTGATGTCACAGAAGTTTCAGGGCCGCGCCACACTGGGAGATGGGCATGGAAGGATGATCAAATCCTTGAATGGTTTGGCTAGGAAGGGACCCTAAAGATCATCTGGTTCCAAGCTGAGCAAGCTGCCAGCAGAGCAGGTTGCTGCGGCCCCTGTCCAACCTGGCCTTGGATGTTCCTTGGCATGGGGTGTGCACAGCCTCTCTGCACTGGTCCCTGTGTCAGGGACAAGCACCCTGACAGGAAAGAACTTCTTCCCATCATGGAATGGATTCTCTCTCTTGCAGTTTGATCCCATTCCTCCTTGTTCTGTCACTTCAGTTCCTGACAAAGAGTCCTCTCCCACTTCCCTGTGGGTCAGGCTGTTCCTGCAGGGTCACACATGTGGCTGAAGCTGCAGGCAGGAGAGAGAGAAGCCAAGCTGCCAGCCAGAGCAAATGGGGAAAGTGACATGAAAGATGAGCGAAGAAGGAAAAAGTAGAGACATGCAAGGCATTGGGTTGGGTGGGCTGTGGCATTCATGCCTTTCATTAGAGGCCAGGTTCTCTGGTGCACTCAATGACTGGGTGATTGGGGCGTGTCCACAGTGAGCCCGTGTGAGTGACCTGCACTCCCAGAGGCCGGAGCACACTTGCTTCAAGTGCTGATGAACGAGGCCAGAGACGGGTCTTTGTGTGGAACTCCAAACGCTGTGCATTGCGATGAAGAGGGTCCAGGGCCAGAGAGAAAATGAGGCTGGGGACTGAGGGTTTCATTCGCGGGGGAGAAGGGGTGAAGCACTGTAGTAAGCCAGGAGCAACAGGGGAGAAGAGAGGGGAGAAGGTTCTCTGGTGAGTACATATAAGGTAAACACAAAGTTGATGATACCAAGAAAACCTGTTGCATCATCATGAGCCTGCAAATGTCCGAGGGCAAGATCGTTGCATTCAGAGGGGAGTGTCTCACTTTGGTCATCTTTGCCCTGAGATATTAGAGTTCCAATGGCAGGCCCCTGGACCTCCACCAGACTGCCTCTTCCTGAGACTTCATTGCTGTGTTAGGAGCTCAGCAGTGCTGAAAGCAGAGCCCTGTCCTTTGGGATGGCAGTGGAAGTGGCCTGAGTGCACATTCAGAGCCACCTTCCAGGCTTCTGATGCCCCGACACTGCAAGGAAATTGGCAACGTGGCTTCTTTGAATGACATGTAGTCCTGTTTAATATCTGCAGCAAGTGGTGTGAAAGTGCTTTCTGAGGCTGCTCCTTGGGATCAGCTGTGAGGGGCGGAGGGCTGGCGTGAGTCCAGTGCTGTGTCCCACTGGGAGTAGCCCCACAGGCTCACGTGCACAGCAGGCAGTGCCAGAGGCCCTGGAGATCACAGCTGCCCTGCAGCCACCTTTGCAAAGGTGCTTTAAACATCAGCGGGTTCTGACTTTCCCCATGGAACCCTTGGTTCACTTGCTCTGGGGAATTTCTTTAGTCACGTATGTGGGATTTCCCACTGCCACCAGTGATGGGGATGCTCAGGGAGTGTGGGGCTTTGGGGGCAGCTGCCCGGGCAGGGGCTGAGCTGGGGGCCCTGTTGGGCCCATGGTCCCCAGCAGCAGCACCCACAGGGCCCAAAGCCTCCCACCCCCTGCCCAGCAGAGCCTGCCCTGTCTGTCCTGCTGTCACCCGAGTGGGGGACAGGAGGCAGTGGCCGCTGCCAGCAGTAGGAATGCGGGCAGGGTGAGGATCCCCTGGCTTGGCTTTTGTCTCTTGAGCAATGCAGAGCCAGGGCAGTGCAGAGCAGGCCCGGAAGCAGAGCCCAGAGCCTTTGGAGGCTGCAAGCCTTAAACATCAGCCCGTGCAGCAGCCCAGATGCAGGTGCCACAGTTGCCAAGGCTGTCGTGGCCTTGAGAGCGGGAAGGTGGATTTTGCATCCCTGTGGCCTGATGGCGGCTCTGGAGCCAGGAGTCCCTGTGGCTGCAGCAGGAAGGGTGGCTGAAAGTTTCCTGCCTTGCTTTGGTGGCATGGCTGCAGGGGCCAGTGCAGTGAGAGCCCCCTCTGTGCTGGTGACAGCTCAGCTCTTGGGGATGCCGCTGTGCCCCAGCCCAGGAGCAGCAGCAGTGGCCAGCGGCAGCAGTGGTGTCAGTGGGACCCCCTGTGCACAGGGACCCCCAGCCGCGGGGTGGCCGTGGCAGCAGCCCCAGGGAGCTCCAGCCCCGGGATCCCGGAACAAGTGGAAATCCCAACTGTGCAAACGCTGCCTGTGCCCAAAGGAATGACAAAGAGAAGTGAGGTTTAAAAAGAAGCCGTATTTATTTGCCAAAGATGGCCAAACTCTAGGATTTACAGAACACCTTTCATTACAACAATCCTTAGAACAACAACAACAACAATAACAATCTACAGGATTTATTTACATGGGATCCTAGGGACTAACAATCTTCAAAACATATTTACAGAGAACTACTAACCTAAGAACATATTTACAAAAATCTTCTAACTATTCAAACATATATACACAGGCGTAATATCTACGGCCGTCATCTCCATCAGTCCTGGAAGAAAGGAAGAAGCAAAGCTGGACTCTGCTGCCAGCACGGGGCCCAGCTGGGCTGGGAGCTGGGCCCCAGGGGCTGGGCCCAGTGCTGCTGGCAGGGCTGCTGTGGCCCCAGGCAAGGACAGGGCAGGCCAGGGCTGGTGCTTGTGCCAGCACAATCCAGGCCCCCTGCGGGCAGCGTGTCCCTGAGCGGGGCCATCCAGCCCAGCCCCAGCCTGGCGTCAGGGCAGCCACTGTGTCTGTGGGCAGGGCATGGGGAGCATCTGCCTGTCTTACTTGTGGGGCTCCAACTTCATCCAAGGACCATGGGCTCCTCCTCATCCTTCTCATCCACTTCCATCTCCTCAATGTTCTCCTCTTCATCCACCTCCATGTCCTCGATGTTTTCCTCCGCATCTACATCCATGTCCTCAACCTGCTCTTCCACATCCACATCCATCATTTCATCCTCATTCTGCCCCATGTCCACTTCCATCTCCTCCACATTGTCTCTGATAGTCTGCAAGAGACAGCACAATCTCACAGTGGGCTTCCTGTCCCACACCATCCATTGCCACGTGGCAGCAGCCTGCTCAAGCAGGCTGCCCCCTCCCTGGAATGGCACAGTACCTCCACTGGAGCAGCAGTGCTCATCCTGCTGGGGTTGGTGCTCCAGAGCAGGCAGCAGGAAAATCCCAGGCAGCAGCAGCAACAGCTGAATGCTGACGGGCAGAGCGCAGAGCGAGCGCCAACTGAGCGCTGGCAGCAGGCAGAGTGTCTGCTGTGGTCGTTTCCAGGTGCTGGACGTTCCACCTGGAACACTGTGGGAGCTGTGATGTCACAGAAGTTTCAGGGCCGCGCCACACTGGGAGATGGGCATGGAAGGATGATCAAATCCTTGAATGGTTTGGCTAGGAAGGGACCCTAAAGATCATCTGGTTCCAAGCTGAGCAAGCTGCCAGCAGAGCAGGTTGCTGCGGCCCCTGTCCAACCTGGCCTTGGATGTTCCTTGGCATGGGGTGTGCACAGCCTCTCTGCACTGGTCCCTGTGTCAGGGACAAGCACCCTGACAGGAAAGAACTTCTTCCCATCATGGAATGGATTCCAGCTCTTGCAGTTTGATCCCATTCCTCCTTGTTCTGTCACTTCAGTTCCTGACAAAGAGTCCTCTCCCACTTCCCTGTGGGTCAGGCTGTTCCTGCAGGGTCACACATGTGGCTGAAGCTGCAGGCAGGAGAGAGAGAAGCCAAGCTGCCAGCCAGAGCAAATGGGGAAAGTGACATGAAAGATGAGCGAAGAAGGAAAAAGTAGAGACATGCAAGGCATTGGGTTGGGTGGGCTGTGGCATTCATGCCTTTCATTAGAGGCCAGGTTCTCTGGTGCACTCAATGACTGTGTGATTGGGGCGTGTCCACAGTGAGCCCGTGTGAGCGAGCTGCACTCCCAGAGGCCGGAGCACACTTGCTTCAAGTGCTGATGAACGAGGCCAGAGACGGGTCTTTGTGTGGAACTCCAAACGCTGTGCATTGCGATGAAGAGGGTCCAGGGCCAGAGAGAAAATGAGGCTGGGGACTGAGGGTTTCATTCGCGGGGGAGAAGGGGTGAAGCACTGTAGTAAGCCAGGAGCAACAGGGGAGAAGAGAGGGGAGAAGGTTCTCTGGAGAGTACATATAAGGTAAACACAAAGTTGATGATACCAAGAAAACCTGTTGCATCATCATGAGCCTGCAAATGTCCGAGGGCAAGATCGTTGCATTCAGAGGGGAGTGTCTCACTTTGGTCATCTTTGCCCTGAGATATTAGAGTTCCAATGGCAGGCCCCTGGACCTCCACCAGACTGCCTCTTCCTGAGACTTCATTGCTGTGTTAGGAGCTCAGCAGTGCTGAAAGCAGAGCCCTGTCCTTTGGGATGGCAGTGGAAGTGGCCTGAGTGCACATTCAGAGCCACCTTCCAGGCTTCTGATGCCCCGACACCGCAAGGAAATTGGCAACGTGGCTTCTTTGAATGACATGTAGTCCTGTTTAATATCTGCAGCAAGTGGTGTGAAAGTGCTTTCTGAGGCTGCTCCTTGGGATCAGCTGTGAGGGGCGGAGGGCTGGCGTGAGTCCAGTGCTGTGTCCCACTGGGAGTAGCCCCACAGGCTCACGTGCACAGCAGGCAGTGCCAGAGGCCCTGGAGATCACAGCTGCCCTGCAGCCACCTTTGCAAAGGTGCTTTAAACATCAGCGGGTTCTGACTTTCCCCATGGAACCCTTGGTTCACTTGCTCTGGGGAATTTCTTTAGTCACGTATGTGGGATTTCCCACTGCCACCAGTGATGGGGATGCTCAGGGAGTGTGGGGCTTTGGGGGCAGCTGCCCGGGGAGGGGCTGAGCTGGGGGCCCTGTTGGGCCCATGGTCCCCAGCAGCAGCACCCACAGGGCCCGAAGCCTCCCACCCCCTGCCCAGCAGAGCCTGCCCTGTCTGTCCTGCTGTCACCCGAGTGGGGGACAGGAGGCAGTGGCCGCTGCCAGCAGTAGGAATGCGGGCAGGGTGAGGATCCCCTGGCTTGGCTTTTGTCTCTTGAGCAATGCGGAGCCAGGGCAGTGCAGAGCAGGCCCGGAAGCAGAGCCCAGAGCCTTTGGAGGCTGCAAGCCTTAAACATCAGCCCGTGCAGCAGCCCAGATGCAGGTGCCACAGTTGCCAAGGCTGTCGTGGCCTTGAGAGCGGGAAGGTGGATTTTGCATCCCTGTGGTCTGATGGTGGCTCTGGAGCCAGGAGTCCCTGTGGCTGCAGCAGGAAGGGTGGCTGAAAGTTTCCTGCCTTGCTTTGGTGGCATGGCTGCAGGGGCCAGTGCAGTGAGAGCCCCCTCTGTGCTGGTGACAGCTCAGCTCTTGGGGATGCCGCTGTGCCCCAGCCCAGGAGCAGCAGCAGTGGCCAGCGGCAGCAGTGGTGTCAGTGGGACCCCCTGTGCACAGGGACCCCCAGCCGCGGGGTGGCCGTGGCAGCAGCCCCAGGGAGCTCCAGCCCCGGGATCCCGGAACAAGTGGAAATCCCAACTGTGCAAACGCTGCCTGTGCCCAAAGGAATGACAAAGAGAAGTGAGGTTTAAAAAGAAACCGTATTTATTTGCCAAAGATGGCCAAACTCTAGGATTTACAGAACACCTTTCATTACAACAATCCTTAGAACAACAACAACAACAATAACAATCTACAGGATTTATTTACATGGGATCCTAGGGACTAACAATCTTCAAAACATATTTACAGAGAACTACTAACCTAAGAACATATTTACAAAAATCTTCTAACTATTCAAACATATATACACAGGCGTAATATCTACGGCCGTCATCTCCATCAGTCCTGGAAGAAAGGAAGAAGCAAAGCTGGACTCTGCTGCCAGCACGGGGCCCAGCTGGGCTGGGAGCTGGGCCCCAGGGGCTGGGCCCAGTGCTGCTGGCAGGGCTGCTGTGGCCCCAGGCAAGGACAGGGCAGGCCAGGGCTGGTGCTTGTGCCAGCACAATCCAGGCCCCCTGCGGGCAGCGTGTCCCTGAGCGGGGCCATCCAGCCCAGCCCCAGCCTGGTGTCAGGGCAGCCACTGTGTCTGTGGGCAGGGCATGGGGAGCATCTGCCTGTCTTACTTGTGGGGCTCCAACTTCATCCAAGGACCATGGGCTCCTCCTCATCCTTCTCGTCCACTTCCATCTCCTCAATGTTCTCCTCTTCATCCACCTCCATGTCCTCGATGTTTTCCTCCGCATCTACATCCATGTCCTCAACCTGCTCTTCCACATCCACCTCCATCATTTCATCCTCATTCTGCCCCATGTCCACTTCCATCTCCTCCACATTGTCTCTGATAGTCTGCAAGAGACAGCACAATCTCACAGTGGGCTTCCTGTCCCACACCATCCATTGCCACGTGGCTGCAGCCTGCTCAAGCAGGCTGCCCCCTCCTTGGAATGGCACAGTACCTCCACTGGAGCAGCAGTGCTCATCCTGCTGGGGTTGGTGCTCCAGAGCAGGCAGCAGGAAAATCCCAGGCAGCAGCAGCAACAGCTGAATGCTGACGGGCAGAGCGCAGAGCGAGCGCCAACTGAGCGCTGGCAGCAGGCAGAGTGTCTGCTGTGGTCGTTTCCAGGTGCTGGACGTTCCACCTGGAACACTCTGGGAGCTGTGATGTCACAGAAGTTTCAGGGCCCCGCCACACTGGGAGATGGGCATGGAAGGATGATCAAATCCTTGAATGGTTTGGCTAGGAAGGGACCCTAAAGATCATCTGGTTCCAAGCTGAGCAAGCTGCCAGCAGAGCAGGTTGCTGCGGCCCCTGTCTAACCTGGCCTTGGATGTTCCTTGGCATGGGGTGTGCACAGCCTCTCTGCACTGGTCCCTGTGTCAGGGACAAGCACCCTGACAGGAAAGAACTTCTTCCCATCATGGAATGGATTCCAGCTCTTGCAGTTTGATCCCATTCCTCCTTGTTCTGTCACTTCAGTTCCTGACAAAGAGTCCTCTCCCACTTCCCTGTGGGTCAGGCTGTTCCTGCAGGGTCACACATGTGGCTGAAGCTGCAGGCAGGAGAGAGAGAAGCCAAGCTGCCAGCCAGAGCAAATGGGGAAAGTGACATGAAAGATGAGCGAAGAAGGAAAAAGTAGAGACATGCAAGGCATTGGGTTGGGTGGGCTGTGGCATTCATGCCTTTCATTAGAGGCCAGGTTCTCTGGTGCACTCAATGACTGTGTGATTGGGGCGTGTCCACAGTGAGCCCGTGTGAGCGAGCTGCACTCCCAGAGGCCGGAGCACACTTGCTTCAAGTGCTGATGAACGAGGCCAGAGACGGGTCTTTGTGTGGAACTCCAAACGCTGTGCATTGCGATGAAGAGGGTCCAGGGCCAGAGAGAAAATGAGGCTGGGGACTGAGGGTTTCATTCGCGGGGGAGAAGGGGTGAAGCACTGTAGTAAGCCAGGAGCAACAGGGGAGAAGAGAGGGGAGAACGTTCTCTGGAGAGTACATATAAGGTAAACACAAAGTTGATGATACCAAGAAAACCTGTTGCATCATCATGAGCCTGCAAATGTCCGAGGGCAAGATCGTTGCATTCAGAGGGGAGTGTCTCACTTTGGTCATCTTTGCCCTGAGATATTAGAGTTCCAATGGCAGGCCCCTGGACCTCCACCAGACTGCCTCTTCCTGAGACTTCATTGCTGTGTTAGGAGCTCAGCAGTGCTGAAAGCAGAGCCCTGTCCTTTGGGATGGCAGTGGAAGTGGCCTGAGTGCACATTCAGAGCCACCTTCCAGGCTTCTGATGCCCCGACACCGCAAGGAAATTGGCAACGTGGCTTCTTTGAATGACATGTAGTCCTGTTTAATATCTGCAGCAAGTGGTGTGAAAGTGCTTTCTGAGGCTGCTCCTTGGGATCAGCTGTGAGGGGCGGAGGGTTGGCGTGAGTCCAGTGCTGTGTCCCACTGGGAGCAGCCCCACAGGCTCACGTGCACAGCAGGCAGTGCCAGAGGCCCTGGAGATCACAGCTGCCCTGCAGCCACCTTTGCAAAGGTGCTTTAAACATCAGCGGGTTCTGACTTTCCCCATGGAACCCTTGGTTCACTTGCTCTGGGGAATTTCTTTAGTCACGTATGTGGGATTTCCCACTGCCACCAGTGATGGGGATGCTCAGGGAGTGTGGGGCTTTGGGGGCAGCTGCCCGGGGAGGGGCTGAGCTGGGGGCCCTGTTGGGCCCATGGTCCCCAGCAGCAGCACCCACAGGGCCCAAAGCCTCCCACCCCCTGCCCAGCAGAGCCTGCCCTGTCTGTCCTGCTGTCACCCGAGTGGGGGACAGGAGGCAGTGGCCGCTGCCAGCAGTAGGAATGCAGGCAGGGTGAGGATCCCCTGGCTTGGCTTTTGTCTCTTGAGCAATGCGGAGCCAGGGCAGTGCAGAGCAGGCCCGGAAGCAGAGCCCAGAGCCTTTGGAGGCTGCAAGCCTTAAACATCAGCCCGTGCAGCAGCCCAGATGCAGGTGCCACAGTTGCCAAGGCTGTCGTGGCCTTGAGAGCGGGAAGGTGGATTTTGCATCCCTGTGGTCTGATGGCGGCTCTGGAGCCAGGAGTGGCTGTGGCTGCAGCAGGAAGGGTGGCTGAAAGTTTCCTGCCTTGCTTTGGTGGCATGGCTGCAGGGGCCAGTGCAGTGAGAGCCCCCTCTGTGCTGGTGACAGCTCAGCTCTTGGGGACGCCGCTGTGCCCCAGCCCAGGAGCAGCAGCAGTGGCCAGCGGCAGCAGTGGTGTCAGTGGGACCCCCTGTGCACAGGGACCCCCAGCCGCGGGGTGGCCGTGGCAGCAGCCCCAGGGAGCTCCAGCCCCGGGATCCCGGAACAAGTGGAAATCCCAACTGTGCAAACGCTGCCTGTGCCCAAAGGAATGACAAAGAGAAGTGAGGTTTAAAAAGAAGCCGTATTTATTTGCCAAAGATGGCCAAACTCTAGGATTTACAGAACACCTTTCATTACAACAATCCTTAGAACAACAACAACAACAATAACAATCTACAGGATTTATTTACATGGGATCCTAGGGACTAACAATCTTCAAAACATATTTACAGAGAACTACTAACCTAAGAACATATTTACAAAAATCTTCTAACTATTCAAACATATATACACAGGCGTAATATCTACGGCCGTCATCTCCATCAGTCCTGGAAGAAAGGAAGAAGCAAAGCTGGACTCTGCTGCCAGCACGGGGCCCAGCTGGGCTGGGAGCTGGGCCCCAGGGGCTGGGCCCAGTGCTGCTGGCAGGGCTGCTGTGGCCCCAGGCAAGGACAGGGCAGGCCAGGGCTGGTGCTTGTGCCAGCACAATCCAGGCCCCCTGCGGGCAGCGTGTCCCTGAGCGGGGCCATCCAGCCCAGCCCCAGCCTGGTGTCAGGGCAGCCACTGTGTCTGTGGGCAGGGCATGGGGAGCATCTGCCTGTCTTACTTGTGGGGCTCCAACTTCATCCAAGGACCATGGGCTCCTCCTCATCCTTCTCGTCCACTTCCATCTCCTCAATGTTCTCCTCTTCATCCACCTCCATGTCCTCGATGTTTTCCTCCGCATCTACATCCATGTCCTCAACCTGCTCTTCCACATCCACCTCCATCATTTCATCCTCATTCTGCCCCATGTCCACTTCCATCTCCTCCACATTGTCTCTGATAGTCTGCAAGAGACAGCACAATCTCACAGTGGGCTTCCTGTCCCACACCATCCATTGCCACGTGGCTGCAGCCTGCTCAAGCAGGCTGCCCCCTCCTTGGAATGGCACAGTACCTCCACTGGAGCAGCAGTGCTCATCCTGCTGGGGTTGGTGCTCCAGAGCAGGCAGCAGGAAAATCCCAGGCAGCAGCAGCAACAGCTGAATGCTGACGGGCAGAGCGCAGAGCGAGCGCCAACTGAGCGCTGGCAGCAGGCAGAGTGTCTGCTGTGGTCGTTTCCAGGTGCTGGACGTTCCACCTGGAACACTGTGGGAGCTGTGATGTCACAGAAGTTTCAGGGCCGCGCCACACTGGGAGATGGGCATGGAAGGATGATCAAATCCTTGAATGGTTTGGCTAGGAAGGGACCCTAAAGATCATCTGGTTCCAAGCTGAGCAAGCTGCCAGCAGAGCAGGTTGCTGCGGCCCCTGTCTAACCTGGCCTTGGATGTTCCTTGGCATGGGGTGTGCACAGCCTCTCTGCACTGGTCCCTGTGTCAGGGACAAGCACCCTGACAGGAAAGAACTTCTTCCCATCATGGAATGGATTCCAGCTCTTGCAGTTTGATCCCATTCCTCCTTGTTCTGTCACTTCAGTTCCTGACAAAGAGTCCTCTCCCACTTCCCTGTGGGTCAGGCTGTTCCTGCAGGGTCACACATGTGGCTGAAGCTGCAGGCAGGAGAGAGAGAAGCCAAGCTGCCAGCCAGAGCAAATGGGGAAAGTGACATGAAAGATGAGCGAAGAAGGAAAAAGTAGAGACATGCAAGGCATTGGGTTGGGTGGGCTGTGGCATTCATGCCTTTCATTAGAGGCCAGGTTCTCTGGTGCACTCAATGACTGTGTGATTGGGGCGTGTCCACAGTGAGCCCGTGTGAGCGACCTGCACTCCCAGAGGCCGGAGCACACTTGCTTCAAGTGCTGATGAACGAGGCCAGAGACGGGTCTTTGTGTGGAACTCCAAACGCTGTGCATTGCGATGAAGAGGGTCCAGGGCCGGAGAGAAAATGAGGCTGGGGACTGAGGGTTTCATTCGCGGGGGAGAAGGGGTGAAGCACTGTAGTAAGCCAGGAGCAACAGGGGAGAAGAGAGGGGAGAACGTTCTCTGGAGAGTACATATAAGGTAAACACAAAGTTGATGATACCAAGAAAACCTGTTGCATCATCATGAGCCTGCAAATGTCCGAGGGCAAGATCGTTGCATTCAGAGGGGAGTGTCTCACTTTGGTCATCTTTGCCCTGAGATATTAGAGTTCCAATGGCAGGCCCCTGGACCTCCACCAGACTGCCTCTTCCTGAGACTTCATTGCTGTGTTAGGAGCTCAGCAGTGCTGAAAGCAAAGCCCTGTCCTTTGGGATGGCAGTGGAAGTGGCCTGAGTGCACATTCAGAGCCACCTTCCAGGCTTCTGATGCCCCGACACCGCAAGGAAATTGGCAACGTGGCTTCTTTGAATGACATGTAGTCCTGTTTAATATCTGCAGCAAGTGGTGTGAAAGTGCTTTCTGAGGCTGCTCCTTGGGATCAGCTGTGAGGGGCGGAGGGTTGGCGTGAGTCCAGTGCTGTGTCCCACTGGGAGCAGCCCCACAGGCTCACGTGCACAGCAGGCAGTGCCAGAGGCCCTGGAGATCACAGCTGCCCTGCAGCCACCTTTGCAAAGGTGCTTTAAACATCAGCGGGTTCTGACTTTCCCCATGGAACCCTTGGTTCACTTGCTCTGGGGAATTTCTTTAGTCACGTATGTGGGATTTCCCACAGCCACCAGTGGAGTGTGGGGCTTTGGGGGCAGCTGCCCGGGTAGGGGCTGAGCTGGGGGCCCTGTTGGGCCCATGGTCCCCAGCAGCAGCACCCACAGGGCCCAAAGCCTCCCACCCCCTGCCCAGCAGAGCCTGCCCTGTCTGTCCTGCTGTCACCCGAGTGGGGGACAGGAGGCAGTGGCCGCTGCCAGCAGTAGGAATGCGGGCAGGGTGAGGATCCCCTGGCTTGGCTTTTGTCTCTTGAGCAATGCGGAGCCAGGGCAGTGCAGAGCAGGCCCGGAAGCAGAGCCCAGAGCCTTTGGAGGCTGCAAGCCTTAAACATCAGCCCGTGCAGCAGCCCAGATGCAGGTGCCACAGTTGCCAAGGCTGTCGTGGCCTTGAGAGCGGGAAGGTGGATTTTGCATCCCTGTGGTCTGATGGCGGCTCTGGAGCCAGGAGTGGCTGTGGCTGCAGCAGGAAGGGTGGCTGAAAGTTTCCTGCCTTGCTTTGGTGGCATGGCTGCAGGGGCCAGTGCAGTGAGAGCCCCCTCTGTGCTGGTGACAGCTCAGCTCTTGGGGACGCCGCTGTGCCCCAGCCCAGGAGCAGCAGCAGTGGCCAGCGGCAGCAGTGGTGTCAGTGGGACCCCCTGTGCACAGGGACCCCCAGCCGCGGGGTGGCCGTGGCAGCAGCCCCAGGGAGCTCCAGCCCCGGGATCCCGGAACAAGTGGAAATCCCAACTGTGCAAACGCTGCCTGTGCCCAAAGGAATGACAAAGAGAAGTGAGGTTTAAAAAGAAGCCGTATTTATTTGCCAAAGATGGCCAAACTCTAGGATTTACAGAACACCTTTCATTACAACAATCCTTAGAACAACAACAACAACAATAACAATCTACAGGATTTATTTACATGGGATCCTAGGGACTAACAATCTTCAAAACATATTTACAGAGAACTACTAACCTAAGAACATATTTACAAAAATCTTCTAACTATTCAAACATATATACACAGGCGTAATATCTACGGCCGTCATCTCCATCAGTCCTGGAAGAAAGGAAGAAGCAAAGCTGGACTCTGCTGCCAGCACGGGGCCCAGCTGGGCTGGGAGCTGGGCCCCAGGGGCTGGGACAGGGCTGGCAGGGCTGCTGTGGCCCCAGGCAAGGACAGGGCAGGCCAGGGCTGGTGCTTGTGCCAGCACAATCCAGGCCCCCTGCGGGCAGCGTGTCCCTGAGCGGGGCCATCCAGCCCAGCCCCAGCCTGGCGTCAGGGCAGCCACTGTGTCTGTGGGCAGGGCATGGGGAGCATCTGCCTGTCTTACTTGTGGGGCTCCAACTTCATCCAAGGACCATGGGCTCCTCCTCATCCTTCTCGTCCACTTCCATCTCCTCAATGTTCTCCTCTTCATCCACCTCCATGTCCTCGATGTTTTCCTCCGCATCTACATCCATGTCCTCAACCTGCTCTTCCACATCCACCTCCATCATTTCATCCTCATTCTGCCCCATGTCCACTTCCATCTCCTCCACATTGTCTCTGATAGTCTGCAAGAGACAGCACAATCTCACAGTGGGCTTCCTGTCCCACACCATCCATTGCCACGTGGCTGCAGCCTGCTCAAGCAGGCTGCCCCCTCCTTGGAATGGCACAGTACCTCCACTGGAGCAGCAGTGCTCATCCTGCTGGGGTTGGTGCTCCAGAGCAGGCAGCAGGAAAATCCCAGGCAGCAGCAGCAACAGCTGAATGCTGACGGGCAGAGCGCAGAGCGAGCGCCAACTGAGCGCTGGCAGCAGGCAGAGTGTCTGCTGTGGTCGTTTCCAGGTGCTGGACGTTCCACCTGGAACACTGTGGGAGCTGTGATGTCACAGAAGTTTCAGGGCCGCGCCACACTGGGAGATGGGCATGGAAGGATGATCAAATCCTTGAATGGTTTGGCTAGGAAGGGACCCTAAAGATCATCTGGTTCCAAGCTGAGCAAGCTGCCAGCAGAGCAGGTTGCTGCGGCCCCTGTCTAACCTGGCCTTGGATGTTCCTTGGCATGGGGTGTGCACAGCCTCTCTGCACTGGTCCCTGTGTCAGGGACAAGCACCCTGACAGGAAAGAACTTCTTCCCATCATGGAATGGATTCCAGCTCTTGCAGTTTGATCCCATTCCTCCTTGTTCTGTCACTTCAGTTCCTGACAAAGAGTCCTCTCCCACTTCCCTGTGGGTCAGGCTGTTCCTGCAGGGTCACACATGTGGCTGAAGCTGCAGGCAGGAGAGAGAGAAGCCAAGCTGCCAGCCAGAGCAAATGGGGAAAGTGACATGAAAGATGAGCGAAGAAGGAAAAAGTAGAGACATGCAAGGCATTGGGTTGGGTGGGCTGTGGCATTCATGCCTTTCATTAGAGGCCAGGTTCTCTGGTGCACTCAATGACTGTGTGATTGGGGCGTGTCCACAGTGAGCCCGTGTGAGCGACCTGCACTCCCAGAGGCCGGAGCACACTTGCTTCAAGTGCTGATGAACGAGGCCAGAGACGGGTCTTTGTGTGGAACTCCAAACGCTGTGCATTGCGATGAAGAGGGTCCAGGGCCGGAGAGAAAATGAGGCTGGGGACTGAGGGTTTCATTCGCGGGGGAGAAGGGGTGAAGCACTGTAGTAAGCCAGGAGCAACAGGGGAGAAGAGAGGGGAGAACGTTCTCTGGAGAGTACATATAAGGTAAACACAAAGTTGATGATACCAAGAAAACCTGTTGCATCATCATGAGCCTGCAAATGTCCGAGGGCAAGATCGTTGCATTCAGAGGGGAGTGTCTCACTTTGGTCATCTTTGCCCTGAGATATTAGAGTTCCAATGGCAGGCCCCTGGACCTCCACCAGACTGCCTCTTCCTGAGACTTCATTGCTGTGTTAGGAGCTCAGCAGTGCTGAAAGCAGAGCCCTGTCCTTTGGGATGGCAGTGGAAGTGGCCTGAGTGCACATTCAGAGCCACCTTCCAGGCTTCTGATGCCCCGACACCGCAAGGAAATTGGCAACGTGGCTTCTTTGAATGACATGTAGTCCTGTTTAATATCTGCAGCAAGTGGTGTGAAAGTGCTTTCTGAGGCTGCTCCTTGGGATCAGCTGTGAGGGGCGGAGGGTTGGCGTGAGTCCAGTGCTGTGTCCCACTGGGAGCAGCCCCACAGGCTCACGTGCACAGCAGGCAGTGCCAGAGGCCCTGGAGATCACAGCTGCCCTGCAGCCACCTTTGCAAAGGTGCTTTAAACATCAGCGGGTTCTGACTTTCCCCATGGAACCCTTGGTTCACTTGCTCTGGGGAATTTCTTTAGTCACGTATGTGGGATTTCCCACTGCCACCAGTGATGGGGATGCTCAGGGAGTGTGGGGCTTTGGGGGCAGCTGCCCGGGGAGGGGCTGAGCTGGGGGCCCTGTTGGGCCCATGGTCCCCAGCAGCAGCACCCACAGGGCCCAAAGCCTCCCACGCCCTGCCCAGCAGAGCCTGCCCTGTCTGTCCTGCTGTCACCCGAGTGGGGGACAGGAGGCAGTGGCCGCTGCCAGCAGTAGGAATGCGGGCAGGGTGAGGATCCCCTGGCTTGGCTTTTGTCTCTTGAGCAATGCGGAGCCAGGGCAGTGCAGAGCAGGCCCGGAAGCAGAGCCCAGAGCCTTTGGAGGCTGCAAGCCTTAAACATCAGCCCGTGCAGCAGCCCAGATGCAGGTGCCACAGTTGCCAAGGCTGTCGTGGCCTTGAGAGCGGGAAGGTGGATTTTGCATCCCTGTGGTCTGATGGCGGCTCTGGAGCCAGGAGTGGCTGTGGCTGCAGCAGGAAGGGTGGCTGAAAGTTTCCTGCCTTGCTTTGGTGGCATGGCTGCAGGGGCCAGTGCAGTGAGAGCCCCCTCTGTGCTGGTGGCAGCTCAGCTCTTGGGGACGCCGCTGTGCCCCAGCCCAGGAGCAGCAGCAGTGCCCAGCGGCAGCAGTGGTGTCAGTGGGACCCCCTGTGCACAGGGACCCCCAGCCGCGGGGTGGCCGTGGCAGCAGCCCCAGGGAGCTCCAGCCCCGGGATCCCGGAACAAGTGGAAATCCCAACTGTGCAAACGCTGCCTGTGCCCAAAGGAATGACAAAGAGAAGTGAGGTTTAAAAAGAAGCCGTATTTATTTGCCAAAGATGGCCAAACTCTAGGATTTACAGAACACCTTTCATTACAACAATCCTTAGAACAACAACAACAACAATAACAATCTACAGGATTTATTTACATGGGATCCTAGGGACTAACAATCTTCAAAACATATTTACAGAGAACTACTAACCTAAGAACATATTTACAAAAATCTTCTAACTATTCAAACATATATACACAGGCGTAATATCTACGGCCGTCATCTCCATCAGTCCTGGAAGAAAGGAAGAAGCAAAGCTGGACTCTGCTGCCAGCACGGGGCCCAGCTGGGCTGGGAGCTGGGCCCCAGGGGCTGGGACAGGGCTGGCAGGGCTGCTGTGGCCCCAGGCAAGGACAGGGCAGGCCAGGGCTGGTGCTTGTGCCAGCACAATCCAGGCCCCCTGCGGGCAGCGTGTCCCTGAGCGGGGCCATCCAGCCCAGCCCCAGCCTGGCGTCAGGGCAGCCACTGTGTCTGTGGGCAGGGCATGGGGAGCATCTGCCTGTCTTACTTGTGGGGCTCCAACTTCATCCAAGGACCATGGGCTCCTCCTCATCCTTCTCGTCCACTTCCATCTCCTCAATGTTCTCCTCTTCATCCACCTCCATGTCCTCGATGTTTTCCTCCGCATCTACATCCATGTCCTCAACCTGCTCTTCCACATCCACCTCCATCATTTCATCCTCATTCTGCCCCATGTCCACTTCCATCTCCTCCACATTGTCTCTGATAGTCTGCAAGAGACAGCACAATCTCACAGTGGGCTTCCTGTCCCACACCATCCATTGCCACGTGGCTGCAGCCTGCTCAAGCAGGCTGCCCCCTCCTTGGAATGGCACAGTACCTCCACTGGAGCAGCAGTGCTCATCCTGCTGGGGTTGGTGCTCCAGAGCAGGCAGCAGGAAAATCCCAGGCAGCAGCAGCAACAGCTGAATGCTGACGGGCAGAGCGCAGAGCGAGCGCCAACTGAGCGCTGGCAGCAGGCAGAGTGTCTGCTGTGGTCGTTTCCAGGTGCTGGACGTTCCACCTGGAACACTGTGGGAGCTGTGATGTCACAGAAGTTTCAGGGCCGCGCCACACTGGGAGATGGGCATGGAAGGATGATCAAATCCTTGAATGGTTTGGCTAGGAAGGGACCCTAAAGATCATCTGGTTCCAAGCTGAGCAAGCTGCCAGCAGAGCAGGTTGCTGCGGCCCCTGTCTAACCTGGCCTTGGATGTTCCTTGGCATGGGGTGTGCACAGCCTCTCTGCACTGGTCCCTGTGTCAGGGACAAGCACCCTGACAGGAAAGAACTTCTTCCCATCATGGAATGGATTCCAGCTCTTGCAGTTTGATCCCATTCCTCCTTGTTCTGTCACTTCAGTTCCTGACAAAGAGTCCTCTCCCACTTCCCTGTGGGTCAGGCTGTTCCTGCAGGGTCACACATGTGGCTGAAGCTGCAGGCAGGAGAGAGAGAAGCCAAGCTGCCAGCCAGAGCAAATGGGGAAAGTGACATGAAAGATGAGCGAAGAAGGAAAAAGTAGACATGCAAGGCATTGGGTTGGGTGGGCTGTGGGATTCATGCCTTTCATTAGAGGCCAGGTTCTCTGGTGCACTCAATGACTGTGTGATTGGGGCGTGTCCACAGTGAGCCCGTGTGAGCCACCTGCACTCCCAGAGGCCGGAGCACACTTGCTTCAAGTGCTGATGAACGAGGCCAGAGACGGGTCTTTGTGTGGAACTCCAAACGCTGTGCATTGCGATGAAGAGGGTCCAGGGCTGGAGAGAAAATGAGGCTGGGGACTGAGGGTTTCATTCGCGGGGGAGAAGGGGTGAAGCACTGTAGTAAGCCAGGAGCAACAGGGGAGAAGAGAGGGGAGAACGTTCTCTGGAGAGTACATATAAGGTAAACACAAAGTTGATGATACCAAGAAAACCTGTTGCATCATCATGAGCCTGCAAATGTCCGAGGGCAAGATCGTTGCATTCAGAGGGGAGTGTCTCACTTTGGTCATCTTTGCCCTGAGATATTAGAGTTCCAATGGCAGGCCCCTGGACCTCCACCAGACTGCCTCTTCCTGAGACTTCATTGCTGTGTTAGGAGCTCAGCAGTGCTGAAAGCAGAGCCCTGTCCTTTGGGATGGCAGTGGAAGTGGCCTGAGTGCACATTCAGAGCCACCTTCCAGGCTTCTGATGCCCCGACACCGCAAGGAAATTGGCAACGTGGCTTCTTTGAATGACATGTAGTCCTGTTTAATATCTGCAGCAAGTGGTGTGAAAGTGCTTTCTGAGGCTGCTCCTTGGGATCAGCTGTGAGGGGCGGAGGGTTGGCGTGAGTCCAGTGCTGTGTCCCACTGGGAGCAGCCCCACAGGCTCACGTGCACAGCAGGCAGTGCCAGAGGCCCTGGAGATCACAGCTGCCCTGCAGCCACCTTTGCAAAGGTGCTTTAAACATCAGCGGGTTCTGACTTTCCCCATGGAACCCTTGGTTCACTTGCTCTGGGGAATTTCTTTAGTCACGTATGTGGGATTTCCCACTGCCACCAGTGATGGGGATGCTCAGGGAGTGTGGGGCTTTGGGGGCAGCTGCCCGGGGAGGGGCTGAGCTGGGGGCCCTGTTGGGCCCATGGTCCCCAGCAGCAGCACCCACAGGGCCCAAAGCCTCCCACCCCCTGCCCAGCAGAGCCTGCCCTGTCTGTCCTGCTGTCACCCGAGTGGGGGACAGGAGGCAGTGGCCGCTGCCAGCAGTAGGAATGCGGGCAGGGTGAGGATCCCCTGGCTTGGCTTTTGTCTCTTGAGCAATGCGGAGCCAGGGCAGTGCAGAGCAGGCCCGGAAGCAGAGCCCAGAGCCTTTGGAGGCTGCAAGCCTTAAACATCAGCCCGTGCAGCAGCCCAGATGCAGGTGCCACAGTTGCCAAGGCTGTCGTGGCCTTGAGAGCGGGAAGGTGGATTTTGCATCCCTGTGGTCTGATGGCGGCTCTGGAGCCAGGAGTCCCTGTGGCTGCAGCAGGAAGGGTGGCTGAAAGTTTCCTGCCTTGCTTTGGTGGCATGGCTGCAGGGGCCAGTGCAGTGAGAGCCCCCTCTGTGCTGGTGACAGCTCAGCTCTTGGGGATGCCGCTGTGCCCCAGCCCAGGAGCAGCAGCAGTGGCCAGCGGCAGCAGTGGTGTCAGTGGGACCCCCTGTGCACAGGGACCCCCAGCCGCGGGGTGGCCGTGGCAGCAGCCCCAGGGAGCTCCAGCCCCGGGATCCCGGAACAAGTGGAAATCCCAACTGTGCAAACGCTGCCTGTGCCCAAAGGAATGACAAAGAGAAGTGAGGTTTAAAAAGAAGCCGTATTTATTTGCCAAAGATGGCCAAACTCTAGGATTTACAGAACACCTTTCATTACAACAATCCTTAGAACAACAACAACAACAATAACAATCTACAGGATTTATTTACATGGGATCCTAGGGACTAACAATCTTCAAAACATATTTACAGAGAACTACTAACCTAAGAACATATTTACAAAAATCTTCTAACTATTCAAACATATATACACAGGCGTAATATCTACGGCCGTCATCTCCATCAGTCCTGGAAGAAAGGAAGAAGCAAAGCTGGACTCTGCTGCCAGCACGGGGCCCAGCTGGGCTGGGAGCTGGGCCCCAGGGGCTGGGCCCAGTGCTGCTGGCAGGGCTGCTGTGGCCCCAGGCAAGGACAGGGCAGGCCAGGGCTGGTGCTTGTGCCAGCACAATCCAGGCCCCCTGCGGGCAGCGTGTCCCTGAGCGGGGCCATCCAGCCCAGCCCCAGCCTGGCGTCAGGGCAGCCACTGTGTCTGTGGGCAGGGCATGGGGAGCATCTGCCTGTCTTACTTGTGGGGCTCCAACTTCATCCAAGGACCATGGGCTCCTCCTCATCCTTCTCGTCCACTTCCATCTCCTCAATGTTCTCCTCTTCATCCACCTCCATGTCCTCGATGTTTTCCTCCGCATCTACATCCATGTCCTCAACCTGCTCTTCCACATCCACCTCCATCATTTCATCCTCATTCTGCCCCATGTCCACTTCCATCTCCTCCACATTGTCTCTGATAGTCTGCAAGAGACAGCACAATCTCACAGTGGGCTTCCTGTCCCACACCATCCATTGCCACGTGGCTGCAGCCTGCTCAAGCAGGCTGCCCCCTCCTTGGAATGGCACAGTACCTCCACTGGAGCAGCAGTGCTCATCCTGCTGGGGTTGGTGCTCCAGAGCAGGCAGCAGGAAAATCCCAGGCAGCAGCAGCAACAGCTGAATGCTGACGGGCAGAGCGCAGAGCGAGCGCCAACTGAGCGCTGGCAGCAGGCAGAGTGTCTGCTGTGGTCGTTTCCAGGTGCTGGACGTTCCACCTGGAACACTGTGGGAGCTGTGATGTCACAGAAGTTTCAGGGCCGCGCCACACTGGGAGATGGGCATGGAAGGATGATCAAATCCTTGAATGGTTTGGCTAGGAAGGGACCCTAAAGATCATCTGGTTCCAAGCTGAGCAAGCTGCCAGCAGAGCAGGTTGCTGCGGCCCCTGTCTAACCTGGCCTTGGATGTTCCTTGGCATGGGGTGTGCACAGCCTCTCTGCACTGGTCCCTGTGTCAGGGACAAGCACCCTGACAGGAAAGAACTTCTTCCCATCATGGAATGGATTCCAGCTCTTGCAGTTTGATCCCATTCCTCCTTGTTCTGTCACTTCAGTTCCTGACAAAGAGTCCTCTCCCACTTCCCTGTGGGTCAGGCTGTTCCTGCAGGGTCACACATGTGGCTGAAGCTGCAGGCAGGAGAGAGAGAAGCCAAGCTGCCAGCCAGAGCAAATGGGGAAAGTGACATGAAAGATGAGCGAAGAAGGAAAAAGTAGAGACATGCAAGGCATTGGGTTGGGTGGGCTGTGGCATTCATGCCTTTCATTAGAGGCCAGGTTCTCTGGTGCACTCAATGACTGTGTGATTGGGGCGTGTCCACAGTGAGCCCGTGTGAGCGACCTGCACTCCCAGAGGCCGGAGCACACTTGCTTCAAGTGCTGATGAACGAGGCCAGAGACGGGTCTTTGTGTGGAACTCCAAACGCTGTGCATTGCGATGAAGAGGGTCCAGGGCCGGAGAGAAAATGAGGCTGGGGACTGAGGGTTTCATTCGCGGGGGAGAAGGGGTGAAGCACTGTAGTAAGCCAGGAGCAACAGGGGAGAAGAGAGGGGAGAAGGTTCTCTGGAGAGTACATATAAGGTAAACACAAAGTTGATGATACCAAGAAAACCTGTTGCATCATCATGAGCCTGCAAATGTCCGAGGGCAAGATCGTTGCATTCAGAGGGGAGTGTCTCACTTTGGTCATCTTTGCCCTGAGATATTAGAGTTCCAATGGCAGGCCCCTGGACCTCCACCAGACTGCCTCTTCCTGAGACTTCATTGCTGTGTTAGGAGCTCAGCAGTGCTGAAAGCAGAGCCCTGTCCTTTGGGATGGCAGTGGAAGTGGCCTGAGTGCACATTCAGAGCCACCTTCCAGGCTTCTGATGCCCCGACACCGCAAGGAAATTGGCAACGTGGCTTCTTTGAATGACATGTAGTCCTGTTTAATATCTGCAGCAAGTGGTGTGAAAGTGCTTTCTGAGGCTGCTCCTTGGGATCAGCTGTGAGGGGCGGAGGGTTGGCGTGAGTCCAGTGCTGTGTCCCACTGGGAGCAGCCCCACAGGCTCACGTGCACAGCAGGCAGTGCCAGAGGCCCTGGAGATCACAGCTGCCCTGCAGCCACCTTTGCAAAGGTGCTTTAAACATCAGCGGGTTCTGACTTTCCCCATGGAACCCTTGGTTCACTTGCTCTGGGGAATTTCTTTAGTCACGTATGTGGGATTTCCCACTGCCACCAGTGATGGGGATGCTCAGGGAGTGTGGGGCTTTGGGGGCAGCTGCCCGGGCAGGGGCTGAGCTGGGGGCCCTGTTGGGCCCATGGTCCCCAGCAGCAGCACCCACAGGGCCCAAAGCCTCCCACGCCCTGCCCAGCAGAGCCTGCCCTGTCTGTCCTGCTGTCACCCGAGTGGGGGACAGGAGGCAGTGGCCGCTGCCAGCAGTAGGAATGCGGGCAGGGTGAGGATCCCCTGGCTTGGCTTTTGTCTCTTGAGCAATGCGGAGCCAGGGCAGTGCAGAGCAGGCCCGGAAGCAGAGCCCAGAGCCTTTGGAGGCTGCAAGCCTTAAACATCAGCCCGTGCAGCAGCCCAGATGCAGGTGCCACAGTTGCCAAGGCTGTCGTGGCCTTGAGAGCGGGAAGGTGGATTTTGCATCCCTGTGGTCTGATGGCGGCTCTGGAGCCAGGAGTCCCTGTGGCTGCAGCAGGAAGGGTGGCTGAAAGTTTCCTGCCTTGCTTTGGTGGCATGGCTGCAGGGGCCAGTGCAGTGAGAGCCCCCTCTGTGCTGGTGACAGCTCAGCTCTTGGGGATGCCGCTGTGCCCCAGCCCAGGAGCAGCAGCAGTGGCCAGCGGCAGCAGTGGTGTCAGTGGGACCCCCTGTGCACAGGGACCCCCAGCCGCGGGGTGGCCGTGGCAGCAGCCCCAGGGAGCTCCAGCCCCGGGATCCCGGAACAAGTGGAAATCCCAACTGTGCAAACGCTGCCTGTGCCCAAAGGAATGACAAAGAGAAGTGAGGTTTAAAAAGAAGCCGTATTTATTTGCCAAAGATGGCCAAACTCTAGGATTTACAGAACACCTTTCATTACAACAATCCTTAGAACAACAACAACAACAATAACAATCTACAGGATTTATTTACATGGGATCCTAGGGACTAACAATCTTCAAAACATATTTACAGAGAACTACTAACCTAAGAACATATTTACAAAAATCTTCTAACTATTCAAACATATATACACAGGCGTAATATCTACGGCCGTCATCTCCATCAGTCCTGGAAGAAAGGAAGAAGCAAAGCTGGACTCTGCTGCCAGCACGGGGCCCAGCTGGGCTGGGAGCTGGGCCCCAGGGGCTGGGCCCAGTGCTGCTGGCAGGGCTGCTGTGGCCCCAGGCAAGGACAGGGCAGGCCAGGGCTGGTGCTTGTGCCAGCACAATCCAGGCCCCCTGCGGGCAGCGTGTCCCTGAGCGGGGCCATCCAGCCCAGCCCCAGCCTGGCGTCAGGGCAGCCACTGTGTCTGTGGGCAGGGCATGGGGAGCATCTGCCTGTCTTACTTGTGGGGCTCCAACTTCATCCAAGGACCATGGGCTCCTCCTCATCCTTCTCGTCCACTTCCATCTCCTCAATGTTCTCCTCTTCATCCACCTCCATGTCCTCGATGTTTTCCTCCGCATCTACATCCATGTCCTCAACCTGCTCTTCCACATCCACCTCCATCATTTCATCCTCATTCTGCCCCATGTCCCCTTCCATCTCCTCCACATTGTCTCTGATAGTCTGCAAGAGACAGCACAATCTCACAGTGGGCTTCCTGTCCCACACCATCCATTGCCACGTGGCTGCAGCCTGCTCAAGCAGGCTGCCCCCTCCTTGGAATGGCACAGTACCTCCACTGGAGCAGCAGTGCTCATCCTGCTGGGGTTGGTGCTCCAGAGCAGGCAGCAGGAAAATCCCAGGCAGCAGCAGCAACAGCTGAATGCTGACGGGCAGAGCGCAGAGCGAGCGCCAACTGAGCGCTGGCAGCAGGCAGAGTGTCTGCTGTGGTCGTTTCCAGGTGCTGGACGTTCCACCTGGAACACTGTGGGAGCTGTGATGTCACAGAAGTTTCAGGGCCGCGCCACACTGGGAGATGGGCATGGAAGGATGATCAAATCCTTGAATGGTTTGGCTAGGAAGGGACCCTAAAGATCATCTGGTTCCAAGCTGAGCAAGCTGCCAGCAGAGCAGGTTGCTGCGGCCCCTGTCTAACCTGGCCTTGGATGTTCCTTGGCATGGGGTGTGCACAGCCTCTCTGCACTGGTCCCTGTGTCAGGGACAAGCACCCTGACAGGAAAGAACTTCTTCCCATCATGGAATGGATTCCAGCTCTTGCAGTTTGATCCCATTCCTCCTTGTTCTGTCACTTCAGTTCCTGACAAAGAGTCCTCTCCCACTTCCCTGTGGGTCAGGCTGTTCCTGCAGGGTCACACATGTGGCTGAAGCTGCAGGCAGGAGAGAGAGAAGCCAAGCTGCCAGCCAGAGCAAATGGGGAAAGTGACATGAAAGATGAGCGAAGAAGGAAAAAGTAGAGACATGCAAGGCATTGGGTTGGGTGGGCTGTGGCATTCATGCCTTTCATTAGAGGCCAGGTTCTCTGGTGCACTCAATGACTGTGTGATTGGGGCGTGTCCACAGTGAGCCCGTGTGAGCGACCTGCACTCCCAGAGGCCGGAGCACACTTGCTTCAAGTGCTGATGAACGAGGCCAGAGACGGGTCTTTGTGTGGAACTCCAAACGCTGTGCATTGCGATGAAGAGGGTCCAGGGCCGGAGAGAAAATGAGGCTGGGGACTGAGGGTTTCATTCGCGGGGGAGAAGGGGTGAAGCACTGTAGTAAGCCAGGAGCAACAGGGGAGAAGAGAGGGGAGAAGGTTCTCTGGAGAGTACATATAAGGTAAACACAAAGTTGATGATACCAAGAAAACCTGTTGCATCATCATGAGCCTGCAAATGTCCGAGGGCAAGATCGTTGCATTCAGAGGGGAGTGTCTCACTTTGGTCATCTTTGCCCTGAGATATTAGAGTTCCAATGGCAGGCCCCTGGACCTCCACCAGACTGCCTCTTCCTGAGACTTCATTGCTGTGTTAGGAGCTCAGCAGTGCTGAAAGCAGAGCCCTGTCCTTTGGGATGGCAGTGGAAGTGGCCTGAGTGCACATTCAGAGCCACCTTCCAGGCTTCTGATGCCCCGACACCGCAAGGAAATTGGCAACGTGGCTTCTTTGAATGACATGTAGTCCTGTTTAATATCTGCAGCAAGTGGTGTGAAAGTGCTTTCTAAGGCTGCTCCTTGGGATCAGCTGTGAGGGGCGGAGGGCTGGCGTGAGTCCAGTGCTGTGTCCCACTGGGAGTAGCCCCACAGGCTCACGTGCACAGCAGGCAGTGCCAGAGGCCCTGGAGATCACAGCTGCCCTGCAGCCACCTTTGCAAAGGTGCTTTAAACATCAGCGGGTTCTGACTTTCCCCATGGAACCCTTGGTTCACTTGCTCTGGGGAATTTCTTTAGTCACGTATGTGGGATTTCCCACTGCCACCAGTGATGGGGATGCTCAGGGAGTGTGGGGCTTTGGGGGCAGCTGCCCGGGGAGGGGCTGAGCTGGGGGCCCTGTTGGGCCCATGGTCCCCAGCAGCAGCACCCACAGGGCCCAAAGCCTCCCACGCCCTGCCCAGCAGAGCCTGCCCTGTCTGTCCTGCTGTCACCCGAGTGGGGGACAGGAGGCAGTGGCCGCTGCCAGCAGTAGGAATGCGGGCAGGGTGAGGATCCCCTGGCTTGGCTTTTGTCTCTTGAGCAATGCGGAGCCAGGGCAGTGCAGAGCAGGCCCGGAAGCAGAGCCCAGAGCCTTTGGAGGCTGCAAGCCTTAAACATCAGCCCGTGCAGCAGCCCAGATGCAGGTGCCACAGTTGCCAAGGCTGTCGTGGCCTTGAGAGCGGGAAGGTGGATTTTGCATCCCTGTGGTCTGATGGCGGCTCTGGAGCCAGGAGTCCCTGTGGCTGCAGCAGGAAGGGTGGCTGAAAGTTTCCTGCCTTGCTTTGGTGGCATGGCTGCAGGGGCCAGTGCAGTGAGAGCCCCCTCTGTGCTGGTGACAGCTCAGCTCTTGGGGATGCCGCTGTGCCCCAGCCCAGGAGCAGCAGCAGTGGCCAGCGGCAGCAGTGGTGTCAGTGGGACCCCCTGTGCACAGGGACCCCCAGCCGCGGGGTGGCCGTGGCAGCAGCCCCAGGGAGCTCCAGCCCCGGGATCCCGGAACAAGTGGAAATCCCAACTGTGCAAACGCTGCCTGTGCCCAAAGGAATGACAAAGAGAAGTGAGGTTTAAAAAGAAGCCGTATTTATTTGCCAAAGATGGCCAAACTCTAGGATTTACAGAACACCTTTCATTACAACAATCCTTAGAACAACAACAACAACAATAACAATCTACAGGATTTATTTACATGGGATCCTAGGGACTAACAATCTTCAAAACATATTTACAGAGAACTACTAACCTAAGAACATATTTACAAAAATCTTCTAACTATTCAAACATATATACACAGGCGTAATATCTACGGCCGTCATCTCCATCAGTCCTGGAAGAAAGGAAGAAGCAAAGCTGGACTCTGCTGCCAGCACGGGGCCCAGCTGGGCTGGGAGCTGGGCCCCAGGGGCTGGGCCCAGTGCTGCTGGCAGGGCTGCTGTGGCCCCAGGCAAGGACAGGGCAGGCCAGGGCTGGTGCTTGTGCCAGCACAATCCAGGCCCCCTGCGGGCAGCGTGTCCCTGAGCGGGGCCATCCAGCCCAGCCCCAGCCTGGCGTCAGGGCAGCCACTGTGTCTGTGGGCAGGGCATGGGGAGCATCTGCCTGTCTCACTTGTGGGGCTCCAACTTCATCCAAGGACCATGGGCTCCTCCTCATCCTTCTCGTCCACTTCCATCTCCTCAATGTTCTCCTCTTCATCCACCTCCATGTCCTCGATGTTTTCCTCCGCATCTACATCCATGTCCTCAACCTGCTCTTCCACATCCACCTCCATCATTTCATCCTCATTCTGCCCCATGTCCACTTCCATCTCCTCCACATTGTCTCTGATAGTCTGCAAGAGACAGCACAATCTCACAGTGGGCTTCCTGTCCCACACCATCCATTGCCACGTGGCTGCAGCCTGCTCAAGCAGGCTGCCCCCTCCTTGGAATGGCACAGTACCTCCACTGGAGCAGCAGTGCTCATCCTGCTGGGGTTGGTGCTCCAGAGCAGGCAGCAGGAAAATCCCAGGCAGCAGCAGCAACAGCTGAATGCTGACGGGCAGAGCGCAGAGCGAGCGCCAACTGAGCGCTGGCAGCAGGCAGAGTGTCTGCTGTGGTCGTTTCCAGGTGCTGGACGTTCCACCTGGAACACTGTGGGAGCTGTGATGTCACAGAAGTTTCAGGGCCGCGCCACACTGGGAGATGGGCATGGAAGGATGATCAAATCCTTGAATGGTTTGGCTAGGAAGGGACCCTAAAGATCATCTGGTTCCAAGCTGAGCAAGCTGCCAGCAGAGCAGGTTGCTGCGGCCCCTGTCTAACCTGGCCTTGGATGTTCCTTGGCATGGGGTGTGCACAGCCTCTCTGCACTGGTCCCTGTGTCAGGGACAAGCACCCTGAGAGGAAAGAACTTCTTCCCATCATGGAATGGATTTCAGCTCTTGCAGTTTGATCCCATTCCTCCTTGTTCTGTCACTTCAGTTCCTGACAAAGAGTCCTCTCCCACTTCCCTGTGGGTCAGGCTGTTCCTGCAGGGTCACACATGTGGCTGAAGCTGCAGGCAGGAGAGAGAGAAGCCAAGCTGCCAGCCAGAGCAAATGGGGAAAGTGACATGAATGATGAGCGAAGAAGGAAAAAGTAGAGACATGGAAGGCATTGGGTTGGGTGGGCTGTGGCATTCATGCCTTTCATTAGAGGCCAGGTTCTCTGGTGCACTCAATGACTGTGTGATTGGGGCGTGTCCACAGTGAGCCCGTGTGAGCGACCTGCACTCCCAGAGGCCGGAGCACACTTGCTTCAAGTGCTGATGAACGAGGCCAGAGACGGGTCTTTGTGTGGAACTCCAAACGCTGTGCATTGCGATGAAGAGGGTCCAGGGCCGGAGAGAAAATGAGGCTGGGGACTGAGGGTTTCATTCGCGGGGGAGAAGGGGTGAAGCACTGTAGTAAGCCAGGAGCAACAGGGGAGAAGAGAGGGGAGAAGGTTCTCTGGAGAGTACATATAAGGTAAACACAAAGTTGATGATACCAAGAAAACCTGTTGCATCATCATGAGCCTGCAAATGTCCGAGGGCAAGATCGTTGCATTCAGAGGGGAGTGTCTCACTTTGGTCATCTTTGCCCTGAGATATTAGAGTTCCAATGGCAGGCCCCTGGACCTCCACCAGACTGCCTCTTCCTGAGACTTCATTGCTGTGTTAGGAGCTCAGCAGTGCTGAAAGCAGAGCCCTGTCCTTTGGGATGGCAGTGGAAGTGGCCTGAGTGCACATTCAGAGCCACCTTCCAGGCTTCTGATGCCCCGACACCGCAAGGAAATTGGCAACGTGGCTTCTTTGAATGACATGTAGTCCTGTTTAATATCTGCAGCAAGTGGTGTGAAAGTGCTTTCTGAGGCTGCTCCTTGGGATCAGCTGTGAGGGGCGGAGGGTTGGCGTGAGTCCAGTGCTGTGTCCCACTGGGAGCAGCCCCACAGGCTCACGTGCACAGCAGGCAGTGCCAGAGGCCCTGGAGATCACAGCTGCCCTGCAGCCACCTTTGCAAAGGTGCTTTAAACATCAGCGGGTTCTGACTTTCCCCATGGAACCCTTGGTTCACTTGCTCTGGGGAATTTCTTTAGTCACGTATGTGGGATTTCCCACTGCCACCAGTGATGGGGATGCTCAGGGAGTGTGGGGCTTTGGGGGCAGCTGCCCGGGCAGGGGCTGAGCTGGGGGCCCTGTTGGGCCCATGGTCCCCAGCAGCAGCACCCACAGGGCCCAAAGCCTCCCACGCCCTGCCCAGCAGAGCCTGCCCTGTCTGTCCTGCTGTCACCCGAGTGGGGGACAGGAGGCAGTGGCCGCTGCCAGCAGTAGGAATGCGGGCAGGGTGAGGATCCCCTGGCTTGGCTTTTGTCTCTTGAGCAATGCGGAGCCAGGGCAGTGCAGAGCAGGCCCGGAAGCAGAGCCCAGAGCCTTTGGAGGCTGCAAGCCTTAAACATCAGCCCGTGCAGCAGCCCAGATGCAGGTGCCACAGTTGCCAAGGCTGTCGTGGCCTTGAGAGCGGGAAGGTGGATTTTGCATCCCTGTGGTCTGATGGCGGCTCTGGAGCCAGGAGTGGCTGTGGCTGCAGCAGGAAGGGTGGCTGAAAGTTTCCTGCCTTGCTTTGGTGGCATGGCTGCAGGGGCCAGTGCAGTGAGAGCCCCCTCTGTGCTGGTGACAGCTCAGCTCTTGGGGATGCCGCTGTGCCCCAGCCCAGGAGCAGCAGCAGTGGCCAGCGGCAGCAGTGGTGTCAGTGGGACCCCCTGTGCACAGGGACCCCCAGCCGCGGGGTGGCCGTGGCAGCAGCCCCAGGGAGCTCCAGCCCCGGGATCCCGGAACAAGTGGAAATCCCAACTGTGCAAACGCTGCCTGTGCCCAAAGGAATGACAAAGAGAAGTGAGGTTTAAAAAGAAGCCGTATTTATTTGCCAAAGATGGCCAAACTCTAGGATTTACAGAACACCTTTCATTACAACAATCCTTAGAACAACAACAACAACAATAACAATCTACAGGATTTATTTACATGGGATCCTAGGGACTAACAATCTTCAAAACATATTTACAGAGAACTACTAACCTAAGAACATATTTACAAAAATCTTCTAACTATTCAAACATATATACACAGGCGTAATATCTACGGCCGTCATCTCCATCAGTCCTGGAAGAAAGGAAGAAGCAAAGCTGGACTCTGCTGCCAGCACGGGGCCCAGCTGGGCTGGGAGCTGGGCCCCAGGGGCTGGGCCCAGTGCTGCTGGCAGGGCTGCTGTGGCCCCAGGCAAGGACAGGGCAGGCCAGGGCTGGTGCTTGTGCCAGCACAATCCAGGCCCCCTGCGGGCAGCGTGTCCCTGAGCGGGGCCATCCAGCCCAGCCCCAGCCTGGCGTCAGGGCAGCCACTGTGTCTGTGGGCAGGGCATGGGGAGCATCTGCCTGTCTTACTTGTGGGGCTCCAACTTCATCCAAGGACCATGGGCTCCTCCTCATCCTTCTCGTCCACTTCCATCTCCTCAATGTTCTCCTCTTCATCCACCTCCATGTCCTCGATGTTTTCCTCCGCATCTACATCCATGTCCTCAACCTGCTCTTCCACATCCACCTCCATCATTTCATCCTCATTCTGCCCCATGTCCACTTCCATCTCCTCCACATTGTCTCTGATAGTCTGCAAGAGACAGCACAATCTCACAGTGGGCTTCCTGTCCCACACCATCCATTGCCACGTGGCTGCAGCCTGCTCAAGCAGGCTGCCCCCTCCTTGGAATGGCACAGTACCTCCACTGGAGCAGCAGTGCTCATCCTGCTGGGGTTGGTGCTCCAGAGCAGGCAGCAGGAAAATCCCAGGCAGCAGCAGCAACAGCTGAATGCTGACGGGCAGAGCGCAGAGCGAGCGCCAACTGAGCGCTGGCAGCAGGCAGAGTGTCTGCTGTGGTCGTTTCCAGGTGCTGGACGTTCCACCTGGAACACTGTGGGAGCTGTGATGTCACAGAAGTTTCAGGGCCGCGCCACACTGGGAGATGGGCATGGAAGGATGATCAAATCCTTGAATGGTTTGGCTAGGAAGGGACCCTAAAGATCATCTGGTTCCAAGCTGAGCAAGCTGCCAGCAGAGCAGGTTGCTGCGGCCCCTGTCTAACCTGGCCTTGGATGTTCCTTGGCATGGGGTGTGCACAGCCTCTCTGCACTGGTCCCTGTGTCAGGGACAAGCACCCTGACAGGAAAGAACTTCTTCCCATCATGGAATGGATTCCAGCTCTTGCAGTTTGATCCCATTCCTCCTTGTTCTGTCACTTCAGTTCCTGACAAAGAGTCCTCTCCCACTTCCCTGTGGGTCAGGCTGTTCCTGCAGGGTCACACATGTGGCTGAAGCTGCAGGCAGGAGAGAGAGAAGCCAAGCTGCCAGCCAGAGCAAATGGGGAAAGTGACATGAAAGATGAGCGAAGAAGGAAAAAGTAGAGACATGCAAGGCATTGGGTTGGGTGGGCTGTGGCATTCATGCCTTTCATTAGAGGCCAGGTTCTCTGGTGCACTCAATGACTGTGTGATTGGGGCGTGTCCACAGTGAGCCCGTGTGAGCGAGCTGCACTCCCAGAGGCCGGAGCACACTTGCTTCAAGTGCTGATGAACGAGGCCAGAGACGGGTCTTTGTGTGGAACTCCAAACGCTGTGCATTGCGATGAAGAGGGTCCAGGGCCGGAGAGAAAATGAGGCTGGGGACTGAGGGTTTCATTCGCGGGGGAGAAGGGGTGAAGCACTGTAGTAAGCCAGGAGCAACAGGGGAGAAGAGAGGGGAGAAGGTTCTCTGGAGAGTACATATAAGGTAAACACAAAGTTGATGATACCAAGAAAACCTGTTGCATCATCATGAGCCTGCAAATGTCCGAGGGCAAGATCGTTGCATTCAGAGGGGAGTGTCTCACTTTGGTCATCTTTGCCCTGAGATATTAGAGTTCCAATGGCAGGCCCCTGGACCTCCACCAGACTGCCTCTTCCTGAGACTTCATTGCTGTGTTAGGAGCTCAGCAGTGCTGAAAGCAGAGCCCTGTCCTTTGGGATGGCAGTGGAAGTGGCCTGAGTGCACATTCAGAGCCACCTTCCAGGCTTCTGATGCCCCGACACCGCAAGGAAATTGGCAACGTGGCTTCTTTGAATGACATG
Organism: Passer domesticus; assembly: GCF_036417665.1. NCBI lineage: Eukaryota > Metazoa > Chordata > Aves > Passeriformes > Passeridae > Passer > Passer domesticus. Next base: position 348,607 of record NC_087493.1, on the reverse strand, counting down.
TAGTCCTGTTTAATATCTGCAGCAAGTGGTGTGAAAGTGCTTTCTAAGGCTGCTCCTTGGGATCAGCTGTGAGGGGCGGAGGGCTGGCGTGAGTCCAGTGCTGTGTCCCACTGGGAGTAGCCCCACAGGCTCACGTGCACAGCAGGCAGTGCCAGAGGCCCTGGAGATCACAGCTGCCCTGCAGCCACCTTTGCAAAGGTGCTTTAAACATCAGCGGGTTCTGACTTTCCCCATGGAACCCTTGGTTCACTTGCTCTGGGGAATTTCTTTAGTCACGTATGTGGGATTTCCCACTGCCACCAGTGATGGGGATGCTCAGGGAGTGTGGGGCTTTGGGGGCAGCTGCCCGGGGAGGGGCTGAGCTGGGGGCCCTGTTGGGCCCATGGTCCCCAGCAGCAGCACCCACAGGGCCCAAAGCCTCCCACCCCCTGCCCAGCAGAGCCTGCCCTGTCTGTCCTGCTGTCACCCGAGTGGGGGACAGGAGGCAGTGGCCGCTGCCAGCAGTAGGAATGCGGGCAGGGTGAGGATCCCCTGGCTTGGCTTTTGTCTCTTGAGCAATGCGGAGCCAGGGCAGTGCAGAGCAGGCCCGGAAGCAGAGCCCAGAGCCTTTGGAGGCTGCAAGCCTTAAACATCAGCCCCTGCAGCAGCCCAGATGCAGGTGCCACAGTTGCCAAGGCTGTCGTGGCCTTGAGAGCGGGAAGGTGGATTTTGCATCCCTGTGGCCTGATGGCGGCTCTGGAGCCAGGAGTCCCTGTGGCTGCAGCAGGAAGGGTGGCTGAAAGTTTCCTGCCTTGCTTTGGTGGCATGGCTGCAGGGGCCAGTGCAGTGAGAGCCCCCTCTGTGCTGGTGACAGCTCAGCTCTTGGGGACGCCGCTGTGCCCCAGCCCAGGAGCAGCAGCAGTGGCCAGCGGCAGCAGTGGTGTCAGTGGGACCCCCTGTGCACAGGGACCCCCAGCCGCGGGGTGGCCGTGGCAGCAGCCCCAGGGAGCTCCAGCCCCGGGATCCCGGAACAAGTGGAAATCCCAACTGTGCAAACGCTGCCTGTGCCCAAAGGAATGACAAAGAGAAGTGAGGTTTAAAAAGAAGCCGTATTTATTTGCCAAAGATGGCCAAACTCTAGGATTTACAGAACACCTTTCATTACAACAATCCTTAGAACAACAACAACAACAATAACAATCTACAGGATTTATTTACATGGGATCCTAGGGACTAACAATCTTCAAAACATATTTACAGAGAACTACTAACCTAAGAACATATTTACAAAAATCTTCTAACTATTCAAACATATATACACAGGCGTAATATCTACGGCCGTCATCTCCATCAGTCCTGGAAGAAAGGAAGAAGCAAAGCTGGACTCTGCTGCCAGCACGGGGCCCAGCTGGGCTGGGAGCTGGGCCCCAGGGGCTGGGCCCAGTGCTGCTGGCAGGGCTGCTGTGGCCCCAGGCAAGGACAGGGCAGGCCAGGGCTGGTGCTTGTGCCAGCACAATCCAGGCCCCCTGCGGGCAGCGTGTCCCTGAGCGGGGCCATCCAGCCCAGCCCCAGCCTGGCGTCAGGGCAGCCACTGTGTCTGTGGGCAGGGCATGGGGAGCATCTGCCTGTCTTACTTGTGGGGCTCCAACTTCATCCAAGGACCATGGGCTCCTCCTCATCCTTCTCGTCCACTTCCATCTCCTCAATGTTCTCCTCTTCATCCACCTCCATGTCCTCGATGTTTTCCTCCGCATCTACATCCATGTCCTCAACCTGCTCTTCCACATCCACCTCCATCATTTCATCCTCATTCTGCCCCATGTCCACTTCCATCTCCTCCACATTGTCTCTGATAGTCTGCAAGAGACAGCACAATCTCACAGTGGGCTTCCTGTCCCACACCATCCATTGCCACGTGGCTGCAGCCTGCTCAAGCAGGCTGCCCCCTCCTTGGAATGGCACAGTACCTCCACTGGAGCAGCAGTGCTCATCCTGCTGGGGTTGGTGCTCCAGAGCAGGCAGCAGGAAAATCCCAGGCAGCAGCAGCAACAGCTGAATGCTGACGGGCAGAGCACAGAGCGAGCGCCAACTGAGCGCTGGCAGCAGGCAGAGTGTCTGCTGTGGTCGTTTCCAGGTGCTGGACGTTCCACCTGGAACACTGTGGGAGCTGTGATGTCACAGAAGTTTCAGGGCCGCGCCACACTGGGAGATGGGCATGGAAGGATGATCAAATCCTTGAATGGTTTGGCTAGGAAGGGACCCTAAAGATCATCTGGTTCCAAGCTGAGCAAGCTGCCAGCAGAGCAGGTTTCTGCGGCCCCTGTCCAACCTGGCCTTGGATGTTCCTTGGCATGGGGTGTGCACAGCCTCTCTGCACTGGTCCCTGTGTCAGGGACAAGCACCCTGACAGGAAAGAACTTCTTCCCATCATGGAATGGATTCCAGCTCTTGCAGTTTGATCCCATTCCTCCTTGTTCTGTCACTTCAGTTCCTGACAAAGAGTCCTCTCCCACTTCCCTGTGGGTCAGGCTGTTCCTGCAGGGTCACACATGTGGCTGAAGCTGCAGGCAGGAGAGAGAGAAGCCAAGCTGCCAGCCAGAGCAAATGGGGAAAGTGACATGAAAGATGAGCGAAGAAGGAAAAAGTAGAGACATGCAAGGCATTGGGTTGGGTGGGCTGTGGCATTCATGCCTTTCATTAGAGGCCAGGTTCTCTGGTGCACTCAATGACTGTGTGATTGGGGCGTGTCCACAGTGAGCCCGTGTGAGCGACCTGCACTCCCAGAGGCCGGAGCACACTTGCTTCAAGTGCTGATGAACGAGGCCAGAGACGGGTCTTTGTGTGGAACTCCAAACGCTGTGCATTGCGATGAAGAGGGTCCAGGGCCAGAGAGAAAATGAGGCTGGGGACTGAGGGTTTCATTCGCGGGGGAGAAGGGGTGAAGCACTGTAGTAAGCCAGGAGCAACAGGGGAGAAGAGAGGGGAGAAGGTTCTCTGGAGAGTACATATAAGGTAAACACAAAGTTGATGATACCAAGAAAACCTGTTGCATCATCATGAGCCTGCAAATGTCCGAGGGCAAGATCGTTGCATTCAGAGGGGAGTGTCTCACTTTGGTCATCTTTGCCCTGAGATATTAGAGTTCCAATGGCAGGTCCCTGGACCTCCACCAGACTGCCTCTTCCTGAGACTTCATTGCTGTGTTAGGAGCTCAGCAGTGCTGAAAGCAGAGCCCTGTCCTTTGGGATGGCAGTGGAAGTGGCCTGAGTGCACATTCAGAGCCACCTTCCAGGCTTCTGATGCCCCGACACTGCAAGGAAATTGGCAACGTGGCTTCTTTGAATGACATGTAGTCCTGTTTAATATCTGCAGCAAGTGGTGTGAAAGTGCTTTCTGAGGCTGCTCCTTGGGATCAGCTGTGAGGGGCGGAGGGCTGGCGTGAGTCCAGTGCTGTGTCCCACTGGGAGTAGCCCCACAGGCTCACGTGCACAGCAGGCAGTGCCAGAGGCCCTGGAGATCACAGCTGCCCTGCAGCCACCTTTGCAAAGGTGCTTTAAACATCAGCGGGTTCTGACTTTCCCCATGGAACCCTTGGTTCACTTGCTCTGGGGAATTTCTTTAGTCACGTATGTGGGATTTCCCACTGCCACCAGTGATGGGGATGCTCAGGGAGTGTGGGGCTTTGGGGGCAGCTGCCCGGGGAGGGGCTGAGCTGGGGGCCCTGTTGGGCCCATGGTCCCCAGCAGCAGCACCCACAGGGCCCAAAGCCTCCCACCCCCTGCCCAGCAGAGCCTGCCCTGTCTGTCCTGCTGTCACCCGAGTGGGGGACAGGAGGCAGTGGCCGCTGCCAGCAGTAGGAATGCGGGCAGGGTGAGGATCCCCTGGCTTGGCTTTTGTCTCTTGGGCAATGCGGAGCCAGGGCAGTGCAGAGCAGGCCCGGAAGCAGAGCCCAGAGCCTTTGGAGGCTGCAAGCCTTAAACATCAGCCCGTGCAGCAGCCCAGATGCAGGTGCCACAGTTGCCAAGGCTGTCGTGGCCTTGAGAGCGGGAAGGTGGATTTTGCATCCCTGTGGTCTGATGGCGGCTCTGGAGCCAGGAGTCCCTGTGGCTGCAGCAGGAAGGGTGGCTGAAAGTTTCCTGCCTTGCTTTGGTGGCATGGCTGCAGGGGCCAGTGCAGTGAGAGCCCCCTCTGTGCTGGTGACAGCTCAGCTCTTGGGGATGCCGCTGTGCCCCAGCCCAGGAGCAGCAGCAGTGGCCAGCGGCAGCAGTGGTGTCAGTGGGACCCCCTGTGCACAGGGACCCCCAGCCGCGGGGTGGCCGTGGCAGCAGCCCCAGGGAGCTCCAGCCCCGGGATCCCGGAACAAGTGGAAATCCCAACTGTGCAAACGCTGCCTGTGCCCAAAGGAATGACAAAGAGAAGTGAGGTTTAAAAAGAAGCCGTATTTATTTGCCAAAGATGGCCAAACTCTAGGATTTACAGAACACCTTTCATTACAACAATCCTTAGAACAACAACAACAACAATAACAATCTACAGGATTTATTTACATGGGATCCTAGGGACTAACAATCTTCAAAACATATTTACAGAGAACTACTAACCTAAGAACATATTTACAAAAATCTTCTAACTATTCAAACATATATACACAGGCGTAATATCTACGGCCGTCATCTCCATCAGTCCTGGAAGAAAGGAAGAAGCAAAGCTGGACTCTGCTGCCAGCACGGGGCCCAGCTGGGCTGGGAGCTGGGCCCCAGGGGCTGGGCCCAGTGCTGCTGGCAGGGCTGCTGTGGCCCCAGGCAAGGACAGGGCAGGCCAGGGCTGGTGCTTGTGCCAGCACAATCCAGGCCCCCTGCGGGCAGCGTGGCCCTGAGCGGGGCCATCCAGCCCAGCCCCAGCCTGGCGTCAGGGCAGCCACTGTGTCTGTGGGCAGGGCATGGGGAGCATCTGCCTGTCTTACTTGTGGGGCTCCAACTTCATCCAAGGACCATGGGCTCCTCCTCATCCTTCTCGTCCACTTCCATCTCCTCAATGTTCTCCTCTTCATCCACCTCCATGTCCTCGATGTTTTCCTCCGCATCTACATCCATGTCCTCAACCTGCTCTTCCACATCCACCTCCATCATTTCATCCTCATTCTGCCCCATGTCCACTTCCATCTCCTCCACATTGTCTCTGATAGTCTGCAAGAGACAGCACAATCTCACAGTGGGCTTCCTGTCCCACACCATCCATTGCCACGTGGCTGCAGCCTGCTCAAGCAGGCTGCCCCCTCCTTGGAATGGCACAGTACCTCCACTGGAGCAGCAGTGCTCATCCTGCTGGGGTTGGTGCTCCAGAGCAGGCAGCAGGAAAATCCCAGGCAGCAGCAGCAACAGCTGAATGCTGACGGGCAGAGCGCAGAGCGAGCGCCAACTGAGCGCTGGCAGCAGGCAGAGTGTCTGCTGTGGTCGTTTCCAGGTGCTGGACGTTCCACCTGGAACACTGTGGGAGCTGTGATGTCACAGAAGTTTCAGGGCCGCGCCACACTGGGAGATGGGCATGGAAGGATGATCAAATCCTTGAATGGTTTGGCTAGGAAGGGACCCTAAAGATCATCTGGTTCCAAGCTGAGCAAGCTGCCAGCAGAGCAGGTTGCTGCGGCCCCTGTCTAACCTGGCCTTGGATGTTCCTTGGCATGGGGTGTGCACAGCCTCTCTGCACTGGTCCCTGTGTCAGGGACAAGCACCCTGACAGGAAAGAACTTCTTCCCATCATGGAATGGATTTCAGCTCTTGCAGTTTGATCCCATTCCTCCTTGTTCTGTCACTTCAGTTCCTGACAAAGAGTCCTCTCCCACTTCCCTGTGGGTCAGGCTGTTCCTGCAGGGTCACACATGTGGCTGAAGCTGCAGGCAGGAGAGAGAGAAGCCAAGCTGCCAGCCAGAGCAAATGGGGAAAGTGACATGAATGATGAGCGAAGAAGGAAAAAGTAGAGACATGGAAGGCATTGGGTTGGGTGGGCTGTGGCATTCATGCCTTTCATTAGAGGCCAGGTTCTCTGGTGCACTCAATGACTGTGTGATTGGGGCGTGTCCACAGTGAGCCCGTGTGAGCGAGCTGCACTCCCAGAGGCCGGAGCACACTTGCTTCAAGTGCTGATGAACGAGGCCAGAGACGGGTCTTTGTGTGGAACTCCAAACGCTGTGCATTGCGATGAAGAGGGTCCAGGGCCGGAGAGAAAATGAGGCTGGGGACTGAGGGTTTCATTCGCGGGGGAGAAGGGGTGAAGCACTGTAGTAAGCCAGGAGCAACAGGGGAGAAGAGAGGGGAGAACGTTCTCTGGAGAGTACATATAAGGTAAACACAAAGTTGATGATACCAAGAAAACCTGTTGCATCATCATGAGCCTGCAAATGTCCGAGGGCAAGATCGTTGCATTCAGAGGGGAGTGTCTCACTTTGGTCATCTTTGCCCTGAGATATTAGAGTTCCAATGGCAGGCCCCTGGACCTCCACCAGACTGCCTCTTCCTGAGACTTCATTGCTGTGTTAGGAGCTCAGCAGTGCTGAAAGCAGAGCCCTGTCCTTTGGGATGGCAGTGGAAGTGGCCTGAGTGCACATTCAGAGCCACCTTCCAGGCTTCTGATGCCCCGACACTGCAAGGAAATTGGCAACGTGGCTTCTTTGAATGACATGTAGTCCTGTTTAATATCTGCAGCAAGTGGTGTGAAAGTGCTTTCTAAGGCTGCTCCTTGGGATCAGCTGTGAGGGGCGGAGGGCTGGCGTGAGTCCAGTGCTGTGTCCCACTGGGAGTAGCCCCACAGGCTCACGTGCACAGCAGGCAGTGCCAGAGGCCCTGGAGATCACAGCTGCCCTGCAGCCACCTTTGCAAAGGTGCTTTAAACATCAGCGGGTTCTGACTTTCCCCATGGAACCCTTGGTTCACTTGCTCTGGGGAATTTCTTTAGTCACGTATGTGGGATTTCCCACTGCCACCAGTGATGGGGATGCTCAGGGAGTGTGGGGCTTTGGGGGCAGCTGCCCGGGGAGGGGCTGAGCTGGGGGCCCTGTTGGGCCCATGGTCCCCAGCAGCAGCACCCACAGGGCCCAAAGCCTCCCACCCCCTGCCCAGCAGAGCCTGCCCTGTCTGTCCTGCTGTCACCCGAGTGGGGGACAGGAGGCAGTGGCCGCTGCCAGCAGTAGGAATGCGGGCAGGGTGAGGATCCCCTGGCTTGGCTTTTGTCTCTTGAGCAATGCGGAGCCAGGGCAGTGCAGAGCAGGCCCGGAAGCAGAGCCCAGAGCCTTTGGAGGCTGCAAGCCTTAAACATCAGCCCGTGCAGCAGCCCAGATGCAGGTGCCACAGTTGCCAAGGCTGTCGTGGCCTTGAGAGCGGGAAGGTGGATTTTGCATCCCTGTGGTCTGATGGCGGCTCTGGAGCCAGGAGTCCCTGTGGCTGCAGCAGGAAGGGTGGCTGAAAGTTTCCTGCCTTGCTTTGGTGGCATGGCTGCAGGGGCCAGTGCAGTGAGAGCCCCCTCTGTGCTGGTGACAGCTCAGCTCTTGGGGATGCCGCTGTGCCCCAGCCCAGGAGCAGCAGCAGTGGCCAGCGGCAGCAGTGGTGTCAGTGGGACCCCCTGTGCACAGGGACCCCCAGCCGCGGGGTGGCCGTGGCAGCAGCCCCAGGGAGCTCCAGCCCCGGGATCCCGGAACAAGTGGAAATCCCAACTGTGCAAACGCTGCCTGTGCCCAAAGGAATGACAAAGAGAAGTGAGGTTTAAAAAGAAGCCGTATTTATTTGCCAAAGATGGCCAAACTCTAGGATTTACAGAACACCTTTCATTACAACAATCCTTAGAACAACAACAACAACAATAACAATCTACAGGATTTATTTACATGGGATCCTAGGGACTAACAATCTTCAAAACATATTTACAGAGAACTACTAACCTAAGAACATATTTACAAAAATCTTCTAACTATTCAAACATATATACACAGGCGTAATATCTACGGCCGTCATCTCCATCAGTCCTGGAAGAAAGGAAGAAGCAAAGCTGGACTCTGCTGCCAGCACGGGGCCCAGCTGGGCTGGGAGCTGGGCCCCAGGGGCTGGGCCCAGTGCTGCTGGCAGGGCTGCTGTGGCCCCAGGCAAGGACAGGGCAGGCCAGGGCTGGTGCTTGTGCCAGCACAATCCAGGCCCCCTGCGGGCAGCGTGTCCCTGAGCGGGGCCATCCAGCCCAGCCCCAGCCTGGCGTCAGGGCAGCCACTGTGTCTGTGGGCAGGGCATGGGGAGCATCTGCCTGTCTTACTTGTGGGGCTCCAACTTCATCCAAGGACCATGGGCTCCTCCTCATCCTTCTCGTCCACTTCCATCTCCTCAATGTTCTCCTCTTCATCCACCTCCATGTCCTCGATGTTTTCCTCCGCATCTACATCCATGTCCTCAACCTGCTCTTCCACATCCACCTCCATCATTTCATCCTCATTCTGCCCCATGTCCACTTCCATCTCCTCCACATTGTCTCTGATAGTCTGCAAGAGACAGCACAATCTCACAGTGGGCTTCCTGTCCCACACCATCCATTGCCACGTGGCTGCAGCCTGCTCAAGCAGGCTGCCCCCTCCTTGGAATGGCACAGTACCTCCACTGGAGCAGCAGTGCTCATCCTGCTGGGGTTGGTGCTCCAGAGCAGGCAGCAGGAAAATCCCAGGCAGCAGCAGCAACAGCTGAATGCTGACGGGCAGAGCGCAGAGCGAGCGCCAACTGAGCGCTGGCAGCAGGCAGAGTGTCTGCTGTGGTCGTTTCCAGGTGCTGGACGTTCCACCTGGAACACTGTGGGAGCTGTGATGTCACAGAAGTTTCAGGGCCGCGCCACACTGGGAGATGGGCATGGAAGGATGATCAAATCCTTGAATGGTTTGGCTAGGAAGGGACCCTAAAGATCATCTGGTTCCAAGCTGAGCAAGCTGCCAGCAGAGCAGGTTGCTGCGGCCCCTGTCTAACCTGGCCTTGGATGTTCCTTGGCATGGGGTGTGCACAGCCTCTCTGCACTGGTCCCTGTGTCAGGGACAAGCACCCTGACAGGAAAGAACTTCTTCCCATCATGGAATGGATTCCAGCTCTTGCAGTTTGATCCCATTCCTCCTTGTTCTGTCACTTCAGTTCCTGACAAAGAGTCCTCTCCCACTTCCCTGTGGGTCAGGCTGTTCCTGCAGGGTCACACATGTGGCTGAAGCTGCAGGCAGGAGAGAGAGAAGCCAAGCTGCCAGCCAGAGCAAATGGGGAAAGTGACATGAAAGATGAGCGAAGAAGGAAAAAGTAGAGACATGCAAGGCATTGGGTTGGGTGGGCTGTGGCATTCATGCCTTTCATTAGAGGCCAGGTTCTCTGGTGCACTCAATGACTGTGTGATTGGGGCGTGTCCACAGTGAGCCCGTGTGAGCGACCTGCACTCCCAGAGGCCGGAGCACACTTGCTTCAAGTGCTGATGAACGAGGCCAGAGACGGGTCTTTGTGTGGAACTCCAAACGCTGTGCATTGCGATGAAGAGGGTCCAGGGCCAGAGAGAAAATGAGGCTGGGGACTGAGGGTTTCATTCGCGGGGGAGAAGGGGTGAAGCACTGTAGTAAGCCAGGAGCAACAGGGGAGAAGAGAGGGGAGAAGGTTCTCTGGAGAGTACATATAAGGTAAACACAAAGTTGATGATACCAAGAAAACCTGTTGCATCATCATGAGCCTGCAAATGTCCGAGGGCAAGATCGTTGCATTCAGAGGGGAGTGTCTCACTTTGGTCATCTTTGCCCTGAGATATTAGAGTTCCAATGGCAGGCCCCTGGACCTCCACCAGACTGCCTCTTCCTGAGACTTCATTGCTGTGTTAGGAGCTCAGCAGTGCTGAAAGCAGAGCCCTGTCCTTTGGGATGGCAGTGGAAGTGGCCTGAGTGCACATTCAGAGCCACCTTCCAGGCTTCTGATGCCCCGACACCGCAAGGAAATTGGCAACGTGGCTTCTTTGAATGACATGTAGTCCTGTTTAATATCTGCAGCAAGTGGTGTGAAAGTGCTTTCTAAGGCTGCTCCTTGGGATCAGCTGTGAGGGGCGGAGGGCTGGCGTGAGTCCAGTGCTGTGTCCCACTGGGAGTAGCCCCACAGGCTCACGTGCACAGCAGGCAGTGCCAGAGGCCCTGGAGATCACAGCTGCCCTGCAGCCACCTTTGCAAAGGTGCTTTAAACATCAGCGGGTTCTGACTTTCCCCATGGAACCCTTGGTTCACTTGCTCTGGGGAATTTCTTTAGTCACGTATGTGGGATTTCCCACTGCCACCAGTGATGGGGATGCTCAGGGAGTGTGGGGCTTTGGGGGCAGCTGCCCGGGGAGGGGCTGAGCTGGGGGCCCTGTTGGGCCCATGGTCCCCAGCAGCAGCACCCACAGGGCCCAAAGCCTCCCACCCCCTGCCCAGCAGAGCCTGCCCTGTCTGTCCTGCTGTCACCCGAGTGGGGGACAGGAGGCAGTGGCCGCTGCCAGCAGTAGGAATGCGGGCAGGGTGAGGATCCCCTGGCTTGGCTTTTGTCTCTTGAGCAATGCGGAGCCAGGGCAGTGCAGAGCAGGCCCGGAAGCAGAGCCCAGAGCCTTTGGAGGCTGCAAGCCTTAAACATCAGCCCGTGCAGCAGCCCAGATGCAGGTGCCACAGTTGCCAAGGCTGTCGTGGCCTTGAGAGCGGGAAGGTGGATTTTGCATCCCTGTGGTCTGATGGCGGCTCTGGAGCCAGGAGTCCCTGTGGCTGCAGCAGGAAGGGTGGCTGAAAGTTTCCTGCCTTGCTTTGGTGGCATGGCTGCAGGGGCCAGTGCAGTGAGAGCCCCCTCTGTGCTGGTGACAGCTCAGCTCTTGGGGATGCCGCTGTGCCCCAGCCCAGGAGCAGCAGCAGTGGCCAGCGGCAGCAGTGGTGTCAGTGGGACCCCCTGTGCACAGGGACCCCCAGCCGCGGGGTGGCCGTGGCAGCAGCCCCAGGGAGCTCCAGCCCCGGGATCCCGGAACAAGTGGAAATCCCAACTGTGCAAACGCTGCCTGTGCCCAAAGGAATGACAAAGAGAAGTGAGGTTTAAAAAGAAGCCGTATTTATTTGCCAAAGATGGCCAAACTCTAGGATTTACAGAACACCTTTCATTACAACAATCCTTAGAACAACAACAACAACAATAACAATCTACAGGATTTATTTACATGGGATCCTAGGGACTAACAATCTTCAAAACATATTTACAGAGAACTACTAACCTAAGAACATATTTACAAAAATCTTCTAACTATTCAAACATATATACACAGGCGTAATATCTACGGCCGTCATCTCCATCAGTCCTGGAAGAAAGGAAGAAGCAAAGCTGGACTCTGCTGCCAGCACGGGGCCCAGCTGGGCTGGGAGCTGGGCCCCAGGGGCTGGGCCCAGTGCTGCTGGCAGGGCTGCTGTGGCCCCAGGCAAGGACAGGGCAGGCCAGGGCTGGTGCTTGTGCCAGCACAATCCAGGCCCCCTGCGGGCAGCGTGGCCCTGAGCGGGGCCATCCAGCCCAGCCCCAGGCTGGCGTCAGGGCAGCCACTGTGTCTGTGGGCAGGGCATGGGGAGCATCTGCCTGTCTTACTTGTGGGGCTCCAACTTCATCCAAGGACCATGGGCTCCTCCTCATCCTTCTCGTCCACTTCCATCTCCTCAATGTTCTCCTCTTCATCCACCTCCATGTCCTCGATGTTTTCCTCCGCATCTACATCCATGTCCTCAACCTGCTCTTCCACATCCACCTCCATCATTTCATCCTCATTCTGCCCCATGTCCCCTTCCATCTCCTCCACATTGTCTCTGATAGTCTGCAAGAGACAGCACAATCTCACAGTGGGCTTCCTGTCCCACACCATCCATTGCCACGTGGCTGCAGCCTGCTCAAGCAGGCTGCCCCCTCCTTGGAATGGCACAGTACCTCCACTGGAGCAGCAGTGCTCATCCTGCTGGGGTTGGTGCTCCAGAGCAGGCAGCAGGAAAATCCCAGGCAGCAGCAGCAACAGCTGAATGCTGACGGGCAGAGCGCAGAGCGAGCGCCAACTGAGCGCTGGCAGCAGGCAGAGTGTCTGCTGTGGTCGTTTCCAGGTGCTGGACGTTCCACCTGGAACACTCTGGGAGCTGTGATGTCACAGAAGTTTCAGGGCCGCGCCACACTGGGAGATGGGCATGGAAGGATGATCAAATCCTTGAATGGTTTGGCTAGGAAGGGACCCTAAAGATCATCTGGTTCCAAGCTGAGCAAGCTGCCAGCAGAGCAGGTTGCTGCGGCCCCTGTCTAACCTGGCCTTGGATGTTCCTTGGCATGGGGTGTGCACAGCCTCTCTGCACTGGTCCCTGTGTCAGGGACAAGCACCCTGACAGGAAAGAACTTCTTCCCATCATGGAATGGATTCCAGCTCTTGCAGTTTGATCCCATTCCTCCTTGTTCTGTCACTTCAGTTCCTGACAAAGAGTCCTCTCCCACTTCCCTGTGGGTCAGGCTGTTCCTGCAGGGTCACACATGTGGCTGAAGCTGCAGGCAGGAGAGAGAGAAGCCAAGCTGCCAGCCAGAGCAAATGGGGAAAGTGACATGAAAGATGAGCGAAGAAGGAAAAAGTAGAGACATGCAAGGCATTGGGTTGGGTGGGCTGTGGCATTCATGCCTTTCATTAGAGGCCAGGTTCTCTGGTGCACTCAATGACTGTGTGATTGGGGCGTGTCCACAGTGAGCCCGTGTGAGCGACCTGCACTCCCAGAGGCCGGAGCACACTTGCTTCAAGTGCTGATGAACGAGGCCAGAGACGGGTCTTTGTGTGGAACTCCAAACGCTGTGCATTGCGATGAAGAGGGTCCAGGGCCGGAGCGAAAATGAGGCTGGGGACTGAGGGTTTCATTCGCGGGGGAGAAGGGGTGAAGCACTGTAGTAAGCCAGGAGCAACAGGGGAGAAGAGAGGGGAGAACGTTCTCTGGAGAGTACATATAAGGTAAACACAAAGTTGATGATACCAAGAAAACCTGTTGCATCATCATGAGCCTGCAAATGTCCGAGGGCAAGATCGTTGCATTCAGAGGGGAGTGTCTCACTTTGGTCATCTTTGCCCTGAGATATTAGAGTTCCAATGGCAGGCCCCTGGACCTCCACCAGACTGCCTCTTCCTGAGACTTCATTGCTGTGTTAGGAGCTCAGCAGTGCTGAAAGCAGAGCCCTGTCCTTTGGGATGGCAGTGGAAGTGGCCTGAGTGCACATTCAGAGCCACCTTCCAGGCTTCTGATGCCCCGACACCGCAAGGAAATTGGCAACGTGGCTTCTTTGAATGACATGTAGTCCTGTTTAATATCTGCAGCAAGTGGTGTGAAAGTGCTTTCTAAGGCTGCTCCTTGGGATCAGCTGTGAGGGGCGGAGGGCTGGCGTGAGTCCAGTGCTGTGTCCCACTGGGAGTAGCCCCACAGGCTCACGTGCACAGCAGGCAGTGCCAGAGGCCCTGGAGATCACAGCTGCCCTGCAGCCACCTTTGCAAAGGTGCTTTAAACATCAGCGGGTTCTGACTTTCCCCATGGAACCCTTGGTTCACTTGCTCTGGGGAATTTCTTTAGTCACGTATGTGGGATTTCCCACTGCCACCAGTGATGGGGATGCTCAGGGAGTGTGGGGCTTTGGGGGCAGCTGCCCGGGGAGGGGCTGAGCTGGGGGCCCTGTTGGGCCCATGGTCCCCAGCAGCAGCACCCACAGGGCCCAAAGCCTCCCACCCCCTGCCCAGCAGAGCCTGCCCTGTCTGTCCTGCTGTCACCCGAGTGGGGGACAGGAGGCAGTGGCCGCTGCCAGCAGTAGGAATGCGGGCAGGGTGAGGATCCCCTGGCTTGGCTTTTGTCTCTTGAGCAATGCGGAGCCAGGGCAGTGCAGAGCAGGCCCGGAAGCAGAGCCCAGAGCCTTTGGAGGCTGCAAGCCTTAAACATCAGCCCGTGCAGCAGCCCAGATGCAGGTGCCACAGTTGCCAAGGCTGTCGTGGCCTTGAGAGCGGGAAGGTGGATTTTGCATCCCTGTGGTCTGATGGCGGCTCTGGAGCCAGGAGTCCCTGTGGCTGCAGCAGGAAGGGTGGCTGAAAGTTTCCTGCCTTGCTTTGGTGGCATGGCTGCAGGGGCCAGTGCAGTGAGAGCCCCCTCTGTGCTGGTGACAGCTCAGCTCTTGGGGATGCCGCTGTGCCCCAGCCCAGGAGCAGCAGCAGTGGCCAGCGGCAGCAGTGGTGTCAGTGGGACCCCCTGTGCACAGGGACCCCCAGCCGCGGGGTGGCCGTGGCAGCAGCCCCAGGGAGCTCCAGCCCCGGGATCCCGGAACAAGTGGAAATCCCAACTGTGCAAACGCTGCCTGTGCCCAAAGGAATGACAAAGAGAAGTGAGGTTTAAAAAGAAGCCGTATTTATTTGCCAAAGATGGCCAAACTCTAGGATTTACAGAACACCTTTCATTACAACAATCCTTAGAACAACAACAACAACAATAACAATCTACAGGATTTATTTACATGGGATCCTAGGGACTAACAATCTTCAAAACATATTTACAGAGAACTACTAACCTAAGAACATATTTACAAAAATCTTCTAACTATTCAAACATATATACACAGGCGTAATATCTACGGCCGTCATCTCCATCAGTCCTGGAAGAAAGGAAGAAGCAAAGCTGGACTCTGCTGCCAGCACGGGGCCCAGCTGGGCTGGGAGCTGGGCCCCAGGGGCTGGGCCCAGTGCTGCTGGCAGGGCTGCTGTGGCCCCAGGCAAGGACAGGGCAGGCCAGGGCTGGTGCTTGTGCCAGCACAATCCAGGCCCCCTGCGGGCAGCGTGTCCCTGAGCGGGGCCATCCAGCCCAGCCCCAGCCTGGCGTCAGGGCAGCCACTGTGTCTGTGGGCAGGGCATGGGGAGCATCTGCCTGTCTTACTTGTGGGGCTCCAACTTCATCCAAGGACCATGGGCTCCTCCTCATCCTTCTCGTCCACTTCCATCTCCTCAATGTTCTCCTCTTCATCCACCTCCATGTCCTCGATGTTTTCCTCCGCATCTACATCCATGTCCTCAACCTGCTCTTCCACATCCACCTCCATCATTTCATCCTCATTCTGCCCCATGTCCCCTTCCATCTCCTCCACATTGTCTCTGATAGTCTGCAAGAGACAGCACAATCTCACAGTGGGCTTCCTGTCCCACACCATCCATTGCCACGTGGCTGCAGCCTGCTCAAGCAGGCTGCCCCCTCCTTGGAATGGCACAGTACCTCCACTGGAGCAGCAGTGCTCATCCTGCTGGGGTTGGTGCTCCAGAGCAGGCAGCAGGAAAATCCCAGGCAGCAGCAGCAACAGCTGAATGCTGACGGGCAGAGCGCAGAGCGAGCGCCAACTGAGCGCTGGCAGCAGGCAGAGTGTCTGCTGTGGTCGTTTCCAGGTGCTGGACGTTCCACCTGGAACACTCTGGGAGCTGTGATGTCACAGAAGTTTCAGGGCCGCGCCACACTGGGAGATGGGCATGGAAGGATGATCAAATCCTTGAATGGTTTGGCTAGGAAGGGACCCTAAAGATCATCTGGTTCCAAGCTGAGCAAGCTGCCAGCAGAGCAGGTTGCTGCGGCCCCTGTCTAACCTGGCCTTGGATGTTCCTTGGCATGGGGTGTGCACAGCCTCTCTGCACTGGTCCCTGTGTCAGGGACAAGCACCCTGACAGGAAAGAACTTCTTCCCATCATGGAATGGATTCCAGCTCTTGCAGTTTGATCCCATTCCTCCTTGTTCTGTCACTTCAGTTCCTGACAAAGAGTCCTCTCCCACTTCCCTGTGGGTCAGGCTGTTCCTGCAGGGTCACACATGTGGCTGAAGCTGCAGGCAGGAGAGAGAGAAGCCAAGCTGCCAGCCAGAGCAAATGGGGAAAGTGACATGAAAGATGAGCGAAGAAGGAAAAAGTAGAGACATGCAAGGCATTGGGTTGGGTGGGCTGTGGCATTCATGCCTTTCATTAGAGGCCAGGTTCTCTGGTGCACTCAATGACTGTGTGATTGGGGCGTGTCCACAGTGAGCCCGTGTGAGCGAGCTGCACTCCCAGAGGCCGGAGCACACTTGCTTCAAGTGCTGATGAACGAGGCCAGAGACGGGTCTTTGTGTGGAACTCCAAACGCTGTGCATTGCGATGAAGAGGGTCCAGGGCCGGAGAGAAAATGAGGCTGGGGACTGAGGGTTTCATTCGCGGGGGAGAAGGGGTGAAGCACTGTAGTAAGCCAGGAGCAACAGGGGAGAAGAGAGGGGAGAAGGTTCTCTGGAGAGTACATATAAGGTAAACACAAAGTTGATGATACCAAGAAAACCTGTTGCATCATCATGAGCCTGCAAATGTCCGAGGGCAAGATCGTTGCATTCAGAGGGGAGTGTCTCACTTTGGTCATCTTTGCCCTGAGATATTAGAGTTCCAATGGCAGGCCCCTGGACCTCCACCAGACTGCCTCTTCCTGAGACTTCATTGCTGTGTTAGGAGCTCAGCAGTGCTGAAAGCAGAGCCCTGTCCTTTGGGATGGCAGTGGAAGTGGCCTGAGTGCACATTCAGAGCCACCTTCCAGGCTTCTGATGCCCCGACACTGCAAGGAAATTGGCAACGTGGCTTCTTTGAATGACATGTAGTCCTGTTTAATATCTGCAGCAAGTGGTGTGAAAGTGCTTTCTGAGGCTGCTCCTTGGGATCAGCTGTGAGGGGCGGAGGGCTGGCGTGAGTCCAGTGCTGTGTCCCACTGGGAGTAGCCCCACAGGCTCACGTGCACAGCAGGCAGTGCCAGAGGCCCTGGAGATCACAGCTGCCCTGCAGCCACCTTTGCAAAGGTGCTTTAAACATCAGCGGGTTCTGACTTTCCCCATGGAACCCTTGGTTCACTTGCTCTGGGGAATTTCTTTAGTCACGTATGTGGGATTTCCCACTGCCACCAGTGATGGGGATGCTCAGGGAGTGTGGGGCTTTGGGGGCAGCTGCCCGGGGAGGGGCTGAGCTGGGGGCCCTGTTGGGCCCATGGTCCCCAGCAGCAGCACCCACAGGGCCCAAAGCCTCCCACCCCCTGCCCAGCAGAGCCTGCCCTGTCTGTCCTGCTGTCACCCGAGTGGGGGACAGGAGGCAGTGGCCGCTGCCAGCAGTAGGAATGCGGGCAGGGTGAGGATCCCCTGGCTTGGCTTTTGTCTCTTGGGCAATGCGGAGCCAGGGCAGTGCAGAGCAGGCCCGGAAGCAGAGCCCAGAGCCTTTGGAGGCTGCAAGCCTTAAACATCAGCCCGTGCAGCAGCCCAGATGCAGGTGCCACAGTTGCCAAGGCTGTCGTGGCCTTGAGAGCGGGAAGGTGGATTTTGCATCCCTGTGGTCTGATGGCGGCTCTGGAGCCAGGAGTCCCTGTGGCTGCAGCAGGAAGGGTGGCTGAAAGTTTCCTGCCTTGCTTTGGTGGCATGGCTGCAGGGGCCAGTGCAGTGAGAGCCCCCTCTGTGCTGGTGACAGCTCAGCTCTTGGGGATGCCGCTGTGCCCCAGCCCAGGAGCAGCAGCAGTGGCCAGCGGCAGCAGTGGTGTCAGTGGGACCCCCTGTGCACAGGGACCCCCAGCCGCGGGGTGGCCGTGGCAGCAGCCCCAGGGAGCTCCAGCCCCGGGATCCCGGAACAAGTGGAAATCCCAACTGTGCAAACGCTGCCTGTGCCCAAAGGAATGACAAAGAGAAGTGAGGTTTAAAAAGAAGCCGTATTTATTTGCCAAAGATGGCCAAACTCTAGGATTTACAGAACACCTTTCATTACAACAATCCTTAGAACAACAACAACAACAATAACAATCTACAGGATTTATTTACATGGGATCCTAGGGACTAACAATCTTCAAAACATATTTACAGAGAACTACTAACCTAAGAACATATTTACAAAAATCTTCTAACTATTCAAACATATATACACAGGCGTAATATCTACGGCCGTCATCTCCATCAGTCCTGGAAGAAAGGAAGAAGCAAAGCTGGACTCTGCTGCCAGCACGGGGCCCAGCTGGGCTGGGAGCTGGGCCCCAGGGGCTGGGCCCAGTGCTGCTGGCAGGGCTGCTGTGGCCCCAGGCAAGGACAGGGCAGGCCAGGGCTGGTGCTTGTGCCAGCACAATCCAGGCCCCCTGCGGGCAGCGTGTCCCTGAGCGGGGCCATCCAGCCCAGCCCCAGCCTGGCGTCAGGGCAGCCACTGTGTCTGTGGGCAGGGCATGGGGAGCATCTGCCTGTCTTACTTGTGGGGCTCCAACTTCATCCAAGGACCATGGGCTCCTCCTCATCCTTCTCGTCCACTTCCATCTCCTCAATGTTCTCCTCTTCATCCACCTCCATGTCCTCGATGTTTTCCTCCGCATCTACATCCATGTCCTCAACCTGCTCTTCCACATCCACCTCCATCATTTCATCCTCATTCTGCCCCATGTCCCCTTCCATCTCCTCCACATTGTCTCTGATAGTCTGCAAGAGACAGCACAATCTCACAGTGGGCTTCCTGTCCCACACCATCCATTGCCACGTGGCTGCAGCCTGCTCAAGCAGGCTGCCCCCTCCTTGGAATGGCACAGTACCTCCGCTGGAGCAGCAGTGCTCATCCTGCTGGGGTTGGTGCTCCAGAGCAGGCAGCAGGAAAATCCCAGGCAGCAGCAGCAACAGCTGAATGCTGACGGGCAGAGCGCAGAGCGAGCGCCAACTGAGCGCTGGCAGCAGGCAGAGTGTCTGCTGTGGTCGTTTCCAGGTGCTGGACGTTCCACCTGGAACACTCTGGGAGCTGTGATGTCACAGAAGTTTCAGGGCCGCGCCACACTGGGAGATGGGCATGGAAGGATGATCAAATCCTTGAATGGTTTGGCTAGGAAGGGACCCTAAAGATCATCTGGTTCCAAGCTGAGCAAGCTGCCAGCAGAGCAGGTTGCTGCGGCCCCTGTCTAACCTGGCCTTGGATGTTCCTTGGCATGGGGTGTGCACAGCCTCTCTGCACTGGTCCCTGTGTCAGGGACAAGCACCCTGACAGGAAAGAACTTCTTCCCATCATGGAATGGATTCCAGCTCTTGCAGTTTGATCCCATTCCTCCTTGTTCTGTCACTTCAGTTCCTGACAAAGAGTCCTCTCCCACTTCCCTGTGGGTCAGGCTGTTCCTGCAGGGTCACACATGTGGCTGAAGCTGCAGGCAGGAGAGAGAGAAGCCAAGCTGCCAGCCAGAGCAAATGGGGAAAGTGACATGAAAGATGAGCGAAGAAGGAAAAAGTAGAGACATGCAAGGCATTGGGTTGGGTGGGCTGTGGCATTCATGCCTTTCATTAGAGGCCAGGTTCTCTGGTGCACTCAATGACTGTGTGATTGGGGCGTGTCCACAGTGAGCCCGTGTGAGCGAGCTGCACTCCCAGAGGCCGGAGCACACTTGCTTCAAGTGCTGATGAACGAGGCCAGAGACGGGTCTTTGTGTGGAACTCCAAACGCTGTGCATTGCGATGAAGAGGGTCCAGGGCCGGAGAGAAAATGAGGCTGGGGACTGAGGGTTTCATTCGCGGGGGAGAAGGGGTGAAGCACTGTAGTAAGCCAGGAGCAACAGGGGAGAAGAGAGGGGAGAACGTTCTCTGGAGAGTACATATAAGGTAAACACAAAGTTGATGATACCAAGAAAACCTGTTGCATCATCATGAGCCTGCAAATGTCCGAGGGCAAGATCGTTGCATTCAGAGGGGAGTGTCTCACTTTGGTCATCTTTGCCCTGAGATATTAGAGTTCCAATGGCAGGCCCCTGGACCTCCACCAGACTGCCTCTTCCTGAGACTTCATTGCTGTGTTAGGAGCTCAGCAGTGCTGAAAGCAGAGCCCTGTCCTTTGGGATGGCAGTGGAAGTGGCCTGAGTGCACATTCAGAGCCACCTTCCAGGCTTCTGATGCCCCGACACCGCAAGGAAATTGGCAACGTGGCTTCTTTGAATGACATGTAGTCCTGTTTAATATCTGCAGCAAGTGGTGTGAAAGTGCTTTCTAAGGCTGCTCCTTGGGATCAGCTGTGAGGGGCGGAGGGCTGGCGTGAGTCCAGTGCTGTGTCCCACTGGGAGTAGCCCCACAGGCTCACGTGCACAGCAGGCAGTGCCAGAGGCCCTGGAGATCACAGCTGCCCTGCAGCCACCTTTGCAAAGGTGCTTTAAACATCAGCGGGTTCTGACTTTCCCCATGGAACCCTTGGTTCACTTGCTCTGGGGAATTTCTTTAGTCACGTATGTGGGATTTCCCACTGCCACCAGTGATGGGGATGCTCAGGGAGTGTGGGGCTTTGGGGGCAGCTGCCCGGGGAGGGGCTGAGCTGGGGGCCCTGTTGGGCCCATGGTCCCCAGCAGCAGCACCCACAGGGCCCAAAGCCTCCCACCCCCTGCCCAGCAGAGCCTGCCCTGTCTGTCCTGCTGTCACCCGAGTGGGGGACAGGAGGCAGTGGCCGCTGCCAGCAGTAGGAATGCGGGCAGGGTGAGGATCCCCTGGCTTGGCTTTTGTCTCTTGAGCAATGCGGAGCCAGGGCAGTGCAGAGCAGGCCCGGAAGCAGAGCCCAGAGCCTTTGGAGGCTGCAAGCCTTAAACATCAGCCCCTGCAGCAGCCCAGATGCAGGTGCCACAGTTGCCAAGGCTGTCGTGGCCTTGAGAGCGGGAAGGTGGATTTTGCATCCCTGTGGCCTGATGGCGGCTCTGGAGCCAGGAGTCCCTGTGGCTGCAGCAGGAAGGGTGGCTGAAAGTTTCCTGCCTTGCTTTGGTGGCATGGCTGCAGGGGCCAGTGCAGTGAGAGCCCCCTCTGTGCTGGTGACAGCTCAGCTCTTGGGGACGCCGCTGTGCCCCAGCCCAGGAGCAGCAGCAGTGGCCAGCGGCAGCAGTGGTGTCAGTGGGACCCCCTGTGCACAGGGACCCCCAGCCGCGGGGTGGCCGTGGCAGCAGCCCCAGGGAGCTCCAGCCCCGGGATCCCGGAACAAGTGGAAATCCCAACTGTGCAAACGCTGCCTGTGCCCAAAGGAATGACAAAGAGAAGTGAGGTTTAAAAAGAAGCCGTATTTATTTGCCAAAGATGGCCAAACTCTAGGATTTACAGAACACCTTTCATTACAACAATCCTTAGAACAACAACAACAACAATAACAATCTACAGGATTTATTTACATGGGATCCTAGGGACTAACAATCTTCAAAACATATTTACAGAGAACTACTAACCTAAGAACATATTTACAAAAATCTTCTAACTATTCAAACATATATACACAGGCGTAATATCTACGGCCGTCATCTCCATCAGTCCTGGAAGAAAGGAAGAAGCAAAGCTGGACTCTGCTGCCAGCACGGGGCCCAGCTGGGCTGGGAGCTGGGCCCCAGGGGCTGGGCCCAGTGCTGCTGGCAGGGCTGCTGTGGCCCCAGGCAAGGACAGGGCAGGCCAGGGCTGGTGCTTGTGCCAGCACAATCCAGGCCCCCTGCGGGCAGCGTGTCCCTGAGCGGGGCCATCCAGCCCAGCCCCAGCCTGGCGTCAGGGCAGCCACTGTGTCTGTGGGCAGGGCATGGGGAGCATCTGCCTGTCTTACTTGTGGGGCTCCAACTTCATCCAAGGACCATGGGCTCCTCCTCATCCTTCTCGTCCACTTCCATCTCCTCAATGTTCTCCTCTTCATCCACCTCCATGTCCTCGATGTTTTCCTCCGCATCTACATCCATGTCCTCAACCTGCTCTTCCACATCCACCTCCATCATTTCATCCTCATTCTGCCCCATGTCCCCTTCCATCTCCTCCACATTGTCTCTGATAGTCTGCAAGAGACAGCACAATCTCACAGTGGGCTTCCTGTCCCACACCATCCATTGCCACGTGGCTGCAGCCTGCTCAAGCAGGCTGCCCCCTCCTTGGAATGGCACAGTACCTCCACTGGAGCAGCAGTGCTCATCCTGCTGGGGTTGGTGCTCCAGAGCAGGCAGCAGGAAAATCCCAGGCAGCAGCAGCAACAGCTGAATGCTGACGGGCAGAGCGCAGAGCGAGCGCCAACTGAGCGCTGGCAGCAGGCAGAGTGTCTGCTGTGGTCGTTTCCAGGTGCTGGACGTTCCACCTGGAACACTGTGGGAGCTGTGATGTCACAGAAGTTTCAGGGCCGCGCCACACTGGGAGATGGGCATGGAAGGATGATCAAATCCTTGAATGGTTTGGCTAGGAAGGGACCCTAAAGATCATCTGGTTCCAAGCTGAGCAAGCTGCCAGCAGAGCAGGTTGCTGCGGCCCCTGTCTAACCTGGCCTTGGATGTTCCTTGGCATGGGGTGTGCACAGCCTCTCTGCACTGGTCCCTGTGTCAGGGACAAGCACCCTGACAGGAAAGAACTTCTTCCCATCATGGAATGGATTCCAGCTCTTGCAGTTTGATCCCATTCCTCCTTGTTCTGTCACTTCAGTTCCTGACAAAGAGTCCTCTCCCACTTCCCTGTGGGTCAGGCTGTTCCTGCAGGGTCACACATGTGGCTGAAGCTGCAGGCAGGAGAGAGAGAAGCCAAGCTGCCAGCCAGAGCAAATGGGGAAAGTGACATGAAAGATGAGCGAAGAAGGAAAAAGTAGAGACATGCAAGGCATTGGGTTGGGTGGGCTGTGGCATTCATGCCTTTCATTAGAGGCCAGGTTCTCTGGTGCACTCAATGACTGTGTGATTGGGGCGTGTCCACAGTGAGCCCGTGTGAGCGACCTGCACTCCCAGAGGCCGGAGCACACTTGCTTCAAGTGCTGATGAACGAGGCCAGAGACGGGTCTTTGTGTGGAACTCCAAACGCTGTGCATTGCGATGAAGAGGGTCCAGGGCCGGAGAGAAAATGAGGCTGGGGACTGAGGGTTTCATTCGCGGGGGAGAAGGGGTGAAGCACTGTAGTAAGCCAGGAGCAACAGGGGAGAAGAGAGGGGAGAAGGTTCTCTGGAGAGTACATATAAGGTAAACACAAAGTTGATGATACCAAGAAAACCTGTTGCATCATCATGAGCCTGCAAATGTCCGAGGGCAAGATCGTTGCATTCAGAGGGGAGTGTCTCACTTTGGTCATCTTTGCCCTGAGATATTAGAGTTCCAATGGCAGGCCCCTGGACCTCCACCAGACTGCCTCTTCCTGAGACTTCATTGCTGTGTTAGGAGCTCAGCAGTGCTGAAAGCAGAGCCCTGTCCTTTGGGATGGCAGTGGAAGTGGCCTGAGTGCACATTCAGAGCCACCTTCCAGGCTTCTGATGCCCCGACACCGCAAGGAAATTGGCAACGTGGCTTCTTTGAATGACATGTAGTCCTGTTTAATATCTGCAGCAAGTGGTGTGAAAGTGCTTTCTAAGGCTGCTCCTTGGGATCAGCTGTGAGGGGCGGAGGGCTGGCGTGAGTCCAGTGCTGTGTCCCACTGGGAGTAGCCCCACAGGCTCACGTGCACAGCAGGCAGTGCCAGAGGCCCTGGAGATCACAGCTGCCCTGCAGCCACCTTTGCAAAGGTGCTTTAAACATCAGCGGGTTCTGACTTTCCCCATGGAACCCTTGGTTCACTTGCTCTGGGGAATTTCTTTAGTCACGTATGTGGGATTTCCCACTGCCACCAGTGATGGGGATGCTCAGGGAGTGTGGGGCTTTGGGGGCAGCTGCCCGGGGAGGGGCTGAGCTGGGGGCCCTGTTGGGCCCATGGTCCCCAGCAGCAGCACCCACAGGGCCCAAAGCCTCCCACCCCCTGCCCAGCAGAGCCTGCCCTGTCTGTCCTGCTGTCACCCGAGTGGGGGACAGGAGGCAGTGGCCGCTGCCAGCAGTAGGAATGCGGGCAGGGTGAGGATCCCCTGGCTTGGCTTTTGTCTCTTGAGCAATGCGGAGCCAGGGCAGTGCAGAGCAGGCCCGGAAGCAGAGCCCAGAGCCTTTGGAGGCTGCAAGCCTTAAACATCAGCCCCTGCAGCAGCCCAGATGCAGGTGCCACAGTTGCCAAGGCTGTCGTGGCCTTGAGAGCGGGAAGGTGGATTTTGCATCCCTGTGGCCTGATGGCGGCTCTGGAGCCAGGAGTCCCTGTGGCTGCAGCAGGAAGGGTGGCTGAAAGTTTCCTGCCTTGCTTTGGTGGCATGGCTGCAGGGGCCAGTGCAGTGAGAGCCCCCTCTGTGCTGGTGACAGCTCAGCTCTTGGGGACGCCGCTGTGCCCCAGCCCAGGAGCAGCAGCAGTGGCCAGCGGCAGCAGTGGTGTCAGTGGGACCCCCTGTGCACAGGGACCCCCAGCCGCGGGGTGGCCGTGGCAGCAGCCCCAGGGAGCTCCAGCCCCGGGATCCCGGAACAAGTGGAAATCCCAACTGTGCAAACGCTGCCTGTGCCCAAAGGAATGACAAAGAGAAGTGAGGTTTAAAAAGAAGCCGTATTTATTTGCCAAAGATGGCCAAACTCTAGGATTTACAGAACACCTTTCATTACAACAATCCTTAGAACAACAACAACAACAATAACAATCTACAGGATTTATTTACATGGGATCCTAGGGACTAACAATCTTCAAAACATATTTACAGAGAACTACTAACCTAAGAACATATTTACAAAAATCTTCTAACTATTCAAACATATATACACAGGCGTAATATCTACGGCCGTCATCTCCATCAGTCCTGGAAGAAAGGAAGAAGCAAAGCTGGACTCTGCTGCCAGCACGGGGCCCAGCTGGGCTGGGAGCTGGCCCCCAGGAGCTGGGACAGGGCTGGCAGGGCTGCTGTGGCCCCAGGCAAACACAGGGCAGGCCAGGGCTGGTGCTTGTGCCAGCACAATCCAGGCCCCCTGCGGGCAGCGTGTCCCTGAGCGGGGCCATCCAGCCCAGCCCCAGCCTGGCGTCAGGGCAGCCACTGTGTCTGTGGGCAGGGCATGGGGAGCATCTGCCTGTCTCACTTGTGGGGCTCCAACTTCATCCAAGGACCATGGGCTCCTCCTCATCCTTCTCGTCCACTTCCATCTCCTCAATGTTCTCCTCTTCATCCACCTCCATGTCCTCGATGTTTTCCTCCGCATCTACATCCATGTCCTCAACCTGCTCTTCCACATCCACCTCCATCATTTCATCCTCATTCTGCCCCATGTCCACTTCCATCTCCTCCACATTGTCTCTGATAGTCTGCAAGAGACAGCACAATCTCACAGTGGGCTTCCTGTCCCACACCATCCATTGCCACGTGGCTGCAGCCTGCTCAAGCAGGCTGCCCCCTCCTTGGAATGGCACAGTACCTCCACTGGAGCAGCAGTGCTCATCCTGCTGGGGTTGGTGCTCCAGAGCAGGCAGCAGGAAAATCCCAGGCAGCAGCAGCAACAGCTGAATGCTGACGGGCAGAGCGCAGAGCGAGCGCCAACTGAGCGCTGGCAGCAGGCAGAGTGTCTGCTGTGGTCGTTTCCAGGTGCTGGACGTTCCACCTGGAACACTCTGGGAGCTGTGATGTCACAGAAGTTTCAGGGCCGCGCCACACTGGGAGATGGGCATGGAAGGATGATCAAATCCTTGAATGGTTTGGCTAGGAAGGGACCCTAAAGATCATCTGGTTCCAAGCTGAGCAAGCTGCCAGCAGAGCAGGTTGCTGCGGCCCCTGTCTAACCTGGCCTTGGATGTTCCTTGGCATGGGGTGTGCACAGCCTCTCTGCACTGGTCCCTGTGTCAGGGACAAGCACCCTGACAGGAAAGAACTTCTTCCCATCATGGAATGGATTCCAGCTCTTGCAGTTTGATCCCATTCCTCCTTGTTCTGTCACTTCAGTTCCTGACAAAGAGTCCTCTCCCACTTCCCTGTGGGTCAGGCTGTTCCTGCAGGGTCACACATGTGGCTGAAGCTGCAGGCAGGAGAGAGAGAAGCCAAGCTGCCAGCCAGAGCAAATGGGGAAAGTGACATGAAAGATGAGCGAAGAAGGAAAAAGTAGAGACATGCAAGGCATTGGGTTGGGTGGGCTGTGGCATTCATGCCTTTCATTAGAGGCCAGGTTCTCTGGTGCACTCAATGACTGTGTGATTGGGGCGTGTCCACAGTGAGCCCGTGTGAGCGACCTGCACTCCCAGAGGCCGGAGCACACTTGCTTCAAGTGCTGATGAACGAGGCCAGAGACGGGTCTTTGTGTGGAACTCCAAACGCTGTGCATTGCGATGAAGAGGGTCCAGGGCCAGAGAGAAAATGAGGCTGGGGACTGAGGGTTTCATTCGCGGGGGAGAAGGGGTGAAGCACTGTAGTAAGCCAGGAGCAACAGGGGAGAAGAGAGGGGAGAAGGTTCTCTGGAGAGTACATATAAGGTAAACACAAAGTTGATGATACCAAGAAAACCTGTTGCATCATCATGAGCCTGCAAATGTCCGAGGGCAAGATCGTTGCATTCAGAGGGGAGTGTCTCACTTTGGTCATCTTTGCCCTGAGATATTAGAGTTCCAATGGCAGGCCCCTGGACCTCCACCAGACTGCCTCTTCCTGAGACTTCATTGCTGTGTTAGGAGCTCAGCAGTGCTGAAAGCAGAGCCCTGTCCTTTGGGATGGCAGTGGAAGTGGCCTGAGTGCACATTCAGAGCCACCTTCCAGGCTTCTGATGCCCCGACACCGCAAGGAAATTGGCAACGTGGCTTCTTTGAATGACATGTAGTCCTGTTTAATATCTGCAGCAAGTGGTGTGAAAGTGCTTTCTAAGGCTGCTCCTTGGGATCAGCTGTGAGGGGCGGAGGGCTGGCGTGAGTCCAGTGCTGTGTCCCACTGGGAGTAGCCCCACAGGCTCACGTGCACAGCAGGCAGTGCCAGAGGCCCTGGAGATCACAGCTGCCCTGCAGCCACCTTTGCAAAGGTGCTTTAAACATCAGCGGGTTCTGACTTTCCCCATGGAACCCTTGGTTCACTTGCTCTGGGGAATTTCTTTAGTCACGTATGTGGGATTTCCCACTGCCACCAGTGATGGGGATGCTCAGGGAGTGTGGGGCTTTGGGGGCAGCTGCCCGGGGAGGGGCTGAGCTGGGGGCCCTGTTGGGCCCATGGTCCCCAGCAGCAGCACCCACAGGGCCCAAAGCCTCCCACCCCCTGCCCAGCAGAGCCTGCCCTGTCTGTCCTGCTGTCACCCGAGTGGGGGACAGGAGGCAGTGGCCGCTGCCAGCAGTAGGAATGCGGGCAGGGTGAGGATCCCCTGGCTTGGCTTTTGTCTCTTGAGCAATGCGGAGCCAGGGCAGTGCAGAGCAGGCCCGGAAGCAGAGCCCAGAGCCTTTGGAGGCTGCAAGCCTTAAACATCAGCCCCTGCAGCAGCCCAGATGCAGGTGCCACAGTTGCCAAGGCTGTCGTGGCCTTGAGAGCGGGAAGGTGGATTTTGCATCCCTGTGGCCTGATGGCGGCTCTGGAGCCAGGAGTCCCTGTGGCTGCAGCAGGAAGGGTGGCTGAAAGTTTCCTGCCTTGCTTTGGTGGCATGGCTGCAGGGGCCAGTGCAGTGAGAGCCCCCTCTGTGCTGGTGACAGCTCAGCTCTTGGGGACGCCGCTGTGCCCCAGCCCAGGAGCAGCAGCAGTGGCCAGCGGCAGCAGTGGTGTCAGTGGGACCCCCTGTGCACAGGGACCCCCAGCCGCGGGGTGGCCGTGGCAGCAGCCCCAGGGAGCTCCAGCCCCGGGATCCCGGAACAAGTGGAAATCCCAACTGTGCAAACGCTGCCTGTGCCCAAAGGAATGACAAAGAGAAGTGAGGTTTAAAAAGAAGCCGTATTTATTTGCCAAAGATGGCCAAACTCTAGGATTTACAGAACACCTTTCATTACAACAATCCTTAGAACAACAACAACAACAATAACAATCTACAGGATTTATTTACATGGGATCCTAGGGACTAACAATCTTCAAAACATATTTACAGAGAACTACTAACCTAAGAACATATTTACAAAAATCTTCTAACTATTCAAACATATATACACAGGCGTAATATCTACGGCCGTCATCTCCATCAGTCCTGGAAGAAAGGAAGAAGCAAAGCTGGACTCTGCTGCCAGCACGGGGCCCAGCTGGGCTGGGAGCTGGCCCCCAGGAGCTGGGACAGGGCTGGCAGGGCTGCTGTGGCCCCAGGCAAACACAGGGCAGGCCAGGGCTGGTGCTTGTGCCAGCACAATCCAGGCCCCCTGCGGGCAGCGTGTCCCTGAGCGGGGCCATCCAGCCCAGCCCCAGCCTGGCGTCAGGGCAGCCACTGTGTCTGTGGGCAGGGCATGGGGAGCATCTGCCTGTCTCACTTGTGGGGCTCCAACTTCATCCAAGGACCATGGGCTCCTCCTCATCCTTCTCGTCCACTTCCATCTCCTCAATGTTCTCCTCTTCATCCACCTCCATGTCCTCGATGTTTTCCTCCGCATCTACATCCATGTCCTCAACCTGCTCTTCCACATCCACCTCCATCATTTCATCCTCATTCTGCCCCATGTCCACTTCCATCTCCTCCACATTGTCTCTGATAGTCTGCAAGAGACAGCACAATCTCACAGTGGGCTTCCTGTCCCACACCATCCATTGCCACGTGGCTGCAGCCTGCTCAAGCAGGCTGCCCCCTCCTTGGAATGGCACAGTACCTCCACTGGAGCAGCAGTGCTCATCCTGCTGGGGTTGGTGCTCCAGAGCAGGCAGCAGGAAAATCCCAGGCAGCAGCAGCAACAGCTGAATGCTGACGGGCAGAGCGCAGAGCGAGCGCCAACTGAGCGCTGGCAGCAGGCAGAGTGTCTGCTGTGGTCGTTTCCAGGTGCTGGACGTTCCACCTGGAACACTGTGGGAGCTGTGATGTCACAGAAGTTTCAGGGCCGCGCCACACTGGGAGATGGGCATGGAAGGATGATCAAATCCTTGAATGGTTTGGCTAGGAAGGGACCCTAAAGATCATCTGGTTCCAAGCTGAGCAAGCTGCCAGCAGAGCAGGTTGCTGCGGCCCCTGTCTAACCTGGCCTTGGATGTTCCTTGGCATGGGGTGTGCACAGCCTCTCTGCACTGGTCCCTGTGTCAGGGACAAGCACCCTGACAGGAAAGAACTTCTTCCCATCATGGAATGGATTCCAGCTCTTGCAGTTTGATCCCATTCCTCCTTGTTCTGTCACTTCAGTTCCTGACAAAGAGTCCTCTCCCACTTCCCTGTGGGTCAGGCTGTTCCTGCAGGGTCACACATGTGGCTGAAGCTGCAGGCAGGAGAGAGAGAAGCCAAGCTGCCAGCCAGAGCAAATGGGGAAAGTGACATGAAAGATGAGCGAAGAAGGAAAAAGTAGAGACATGCAAGGCATTGGGTTGGGTGGGCTGTGGCATTCATGCCTTTCATTAGAGGCCAGGTTCTCTGGTGCACTCAATGACTGTGTCATTGGGGCGTGTCCACAGTGAGCCCGTGTGAGCGACCTGCACTCCCAGAGGCCGGAGCACACTTGCTTCAAGTGCTGATGAACGAGGCCAGAGACGGGTCTTTGTGTGGAACTCCAAACGCTGTGCATTGCGATGAAGAGGGTCCAGGGCCGGAGAGAAAATGAGGCTGGGGACTGAGGGTTTCATTCGCGGGGGAGAAGGGGTGAAGCACTGTAGTAAGCCAGGAGCAACAGGGGAGAAGAGAGGGGAGAAGGTTCTCTGGAGAGTACATATAAGGTAAACACAAAGTTGATGATACCAAGAAAACCTGTTGCATCATCATGAGCCTGCAAATGTCCGAGGGCAAGATCGTTGCATTCAGAGGGGAGTGTCTCACTTTGGTCATCTTTGCCCTGAGATATTAGAGTTCCAATGGCAGGCCCCTGGACCTCCACCAGACTGCCTCTTCCTGAGACTTCATTGCTGTGTTAGGAGCTCAGCAGTGCTGAAAGCAGAGCCCTGTCCTTTGGGATGGCAGTGGAAGTGGCCTGAGTGCACATTCAGAGCCACCTTCCAGGCTTCTGATGCCCCGACACCGCAAGGAAATTGGCAACGTGGCTTCTTTGAATGACATGTAGTCCTGTTTAATATCTGCAGCAAGTGGTGTGAAAGTGCTTTCTAAGGCTGCTCCTTGGGATCAGCTGTGAGGGGCGGAGGGCTGGCGTGAGTCCAGTGCTGTGTCCCACTGGGAGTAGCCCCACAGGCTCACGTGCACAGCAGGCAGTGCCAGAGGCCCTGGAGATCACAGCTGCCCTGCAGCCACCTTTGCAAAGGTGCTTTAAACATCAGCGGGTGCTGACTTTCCCCATGGAACCCTTGGTTCACTTGCTCTGGGGAATTTCTTTAGTCACGTATGTGGGATTTCCCACTGCCACCAGTGGAGTGTGGGGCTTTGGGGGCAGCTGCCCGGGTAGGGGCTGAGCTGGGGGCCCTGTTGGGCCCATGGTCCCCAGCAGCAGCACCCACAGGGCCCAAAGCCTCCCACCCCCTGCCCAGCAGAGCCTGCCCTGTCTGTCCTGCTGTCACCCGAGTGGGGGACAGGAGGCAGTGGCCGCTGCCAGCAGTAGGAATGCGGGCAGGGTGAGGATCCCCTGGCTTGGCTTTTGTCTCTTGAGCAATGCGGAGCCAGGGCAGTGCAGAGCAGGCCCAGAAGCAGAGCCCAGAGCCTTTGGAGGCTGCAAGCCTTAAACATCAGCCCGTGCAGCAGCCCAGATGCAGGTGCCACAGTTGCCAAGGCTGTCGTGGCCTTGAGAGCGGGAAGGTGGATTTTGCATCCCTGTGGTCTGATGGCGGCTCTGGAGCCAGGAGTCCCTGTGGCTGCAGCAGGAAGGGTGGCTGAAAGTTTCCTGCCTTGCTTTGGTGGCATGGCTGCAGGGGCCAGTGCAGTGAGAGCCCCCTTTGTGCTGGTGACAGCTCAGCTCTTGGGGATGCCGCTGTGCCCCAGCCAAGGAGCAGCAGCAGTGGCCAGCGGCAGCAGTGGTGTCAGTGGGACCCCCTGTGCACAGGGACCCCCAGCCGCGGGGTGGCCGTGGCAGCAGCCCCAGGGAGCTCCAGCCCCGGGATCCCGGAACAAGTGGAAATCCCAACTGTGCAAACGCTGCCTGTGCCCAAAGGAATGACAAAGAGAAGTGAGGTTTAAAAAGAAGCCGTATTTATTTGCCAAAGATGGCCAAACTCTAGGATTTACAGAACACCTTTCATTACAACAATCCTTAGAACAACAACAACAACAATAACAATCTACAGGATTTATTTACATGGGATCCTAGGGACTAACAATCTTCAAAACATATTTACAGAGAACTACTAACCTAAGAACATATTTACAAAAATCTTCTAACTATTCAAACATATATACACAGGCGTAATATCTACGGCCGTCATCTCCATCAGTCCTGGAAGAAAGGAAGAAGCAAAGCTGGACTCTGCTGCCAGCACGGGGCCCAGCTGGGCTGGGAGCTGGGCCCCAGGGGCTGGGCCCAGTGCTGCTGGCAGGGCTGCTGTGGCCCCAGGCAAGGACAGGGCAGGCCAGGGCTGGTGCTTGTGGCAGCACAATCCAGGCCCCCTGCGGGCAGCGTGTCCCTGAGCGGGGCCATCCAGCCCAGCCCCAGGCTGGCGTCAGGGCAGCCACTGTGTCTGTGGGCAGGGCATGGGGAGCATCTGCCTGTCTTACTTGTGGGGCTCCAACTTCATCCAAGGACCATGGGCTCCTCCTCATCCTTCTCGTCCACTTCCATCTCCTCAATGTTCTCCTCTTCATCCACCTCCATGTCCTCGATGTTTTCCTCCGCATCTACATCCATGTCCTCAACCTGCTCTTCCACATCCACCTCCATCATTTCATCCTCATTCTGCCCCATGTCCACTTCCATCTCCTCCACATTGTCTCTGATAGTCTGCAAGAGACAGCACAATCTCACAGTGGGCTTCCTGTCCCACACCATCCATTGCCACGTGGCTGCAGCCTGCTCAAGCAGGCTGCCCCCTCCTTGGAATGGCACAGTACCTCCACTGGAGCAGCAGTGCTCATCCTGCTGGGGTTGGTGCTCCAGAGCAGGCAGCAGGAAAATCCCAGGCAGCAGCAGCAACAGCTGAATGCTGACGGGCAGAGCGCAGAGCGAGCGCCAACTGAGCGCTGGCAGCAGGCAGAGTGTCTGCTGTGGTCGTTTCCAGGTGCTGGACGTTCCACCTGGAACACTCTGGGAGCTGTGATGTCACAGAAGTTTCAGGGCCGCGCCACACTGGGAGATGGGCATGGAAGGATGATCAAATCCTTGAATGGTTTGGCTAGGAAGGGACCCTAAAGATCATCTGGTTCCAAGCTGAGCAAGCTGCCAGCAGAGCAGGTTGCTGCGGCCCCTGTCTAACCTGGCCTTGGATGTTCCTTGGCATGGGGTGTGCACAGCCTCTCTGCACTGGTCCCTGTGTCAGGGACAAGCACCCTGACAGGAAAGAACTTCTTCCCATCATGGAATGGATTCCAGCTCTTGCAGTTTGATCCCATTCCTCCTTGTTCTGTCACTTCAGTTCCTGACAAAGAGTCCTCTCCCACTTCCCTGTGGGTCAGGCTGTTCCTGCAGGGTCACACATGTGGCTGAAGCTGCAGGCAGGAGAGAGAGAAGCCAAGCTGCCAGCCAGAGCAAATGGGGAAAGTGACATGAAAGATGAGCGAAGAAGGAAAAAGTAGAGACATGCAAGGCATTGGGTTGGGTGGGCTGTGGCATTCATGCCTTTCATTAGAGGCCAGGTTCTCTGGTGCACTCAATGACTGTGTGATTGGGGCGTGTCCACAGTGAGCCCGTGTGAGCGACCTGCACTCCCAGAGGCCGGAGCACACTTGCTTCAAGTGCTGAAGAACGAGGCCAGAGACGGGTCTTTGTGTGGAACTCCAAACGCTGTGCATTGCGATGAAGAGGGTCCAGGGCCAGAGAGAAAATGAGGCTGGGGACTGAGGGTTTCATTCGCGGGGGAGAAGGGGTGAAGCACTGTAGTAAGCCAGGAGCAACAGGGGAGAAGAGAGGGGAGAACGTTCTCTGGAGAGTACATATAAGGTAAACACAAAGTTGATGATACCAAGAAAACCTGTTGCATCATCATGAGCCTGCAAATGTCCGAGGGCAAGATCGTTGCATTCAGAGGGGAGTGTCTCACTTTGGTCATCTTTGCCCTGAGATATTAGAGTTCCAATGGCAGGCCCCTGGACCTCCACCAGACTGCCTCTTCCTGAGACTTCATTGCTGTGTTAGGAGCTCAGCAGTGCTGAAAGCAGAGCCCTGTCCTTTGGGATGGCAGTGGAAGTGGCCTGAGTGCACATTCAGAGCCACCTTCCAGGCTTCTGATGCCCCGACACCGCAAGGAAATTGGCAACGTGGCTTCTTTGAATGACATGTAGTCCTGTTTAATATCTGCAGCAAGTGGTGTGAAAGTGCTTTCTAAGGCTGCTCCTTGGGATCAGCTGTGAGGGGCGGAGGGCTGGCGTGAGTCCAGTGCTGTGTCCCACTGGGAGTAGCCCCACAGGCTCACGTGCACAGCAGGCAGTGCCAGAGGCCCTGGAGATCACAGCTGCCCTGCAGCCACCTTTGCAAAGGTGCTTTAAACATCAGCGGGTGCTGACTTTCCCCATGGAACCCTTGGTTCACTTGCTCTGGGGAATTTCTTT
Organism: Passer domesticus; assembly: GCF_036417665.1. Classification (NCBI taxonomy): domain Eukaryota; kingdom Metazoa; phylum Chordata; class Aves; order Passeriformes; family Passeridae; genus Passer; species Passer domesticus. The sequence continues at coordinate 315,070 of NC_087493.1, read as the reverse complement.
AGTCACGTATGTGGGATTTCCCACTGCCACCAGTGGAGTGTGGGGCTTTGGGGGCAGCTGCCCGGGTAGGGGCTGAGCTGGGGGCCCTGTTGGGCCCATGGTCCCCAGCAGCAGCACCCACAGGGCCCAAAGCCTCCCACCCCCTGCCCAGCAGAGCCTGCCCTGTCTGTCCTGCTGTCACCCGAGTGGGGGACAGGAGGCAGTGGCCGCTGCCAGCAGTAGGAATGCGGGCAGGGTGAGGATCCCCTGGCTTGGCTTTTGTCTCTTGAGCAATGCGGAGCCAGGGCAGTGCAGAGCAGGCCCAGAAGCAGAGCCCAGAGCCTTTGGAGGCTGCAAGCCTTAAACATCAGCCCGTGCAGCAGCCCAGATGCAGGTGCCACAGTTGCCAAGGCTGTCGTGGCCTTGAGAGCGGGAAGGTGGATTTTGCATCCCTGTGGTCTGATGGCGGCTCTGGAGCCAGGAGTCCCTGTGGCTGCAGCAGGAAGGGTGGCTGAAAGTTTCCTGCCTTGCTTTGGTGGCATGGCTGCAGGGGCCAGTGCAGTGAGAGCCCCCTTTGTGCTGGTGACAGCTCAGCTCTTGGGGATGCCGCTGTGCCCCAGCCAAGGAGCAGCAGCAGTGGCCAGCGGCAGCAGTGGTGTCAGTGGGACCCCCTGTGCACAGGGACCCCCAGCCGCGGGGTGGCCGTGGCAGCAGCCCCAGGGAGCTCCAGCCCCGGGATCCCGGAACAAGTGGAAATCCCAACTGTGCAAATGCTGCCTGTGCCCAAAGGAATGACAAAGAGAAGTGAGGTTTAAAAAGAAGCCGTATTTATTTGCCAAAGATGGCCAAACTCTAGGATTTACAGAACACCTTTCATTACAACAATCCTTAGAACAACAACAACAACAATAACAATCTACAGGATTTATTTACATGGGATCCTAGGGACTAACAATCTTCAAAACATATTTACAGAGAACTACTAACCTAAGAACATATTTACAAAAATCTTCTAACTATTCAAACATATATACACAGGCGTAATATCTACGGCCGTCATCTCCATCAGTCCTGGAAGAAAGGAAGAAGCAAAGCTGGACTCTGCTGCCAGCACGGGGCCCAGCTGGGCTGGGAGCTGGGCCCCAGGGGCTGGGCCCAGTGCTGCTGGCAGGGCTGCTGTGGCCCCAGGCAAGGACAGGGCAGGCCAGGGCTGGTGCTTGTGCCAGCACAATCCAGGCCCCCTGCGGGCAGCGTGGCCCTGAGCGGGGCCATCCAGCCCAGCCCCAGCCTGGCGTCAGGGCAGCCACTGTGTCTGTGGGCAGGGCATGGGGAGCATCTGCCTGTCTTACTTGTGGGGCTCCAACTTCATCCAAGGACCATGGGCTCCTCCTCATCCTTCTCGTCCACTTCCATCTCCTCAATGTTCTCCTCTTCATCCACCTCCATGTCCTCGATGTTTTCCTCCGCATCTACATCCATGTCCTCAACCTGCTCTTCCACATCCACCTCCATCATTTCATCCTCATTCTGCCCCATGTCCACTTCCATCTCCTCCACATTGTCTCTGATAGTCTGCAAGAGACAGCACAATCTCACAGTGGGCTTCCTGTCCCACACCATCCATTGCCACGTGGCTGCAGCCTGCTCAAGCAGGCTGCCCCCTCCTTGGAATGGCACAGTACCTCCACTGGAGCAGCAGTGCTCATCCTGCTGGGGTTGGTGCTCCAGAGCAGGCAGCAGGAAAATCCCAGGCAGCAGCAGCAACAGCTGAATGCTGACGGGCAGAGCGCAGAGCGAGCGCCAACTGAGCGCTGGCAGCAGGCAGAGTGTCTGCTGTGGTCGTTTCCAGGTGCTGGACGTTCCACCTGGAACACTCTGGGAGCTGTGATGTCACAGAAGTTTCAGGGCCGCGCCACACTGGGAGATGGGCATGGAAGGATGATCAAATCCTTGAATGGTTTGGCTAGGAAGGGACCCTAAAGATCATCTGGTTCCAAGCTGAGCAAGCTGCCAGCAGAGCAGGTTGCTGCGGCCCCTGTCTAACCTGGCCTTGGATGTTCCTTGGCATGGGGTGTGCACAGCCTCTCTGCACTGGTCCCTGTGTCAGGGACAAGCACCCTGACAGGAAAGAACTTCTTCCCATCATGGAATGGATTCCAGCTCTTGCAGTTTGATCCCATTCCTCCTTGTTCTGTCACTTCAGTTCCTGACAAAGAGTCCTCTCCCACTTCCCTGTGGGTCAGGCTGTTCCTGCAGGGTCACACATGTGGCTGAAGCTGCAGGCAGGAGAGAGAGAAGCCAAGCTGCCAGCCAGAGCAAATGGGGAAAGTGACATGAAAGATGAGCGAAGAAGGAAAAAGTAGAGACATGCAAGGCATTGGGTTGGGTGGGCTGTGGCATTCATGCCTTTCATTAGAGGCCAGGTTCTCTGGTGCACTCAATGACTGTGTGATTGGGGCGTGTCCACAGTGAGCCCGTGTGAGCGAGCTGCACTCCCAGAGGCCGGAGCACACTTGCTTCAAGTGCTGAAGAACGAGGCCAGAGACGGGTCTTTGTGTGGAACTCCAAACGCTGTGCATTGCGATGAAGAGGGTCCAGGGCCAGAGAGAAAATGAGGCTGGGGACTGAGGGTTTCATTCGCGGGGGAGAAGGGGTGAAGCACTGTAGTAAGCCAGGAGCAACAGGGGAGAAGAGAGGGGAGAACGTTCTCTGGAGAGTACATATAAGGTAAACACAAAGTTGATGATACCAAGAAAACCTGTTGCATCATCATGAGCCTGCAAATGTCCGAGGGCAAGATCGTTGCATTCAGAGGGGAGTGTCTCACTTTGGTCATCTTTGCCCTGAGATATTAGAGTTCCAATGGCAGGCCCCTGGACCTCCACCAGACTGCCTCTTCCTGAGACTTCATTGCTGTGTTAGGAGCTCAGCAGTGCTGAAAGCAGAGCCCTGTCCTTTGGGATGGCAGTGGAAGTGGCCTGAGTGCACATTCAGAGCCACCTTCCAGGCTTCTGATGCCCCGACACCGCAAGGAAATTGGCAACGTGGCTTCTTTGAATGACATGTAGTCCTGTTTAATATCTGCAGCAAGTGGTGTGAAAGTGCTTTCTAAGGCTGCTCCTTGGGATCAGCTGTGAGGGGCGGAGGGCTGGCGTGAGCCCAGTGCTGTGTCCCACTGGGAGTAGCCCCACAGGCTCACGTGCACAGCAGGCAGTGCCAGAGGCCCTGGAGATCACAGCTGCCCTGCAGCCACCTTTGCAAAGGTGCTTTAAACATCAGCGGGTGCTGACTTTCCCCATGGAACCCTTGGTTCACTTGCTCTGGGGAATTTCTTTAGTCACGTATGTGGGATTTCCCACTGCCACCAGTGATGGGGATGCTCAGGGAGTGTGGGGCTTTGGGGGCAGCTGCCCGGGCAGGGGCTGAGCTGGGGGCCCTGTTGGGCCCATGGTCCCCAGCAGCAGCACCCACAGGGCCCAAAGCCTCCCACCCCCTGCCCAGCAGAGCCTGCCCTGTCTGTCCTGCTGTCACCCGAGTGGGGGACAGGAGGCAGTGGCCGCTGCCAGCAGTAGGAATGCGGGCAGGGTGAGGATCCCCTGGCTTGGCTTTTGTCTCTTGAGCAATGCGGAGCCAGGGCAGTGCAGAGCAGGCCCGGAAGCAGAGCCCAGAGCCTTTGGAGGCTGCAAGCCTTAAACATCAGCCCCTGCAGCAGCCCAGATGCAGGTGCCACAGTTGCCAAGGCTGTCGTGGCCTTGAGAGCGGGAAGGTGGATTTTGCATCCCTGTGGCCTGATGGCGGCTCTGGAGCCAGGAGTCCCTGTGGCTGCAGCAGGAAGGGTGGCTGAAAGTTTCCTGCCTTGCTTTGGTGGCATGGCTGCAGGGGCCAGTGCAGTGAGAGCCCCCTCTGTGCTGGTGACAGCTCAGCTCTTGGGGACGCCGCTGTGCCCCAGCCCAGGAGCAGCAGCAGTGGCCAGCGGCAGCAGTGGTGTCAGTGGGACCCCCTGTGCACAGGGACCCCCAGCCGCGGGGTGGCCGTGGCAGCAGCCCCAGGGAGCTCCAGCCCCGGGATCCCGGAACAAGTGGAAATCCCAACTGTGCAAACGCTGCCTGTGCCCAAAGGAATGACAAAGAGAAGTGAGGTTTAAAAAGAAGCCGTATTTATTTGCCAAAGATGGCCAAACTCTAGGATTTACAGAACACCTTTCATTACAACAATCCTTAGAACAACAACAACAACAATAACAATCTACAGGATTTATTTACATGGGATCCTAGGGACTAACAATCTTCAAAACATATTTACAGAGAACTACTAACCTAAGAACATATTTACAAAAATCTTCTAACTATTCAAACATATATACACAGGCGTAATATCTACGGCCGTCATCTCCATCAGTCCTGGAAGAAAGGAAGAAGCAAAGCTGGACTCTGCTGCCAGCACGGGGCCCAGCTGGGCTGGGAGCTGGCCCCCAGGAGCTGGGACAGGGCTGGCAGGGCTGCTGTGGCCCCAGGCAAACACAGGGCAGGCCAGGGCTGGTGCTTGTGCCAGCACAATCCAGGCCCCCTGCGGGCAGCGTGTCCCTGAGCGGGGCCATCCAGCCCAGCCCCAGCCTGGCGTCAGGGCAGCCACTGTGTCTGTGGGCAGGGCATGGGGAGCATCTGCCTGTCTCACTTGTGGGGCTCCAACTTCATCCAAGGACCATGGGCTCCTCCTCATCCTTCTCGTCCACTTCCATCTCCTCAATGTTCTCCTCTTCATCCACCTCCATGTCCTCGATGTTTTCCTCCGCATCTACATCCATGTCCTCAACCTGCTCTTCCACATCCACCTCCATCATTTCATCCTCATTCTGCCCCATGTCCACTTCCATCTCCTCCACATTGTCTCTGATAGTCTGCAAGAGACAGCACAATCTCACAGTGGGCTTCCTGTCCCACACCATCCATTGCCACGTGGCTGCAGCCTGCTCAAGCAGGCTGCCCCCTCCTTGGAATGGCACAGTACCTCCACTGGAGCAGCAGTGCTCATCCTGCTGGGGTTGGTGCTCCAGAGCAGGCAGCAGGAAAATCCCAGGCAGCAGCAGCAACAGCTGAATGCTGACGGGCAGAGCGCAGAGCGAGCGCCAACTGAGCGCTGGCAGCAGGCAGAGTGTCTGCTGTGGTCGTTTCCAGGTGCTGGACGTTCCACCTGGAACACTGTGGGAGCTGTGATGTCACAGAAGTTTCAGGGCCGCGCCACACTGGGAGATGGGCATGGAAGGATGATCAAATCCTTGAATGGTTTGGCTAGGAAGGGACCCTAAAGATCATCTGGTTCCAAGCTGAGCAAGCTGCCAGCAGAGCAGGTTGCTGCGGCCCCTGTCTAACCTGGCCTTGGATGTTCCTTGGCATGGGGTGTGCACAGCCTCTCTGCACTGGTCCCTGTGTCAGGGACAAGCACCCTGACAGGAAAGAACTTCTTCCCATCATGGAATGGATTCCAGCTCTTGCAGTTTGATCCCATTCCTCCTTGTTCTGTCACTTCAGTTCCTGACAAAGAGTCCTCTCCCACTTCCCTGTGGGTCAGGCTGTTCCTGCAGGGTCACACATGTGGCTGAAGCTGCAGGCAGGAGAGAGAGAAGCCAAGCTGCCAGCCAGAGCAAATGGGGAAAGTGACATGAAAGATGAGCGAAGAAGGAAAAAGTAGAGACATGCAAGGCATTGGGTTGGGTGGGCTGTGGCATTCATGCCTTTCATTAGAGGCCAGGTTCTCTGGTGCACTCAATGACTGTGTCATTGGGGCGTGTCCACAGTGAGCCCGTGTGAGCGACCTGCACTCCCAGAGGCCGGAGCACACTTGCTTCAAGTGCTGATGAACGAGGCCAGAGACGGGTCTTTGTGTGGAACTCCAAACGCTGTGCATTGCGATGAAGAGGGTCCAGGGCCGGAGAGAAAATGAGGCTGGGGACTGAGGGTTTCATTCGCGGGGGAGAAGGGGTGAAGCACTGTAGTAAGCCAGGAGCAACAGGGGAGAAGAGAGGGGAGAAGGTTCTCTGGAGAGTACATATAAGGTAAACACAAAGTTGATGATACCAAGAAAACCTGTTGCATCATCATGAGCCTGCAAATGTCCGAGGGCAAGATCGTTGCATTCAGAGGGGAGTGTCTCACTTTGGTCATCTTTGCCCTGAGATATTAGAGTTCCAATGGCAGGCCCCTGGACCTCCACCAGACTGCCTCTTCCTGAGACTTCATTGCTGTGTTAGGAGCTCAGCAGTGCTGAAAGCAGAGCCCTGTCCTTTGGGATGGCAGTGGAAGTGGCCTGAGTGCACATTCAGAGCCACCTTCCAGGCTTCTGATGCCCCGACACCGCAAGGAAATTGGCAACGTGGCTTCTTTGAATGACATGTAGTCCTGTTTAATATCTGCAGCAAGTGGTGTGAAAGTGCTTTCTAAGGCTGCTCCTTGGGATCAGCTGTGAGGGGCGGAGGGCTGGCGTGAGTCCAGTGCTGTGTCCCACTGGGAGTAGCCCCACAGGCTCACGTGCACAGCAGGCAGTGCCAGAGGCCCTGGAGATCACAGCTGCCCTGCAGCCACCTTTGCAAAGGTGCTTTAAACATCAGCGGGTGCTGACTTTCCCCATGGAACCCTTGGTTCACTTGCTCTGGGGAATTTCTTTAGTCACGTATGTGGGATTTCCCACTGCCACCAGTGGAGTGTGGGGCTTTGGGGGCAGCTGCCCGGGTAGGGGCTGAGCTGGGGGCCCTGTTGGGCCCATGGTCCCCAGCAGCAGCACCCACAGGGCCCAAAGCCTCCCACCCCCTGCCCAGCAGAGCCTGCCCTGTCTGTCCTGCTGTCACCCGAGTGGGGGACAGGAGGCAGTGGCCGCTGCCAGCAGTAGGAATGCGGGCAGGGTGAGGATCCCCTGGCTTGGCTTTTGTCTCTTGAGCAATGCGGAGCCAGGGCAGTGCAGAGCAGGCCCAGAAGCAGAGCCCAGAGCCTTTGGAGGCTGCAAGCCTTAAACATCAGCCCGTGCAGCAGCCCAGATGCAGGTGCCACAGTTGCCAAGGCTGTCGTGGCCTTGAGAGCGGGAAGGTGGATTTTGCATCCCTGTGGTCTGATGGCGGCTCTGGAGCCAGGAGTCCCTGTGGCTGCAGCAGGAAGGGTGGCTGAAAGTTTCCTGCCTTGCTTTGGTGGCATGGCTGCAGGGGCCAGTGCAGTGAGAGCCCCCTTTGTGCTGGTGACAGCTCAGCTCTTGGGGATGCCGCTGTGCCCCAGCCAAGGAGCAGCAGCAGTGGCCAGCGGCAGCAGTGGTGTCAGTGGGACCCCCTGTGCACAGGGACCCCCAGCCGCGGGGTGGCCGTGGCAGCAGCCCCAGGGAGCTCCAGCCCCGGGATCCCGGAACAAGTGGAAATCCCAACTGTGCAAACGCTGCCTGTGCCCAAAGGAATGACAAAGAGAAGTGAGGTTTAAAAAGAAGCCGTATTTATTTGCCAAAGATGGCCAAACTCTAGGATTTACAGAACACCTTTCATTACAACAATCCTTAGAACAACAACAACAACAATAACAATCTACAGGATTTATTTACATGGGATCCTAGGGACTAACAATCTTCAAAACATATTTACAGAGAACTACTAACCTAAGAACATATTTACAAAAATCTTCTAACTATTCAAACATATATACACAGGCGTAATATCTACGGCCGTCATCTCCATCAGTCCTGGAAGAAAGGAAGAAGCAAAGCTGGACTCTGCTGCCAGCACGGGGCCCAGCTGGGCTGGGAGCTGGGCCCCAGGGGCTGGGCCCAGTGCTGCTGGCAGGGCTGCTGTGGCCCCAGGCAAGGACAGGGCAGGCCAGGGCTGGTGCTTGTGCCAGCACAATCCAGGCCCCCTGCGGGCAGCGTGGCCCTGAGCGGGGCCATCCAGCCCAGCCCCAGCCTGGCGTCAGGGCAGCCACTGTGTCTGTGGGCAGGGCATGGGGAGCATCTGCCTGTCTTACTTGTGGGGCTCCAACTTCATCCAAGGACCATGGGCTCCTCCTCATCCTTCTCGTCCACTTCCATCTCCTCAATGTTCTCCTCTTCATCCACCTCCATGTCCTCGATGTTTTCCTCCGCATCTACATCCATGTCCTCAACCTGCTCTTCCACATCCACCTCCATCATTTCATCCTCATTCTGCCCCATGTCCACTTCCATCTCCTCCACATTGTCTCTGATAGTCTGCAAGAGACAGCACAATCTCACAGTGGGCTTCCTGTCCCACACCATCCATTGCCACGTGGCTGCAGCCTGCTCAAGCAGGCTGCCCCCTCCTTGGAATGGCACAGTACCTCCACTGGAGCAGCAGTGCTCATCCTGCTGGGGTTGGTGCTCCAGAGCAGGCAGCAGGAAAATCCCAGGCAGCAGCAGCAACAGCTGAATGCTGACGGGCAGAGCGCAGAGCGAGCGCCAACTGAGCGCTGGCAGCAGGCAGAGTGTCTGCTGTGGTCGTTTCCAGGTGCTGGACGTTCCACCTGGAACACTCTGGGAGCTGTGATGTCACAGAAGTTTCAGGGCCGCGCCACACTGGGAGATGGGCATGGAAGGATGATCAAATCCTTGAATGGTTTGGCTAGGAAGGGACCCTAAAGATCATCTGGTTCCAAGCTGAGCAAGCTGCCAGCAGAGCAGGTTGCTGCGGCCCCTGTCTAACCTGGCCTTGGATGTTCCTTGGCATGGGGTGTGCACAGCCTCTCTGCACTGGTCCCTGTGTCAGGGACAAGCACCCTGACAGGAAAGAACTTCTTCCCATCATGGAATGGATTCCAGCTCTTGCAGTTTGATCCCATTCCTCCTTGTTCTGTCACTTCAGTTCCTGACAAAGAGTCCTCTCCCACTTCCCTGTGGGTCAGGCTGTTCCTGCAGGGTCACACATGTGGCTGAAGCTGCAGGCAGGAGAGAGAGAAGCCAAGCTGCCAGCCAGAGCAAATGGGGAAAGTGACATGAAAGATGAGCGAAGAAGGAAAAAGTAGAGACATGCAAGGCATTGGGTTGGGTGGGCTGTGGCATTCATGCCTTTCATTAGAGGCCAGGTTCTCTGGTGCACTCAATGACTGTGTGATTGGGGCGTGTCCACAGTGAGCCCGTGTGAGCGACCTGCACTCCCAGAGGCCGGAGCACACTTGCTTCAAGTGCTGAAGAACGAGGCCAGAGACGGGTCTTTGTGTGGAACTCCAAACGCTGTGCATTGCGATGAAGAGGGTCCAGGGCCAGAGAGAAAATGAGGCTGGGGACTGAGGGTTTCATTCGCGGGGGAGAAGGGGTGAAGCACTGTAGTAAGCCAGGAGCAACAGGGGAGAAGAGAGGGGAGAAGGTTCTCTGGAGAGTACATATAAGGTAAACACAAAGTTGATGATACCAAGAAAACCTGTTGCATCATCATGAGCCTGCAAATGTCCGAGGGCAAGATCGTTGCATTCAGAGGGGAGTGTCTCACTTTGGTCATCTTTGCCCTGAGATATTAGAGTTCCAATGGCAGGCCCCTGGACCTCCACCAGACTGCCTCTTCCTGAGACTTCATTGCTGTGTTAGGAGCTCAGCAGTGCTGAAAGCAGAGCCCTGTCCTTTGGGATGGCAGTGGAAGTGGCCTGAGTGCACATTCAGAGCCACCTTCCAGGCTTCTGATGCCCCGACACCGCAAGGAAATTGGCAACGTGGCTTCTTTGAATGACATGTAGTCCTGTTTAATATCTGCAGCAAGTGGTGTGAAAGTGCTTTCTAAGGCTGCTCCTTGGGATCAGCTGTGAGGGGCGGAGGGCTGGCGTGAGTCCAGTGCTGTGTCCCACTGGGAGTAGCCCCACAGGCTCACGTGCACAGCAGGCAGTGCCAGAGGCCCTGGAGATCACAGCTGCCCTGCAGCCACCTTTGCAAAGGTGCTTTAAACATCAGCGGGTGCTGACTTTCCCCATGGAACCCTTGGTTCACTTGCTCTGGGGAATTTCTTTAGTCACGTATGTGGGATTTCCCACTGCCACCAGTGGAGTGTGGGGCTTTGGGGGCAGCTGCCCGGGTAGGGGCTGAGCTGGGGGCCCTGTTGGGCCCATGGTCCCCAGCAGCAGCACCCACAGGGCCCAAAGCCTCCCACCCCCTGCCCAGCAGAGCCTGCCCTGTCTGTCCTGCTGTCACCCGAGTGGGGGACAGGAGGCAGTGGCCGCTGCCAGCAGTAGGAATGCGGGCAGGGTGAGGATCCCCTGGCTTGGCTTTTGTCTCTTGAGCAATGCGGAGCCAGGGCAGTGCAGAGCAGGCCCAGAAGCAGAGCCCAGAGCCTTTGGAGGCTGCAAGCCTTAAACATCAGCCCGTGCAGCAGCCCAGATGCAGGTGCCACAGTTGCCAAGGCTGTCGTGGCCTTGAGAGCGGGAAGGTGGATTTTGCATCCCTGTGGTCTGATGGCGGCTCTGGAGCCAGGAGTCCCTGTGGCTGCAGCAGGAAGGGTGGCTGAAAGTTTCCTGCCTTGCTTTGGTGGCATGGCTGCAGGGGCCAGTGCAGTGAGAGCCCCCTTTGTGCTGGTGACAGCTCAGCTCTTGGGGATGCCGCTGTGCCCCAGCCAAGGAGCAGCAGCAGTGGCCAGCGGCAGCAGTGGTGTCAGTGGGACCCCCTGTGCACAGGGACCCCCAGCCGCGGGGTGGCCGTGGCAGCAGCCCCAGGGAGCTCCAGCCCCGGGATCCCGGAACAAGTGGAAATCCCAACTGTGCAAACGCTGCCTGTGCCCAAAGGAATGACAAAGAGAAGTGAGGTTTAAAAAGAAGCCGTATTTATTTGCCAAAGATGGCCAAACTCTAGGATTTACAGAACACCTTTCATTACAACAATCCTTAGAACAACAACAACAACAATAACAATCTACAGGATTTATTTACATGGGATCCTAGGGACTAACAATCTTCAAAACATATTTACAGAGAACTACTAACCTAAGAACATATTTACAAAAATCTTCTAACTATTCAAACATATATACACAGGCGTAATATCTACGGCCGTCATCTCCATCAGTCCTGGAAGAAAGGAAGAAGCAAAGCTGGACTCTGCTGCCAGCACGGGGCCCAGCTGGGCTGGGAGCTGGGCCCCAGGGGCTGGGCCCAGTGCTGCTGGCAGGGCTGCTGTGGCCCCAGGCAAGGACAGGGCAGGCCAGGGCTGGTGCTTGTGCCAGCACAATCCAGGCCCCCTGCGGGCAGCGTGGCCCTGAGCGGGGCCATCCAGCCCAGCCCCAGGCTGGCGTCAGGGCAGCCACTGTGTCTGTGGGCAGGGCATGGGGAGCATCTGCCTGTCTTACTTGTGGGGCTCCAACTTCATCCAAGGACCATGGGCTCCTCCTCATCCTTCTCGTCCACTTCCATCTCCTCAATGTTCTCCTCTTCATCCACCTCCATGTCCTCGATGTTTTCCTCCGCATCTACATCCATGTCCTCAACCTGCTCTTCCACATCCACCTCCATCATTTCATCCTCATTCTGCCCCATGTCCACTTCCATCTCCTCCACATTGTCTCTGATAGTCTGCAAGAGACAGCACAATCTCACAGTGGGCTTCCTGTCCCACACCATCCATTGCCACGTGGCTGCAGCCTGCTCAAGCAGGCTGCCCCCTCCTTGGAATGGCACAGTACCTCCACTGGAGCAGCAGTGCTCATCCTGCTGGGGTTGGTGCTCCAGAGCAGGCAGCAGGAAAATCCCAGGCAGCAGCAGCAACAGCTGAATGCTGACGGGCAGAGCGCAGAGCGAGCGCCAACTGAGCGCTGGCAGCAGGCAGAGTGTCTGCTGTGGTCGTTTCCAGGTGCTGGACGTTCCACCTGGAACACTCTGGGAGCTGTGATGTCACAGAAGTTTCAGGGCCGCGCCACACTGGGAGATGGGCATGGAAGGATGATCAAATCCTTGAATGGTTTGGCTAGGAAGGGACCCTAAAGATCATCTGGTTCCAAGCTGAGCAAGCTGCCAGCAGAGCAGGTTGCTGCGGCCCCTGTCTAACCTGGCCTTGGATGTTCCTTGGCATGGGGTGTGCACAGCCTCTCTGCACTGGTCCCTGTGTCAGGGACAAGCACCCTGACAGGAAAGAACTTCTTCCCATCATGGAATGGATTCCAGCTCTTGCAGTTTGATCCCATTCCTCCTTGTTCTGTCACTTCAGTTCCTGACAAAGAGTCCTCTCCCACTTCCCTGTGGGTCAGGCTGTTCCTGCAGGGTCACACATGTGGCTGAAGCTGCAGGCAGGAGAGAGAGAAGCCAAGCTGCCAGCCAGAGCAAATGGGGAAAGTGACATGAAAGATGAGCGAAGAAGGAAAAAGTAGAGACATGCAAGGCATTGGGTTGGGTGGGCTGTGGCATTCATGCCTTTCATTAGAGGCCAGGTTCTCTGGTGCACTCAATGACTGTGTGATTGGGGCGTGTCCACAGTGAGCCCGTGTGAGCGAGCTGCACTCCCAGAGGCCGGAGCACACTTGCTTCAAGTGCTGAAGAACGAGGCCAGAGACGGGTCTTTGTGTGGAACTCCAAACGCTGTGCATTGCGATGAAGAGGGTCCAGGGCCAGAGAGAAAATGAGGCTGGGGACTGAGGGTTTCATTCGCGGGGGAGAAGGGGTGAAGCACTGTAGTAAGCCAGGAGCAACAGGGGAGAAGAGAGGGGAGAACGTTCTCTGGAGAGTACATATAAGGTAAACACAAAGTTGATGATACCAAGAAAACCTGTTGCATCATCATGAGCCTGCAAATGTCCGAGGGCAAGATCGTTGCATTCAGAGGGGAGTGTCTCACTTTGGTCATCTTTGCCCTGAGATATTAGAGTTCCAATGGCAGGCCCCTGGACCTCCACCAGACTGCCTCTTCCTGAGACTTCATTGCTGTGTTAGGAGCTCAGCAGTGCTGAAAGCAGAGCCCTGTCCTTTGGGATGGCAGTGGAAGTGGCCTGAGTGCACATTCAGAGCCACCTTCCAGGCTTCTGATGCCCCGACACCGCAAGGAAATTGGCAACGTGGCTTCTTTGAATGACATGTAGTCCTGTTTAATATCTGCAGCAAGTGGTGTGAAAGTGCTTTCTAAGGCTGCTCCTTGGGATCAGCTGTGAGGGGCGGAGGGCTGGCGTGAGCCCAGTGCTGTGTCCCACTGGGAGTAGCCCCACAGGCTCACGTGCACAGCAGGCAGTGCCAGAGGCCCTGGAGATCACAGCTGCCCTGCAGCCACCTTTGCAAAGGTGCTTTAAACATCAGCGGGTGCTGACTTTCCCCATGGAACCCTTGGTTCACTTGCTCTGGGGAATTTCTTTAGTCACGTATGTGGGATTTCCCACTGCCACCAGTGATGGGGATGCTCAGGGAGTGTGGGGCTTTGGGGGCAGCTACCCGGGCAGGGGCTGAGCTGGGGGCCCTGTTGGGCCCATGGTCCCCAGCAGCAGCACCCACAGGGCCCAAAGCCTCCCACCCCCTGCCCAGCAGAGCCTGCCCTGTCTGTCCTGCTGTCACCCGAGTGGGGGACAGGAGGCAGTGGCCGCTGCCAGCAGTAGGAATGCGGGCAGGGTGAGGATCCCCTGGCTTGGCTTTTGTCTCTTGAGCAATGCGGAGCCAGGGCAGTGCAGAGAAGGCCCGGAAGCAGATCCCGGAGCCTTTGGAGGCTGCAAGCCTTAAATATCAGCCCCTGCAGCAGCCCAGATGCAGGTGCCACAGTTGCCAAGGCTGTCGTGGCCTTGAGAGCGGGAAGGTGGATTTTGCATCCCTGTGGCCTGATGGCGGCTCTGGAGCCAGGAGTCCCTGTGGCTGCAGCAGGAAGGGTAGCTGAAAGTTTCCTGTCTTGCTTTGGTGGCATGGCTGCAGGGGCCAGTGCAGTGAGAGCCCCCTCTGTGCTGGTGACAGCTCAGCTCTTGGGGACGCCGCTGTGCCCCAGCCCAGGAGCAGCAGCAGTGGCCAGCGGCAGCAGTGGTGTCAGTGGGACCCCCTGTGCACAGGGACCCCCAGCCGCGGGGTGGCCGTGGCAGCAGCCCCAGGGAGCTCCAGCCCCGGGCTCCCGGAACAAGTGGAAATCCCAACTGTGCAAACGCTGCCTGTGCCCAAAGGAATGACAAAGAGAAGTGAGGTTTAAAAAGAAGCCGTATTTATTTGCCAAAGATGGCCAAACTCTAGGATTTACAGAACACCTTTCATTACAACAATCCTTAGAACAACAACAACAACAATAACAATCTACAGGATTTATTTACATGGGATCCTAGGGACTAACAATCTTCAAAACATATTTACAGAGAACTACTAACCTAAGAACATATTTACAAAAATCTTCTAACTATTCAAACATATATACACAGGCGTAATATCTACGGCCGTCATCTCCATCAGTCCTGGAAGAAAGGAAGAAGCAAAGCTGGACTCTGCTGCCAGCACGGGGCCCAGCTGGGCTGGGAGCTGGGCCCCAGGGGCTGGGCCCAGTGCTGCTGGCAGGGCTGCTGTGGCCCCAGGCAAGGACAGGGCAGGCAAGGGCTGGTGCTTGTGCCAGCACAATCCAGGCCCCCTGCGGGCAGCGTGTCCCTGAGCGGGGCCATCCAGACCAGCCCCAGCCTGGCGTCAGGGCAGCCACTGTGTCTGTGGGCAGGGCATGGGGAGCATCTGCCTGTCTCACTTGTGGGGCTCCAACTTCATCCAAGGACCATGGGCTCCTCCTCATCCTTCTCGTCCACTTCCATCTCCTCAATGTTCTCCTCTTCATCCACCTCCATGTCCTCGATGTTTTCCTCCGCATCTACATCCATGTCCTCAACCTGCTCTTCCACATCCACCTCCATCATTTCATCCTCATTCTGCCCCATGTCCACTTCCATCTCCTCCACATTGTCTCTGATAGTCTGCAAGAGACAGCACAATCTCACAGTGGGCTTCCTGTCCCACACCATCCATTGCCACGTGGCAGCAGCCTGCTCAAGCAGGCTGCCCCCTCCTTGGAATGGCACAGTACCTCCAGTGGAGCAGCAGTGCTCATCCTGCTGGGGTTGGTGCTCCAGAGCAGGCAGCAGGAAAATCCCAGGCAGCAGCAGCAACAGCTGAATGCTGACGGGCAGAGCGCAGAGCGAGCGCCAACTGAGCGCTGGCAGCAGGCAGAGTGTCTGCTGTGGTCGTTTCCAGGTGCTGGACGTTCCACCTGGAACACTGTGGGAGCTGTGATGTCACAGAAGTTTCAGGGCCGCGCCACACTGGGAGATGGGCATGGAAGGATGATCAAATCCTTGAATGGTTTGGCTAGGAAGGGACCCTAAAGATCATCTGGTTCCAAGCTGAGCAAGCTGCCAGCAGAGCAGGTTGCTGCGGCCCCTGTCTAACCTGGCCTTGGATGTTCCTTGGCATGGGGTGTGCACAGCCTCTCTGCACTGGTCCCTGTGTCAGGGACAAGCACCCTGACAGGAAAGAACTTCTTCCCATCATGGAATGGATTCCAGCTCTTGCAGTTTGATCCCATTCCTCCTTGTTCTGTCACTTCAGTTCCTGACAAAGAGTCCTCTCCCACTTCCCTGTGGGTCAGGCTGTTCCTGCAGGGTCACACATGTGGCTGAAGCTGCAGGCAGGAGAGAGAGAAGCCAAGCTGCCAGCCAGAGCAAATGGGGAAAGTGACATGAAAGATGAGCGAAGAAGGAAAAAGTAGAGACATGCAAGGCATTGGGTTGGGTGGGCTGTGGCATTCATGCCTTTCATTAGAGGCCAGGTTCTCTGGTGCACTCAATGACTGTGTGATTGGGGCGTGTCCACAGTGAGCCCGTGTGAGCGAGCTGCACTCCCAGAGGCCGGAGCACACTTGCTTCAAGTGCTGAAGAACGAGGCCAGAGACGGGTCTTTGTGTGGAACTCCAAACGCTGTGCATTGCGATGAAGAGGGTCCAGGGCCAGAGAGAAAATGAGGCTGGGGACTGAGGGTTTCATTCGCGGGGGAGAAGGGGTGAAGCACTGTAGTAAGCCAGGAGCAACAGGGGAGAAGAGAGGGGAGAACGTTCTCTGGAGAGTACATATAAGGTAAACACAAAGTTGATGATACCAAGAAAACCTGTTGCATCATCATGAGCCTGCAAATGTCCGAGGGCAAGATCGTTGCATTCAGAGGGGAGTGTCTCACTTTGGTCATCTTTGCCCTGAGATATTAGAGTTCCAATGGCAGGCCCCTGGACCTCCACCAGACTGCCTCTTCCTGAGACTTCATTGCTGTGTTAGGAGCTCAGCAGTGCTGAAAGCAGAGCCCTGTCCTTTGGGATGGCAGTGGAAGTGGCCTGAGTGCACATTCAGAGCCACCTTCCAGGCTTCTGATGCCCCGACACCGCAAGGAAATTGGCAACGTGGCTTCTTTGAATGACATGTAGTCCTGTTTAATATCTGCAGCAAGTGGTGTGAAAGTGCTTTCTAAGGCTGCTCCTTGGGATCAGCTGTGAGGGGCGGAGGGCTGGCGTGAGCCCAGTGCTGTGTCCCACTGGGAGTAGCCCCACAGGCTCACGTGCACAGCAGGCAGTGCCAGAGGCCCTGGAGATCACAGCTGCCCTGCAGCCACCTTTGCAAAGGTGCTTTAAACATCAGCGGGTGCTGACTTTCCCCATGGAACCCTTGGTTCACTTGCTCTGGGGAATTTCTTTAGTCACGTATGTGGGATTTCCCACTGCCACCAGTGATGGGGATGCTCAGGGAGTGTGGGGCTTTGGGGGCAGCTACCCGGGCAGGGGCTGAGCTGGGGGCCCTGTTGGGCCCATGGTCCCCAGCAGCAGCACCCACAGGGCCCAAAGCCTCCCACCCCCTGCCCAGCAGAGCCTGCCCTGTCTGTCCTGCTGTCACCCGAGTGGGGGACAGGAGGCAGTGGCCGCTGCCAGCAGTAGGAATGCGGGCAGGGTGAGGATCCCCTGGCTTGGCTTTTGTCTCTTGAGCAATGCGGAGCCAGGGCAGTGCAGAGAAGGCCCGGAAGCAGATCCCGGAGCCTTTGGAGGCTGCAAGCCTTAAATATCAGCCCCTGCAGCAGCCCAGATGCAGGTGCCACAGTTGCCAAGGCTGTCGTGGCCTTGAGAGCGGGAAGGTGGATTTTGCATCCCTGTGGCCTGATGGCGGCTCTGGAGCCAGGAGTCCCTGTGGCTGCAGCAGGAAGGGTAGCTGAAAGTTTCCTGTCTTGCTTTGGTGGCATGGCTGCAGGGGCCAGTGCAGTGAGAGCCCCCTCTGTGCTGGTGACAGCTCAGCTCTTGGGGACGCCGCTGTGCCCCAGCCCAGGAGCAGCAGCAGTGGCCAGCGGCAGCAGTGGTGTCAGTGGGACCCCCTGTGCACAGGGACCCCCAGCCGCGGGGTGGCCGTGGCAGCAGCCCCAGGGAGCTCCAGCCCCGGGCTCCCGGAACAAGTGGAAATCCCAACTGTGCAAACGCTGCCTGTGCCCAAAGGAATGACAAAGAGAAGTGAGGTTTAAAAAGAAGCCGTATTTATTTGCCAAAGATGGCCAAACTCTAGGATTTACAGAACACCTTTCATTACAACAATCCTTAGAACAACAACAACAACAATAACAATCTACAGGATTTATTTACATGGGATCCTAGGGACTAACAATCTTCAAAACATATTTACAGAGAACTACTAACCTAAGAACATATTTACAAAAATCTTCTAACTATTCAAACATATATACACAGGCGTAATATCTACGGCCGTCATCTCCATCAGTCCTGGAAGAAAGGAAGAAGCAAAGCTGGACTCTGCTGCCAGCACGGGGCCCAGCTGGGCTGGGAGCTGGGCCCCAGGGGCTGGGCCCAGTGCTGCTGGCAGGGCTGCTGTGGCCCCAGGCAAGGACAGGGCAGGCAAGGGCTGGTGCTTGTGCCAGCACAATCCAGGCCCCCTGCGGGCAGCGTGTCCCTGAGCGGGGCCATCCAGACCAGCCCCAGCCTGGCGTCAGGGCAGCCACTGTGTCTGTGGGCAGGGCATGGGGAGCATCTGCCTGTCTCACTTGTGGGGCTCCAACTTCATCCAAGGACCATGGGCTCCTCCTCATCCTTCTCGTCCACTTCCATCTCCTCAATGTTCTCCTCTTCATCCACCTCCATGTCCTCGATGTTTTCCTCCGCATCTACATCCATGTCCTCAACCTGCTCTTCCACATCCACCTCCATCATTTCATCCTCATTCTGCCCCATGTCCACTTCCATCTCCTCCACATTGTCTCTGATAGTCTGCAAGAGACAGCACAATCTCACAGTGGGCTTCCTGTCCCACACCATCCATTGCCACGTGGCAGCAGCCTGCTCAAGCAGGCTGCCCCCTCCTTGGAATGGCACAGTACCTCCAGTGGAGCAGCAGTGCTCATCCTGCTGGGGTTGGTGCTCCAGAGCAGGCAGCAGGAAAATCCCAGGCAGCAGCAGCAACAGCTGAATGCTGACGGGCAGAGCGCAGAGCGAGCGCCAACTGAGCGCTGGCAGCAGGCAGAGTGTCTGCTGTGGTCGTTTCCAGGTGCTGGACGTTCCACCTGGAACACTGTGGGAGCTGTGATGTCACAGAAGTTTCAGGGCCGCGCCACACTGGGAGATGGGCATGGAAGGATGATCAAATCCTTGAATGGTTTGGCTAGGAAGGGACCCTAAAGATCATCTGGTTCCAAGCTGAGCAAGCTGCCAGCAGAGCAGGTTGCTGCGGCCCCTGTCTAACCTGGCCTTGGATGTTCCTTGGCATGGGGTGTGCACAGCCTCTCTGCACTGGTCCCTGTGTCAGGGACAAGCACCCTGACAGGAAAGAACTTCTTCCCATCATGGAATGGATTCCAGCTCTTGCAGTTTGATCCCATTCCTCCTTGTTCTGTCACTTCAGTTCCTGACAAAGAGTCCTCTCCCACTTCCCTGTGGGTCAGGCTGTTCCTGCAGGGTCACACATGTGGCTGAAGCTGCAGGCAGGAGAGAGAGAAGCCAAGCTGCCAGCCAGAGCAAATGGGGAAAGTGACATGAAAGATGAGCGAAGAAGGAAAAAGTAGAGACATGCAAGGCATTGGGTTGGGTGGGCTGTGGCATTCATGCCTTTCATTAGAGGCCAGGTTCTCTGGTGCACTCAATGACTGTGTGATTGGGGCGTGTCCACAGTGAGCCCGTGTGAGCGACCTGCACTCCCAGAGGCCGGAGCACACTTGCTTCAAGTGCTGATGAACGAGGCCAGAGACGGGTCTTTGTGTGGAACTCCAAACGCTGTGCATTGCGATGAAGAGGGTCCAGGGCCAGAGAGAAAATGAGGCTGGGGACTGAGGGTTTCATTCGCGGGGGAGAAGGGGTGAAGCACTGTAGTAAGCCAGGAGCAACAGGGGAGAAGAGAGGGGAGAACGTTCTCTGGAGAGTACATATAAGGTAAACACAAAGTTGATGATACCAAGAAAACCTGTTGCATCATCATGAGCCTGCAAATGTCCGAGGGCAAGATCGTTGCATTCAGAGGGGAGTGTCTCACTTTGGTCATCTTTGCCCTGAGATATTAGAGTTCCAATGGCAGGCCCCTGGACCTCCACCAGACTGCCTCTTCCTGAGACTTCATTGCTGTGTTAGGAGCTCAGCAGTGCTGAAAGCAGAGCCCTGTCCTTTGGGATGGCAGTGGAAGTGGCCTGAGTGCACATTCAGAGCCACCTTCCAGGCTTCTGATGCCCCGACACCGCAAGGAAATTGGCAACGTGGCTTCTTTGAATGACATGTAGTCCTGTTTAATATCTGCAGCAAGTGGTGTGAAAGTGCTTTCTAAGGCTGCTCCTTGGGATCAGCTGTGAGGGGCGGAGGGCTGGCGTGAGCCCAGTGCTGTGTCCCACTGGGAGTAGCCCCACAGGCTCACGTGCACAGCAGGCAGTGCCAGAGGCCCTGGAGATCACAGCTGCCCTGCAGCCACCTTTGCAAAGGTGCTTTAAACATCAGCGGGTGCTGACTTTCCCCATGGAACCCTTGGTTCACTTGCTCTGGGGAATTTCTTTAGTCACGTATGTGGGATTTCCCACTGCCACCAGTGATGGGGATGCTCAGGGAGTGTGGGGCTTTGGGGGCAGCTACCCGGGCAGGGGCTGAGCTGGGGGCCCTGTTGGGCCCATGGTCCCCAGCAGCAGCACCCACAGGGCCCAAAGCCTCCCACCCCCTGCCCAGCAGAGCCTGCCCTGTCTGTCCTGCTGTCACCCGAGTGGGGGACAGGAGGCAGTGGCCGCTGCCAGCAGTAGGAATGCGGGCAGGGTGAGGATCCCCTGGCTTGGCTTTTGTCTCTTGAGCAATGCGGAGCCAGGGCAGTGCAGAGCAGGCCCGGAAGCAGAGCCCAGAGCCTTTGGAGGCTGCAAGCCTTAAACATCAGCCCCTGCAGCAGCCCAGATGCAGGTGCCACAGTTGCCAAGGCTGTCGTGGCCTTGAGAGCGGGAAGGTGGATTTTGCATCCCTGTGGCCTGATGGCGGCTCTGGAGCCAGGAGTCCCTGTGGCTGCAGCAGGAAGGGTGGCTGAAAGTTTCCTGCCTTGCTTTGGTGGCATGGCTGTAGGGGCCAGTGCAGTGAGAGCCCCCTCTGTGCTGGTGACAGCTCAGCTCTTGGGGACGCCGCTGTGCCCCAGCCCAGGAGCAGCAGCAGTGGCCAGCGGCAGCAGTGGTGTCAGTGGGACCCCCTGTGCACAGGGACCCCCAGCCGCGGGGTGGCCGTGGCAGCAGCCCCAGGGAGCTCCAGCCCCGGGATCCCGGAACAAGTGGAAATCCCAGCTGTGCAAACGCTGCCTGTGCCCAAAGGAATGACAAAGAGAAGTGAGGTTTAAAAAGAAGCCGTATTTATTTGCCAAAGATGGCCAAACTCTAGGATTTACAGAACACCTTTCATTACAACAATCCTTAGAACAACAACAACAACAATAACAATCTACAGGATTTATTTACATGGGATCCTAGGGACTAACAATCTTCAAAACATATTTACAGAGAACTACTAACCTAAGAACATATTTACAAAAATCTTCTAACTATTCAAACATATATACACAGGCGTAATATCTACGGCCGTCATCTCCATCAGTCCTGGAAGAAAGGAAGAAGCAAAGCTGGACTCTGCTGCCAGCACGGGGCCCAGCTGGGCTGGGAGCTGGGCCCCAGGGGCTGGGCCCAGTGCTGCTGGCAGGGCTGCTGTGGCCCCAGGCAAGGACAGGGCAGGCCAGGGCTGGTGCTTGTGCCAGCACAATCCAGGCCCCCTGCGGGCAGCGTGTCCCTGAGCGGGGCCATCCAGCCCAGCCCCAGCCTGGCGTCAGGGCAGCCACTGTGTCTGTGGGCAGGGCATGGGGAGCATCTGCCTGTCTCACTTGTGGGGCTCCAACTTCATCCAAGGACCATGGGCTCCTCCTCATCCTTCTCGTCCACTTCCATCTCCTCAATGTTCTCCTCTTCATCCACCTCCATGTCCTCGATGTTTTCCTCCGCATCTACATCCATGTCCTCAACCTGCTCTTCCACATCCACCTCCATCATTTCATCCTCATTCTGCCCCATGTCCACTTCCATCTCCTCCACATTGTCTCTGATAGTCTGCAAGAGACAGCACAATCTCACAGTGGGCTTCCTGTCCCACACCATCCATTGCCACGTGGCAGCAGCCTGCTCAAGCAGGCTGCCCCCTCCTTGGAATGGCACAGTACCTCCAGTGGAGCAGCAGTGCTCATCCTGCTGGGGTTGGTGCTCCAGAGCAGGCAGCAGGAAAATCCCAGGCAGCAGCAGCAACAGCTGAATGCTGACGGGCAGAGCACAGAGCGAGCGCCAACTGAGCGCTGGCAGCAGGCAGAGTGTCTGCTGTGGTCGTTTCCAGGTGCTGGACGTTCCACCTGGAACACTGTGGGAGCTGTGATGTCACAGAAGTTTCAGGGCCGCGCCACACTGGGAGATGGGCATGGAAGGATGATCAAATCCTTGAATGGTTTGGCTAGGAAGGGACCCTAAAGATCATCTGGTTCCAAGCTGAGCAAGCTGCCAGCAGAGCAGGTTTCTGCGGCCCCTGTCCAACCTGGCCTTGGATGTTCCTTGGCATGGGGTGTGCACAGCCTCTCTGCACTGGTCCCTGTGTCAGGGACAAGCACCCTGACAGGAAAGAACTTCTTCCCATCATGGAATGGATTCCAGCTCTTGCAGTTTGATCCCATTCCTCCTTGTTCTGTCACTTCAGTTCCTGACAAAGAGTCCTCTCCCACTTCCCTGTGGGTCAGGCTGTTCCTGCAGGGTCACACATGTGGCTGAAGCTGCAGGCAGGAGAGAGAGAAGCCAAGCTGCCAGCCAGAGCAAATGGGGAAAGTGACATGAAAGATGAGCGAAGAAGGAAAAAGTAGAGACATGGAAGGCATTGGGTTGGGTGGGCTGTGGCATTCATGCCTTTCATTAGAGGCCAGGTTCTCTGGTGCACTCAATGACTGTGTGATTGGGGCGTGTCCACAGTGAGCCCGTGTGAGCGACCTGCACTCCCAGAGGCCGGAGCACACTTGCTTCAAGTGCTGATGAACGAGGACAGAGACGGGTCTTTGTGTGGAACTCCAAACGCTGTGCATTGCGATGAAGAGGGTCCAGGGCCAGAGAGAAAATGAGGCTGGGGACTGAGGGTTTCATTCGCGGGGGAGAAGGGGTGAAGCACTGTAGTAAGCCAGGAGCAACAGGGGAGAAGAGAGGGGAGAACGTTCTCTGGAGAGTACATATAAGGTAAACACAAAGTTGATGATACCAAGAAAACCTGTTGCATCATCATGAGCCTGCAAATGTCCGAGGGCAAGATCGTTGCATTCAGAGGGGAGTGTCTCACTTTGGTCATCTTTGCCCTGAGATATTAGAGTTCCAATGGCAGGCCCCTGGACCTCCACCAGACTGCCTCTTCCTGAGACTTCATTGCTGTGTTAGGAGCTCAGCAGTGCTGAAAGCAGAGCCCTGTCCTTTGGGATGGCAGTGGAAGTGGCCTGAGTGCACATTCAGAGCCACCTTCCAGGCTTCTGATGCCCCGACACCGCAAGGAAATTGGCAACGTGGCTTCTTTGAATGACATGTAGTCCTGTTTAATATCTGCAGCAAGTGGTGTGAAAGTGCTTTCTAAGGCTGCTCCTTGGGATCAGCTGTGAGGGGCGGAGGGCTGGCGTGAGTCCAGTGCTGTGTCCCACTGGGAGTAGCCCCACAGGCTCACGTGCACAGCAGGCAGTGCCAGAGGCCCTGGAGATCACAGCTGCCCTGCAGCCACCTTTGCAAAGGTGCTTTAAACATCAGCGGGTGCTGACTTTCCCCATGGAACCCTTGGTTCACTTGCTCTGGGGAATTTCTTTAGTCACGTATGTGGGATTTCCCACTGCCACCAGTGATGGGGATGCTCAGGGAGTGTGGGGCTTTGGGGGCAGCTACCCGGGCAGGGGCTGAGCTGGGGGCCCTGTTGGGCCCATGGTCCCCAGCAGCAGCACCCACAGGGCCCAAAGCCTCCCACCCCCTGCCCAGCAGAGCCTGCCCTGTCTGTCCTGCTGTCACCCGAGTGGGGGACAGGAGGCAGTGGCCGCTGCCAGCAGTAGGAATGCGGGCAGGGTGAGGATCCCCTGGCTTGGCTTTTGTCTCTTGAGCAATGCGGAGCCAGGGCAGTGCAGAGCAGGCCCGGAAGCAGAGCCCAGAGCCTTTGGAGGCTGCAAGCCTTAAACATCAGCCCCTGCAGCAGCCCAGATGCAGGTGCCACAGTTGCCAAGGCTGTCGTGGCCTTGAGAGCGGGAAGGTGGATTTTGCATCCCTGTGGCCTGATGGCGGCTCTGGAGCCAGGAGTCCCTGTGGCTGCAGCAGGAAGGGTGGCTGAAAGTTTCCTGCCTTGCTTTGGTGGCATGGCTGTAGGGGCCAGTGCAGTGAGAGCCCCCTCTGTGCTGGTGACAGCTCAGCTCTTGGGGACGCCGCTGTGCCCCAGCCCAGGAGCAGCAGCAGTGGCCAGCGGCAGCAGTGGTGTCAGTGGGACCCCCTGTGCACAGGGACCCCCAGCCGCGGGGTGGCCGTGGCAGCAGCCCCAGGGAGCTCCAGCCCCGGGATCCCGGAACAAGTGGAAATCCCAACTGTGCAAACGCTGCCTGTGCCCAAAGGAATGACAAAGAGAAGTGAGGTTTAAAAAGAAGCCGTATTTATTTGCCAAAGATGGCCAAACTCTAGGATTTACAGAACACCTTTCATTACAACAATCCTTAGAACAACAACAACAACAATAACAATCTACAGGATTTATTTACATGGGATCCTAGGGACTAACAATCTTCAAAACATATTTACAGAGAACTACTAACCTAAGAACATATTTACAAAAATCTTCTAACTATTCAAACATATATACACAGGCGTAATATCTACGGCCGTCATCTCCATCAGTCCTGGAAGAAAGGAAGAAGCAAAGCTGGACTCTGCTGCCAGCACGGGGCCCAGCTGGGCTGGGAGCTGGGCCCCAGGGGCTGGGCCCAGTGCTGCTGGCAGGGCTGCTGTGGCCCCAGGCAAGGACAGGGCAGGCCAGGGCTGGTGCTTGTGCCAGCACAATCCAGGCCCCCTGCGGGCAGCGTGTCCCTGAGCGGGGCCATCCAGCCCAGCCCCAGCCTGGCGTCAGGGCAGCCACTGTGTCTGTGGGCAGGGCATGGGGAGCATCTGCCTGTCTCACTTGTGGGGCTCCAACTTCATCCAAGGACCATGGGCTCCTCCTCATCCTTCTCGTCCACTTCCATCTCCTCAATGTTCTCCTCTTCATCCACCTCCATGTCCTCGATGTTTTCCTCCGCATCTACATCCATGTCCTCAACCTGCTCTTCCACATCCACCTCCATCATTTCATCCTCATTCTGCCCCATGTCCACTTCCATCTCCTCCACATTGTCTCTGATAGTCTGCAAGAGACAGCACAATCTCACAGTGGGCTTCCTGTCCCACACCATCCATTGCCACGTGGCAGCAGCCTGCTCAAGCAGGCTGCCCCCTCCTTGGAATGGCACAGTACCTCCAGTGGAGCAGCAGTGCTCATCCTGCTGGGGTTGGTGCTCCAGAGCAGGCAGCAGGAAAATCCCAGGCAGCAGCAGCAACAGCTGAATGCTGACGGGCAGAGCACAGAGCGAGCGCCAACTGAGCGCTGGCAGCAGGCAGAGTGTCTGCTGTGGTCGTTTCCAGGTGCTGGACGTTCCACCTGGAACACTGTGGGAGCTGTGATGTCACAGAAGTTTCAGGGCCGCGCCACACTGGGAGATGGGCATGGAAGGATGATCAAATCCTTGAATGGTTTGGCTAGGAAGGGACCCTAAAGATCATCTGGTTCCAAGCTGAGCAAGCTGCCAGCAGAGCAGGTTTCTGCGGCCCCTGTCCAACCTGGCCTTGGATGTTCCTTGGCATGGGGTGTGCACAGCCTCTCTGCACTGGTCCCTGTGTCAGGGACAAGCACCCTGACAGGAAAGAACTTCTTCCCATCATGGAATGGATTCCAGCTCTTGCAGTTTGATCCCATTCCTCCTTGTTCTGTCACTTCAGTTCCTGACAAAGAGTCCTCTCCCACTTCCCTGTGGGTCAGGCTGTTCCTGCAGGGTCACACATGTGGCTGAAGCTGCAGGCAGGAGAGAGAGAAGCCAAGCTGCCAGCCAGAGCAAATGGGGAAAGTGACATGAAAGATGAGCGAAGAAGGAAAAAGTAGAGACATGCAAGGCATTGGGTTGGGTGGGCTGTGGCATTCATGCCTTTCATTAGAGGCCAGGTTCTCTGGTGCACTCAATGACTGTGTGATTGGGCCGTGTCCACAGTGAGCCCGTGTGAGCGACCTGCACTCCCAGAGGCCGGAGCACACTTGCTTCAAGTGCTGATGAACGAGGACAGAGACGGGTCTTTGTGTGGAACTCCAAACGCTGTGCATTGCGATGAAGAGGGTCCAGGGCCAGAGAGAAAATGAGGCTGGGGACTGAGGGTTTCATTCGCGGGGGAGAAGGGGTGAAGCACTGTAGTAAGCCAGGAGCAACAGGGGAGAAGAGAGGGGAGAACGTTCTCTGGAGAGTACATATAAGGTAAACACAAAGTTGATGATACCAAGAAAACCTGTTGCATCATCATGAGCCTGCGAATGTCCGAGGGCAAGATCGTTGCATTCAGAGGGGAGTGTCTCACTTTGGTCATCTTTGCCCTGAGATATTAGAGTTCCAATGGCAGGCCCCTGGACCTCCACCAGACTGCCTCTTCCTGAGACTTCATTGCTGTGTTAGGAGCTCAGCAGTGCTGAAAGCAGAGCCCTGTCCTTTGGGATGGCAGTGGAAGTGGCCTGAGTGCACATTCAGAGCCACCTTCCAGGCTTCTGATGCCCCGACACCGCAAGGAAATTGGCAACGTGGCTTCTTTGAATGACATGTAGTCCTGTTTAATATCTGCAGCAAGTGGTGTGAAAGTGCTTTCTAAGGCTGCTCCTTGGGATCAGCTGTGAGGGGCGGAGGGCTGGCGTGAGTCCAGTGCTGTGTCCCACTGGGAGTAGCCCCACAGGCTCACGTGCACAGCAGGCAGTGCCAGAGGCCCTGGAGATCACAGCTGCCCTGCAGCCACCTTTGCAAAGGTGCTTTAAACATCAGCGGGTTCTGACTTTCCCCATGGAACCCTTGGTTCACTTGCTCTGGGGAATTTCTTTAGTCACGTATGTGGGATTTCCCACTGCCACCAGTGATGGGGATGCTCAGGGAGTGTGGGGCTTTGGGGGCAGCTACCCGGGCAGGGGCTGAGCTGGGGGCCCTGTTGGGCCCATGGTCCCCAGCAGCAGCACCCACAGGGCCCAAAGCCTCCCACCCCCTGCCCAGCAGAGCCTGCCCTGTCTGTCCTGCTGTCACCCGAGTGGGGGACAGGAGGCAGTGGCCGCTGCCAGCAGTAGGAATGCGGGCAGGGTGAGGATCCCCTGGCTTGGCTTTTGTCTCTTGAGCAATGCGGAGCCAGGGCAGTGCAGAGCAGGCCCGGAAGCAGAGCCCAGAGCCTTTGGAGGCTGCAAGCCTTAAACATCAGCCCCTGCAGCAGCCCAGATGCAGGTGCCACAGTTGCCAAGGCTGTCGTGGCCTTGAGAGCGGGAAGGTGGATTTTGCATCCCTGTGGCCTGATGGCGGCTCTGGAGCCAGGAGTCCCTGTGGCTGCAGCAGGAAGGGTGGCTGAAAGTTTCCTGCCTTGCTTTGGTGGCATGGCTGTAGGGGCCAGTGCAGTGAGAGCCCCCTCTGTGCTGGTGACAGCTCAGCTCTTGGGGACGCCGCTGTGCCCCAGCCCAGGAGCAGCAGCAGTGGCCAGCGGCAGCAGTGGTGTCAGTGGGACCCCCTGTGCACAGGGACCCCCAGCCGCGGGGTGGCCGTGGCAGCAGCCCCAGGGAGCTCCAGCCCCGGGATCCCGGAACAAGTGGAAATCCCAACTGTGCAAACGCTGCCTGTGCCCAAAGGAATGACAAAGAGAAGTGAGGTTTAAAAAGAAGCCGTATTTATTTGCCAAAGATGGCCAAACTCTAGGATTTACAGAACACCTTTCATTACAACAATCCTTAGAACAACAACAACAACAATAACAATCTACAGGATTTATTTACATGGGATCCTAGGGACTAACAATCTTCAAAACATATTTACAGAGAACTACTAACCTAAGAACATATTTACAAAAATCTTCTAACTATTCAAACATATATACACAGGCGTAATATCTACGGCCGTCATCTCCATCAGTCCTGGAAGAAAGGAAGAAGCAAAGCTGGACTCTGCTGCCAGCACGGGGCCCAGCTGGGCTGGGAGCTGGGCCCCAGGGGCTGGGCCCAGTGCTGCTGGCAGGGCTGCTGTGGCCCCAGGCAAGGACAGGGCAGGCCAGGGCTGGTGCTTGTGCCAGCACAATCCAGGCCCCCTGCGGGCAGCGTGTCCCTGAGCGGGGCCATCCAGCCCAGCCCCAGCCTGGCGTCAGGGCAGCCACTGTGTCTGTGGGCAGGGCATGGGGAGCATCTGCCTGTCTCACTTGTGGGGCTCCAACTTCATCCAAGGACCATGGGCTCCTCCTCATCCTTCTCGTCCACTTCCATCTCCTCAATGTTCTCCTCTTCATCCACCTCCATGTCCTCGATGTTTTCCTCCGCATCTACATCCATGTCCTCAACCTGCTCTTCCACATCCACCTCCATCATTTCATCCTCATTCTGCCCCATGTCCACTTCCATCTCCTCCACATTGTCTCTGATAGTCTGCAAGAGACAGCACAATCTCACAGTGGGCTTCCTGTCCCACACCATCCATTGCCACGTGGCAGCAGCCTGCTCAAGCAGGCTGCCCCCTCCTTGGAATGGCACAGTACCTCCAGTGGAGCAGCAGTGCTCATCCTGCTGGGGTTGGTGCTCCAGAGCAGGCAGCAGGAAAATCCCAGGCAGCAGCAGCAACAGCTGAATGCTGACGGGCAGAGCACAGAGCGAGCGCCAACTGAGCGCTGGCAGCAGGCAGAGTGTCTGCTGTGGTCGTTTCCAGGTGCTGGACGTTCCACCTGGAACACTGTGGGAGCTGTGATGTCACAGAAGTTTCAGGGCCGCGCCACACTGGGAGATGGGCATGGAAGGATGATCAAATCCTTGAATGGTTTGGCTAGGAAGGGACCCTAAAGATCATCTGGTTCCAAGCTGAGCAAGCTGCCAGCAGAGCAGGTTTCTGCGGCCCCTGTCCAACCTGGCCTTGGATGTTCCTTGGCATGGGGTGTGCACAGCCTCTCTGCACTGGTCCCTGTGTCAGGGACAAGCACCCTGACAGGAAAGAACTTCTTCCCATCATGGAATGGATTCCAGCTCTTGCAGTTTGATCCCATTCCTCCTTGTTCTGTCACTTCAGTTCCTGACAAAGAGTCCTCTCCCACTTCCCTGTGGGTCAGGCTGTTCCTGCAGGGTCACACATGTGGCTGAAGCTGCAGGCAGGAGAGAGAGAAGCCAAGCTGCCAGCCAGAGCAAATGGGGAAAGTGACATGAAAGATGAGCGAAGAAGGAAAAAGTAGAGACATGCAAGGCATTGGGTTGGGTGGGCTGTGGCATTCATGCCTTTCATTAGAGGCCAGGTTCTCTGGTGCACTCAATGACTGTGTGATTGGGCCGTGTCCACAGTGAGCCCGTGTGAGCGACCTGCACTCCCAGAGGCCGGAGCACACTTGCTTCAAGTGCTGATGAACGAGGACAGAGACGGGTCTTTGTGTGGAACTCCAAACGCTGTGCATTGCGATGAAGAGGGTCCAGGGCCAGAGAGAAAATGAGGCTGGGGACTGAGGGTTTCATTCGCGGGGGAGAAGGGGTGAAGCACTGTAGTAAGCCAGGAGCAACAGGGGAGAAGAGAGGGGAGAACGTTCTCTGGAGAGTACATATAAGGTAAACACAAAGTTGATGATACCAAGAAAACCTGTTGCATCATCATGAGCCTGCGAATGTCCGAGGGCAAGATCGTTGCATTCAGAGGGGAGTGTCTCACTTTGGTCATCTTTGCCCTGAGATATTAGAGTTCCAATGGCAGGCCCCTGGACCTCCACCAGACTGCCTCTTCCTGAGACTTCATTGCTGTGTTAGGAGCTCAGCAGTGCTGAAAGCAGAGCCCTGTCCTTTGGGATGGCAGTGGAAGTGGCCTGAGTGCACATTCAGAGCCACCTTCCAGGCTTCTGATGCCCCGACACCGCAAGGAAATTGGCAACGTGGCTTCTTTGAATGACATGTAGTCCTGTTTAATATCTGCAGCAAGTGGTGTGAAAGTGCTTTCTAAGGCTGCTCCTTGGGATCAGCTGTGAGGGGCGGAGGGCTGGCGTGAGTCCAGTGCTGTGTCCCACTGGGAGTAGCCCCACAGGCTCACGTGCACAGCAGGCAGTGCCAGAGGCCCTGGAGATCACAGCTGCCCTGCAGCCACCTTTGCAAAGGTGCTTTAAACATCAGCGGGTTCTGACTTTCCCCATGGAACCCTTGGTTCACTTGCTCTGGGGAATTTCTTTAGTCACGTATGTGGGATTTCCCACTGCCACCAGTGGAGTGTGGGGCTTTGGGGGCAGCTGCCCGGGTAGGGGCTGAGCTGGGGGCCCTGTTGGGCCCATGGTCCCCAGCAGCAGCACCCACAGGGCCCAAAGCCTCCCACCCCCTGCCCAGCAGAGCCTGCCCTGTCTGTCCTGCTGTCACCCGAGTGGGGGACAGGAGGCAGTGGCCGCTGCCAGCAGTAGGAATGCGGGCAGGGTGAGGATCCCCTGGCTTGGCTTTTGTCTCTTGAGCAATGCGGAGCCAGGGCAGTGCAGAGCAGGCCCAGAAGCAGAGCCCAGAGCCTTTGGAGGCTGCAAGCCTTAAACATCAGCCCGTGCAGCAGCCCAGATGCAGGTGCCACAGTTGCCAAGGCTGTCGTGGCCTTGAGAGCGGGAAGGTGGATTTTGCATCCCTGTGGTCTGATGGCGGCTCTGGAGCCAGGAGTCCCTGTGGCTGCAGCAGGAAGGGTGGCTGAAAGTTTCCTGCCTTGCTTTGGTGGCATGGCTGCAGGGGCCAGTGCAGTGAGAGCCCCCTTTGTGCTGGTGACAGCTCAGCTCTTGGGGATGCCGCTGTGCCCCAGCCAAGGAGCAGCAGCAGTGGCCAGCGGCAGCAGTGGTGTCAGTGGGACCCCCTGTGCACAGGGACCCCCAGCCGCGGGGTGGCCGTGGCAGCAGCCCCAGGGAGCTCCAGCCCCGGGATCCCGGAACAAGTGGAAATCCCAACTGTGCAAACGCTGCCTGTGCCCAAAGGAATGACAAAGAGAAGTGAGGTTTAAAAAGAAGCCGTATTTATTTGCCAAAGATGGCCAAACTCTAGGATTTACAGAACACCTTTCATTACAACAATCCTTAGAACAACAACAACAACAATAACAATCTACAGGATTTATTTACATGGGATCCTAGGGACTAACAATCTTCAAAACATATTTACAGAGAACTACTAACCTAAGAACATATTTACAAAAATCTTCTAACTATTCAAACATATATACACAGGCGTAATATCTACGGCCGTCATCTCCATCAGTCCTGGAAGAAAGGAAGAAGCAAAGCTGGACTCTGCTGCCAGCACGGGGCCCAGCTGGGCTGGGAGCTGGGCCCCAGGGGCTGGGCCCAGTGCTGCTGGCAGGGCTGCTGTGGCCCCAGGCAAGGACAGGGCAGGCCAGGGCTGGTGCTTGTGCCAGCACAATCCAGGCCCCCTGCGGGCAGCGTGGCCCTGAGCGGGGCCATCCAGCCCAGCCCCAGCCTGGCGTCAGGGCAGCCACTGTGTCTGTGGGCAGGGCATGGGGAGCATCTGCCTGTCTTACTTGTGGGGCTCCAACTTCATCCAAGGACCATGGGCTCCTCCTCATCCTTCTCGTCCACTTCCATCTCCTCAATGTTCTCCTCTTCATCCACCTCCATGTCCTCGATGTTTTCCTCCGCATCTACATCCATGTCCTCAACCTGCTCTTCCACATCCACCTCCATCATTTCATCCTCATTCTGCCACATGTCCACTTCCATCTCCTCCACATTGTCTCTGATAGTCTGCAAGAGACAGCACAATCTCACAGTGGGCTTCCTGTCCCACACCATCCATTGCCACGTGGCTGCAGCCTGCTCAAGCAGGCTGCCCCCTCCTTGGAATGGCACAGTACCTCCACTGGAGCAGCAGTGCTCATCCTGCTGGGGTTGGTGCTCCAGAGCAGGCAGCAGGAAAATCCCAGGCAGCAGCAGCAACAGCTGAATGCTGACGGGCAGAGCGCAGAGCGAGCGCCAACTGAGCGCTGGCAGCAGGCAGAGTGTCTGCTGTGGTCGTTTCCAGGTGCTGGACGTTCCACCTGGAACACTCTGGGAGCTGTGATGTCACAGAAGTTTCAGGGCCGCGCCACACTGGGAGATGGGCATGGAAGGATGATCAAATCCTTGAATGGTTTGGCTAGGAAGGGACCCTAAAGATCATCTGGTTCCAAGCTGAGCAAGCTGCCAGCAGAGCAGGTTGCTGCGGCCCCTGTCTAACCTGGCCTTGGATGTTCCTTGGCATGGGGTGTGCACAGCCTCTCTGCACTGGTCCCTGTGTCAGGGACAAGCACCCTGACAGGAAAGAACTTCTTCCCATCATGGAATGGATTCCAGCTCTTGCAGTTTGATCCCATTCCTCCTTGTTCTGTCACTTCAGTTCCTGACAAAGAGTCCTCTCCCACTTCCCTGTGGGTCAGGCTGTTCCTGCAGGGTCACACATGTGGCTGAAGCTGCAGGCAGGAGAGAGAGAAGCCAAGCTGCCAGCCAGAGCAAATGGGGAAAGTGACATGAAAGATGAGCGAAGAAGGAAAAAGTAGAGACATGGAAGGCATTGGGTTGGGTGGGCTGTGGCATTCATGCCTTTCATTAGAGGCCAGGTTCTCTGGTGCACTCAATGACTGTGTGATTGGGGCGTGTCCACAGTGAGCCCGTGTGAGCGACCTGCACTCCCAGAGGCCGGAGCACACTTGCTTCAAGTGCTGATGAACGAGGCCAGAGACGGGTCTTTGTGTGGAACTCCAAACGCTGTGCATTGCGATGAAGAGGGTCCAGGGCCAGAGAGAAAATGAGGCTGGGGACTGAGGGTTTCATTCGCGGGGGAGAAGGGGTGAAGCACTGTAGTAAGCCAGGAGCAACAGGGGAGAAGAGAGGGGAGAAGGTTCTCTGGAGAGTACATATAAGGTAAACACAAAGTTGATGATACCAAGAAAACCTGTTGCATCATCATGAGCCTGCAAATGTCCGAGGGCAAGATCATTGCATTCAGAGGGGAGTGTCTCACTTTGGTCATCTTTGCCCTGAGATATTAGAGTTCCAATGGCAGGCCCCTGGACCTCCACCAGACTGCCTCTTCCTGAGACTTCATTGCTGTGTTAGGAGCTCAGCAGTGCTGAAAGCAGAGCCCTGTCCTTTGGGATGGCAGTGGAAGTGGCCTGAGTGCACATTCAGAGCCACCTTCCAGGCTTCTGATGCCCCGACACCGCAAGGAAATTGGCAACGTGGCTTCTTTGAATGACATGTAGTCCTGTTTAATATCTGCAGCAAGTGGTGTGAAAGTGCTTTCTAAGGCTGCTCCTTGGGATCAGCTGTGAGGGGCGGAGGGCTGGCGTGAGCCCAGTGCTGTGTCCCACTGGGAGTAGCCCCACAGGCTCACGTGCACAGCAGGCAGTGCCAGAGGCCCTGGAGATCACAGCTGCCCTGCAGCCACCTTTGCAAAGGTGCTTTAAACATCAGCGGGTGCTGACTTTCCCCATGGAACCCTTGGTTCACTTGCTCTGGGGAATTTCTTTAGTCACGTATGTGGGATTTCCCACTGCCACCAGTGATGGGGATGCTCAGGGAGTGTGGGGCTTTGGGGGCAGCTACCCGGGCAGGGGCTGAGCTGGGGGCCCTGTTGGGCCCATGGTCCCCAGCAGCATCACCCACAGGGCCCAAAGCCTCCCACGCCCTGCCCAGCAGAGCCTGCCCTGTCTGTCCTGCTGTCACCCGAGTGGGGGACAGGAGGCAGTGGCCGCTGCCAGCAGTAGGAATGCGGGCAGGGTGAGGATCCCCTGGCTTGGCTTTTGTCTCTTGAGCAATGCGGAGCCAGGGCAGTGCAGAGCAGGCCCGGAAGCAGATCCCGGAGCCTTTGGAGGCTGCAAGCCTTAAACATCAGCCCCTGCAGCAGCCCAGATGCAGGTGCCACAGTTGCCAAGGCTGTCGTGGCCTTGAGAGCGGGAAGGTGGATTTTGCATCCCTGTGGCCTGATGGCGGCTCTGGAGCCAGGAGTCCCTGTGGCTGCAGCAGGAAGGGTGGCTGAAAGTTTCCTGTCTTGCTTTGGTGGCATGGCTGCAGGGGCCAGTGCAGTGAGAGCCCCCTCTGTGCTGGTGACAGCTCAGCTCTTGGGGACGCCGCTGTGCCCCAGCCCAGGAGCAGCAGCAGTGGCCAGCGGCAGCAGTGGTGTCAGTGGGACCCCCTGTGCACAGGGACCCCCAGCCGCGGGGTGGCCGTGGCAGCAGCCCCAGGGAGCTCCAGCCCCGGGATCCCGGAACAAGTGGAAATCCCAACTGTGCAAACGCTGCCTGTGCCCAAAGGAATGACAAAGAGAAGTGAGGTTTAAAAAGAAGCCGTATTTATTTGCCAAAGATGGCCAAACTCTAGGATTTACAGAACACCTTTCATTACAACAATCCTTAGAACAACAACAACAACAATAACAATCTACAGGATTTATTTACATGGGATCCTAGGGACTAACAATCTTCAAAACATATTTACAGAGAACTACTAACCTAAGAACATATTTACAAAAATCTTCTAACTATTCAAACATATATACACAGGCGTAATATCTACGGCCGTCATCTCCATCAGTCCTGGAAGAAAGGAAGAAGCAAAGCTGGACTCTGCTGCCAGCACGGGGCCCAGCTGGGCTGGGAGCTGGGCCCCAGGGGCTGGGCCCAGTGCTGCTGGCAGGGCTGCTGTGGCCCCAGGCAAGGACAGGGCAGGCCAGGGCTGGTGCTTGTGCCAGCACAATCCAGGCCCCCTGCGGGCAGCGTGTCCCTGAGCGGGGCCATCCAGCCCAGCCCCAGCCTGGCGTCAGGGCAGCCACTGTGTCTGTGGGCAGGGCATGGGGAGCATCTGCCTGTCTCACTTGTGGGGCTCCAACTTCATCCAAGGACCATGGGCTCCTCCTCATCCTTCTCGTCCACTTCCATCTCCTCAATGTTCTCCTCTTCATCCACCTCCATGTCCTCGATGTTTTCCTCCGCATCTACATCCATGTCCTCAACCTGCTCTTCCACATCCACCTCCATCATTTCATCCTCATTCTGCCCCATGTCCACTTCCATCTCCTCCACATTGTCTCTGATAGTCTGCAAGAGACAGCACAATCTCACAGTGGGCTTCCTGTCCCACACCATCCATTGCCACGTGGCAGCAGCCTGCTCAAGCAGGCTGCCCCCTCCTTGGAATGGCACAGTACCTCCACTGGAGCAGCAGTGCTCATCCTGCTGGGGTTGGTGCTCCAGAGCAGGCAGCAGGAAAATCCCAGGCAGCAGCAGCAACAGCTGAATGCTGACGGGCAGAGCACAGAGCGAGCGCCAACTGAGCGCTGGCAGCAGGCAGAGTGTCTGCTGTGGTCATTTCCAGGTGCTGGACGTTCCACCTGGAACACTGTGGGAGCTGTGATGTCACAGAAGTTTCAGGGCCGCGCCACACTGGGAGATGGGCATGGAAGGATGATCAAATCCTTGAATGGTTTGGCTAGGAAGGGACCCTAAAGATCATCTGGTTCCAAGCTGAGCAAGCTGCCAGCAGAGCAGGTTGCTGCGGCCCCTGTCCAACCTGGCCTTGGATGTTCCTTGGCATGGGGTGTGCACAGCCTCTCTGCACTGGTCCCTGTGTCAGGGACAAGCACCCTGACAGGAAAGAACTTCTTCCCATCATGGAATGGATTCTCTCTCTTGCAGTTTGATCCCATTCCTCCTTGTTCTGTCACTTCAGTTCCTGACAAAGAGTCCTCTCCCACTTCCCTGTGGGTCAGGCTGTTCCTGCAGGGTCACACATGTGGCTGAAGCTGCAGGCAGGAGAGAGAGAAGCCAAGCTGCCAGCCAGAGCAAATGGGGAAAGTGACATGAAAGATGAGCGAAGAAGGAAAAAGTAGAGACATGCAAGGCATTGGGTTGGGTGGGCTGTGGCATTCATGCCTTTCATTAGAGGCCAGGTTCTCTGGTGCACTCAATGACTGTGTGATTGGGGCGTGTCCACAGTGAGCCCCTGTGAGCGACCTGCACTCCCAGAGGCCGGAGCACACTTGCTTCAAGTGCTGATGAACGAGGCCAGAGACGGGTCTTTGTGTGGAACTCCAAACGCTGTGCATTGCGATGAAGAGGGTCCAGGGCCAGAGAGAAAATGAGGCTGGGGACTGAGGGTTTCATTCGCGGGGGAGAAGGGGTGAAGCACTGTAGTAAGCCAGGAGCAACAGGGGAGAAGAGAGGGGAGAACGTTCTCTGGAGAGTACATATAAGGTAAACACAAAGTTGATGATACCAAGAAAACCTGTTGCATCATCATGAGCCTGCAAATGTCCGAGGGCAAGATCGTTGCATTCAGAGGGGAGTGTCTCACTTTGGTCATCTTTGCCCTGAGATATTAGAGTTCCAATGGCAGGCCCCTGGACCTCCACCAGACTGCCTCTTCCTGAGACTTCATTGCTGTGTTAGGAGCTCAGCAGTGCTGAAAGCAGAGCCCTGTCCTTTGGGATGGCAGTGGAAGTGGCCTGAGTGCACATTCAGAGCCACCTTCCAGGCTTCTGATGCCCCGACACCGCAAGGAAATTGGCAACGTGGCTTCTTTGAATGACATGTAGTCCTGTTTAATATCTGCAGCAAGTGGTGTGAAAGTGCTTTCTAAGGCTGCTCCTTGGGATCAGCTGTGAGGGGCGGAGGGCTGGCGTGAGTCCAGTGCTGTGTCCCACTGGGAGTAGCCCCACAGGCTCACGTGCACAGCAGGCAGTGCCAGAGGCCCTGGAGATCACAGCTGCCCTGCAGCCACCTTTGCAAAGGTGCTTTAAACATCAGCGGGTGCTGACTTTCCCCATGGAACCCTTGGTTCACTTGCTCTGGGGAATTTCTTTAGTCACGTATGTGGGATTTCCCACTGCCACCAGTGATGGGGATGCTCAGGGAGTGTGGGGCTTTGGGGGCAGCTACCCGGGCAGGGGCTGAGCTGGGGGCCCTGTTGGGCCCATGGTCCCCAGCAGCAGCACCCACAGGGCCCAAAGCCTCCCACCCCCTGCCCAGCAGAGCCTGCCCTGTCTGTCCGGCTGTCACCCAAGTGGGGGACAGGAGGCAGTGGCCGCTGCCAGCAGTAGGAATGCGGGCAGGGTGAGGATCCCCTGGCTTGGCTTTTGTCTCTTGAGCAATGCGGAGCCAGGGCAGTGCAGAGCAGGCCCGGAAGCAGAGCCCGGAGCCTTTGGAGGCTGCAAGCCTTAAACATCAGCCCCTGCAGCAGCCCAGATGCAGGTGCCACAGTTGCCAAGGCTGTCGTGGCCTTGAGAGCGGGAAGGTGGATTTTGCATCCCTGTGGCCTGATGGCGGCTCTGGAGCCAGGAGTCCCTGTGGCTGCAGCAGGAAGGGTGGCTGAAAGTTTCCTGCCTTGCTTTGGTGGCATGGCTGTAGGGGCCAGTGCAGTGAGAGCCCCCTCTGTGCTGGTGACAGCTCAGCTCTTGGGGACGCCGCTGTGCCCCAGCCCAGGAGCAGCAGCAGTGGCCAGCGGCAGCAGTGGTGTCAGTGGGACCCCCTGTGCACAGGGACCCCCAGCCGCGGGGTGGCCGTGGCAGCAGCCCCAGGGAGCTCCAGCCCCGGGATCCCGGAACAAGTGGAAATCCCAACTGTGCAAACGCTGCCTGTGCCCAAAGGAATGACAAAGAGAAGTGAGGTTTAAAAAGAAGCCGTATTTATTTGCCAAAGATGGCCAAACTCTAGGATTT
This sequence comes from Passer domesticus, assembly GCF_036417665.1. Taxonomy (NCBI): domain Eukaryota; kingdom Metazoa; phylum Chordata; class Aves; order Passeriformes; family Passeridae; genus Passer; species Passer domesticus. The sequence goes on along the minus strand of NC_087493.1, from coordinate 277,660 downwards.
ACAGAACACCTTTCATTACAACAATCCTTAGAACAACAACAACAACAATAACAATCTACAGGATTTATTTACATGGGATCCTAGGGACTAACAATCTTCAAAACATATTTACAGAGAACTACTAACCTAAGAACATATTTACAAAAATCTTCTAACTATTCAAACATATATACACAGGCGTAATATCTACGGCCGTCATCTCCATCAGTCCTGGAAGAAAGGAAGAAGCAAAGCTGGACTCTGCTGCCAGCACGGGACCCAGCTGGGCTGGGAGCTGGGCCCCAGGGGCTGGGCCCAGTGCTGCTGGCAGGGCTGCTGTGGCCCCAGGCAAGGACAGGGCAGGCCAGGGCTGGTGCTTGTGCCAGCACAATCCAGGCCCCCTGCGGGCAGCGTGTCCCTGAGCGGGGCCATCCAGCCCAGCCCCAGCCTGGCGTCAGGGCAGCCACTGTGTCTGTGGGCAGGGCATGGGGAGCATCTGCCTGTCTCACTTGTGGGGCTCCAACTTCATCCAAGGACCATGGGCTCCTCCTCATCCTTCTCGTCCACTTCCATCTCCTCAATGTTCTCCTCTTCATCCACCTCCATGTCCTCGATGTTTTCCTCCGCATCTACATCCATGTCCTCAACCTGCTCTTCCACATCCACCTCCATCATTTCATCCTCATTCTGCCCCATGTCCACTTCCATCTCCTCCACATTGTCTCTGATAGTCTGCAAGAGACAGCACAATCTCACAGTGGGCTTCCTGTCCCACACCATCCATTGCCACGTGGCAGCAGCCTGCTCAAGCAGGCTGCCCCCTCCTTGGAATGGCACAGTACCTCCAGTGGAGCAGCAGTGCTCATCCTGCTGGGGTTGGTGCTCCAGAGCAGGCAGCAGGAAAATCCCAGGCAGCAGCAGCAACAGCTGAATGCTGACGGGCAGAGCGCAGAGCGAGCGCCAACTGAGCGCTGGCAGCAGGCAGAGTGTCTGCTGTGGTCGTTTCCAGGTGCTGGACGTTCCACCTGGAACACTGTGGGAGCTGTGATGTCACAGAAGTTTCAGGGCCGCGCCACACTGGGAGATGGGCATGGAAGGATGATCAAATCCTTGAATGGTTTGGCTAGGAAGGGACCCTAAAGATCATCTGGTTCCAAGCTGAGCAAGCTGCCAGCAGAGCAGGTTTCTGCGGCCCCTGTCCAACCTGGCCTTGGATGTTCCTTGGCATGGGGTGTGCACAGCCTCTCTGCACTGGTCCCTGTGTCAGGGACAAGCACCCTGACAGGAAAGAACTTCTTCCCATCATGGAATGAATTCCAGCTCTTGCAGTTTGATCCCATTCCTCCTTGTTCTGTCACTTCAGTTCCTGACAAAGAGTCCTCTCCCACTTCCCTGTGGGTCAGGCTGTTCCTGCAGGGTCACACATGTGGCTGAAGCTGCAGGCAGGAGAGAGAGAAGCCAAGCTGCCAGCCAGAGCAAATGGGGAAAGTGACATGAAAGATGAGCGAAGAAGGAAAAAGTAGAGACATGCAAGGCATTGGGTTGGGTGGGCTGTGGCATTCATGCCTTTCATTAGAGGCCAGGTTCTCTGGTGCACTCAATGACTGTGTGATTGGGGCGTGTCCACAGTGAGCCCCTGTGAGCGACCTGCACTCCCAGAGGCCGGAGCACACTTGCTTCAAGTGCTGATGAACGAGGCCAGAGACGGGTCTTTGTGTGGAACTCCAAACGCTGTGCATTGCGATGAAGAGGGTCCAGGGCCAGAGAGAAAATGAGGCTGGGGACTGAGGGTTTCATTCGCGGGGGAGAAGGGGTGAAGCACTGTAGTAAGCCAGGAGCAACAGGGGAGAAGAGAGGGGAGAAGGTTCTCTGGAGAGTACATATAAGGTAAACACAAAGTTGATGATACCAAGAAAACCTGTTGCATCATCATGAGCCTGCAAATGTCCGAGGGCAAGATCGTTGCATTCAGAGGGGAGTGTCTCACTTTGGTCATCTTTGCCCTGAGATATTAGAGTTCCAATGGCAGGCCCCTGGACCTCCACCAGACTGCCTCTTCCTGAGACTTCATTGCTGTGTTAGGAGCTCAGCAGTGCTGAAAGCAGAGCCCTGTCCTTTGGGATGGCAGTGGAAGTGGCCTGAGTGCACATTCAGAGCCACCTTCCAGGCTTCTGATGCCCCGACACCGCAAGGAAATTGGCAACGTGGCTTCTTTGAATGACATGTAGTCCTGTTTAATATCTGCAGCAAGTGGTGTGAAAGTGCTTTCTAAGGCTGCTCCTTGGGATCAGCTGTGAGGGGCGGAGGGCTGGCGTGAGTCCAGTGCTGTGTCCCACTGGGAGTAGCCCCACAGGCTCACGTGCACAGCAGGCAGTGCCAGAGGCCCTGGAGATCACAGCTGCCCTGCAGCCACCTTTGCAAAGGTGCTTTAAACATCAGCGGGTGCTGACTTTCCCCATGGAACCCTTGGTTCACTTGCTCTGGGGAATTTCTTTAGTCACGTATGTGGGATTTCCCACTGCCACCAGTGATGGGGATGCTCAGGGAGTGTGGGGCTTTGGGGGCAGCTACCCGGGCAGGGGCTGAGCTGGGGGCCCTGTTGGGCCCATGGTCCCCAGCAGCAGCACCCACAGGGCCCAAAGCCTCCCACCCCCTGCCCAGCAGAGCCTGCCCTGTCTGTCCGGCTGTCACCCGAGTGGGGGACAGGAGGCAGTGGCCGCTGCCAGCAGTAGGAATGCGGGCAGGGTGAGGATCCCCTGGCTTGGCTTTTGTCTCTTGAGCAATGCGGAGCCAGGGCAGTGCAGAGCAGGCCCGGAAGCAGAGCCCAGAGCCTTTGGAGGCTGCAAGCCTTAAACATCAGCCCCTGCAGCAGCCCAGATGCAGGTGCCACAGTTGCCAAGGCTGTCGTGGCCTTGAGAGCGGGAAGGTGGATTTTGCATCCCTGTGGCCTGATGGCGGCTCTGGAGCCAGGAGTCCCTGTGGCTGCAGCAGGAAGGGTGGCTGAAAGTTTCCTGCCTTGCTTTGGTGGCATGGCTGTAGGGGCCAGTGCAGTGAGAGCCCCCTCTGTGCTGGTGACAGCTCAGCTCTTGGGGACGCCGCTGTGCCCCAGCCCAGGAGCAGCAGCAGTGGCCAGCGGCAGCAGTGGTGTCAGTGGGACCCCCTGTGCACAGGGACCCCCAGCCGCGGGGTGGCCGTGGCAGCAGCCCCAGGGAGCTCCAGCCCCGGGATCCCGGAACAAGTGGAAATCCCAACTGTGCAAACGCTGCCTGTGCCCAAAGGAATGACAAAGAGAAGTGAGGTTTAAAAAGAAGCCGTATTTATTTGCCAAAGATGGCCAAACTCTAGGATTTACAGAACACCTTTCATTACAACAATCCTTAGAACAACAACAACAACAATAACAATCTACAGGATTTATTTACATGGGATCCTAGGGACTAACAATCTTCAAAACATATTTACAGAGAACTACTAACCTAAGAACATATTTACAAAAATCTTCTAACTATTCAAACATATATACACAGGCGTAATATCTACGGCCGTCATCTCCATCAGTCCTGGAAGAAAGGAAGAAGCAAAGCTGGACTCTGCTGCCAGCACGGGGCCCAGCTGGGCTGGGAGCTGGGCCCCAGGGGCTGGGCCCAGTGCTGCTGGCAGGGCTGCTGTGGCCCCAGGCAAGGACAGGGCAGGCCAGGGCTGGTGCTTGTGCCAGCACAATCCAGGCCCCCTGCGGGCAGCGTGTCCCTGAGCGGGGCCATCCAGCCCAGCCCCAGCCTGGCGTCAGGGCAGCCACTGTGTCTGTGGGCAGGGCATGGGGAGCATCTGCCTGTCTCACTTGTGGGGCTCCAACTTCATCCAAGGACCATGGGCTCCTCCTCATCCTTCTCGTCCACTTCCATCTCCTCAATGTTCTCCTCTTCATCCACCTCCATGTCCTCGATGTTTTCCTCCGCATCTACATCCATGTCCTCAACCTGCTCTTCCACATCCACCTCCATCATTTCATCCTCATTCTGCCCCATGTCCACTTCCATCTCCTCCACATTGTCTCTGATAGTCTGCAAGAGACAGCACAATCTCACAGTGGGCTTCCTGTCCCACACCATCCATTGCCACGTGGCAGCAGCCTGCTCAAGCAGGCTGCCCCCTCCTTGGAATGGCACAGTACCTCCACTGGAGCAGCAGTGCTCATCCTGCTGGGGTTGGTGCTCCAGAGCAGGCAGCAGGAAAATCCCAGGCAGCAGCAGCAACAGCTGAATGCTGACGGGCAGAGCACAGAGCGAGCGCCAACTGAGCGCTGGCAGCAGGCAGAGTGTCTGCTGTGGTCGTTTCCAGGTGCTGGACGTTCCACCTGGAACACTGTGGGAGCTGTGATGTCACAGAAGTTTCAGGGCCGCGCCACACTGGGAGATGGGCATGGAAGGATGATCAAATCCTTGAATGGTTTGGCTAGGAAGGGACCCTAAAGATCATCTGGTTCCAAGCTGAGCAAGCTGCCAGCAGAGCAGGTTTCTGCGGCCCCTGTCCAACCTGGCCTTGGATGTTCCTTGGCATGGGGTGTGCACAGCCTCTCTGCACTGGTCCCTGTGTCAGGGACAAGCACCCTGACAGGAAAGAACTTCTTCCCATCATGGAATGGATTCCAGCTCTTGCAGTTTGATCCCATTCCTCCTTGTTCTGTCACTTCAGTTCCTGACAAAGAGTCCTCTCCCACTTCCCTGTGGGTCAGGCTGTTCCTGCAGGGTCACACATGTGGCTGAAGCTGCAGGCAGGAGAGAGAGAAGCCAAGCTGCCAGCCAGAGCAAATGGGGAAAGTGACATGAAAGATGAGCGAAGAAGGAAAAAGTAGAGACATGCAAGGCATTGGGTTGGGTGGGCTGTGGCATTCATGCCTTTCATTAGAGGCCAGGTTCTCTGGTGCACTCAATGACTGTGTGATTGGGGCGTGTCCACAGTGAGCCCGTGTGAGCGACCTGCACTCCCAGAGGCCGGAGCACACTTGCTTCAAGTGCTGATGAACGAGGCCAGAGACGGGTCTTTGTGTGGAACTCCAAACGCTGTGCATTGCGATGAAGAGGGTCCAGGGCCAGAGAGAAAATGAGGCTGGGGACTGAGGGTTTCATTCGCGGGGGAGAAGGGGTGAAGCACTGTAGTAAGCCAGGAGCAACAGGGGAGAAGAGAGGGGAGAAGGTTCTCTGGAGAGTACATATAAGGTAAACACAAAGTTGATGATACCAAGAAAACCTGTTGCATCATCATGAGCCTGCAAATGTCCGAGGGCAAGATCGTTGCATTCAGAGGGGAGTGTCTCACTTTGGTCATCTTTGCCCTGAGATATTAGAGTTCCAATGGCAGGCCCCTGGACCTCCACCAGACTGCCTCTTCCTGAGACTTCATTGCTGTGTTAGGAGCTCAGCAGTGCTGAAAGCAGAGCCCTGTCCTTTGGGATGGCAGTGGAAGTGGCCTGAGTGCACATTCAGAGCCACCTTCCAGGCTTCTGATGCCCCGACACCGCAAGGAAATTGGCAACGTGGCTTCTTTGAATGACATGTAGTCCTGTTTAATATCTGCAGCAAGTGGTGTGAAAGTGCTTTCTAAGGCTGCTCCTTGGGATCAGCTGTGAGGGGCGGAGGGCTGGCGTGAGTCCAGTGCTGTGTCCCACTGGGAGTAGCCCCACAGGCTCACGTGCACAGCAGGCAGTGCCAGAGGCCCTGGAGATCACAGCTGCCCTGCAGCCACCTTTGCAAAGGTGCTTTAAACATCAGCGGGTGCTGACTTTCCCCATGGAACCCTTGGTTCACTTGCTCTGGGGAATTTCTTTAGTCACGTATGTGGGATTTCCCACTGCCACCAGTGATGGGGATGCTCAGGGAGTGTGGGGCTTTGGGGGCAGCTACCCGGGCAGGGGCTGAGCTGGGGGCCCTGTTGGGCCCATGGTCCCCAGCAGCAGCACCCACAGGGCCCAAAGCCTCCCACCCCCTGCCCAGCAGAGCCTGCCCTGTCTGTCCTGCTGTCACCCGAGTGGGGGACAGGAGGCAGTGGCCGCTGCCAGCAGTAGGAATGCGGGCAGGGTGAGGATCCCCTGGCTTGGCTTTTGTCTCTTGAGCAATGCGGAGCCAGGGCAGTGCAGAGAAGGCCCGGAAGCAGATCCCGGAGCCTTTGGAGGCTGCAAGCCTTAAATATCAGCCCCTGCAGCAGCCCAGATGCAGGTGCCACAGTTGCCAAGGCTGTCGTGGCCTTGAGAGCGGGAAGGTGGATTTTGCATCCCTGTGGCCTGATGGCGGCTCTGGAGCCAGGAGTCCCTGTGGCTGCAGCAGGAAGGGTGGCTGAAAGTTTCCTGTCTTGCTTTGGTGGCATGGCTGCAGGGGCCAGTGCAGTGAGAGCCCCCTCTGTGCTGGTGACAGCTCAGCTCTTGGGGACGCCGCTGTGCCCCAGCCCAGGAGCAGCAGCAGTGGCCAGCGGCAGCAGTGGTGTCAGTGGGACCCCCTGTGCACAGGGACCCCCAGCCGCGGGGTGGCCGTGGCAGCAGCCCCAGGGAGCTCCAGCCCCGGGCTCCCGGAACAAGTGGAAATCCCAACTGTGCAAACGCTGCCTGTGCCCAAAGGAATGACAAAGAGAAGTGAGGTTTAAAAAGAAGCCGTATTTATTTGCCAAAGATGGCCAAACTCTAGGATTTACAGAACACCTTTCATTACAACAATCCTTAGAACAACAACAACAACAATAACAATCTACAGGATTTATTTACATGGGATCCTAGGGACTAACAATCTTCAAAACATATTTACAGAGAACTACTAACCTAAGAACATATTTACAAAAATCTTCTAACTATTCAAACATATATACACAGGCGTAATATCTACGGCCGTCATCTCCATCAGTCCTGGAAGAAAGGAAGAAGCAAAGCTGGACTCTGCTGCCAGCACGGGGCCCAGCTGGGCTGGGAGCTGGGCCCCAGGGGCTGGGCCCAGTGCTGCTGGCAGGGCTGCTGTGGCCCCAGGCAAGGACAGGGCAGGCCAGGGCTGGTGCTTGTGCCAGCACAATCCAGGCCCCCTGCGGGCAGCGTGTCCCTGAGCGGGGCCATCCAGCCCAGCCCCAGCCTGGCGTCAGGGCAGCCACTGTGTCTGTGGGCAGGGCATGGGGAGCATCTGCCTGTCTCACTTGTGGGGCTCCAACTTCATCCAAGGACCATGGGCTCCTCCTCATCCTTCTCGTCCACTTCCATCTCCTCAATGTTCTCCTCTTCATCCACCTCCATGTCCTCGATGTTTTCCTCCGCATCTACATCCATGTCCTCAACCTGCTCTTCCACATCCACCTCCATCATTTCATCCTCATTCTGCCCCATGTCCACTTCCATCTCCTCCACATTGTCTCTGATAGTCTGCAAGAGACAGCACAATCTCACAGTGGGCTTCCTGTCCCACACCATCCATTGCCACGTGGCAGCAGCCTGCTCAAGCAGGCTGCCCCCTCCTTGGAATGGCACAGTACCTCCAGTGGAGCAGCAGTGCTCATCCTGCTGGGGTTGGTGCTCCAGAGCAGGCAGCAGGAAAATCCCAGGCAGCAGCAGCAACAGCTGAATGCTGACGGGCAGAGCACAGAGCGAGCGCCAACTGAGCGCTGGCAGCAGGCAGAGTGTCTGCTGTGGTCGTTTCCAGGTGCTGGACGTTCCACCTGGAACACTGTGGGAGCTGTGATGTCACAGAAGTTTCAGGGCCGCGCCACACTGGGAGATGGGCATGGAAGGATGATCAAATCCTTGAATGGTTTGGCTAGGAAGGGACCCTAAAGATCATCTGGTTCCAAGCTGAGCAAGCTGCCAGCAGAGCAGGTTTCTGCGGCCCCTGTCCAACCTGGCCTTGGATGTTCCTTGGCATGGGGTGTGCACAGCCTCTCTGCACTGGTCCCTGTGTCAGGGACAAGCACCCTGACAGGAAAGAACTTCTTCCCATCATGGAATGGATTCCAGCTCTTGCAGTTTGATCCCATTCCTCCTTGTTCTGTCACTTCAGTTCCTGACAAAGAGTCCTCTCCCACTTCCCTGTGGGTCAGGCTGTTCCTGCAGGGTCACACATGTGGCTGAAGCTGCAGGCAGGAGAGAGAGAAGCCAAGCTGCCAGCCAGAGCAAATGGGGAAAGTGACATGAAAGATGAGCGAAGAAGGAAAAAGTAGAGACATGCAAGGCATTGGGTTGGGTGGGCTGTGGCATTCATGCCTTTCATTAGAGGCCAGGTTCTCTGGTGCACTCAATGACTGTGTGATTGGGGCGTGTCCACAGTGAGCCCGTGTGAGCGACCTGCACTCCCAGAGGCCGGAGCACACTTGCTTCAAGTGCTGATGAACGAGGCCAGAGACGGGTCTTTGTGTGGAACTCCAAACGCTGTGCATTGCGATGAAGAGGGTCCAGGGCCAGAGAGAAAATGAGGCTGGGGACTGAGGGTTTCATTCGCGGGGGAGAAGGGGTGAAGCACTGTAGTAAGCCAGGAGCAACAGGGGAGAAGAGAGGGGAGAACGTTCTCTGGAGAGTACATATAAGGTAAACACAAAGTTGATGATACCAAGAAAACCTGTTGCATCATCATGAGCCTGCAAATGTCCGAGGGCAAGATCGTTGCATTCAGAGGGGAGTGTCTCACTTTGGTCATCTTTGCCCTGAGATATTAGAGTTCCAATGGCAGGCCCCTGGACCTCCACCAGACTGCCTCTTCCTGAGACTTCATTGCTGTGTTAGGAGCTCAGCAGTGCTGAAAGCAGAGCCCTGTCCTTTGGGATGGCAGTGGAAGTGGCCTGAGTGCACATTCAGAGCCACCTTCCAGGCTTCTGATGCCCCGACACCGCAAGGAAATTGGCAACGTGGCTTCTTTGAATGACATGTAGTCCTGTTTAATATCTGCAGCAAGTGGTGTGAAAGTGCTTTCTAAGGCTGCTCCTTGGGATCAGCTGTGAGGGGCGGAGGGCTGGCGTGAGTCCAGTGCTGTGTCCCACTGGGAGTAGCCCCACAGGCTCACGTGCACAGCAGGCAGTGCCAGAGGCCCTGGAGATCACAGCTGCCCTGCAGCCACCTTTGCAAAGGTGCTTTAAACATCAGCGGGTGCTGACTTTCCCCATGGAACCCTTGGTTCACTTGCTCTGGGGAATTTCTTTAGTCACGTATGTGGGATTTCCCACTGCCACCAGTGATGGGGATGCTCAGGGAGTGTGGGGCTTTGGGGGCAGCTACCCGGGCAGGGGCTGAGCTGGGGGCCCTGTTGGGCCCATGGTCCCCAGCAGCAGCACCCACAGGGCCCAAAGCCTCCCACCCCCTGCCCAGCAGAGCCTGCCCTGTCTGTCCTGCTGTCACCCGAGTGGGGGACAGGAGGCAGTGGCCGCTGCCAGCAGTAGGAATGCGGGCAGGGTGAGGATCCCCTGGCTTGGCTTTTGTCTCTTGAGCAATGCGGAGCCAGGGCAGTGCAGAGAAGGCCCGGAAGCAGATCCCGGAGCCTTTGGAGGCTGCAAGCCTTAAATATCAGCCCCTGCAGCAGCCCAGATGCAGGTGCCACAGTTGCCAAGGCTGTCGTGGCCTTGAGAGCGGGAAGGTGGATTTTGCATCCCTGTGGCCTGATGGCGGCTCTGGAGCCAGGAGTCCCTGTGGCTGCAGCAGGAAGGGTAGCTGAATGTTTCCTGTCTTGCTTTGGTGGCATGGCTGCAGGGGCCAGTGCAGTGAGAGCCCCCTCTGTGCTGGTGACAGCTCAGCTCTTGGGGACGCCGCTGTGCCCCAGCCCAGGAGCAGCAGCAGTGGCCAGCGGCAGCAGTGGTGTCAGTGGGACCCCCTGTGCACAGGGACCCCCAGCCGCGGGGTGGCCGTGGCAGCAGCCCCAGGGAGCTCCAGCCCCGGGCTCCCGGAACAAGTGGAAATCCCAACTGTGCAAACGCTGCCTGTGCCCAAAGGAATGACAAAGAGAAGTGAGGTTTAAAAAGAAGCCGTATTTATTTGCCAAAGATGGCCAAACTCTAGGATTTACAGAACACCTTTCATTACAACAATCCTTAGAACAACAACAACAACAATAACAATCTACAGGATTTATTTACATGGGATCCTAGGGACTAACAATCTTCAAAACATATTTACAGAGAACTACTAACCTAAGAACATATTTACAAAAATCTTCTAACTATTCAAACATATATACACAGGCGTAATATCTACGGCCGTCATCTCCATCAGTCCTGGAAGAAAGGAAGAAGCAAAGCTGGACTCTGCTGCCAGCACGGGGCCCAGCTGGGCTGGGAGCTGGGCCCCAGGGGCTGGGCCCAGTGCTGCTGGCAGGGCTGCTGTGGCCCCAGGCAAGGACAGGGCAGGCCAGGGCTGGTGCTTGTGCCAGCACAATCCAGGCCCCCTGCGGGCAGCGTGTCCCTGAGCGGGGCCATCCAGCCCAGCCCCAGCCTGGCGTCAGGGCAGCCACTGTGTCTGTGGGCAGGGCATGGGGAGCATCTGCCTGTCTCACTTGTGGGGCTCCAACTTCATCCAAGGACCATGGGCTCCTCATCCTTCTCGTCCACTTCCATCTCCTCAATGTTCTCCTCTTCATCCACCTCCATGTCCTCGATGTTTTCCTCCGCATCTACATCCATGTCCTCAACCTGCTCTTCCACATCCACCTCCATCATTTCATCCTCATTCTGCCCCATGTCCCCTTCCATCTCCTCCACATTGTCTCTGATAGTCTGCAAGAGACAGCACAATCTCACAGTGGGCTTCCTGTCCCACACCATCCATTGCCACGTGGCTGCAGCCTGCTCAAGCAGGCTGCCCCCTCCTTGGAATGGCACAGTACCTCCAGTGGAGCAGCAGTGCTCATCCTGCTGGGGTTGGTGCTCCAGAGCAGGCAGCAGGAAAATCCCAGGCAGCAGCAGCAACAGCTGAATGCTGACGGGCAGAGCGCAGAGCGAGCGCCAACTGAGCGCTGGCAGCAGGCAGAGTGTCTGCTGTGGTCGTTTCCAGGTGCTGGACGTTCCACCTGGAACACTGTGGGAGCTGTGATGTCACAGAAGTTTCAGGGCCGCGCCACACTGGGAGATGGGCATGGAAGGATGATCAAATCCTTGAATGGTTTGGCTAGGAAGGGACCCTAAAGATCATCTGGTTCCAAGCTGAGCAAGCTGCCAGCAGAGCAGGTTGCTGCGGCCCCTGTCCAACCTGGCCTTGGATGTTCCTTGGCATGGGGTGTGCACAGCCTCTCTGCACTGGTCCCTGTGTCAGGGACAAGCACCCTGACAGGAAAGAACTTCTTCCCATCATGGAATGGATTCCAGCTCTTGCAGTTTGATCCCATTCCTCCTTGTTCTGTCACTTCAGTTCCTGACAAAGAGTCCTCTCCCACTTCCCTGTGGGTCAGGCTGTTCCTGCAGGGTCACACATGTGGCTGAAGCTGCAGGCAGGAGAGAGAGAAGCCAAGCTGCCAGCCAGAGCAAATGGGGAAAGTGACATGAAAGATGAGCGAAGAAGGAAAAAGTAGAGACATGCAAGGCATTGGGTTGGGTGGGCTGTGGCATTCATGCCTTTCATTAGAGGCCAGGTTCTCTGGTGCACTCAATGACTGTGTGATTGGGGCGTGTCCACAGTGAGCCCATGTGAGCGACCTGCACTCCCAGAGGCCGGAGCACACTTGCTTCAAGTGCTGATGAACGAGGCCAGAGACGGGTCTTTGTGTGGAACTCCAAACGCTGTGCATTGCGATGAAGAGGGTCCAGGGCCAGAGAGAAAATGAGGCTGGGGACTGAGGGTTTCATTCGCGGGGGAGAAGGGGTGAAGCACTGTAGTAAGCCAGGAGCAACAGGGGAGAAGAGAGGGGAGAAGGTTCTCTGGAGAGTACATATAAGGTAAACACAAAGTTGATGATACCAAGAAAACCTGTTGCATCATCATGAGCCTGCAAATGTCCGAGGGCAAGATCGTTGCATTCAGAGGGGAGTGTCTCACTTTGGTCATCTTTGCCCTGAGATATTAGAGTTCCAATGGCAGGCCCCTGGACCTCCACCAGACTGCCTCTTCCTGAGACTTCATTGCTGTGTTAGGAGCTCAGCAGTGCTGAAAGCAGAGCCCTGTCCTTTGGGATGGCAGTGGAAGTGGCCTGAGTGCACATTCAGAGCCACCTTCCAGGCTTCTGATGCCCCGACACCGCAAGGAAATTGGCAACGTGGCTTCTTTGAATGACATGTAGTCCTGTTTAATATCTGCAGCAAGTGGTGTGAAAGTGCTTTCTAAGGCTGCTCCTTGGGATCAGCTGTGAGGGGCGGAGGGCTGGCGTGAGTCCAGTGCTGTGTCCCACTGGGAGTAGCCCCACAGGCTCACGTGCACAGCAGGCAGTGCCAGAGGCCCTGGAGATCACAGCTGCCCTGCAGCCACCTTTGCAAAGGTGCTTTAAACATCAGCGGGTGCTGACTTTCCCCATGGAACCCTTGGTTCACTTGCTCTGGGGAATTTCTTTAGTCACGTATGTGGGATTTCCCACTGCCACCAGTGATGGGGATGCTCAGGGAGTGTGGGGCTTTGGGGGCAGCTGCCCGGGCAGGGGCTGAGCTGGGGGCCCTGTTGGGCCCATGGTCCCCAGCAGCAGCACCCACAGGGCCCAAAGCCTCCCACCCCCTGCCCAGCAGAGCCTGCCCTGTCTGTCCTGCTGTCACCCGAGTGGGGGACAGGAGGCAGTGGCCGCTGCCAGCAGTAGGAATGCGGGCAGGGTGAGGATCCCCTGGCTTGGCTTTTGTCTCTTGAGCAATGCGGAGCCAGGGCAGTGCAGAGAAGGCCCGGAAGCAGATCCCGGAGCCTTTGGAGGCTGCAAGCCTTAAATATCAGCCCCTGCAGCAGCCCAGATGCAGGTGCCACAGTTGCCAAGGCTGTCGTGGCCTTGAGAGCGGGAAGGTGGATTTTGCATCCCTGTGGCCTGATGGCGGCTCTGGAGCCAGGAGTCCCTGTGGCTGCAGCAGGAAGGGTAGCTGAAAGTTTCCTGTCTTGCTTTGGTGGCATGGCTGCAGGGGCCAGTGCAGTGAGAGCCCCCTCTGTGCTGGTGACAGCTCAGCTCTTGGGGACGCCGCTGTGCCCCAGCCCAGGAGCAGCAGCAGTGGCCAGCGGCAGCAGTGGTGTCAGTGGGACCCCCTGTGCACAGGGACCCCCAGCCGCGGGGTGGCCGTGGCAGCAGCCCCAGGGAGCTCCAGCCCCGGGCTCCCGGAACAAGTGGAAATCCCAACTGTGCAAACGCTGCCTGTGCCCAAAGGAATGACAAAGAGAAGTGAGGTTTAAAAAGAAGCCGTATTTATTTGCCAAAGATGGCCAAACTCTAGGATTTACAGAACACCTTTCATTACAACAATCCTTAGAACAACAACAACAACAATAACAATCTACAGGATTTATTTACATGGGATCCTAGGGACTAACAATCTTCAAAACATATTTACAGAGAACTACTAACCTAAGAACATATTTACAAAAATCTTCTAACTATTCAAACATATATACACAGGCGTAATATCTACGGCCGTCATCTCCATCAGTCCTGGAAGAAAGGAAGAAGCAAAGCTGGACTCTGCTGCCAGCACGGGGCCCAGCTGGGCTGGGAGCTGGGCCCCAGGGGCTGGGCCCAGTGCTGCTGGCAGGGCTGCTGTGGCCCCAGGCAAGGACAGGGCAGGCCAGGGCTGGTGCTTGTGCCAGCACAATCCAGGCCCCCTGCGGGCAGCGTGTCCCTGAGCGGGGCCATCCAGCCCAGCCCCAGCCTGGCGTCAGGGCAGCCACTGTGTCTGTGGGCAGGGCATGGGGAGCATCTGCCTGTCTTACTTGTGGGGCTCCAACTTCATCCAAGGACCATGGGCTCCTCCTCATCCTTCTCGTCCACTTCCATCTCCTCAATGTTCTCCTCTTCATCCACCTCCATGTCCTCGATGTTTTCCTCCGCATCTACATCCATGTCCTCAACCTGCTCTTCCACATCCACCTCCATCATTTCATCCTCATTCTGCCCCATGTCCACTTCCATCTCCTCCACATTGTCTCTGATAGTCTGCAAGAGACAGCACAATCTCACAGTGGGCTTCCTGTCCCACACCATCCATTGCCACGTGGCTGCAGCCTGCTCAAGCAGGCTGCCCCCTCCTTGGAATGGCACAGTACCTCCACTGGAGCAGCAGTGCTCATCCTGCTGGGGTTGGTGCTCCAGAGCAGGCAGCAGGAAAATCCCAGGCAGCAGCAGCAACAGCTGAATGCTGACGGGCAGAGCGCAGAGCGAGCGCCAACTGAGCGCTGGCAGCAGGCAGAGTGTCTGCTGTGGTCGTTTCCAGGTGCTGGACGTTCCACCTGGAACACTGTGGGAGCTGTGATGTCACAGAAGTTTCAGGGCCGCGCCACACTGGGAGATGGGCATGGAAGGATGATCAAATCCTTGAATGGTTTGGCTAGGAAGGGACCCTAAAGATCATCTGGTTCCAAGCTGAGCAAGCTGCCAGCAGAGCAGGTTTCTGTGGCCCCTGTCCAACCTGGCCTTGGATGTTCCTTGGCATGGGGTGTGCACAGCCTCTCTGCACTGGTCCCTGTGTCAGGGACAAGCACCCTGACAGGAAAGAACTTCTTCCCATCATGGAATGGATTCCAGCTCTTGCAGTTTGATCCCATTCCTCCTTGTTCTGTCACTTCAGTTCCTGACAAAGAGTCCTCTCCCACTTCCCTGTGGGTCAGGCTGTTCCTGCAGGGTCACACATGTGGCTGAAGCTGCAGGCAGGAGAGAGAGAAGCCAAGCTGCCAGCCAGAGCAAATGGGGAAAGTGACATGAAAGATGAGCGAAGAAGGAAAAAGTAGAGACATGCAAGGCATTGGGTTGGGTGGGCTGTGGCATTCATGCCTTTCATTAGAGGCCAGGTTCTCTGGTGCACTCAATGACTGTGTGATTGGGGCGTGTCCACAGTGAGCCCGTGTGAGCGACCTGCACTCCCAGAGGCCGGAGCACACTTGCTTCAAGTGCTGATGAACGAGGCCAGAGACGGGTCTTTGTGTGGAACTCCAAACGCTGTGCATTGCGATGAAGAGGGTCCAGGGCCAGAGAGAAAATGAGGCTGGGGACTGAGGGTTTCATTCGCGGGGGAGAAGGGGTGAAGCACTGTAGTAAGCCAGGAGCAACAGGGGAGAAGAGAGGGGAGAACGTTCTCTGGAGAGTACATATAAGGTAAACACAAAGTTGATGATACCAAGAAAACCTGTTGCATCATCATGAGCCTGCAAATGTCCGAGGGCAAGATCGTTGCATTCAGAGGGGAGTGTCTCACTTTGGTCATCTTTGCCCTGAGATATTAGAGTTCCAATGGCAGGCCCCTGGACCTCCACCAGACTGCCTCTTCCTGAGACTTCATTGCTGTGTTAGGAGCTCAGCAGTGCTGAAAGCAGAGCCCTGTCCTTTGGGATGGCAGTGGAAGTGGCCTGAGTGCACATTCAGAGCCACCTTCCAGGCTTCTGATGCCCCGACACCGCAAGGAAATTGGCAACGTGGCTTCTTTGAATGACATGTAGTCCTGTTTAATATCTGCAGCAAGTGGTGTGAAAGTGCTTTCTAAGGCTGCTCCTTGGGATCAGCTGTGAGGGGCGGAGGGCTGGCGTGAGTCCAGTGCTGTGTCCCACTGGGAGTAGCCCCACAGGCTCACGTGCACAGCAGGCAGTGCCAGAGGCCCTGGAGATCACAGCTGCCCTGCAGCCACCTTTGCAAAGGTGCTTTAAACATCAGCGGGTGCTGACTTTCCCCATGGAACCCTTGGTTCACTTGCTCTGGGGAATTTCTTTAGTCACGTATGTGGGATTTCCCACTGCCACCAGTGATGGGGATGCTCAGGGAGTGTGGGGCTTTGGGGGCAGCTGCCCGGGTAGGGGCTGAGCTGGGGGCCCTGTTGGGCCAATGGTCCCCAGCAGCAGCACCCACAGGGCCCAAAGCCTCCCACCCCCTGCCCAGCAGAGCCTGCCCTGTCTGTCCTGCTGTCACCCGAGTGGGGGACAGGAGGCAGTGGCCGCTGCCAGCAGTAGGAATGCGGGCAGGGTGAGGATCCCCTGGCTTGGCTTTTGTCTCTTGAGCAATGCGGAGCCAGGGCAGTGCAGAGAAGGCCCGGAAGCAGAGCCCGGAGCCTTTGGAGGCTGCAAGCCTTAAATATCAGCCCCTGCAGCAGCCCAGATGCAGGTGCCACAGTTGCCAAGGCTGTCGTGGCCTTGAGAGCGGGAAGGTGGATTTTGCATCCCTGTGGCCTGATGGCGGCTCTGGAGCCAGGAGTCCCTGTGGCTGCAGCAGGAAGGGTGGCTGAAAGTTTCCTGCCTTGCTTTGGTGGCATGGCTGCAGGGGCCAGTGCAGTGAGAGCCCCCTCTGTGCTGGTGACAGCTCAGCTCTTGGGGACGACGCTGTGCCCCAGCCCAGGAGCAGCAGCAGTGGCCAGCGGCAGCAGTGGTGTCAGTGGGACCCCCTGTGCACAGGGACCCCCAGCAGCAGGGTGGCCGTGGCAGCAGCCCCAGGGAGCTCCAGCCCCGGGATCCCGGAACAAGTGGAAATCCCAACTGTGCAAACGCTGCCTGTGCCCAAAGGAATGACAAAGAGAAGTGAGGTTTAAAAAGAAGCCGTATTTATTTGCCAAAGATGGCCAAACTCTAGGATTTACAGAACACCTTTCATTACAACAATCCTTAGAACAACAACAACAACAATAACAATCTGCAGGATTTATTTACATGGGATCCTAGGGACTAACAATCTTCAAAACATATTTACAGAGAACTACTAACCTAAGAACATATTTACAAAAATCTTCTAACTATTCAAACATATATACACAGGCGTAATATCTACGGCCGTCATCTCCATCAGTCCTGGAAGAAAGGAAGAAGCAAAGCTGGACTCTGCTGCCAGCACGGGGCCCAGCTGGGCTGGGAGCTGGGCCCCAGGGGCTGGGCCCAGTGCTGCTGGCAGGGCTGCTGTGGCCCCAGGCAAGCACAGGGCAGGCCAGGGCTGGTGCTTGTGCCAGCACAATCCAGGCCCCCTGCGGGCAGCGTGTCCCTGAGCGGGGCCATCCAGCCCAGCCCCAGCCTGGCGTCAGGGCAGCCACTGTGTCTGTGGGCAGGGCATGGGGAGCATCTGCCTGTCTTACTTGTGGGGCTCCAACTTCATCCAAGGACCATGGGCTCCTCCTCATCCTTCTCGTCCACTTCCATCTCCTCAATGTTCTCCTCTTCATCCACCTCCATGTCCTCGATGTTTTCCTCCGCATCTACATCCATGTCCTCAACCTGCTCTTCCACATCCACCTCCATCATTTCATCCTCATTCTGCCCCATGTCCACTTCCATCTCCTCCACATTGTCTCTGATAGTCTGCAAGAGACAGCACAATCTCACAGTGGGCTTCCTGTCCCACACCATCCATTGCCACGTGGCAGCAGCCTGCTCAAGCAGGCTGCCCCCTCCCTGGAATGGCACACTACCTCCACTGGAGCAGCAGTGCTCATCCTGCTGGGGTTGGTGCTCCAGAGCAGGCAGCAGGAAAATCCCAGGCAGCAGCAGCAACAGCTGAATGCTGACGGGCAGAGCGCAGAGCGAGCGCCAACTGAGCGCTGGCAGCAGGCAGAGTGTCTGCTGTGGTCGTTTCCAGGTGCTGGACGTTCCACCTGGAACACTGTGGGAGCTGTGATGTCACAGAAGTTTCAGGGCCGCGCCACACTGGGAGATGGGCATGGAAGGATGATCAAATCCTTGAATGGTTTGGCTAGGAAGGGACCCTAAAGATCATCTGGTTCCAAGCTGAGCAAGCTGCCAGCAGAGCAGGTTTCTGTGGCCCCTGTCCAACCTGGCCTTGGATGTTCCTTGGCATGGGGTGTGCACAGCCTCTCTGCACTGGTCCCTGTGTCAGGGACAAGCACCCTGACAGGAAAGAACTTCTTCCCATCATGGAATGGATTCCAGCTCTTGCAGTTTGATCCCATTCCTCCTTGTTCTGTCACTTCAGTTCCTGACAAAGAGTCCTCTCCCACTTCCCTGTGGGTCAGGCTGTTCCTGCAGGGTCACACATGTGGCTGAAGCTGCAGGCAGGAGAGAGAGAAGCCAAGCTGCCAGCCAGAGCAAATGGGGAAAGTGACATGAAAGATGAGCGAAGAAGGAAAAAGTAGAGACATGCAAGGCATTGGGTTGGGTGGGCTGTGGCATTCATGCCTTTCATTAGAGGCCAGGTTCTCTGGTGCACTCAATGACTGTGTGATTGGGGCGTGTCCACAGTGAGCCCGTTGTGAGCGAGCTGCACTCCCAGAGGCCGGAGCACACTTGCTTCAAGTGCTGATGAACGAGGCCAGAGACGGGTCTTTGTGTGGAACTCCAAACGCTGTGCATTGCGATGAAGAGGGTCCAGGGCCAGAGAGAAAATGAGGCTGGGGACTGAGGGTTTCATTCGCGGGGGAGAAGGGGTGAAGCACTGTAGTAAGCCAGGAGCAACAGGGGAGAAGAGAGGGGAGAACGTTCTCTGGAGAGTACATATAAGGTAAACACAAAGTTGATGATACCAAGAAAACCTGTTGCATCATCATGAGCCTGCAAATGTCCGAGGGCAAGATCGTTGCATTCAGAGGGGAGTGTCTCACTTTGGTCATCTTTGCCCTGAGATATTAGAGTTCCAATGGCAGGCCCCTGGACCTCCACCAGACTGCCTCTTCCTGAGACTTCATTGCTGTGTTAGGAGCTCAGCAGTGCTGAAAGCAGAGCCCTGTCCTTTGGGATGGCAGTGGAAGTGGCCTGAGTGCACATTCAGAGCCACCTTCCAGGCTTCTGATGCCCCGACACCGCAAGGAAATTGGCAACGTGGCTTCTTTGAATGACATGTAGTCCTGTTTAATATCTGCAGCAAGTGGTGTGAAAGTGCTTTCTAAGGCTGCTCCTTGGGATCAGCTGTGAGGGGCGGAGGGCTGGCGTGAGTCCAGTGCTGTGTCCCACTGGGAGTAGCCCCACAGGCTCACGTGCACAGCAGGCAGTGCCAGAGGCCCTGGAGATCACAGCTGCCCTGCAGCCACCTTTGCAAAGGTGCTTTAAACATCAGCGGGTGCTGACTTTCCCCATGGAACCCTTGGTTCACTTGCTCTGGGGAATTTCTTTAGTCACGTATGTGGGATTTCCCACTGCCACCAGTGGAATGTGGGGCTTTGGGGGCAGCTGCCCGGGTAGGGGCTGAGCTGGTGGCCCTGTTGGGCCCATGGTCCCCAACAGAAGCACCCACAGGGCCCAAAGCCTCCCACCCCCTGCCCAGCAGAGCCTGCCCTGTCTGTCCTGCTGTCTCCCGAGTGGGGGACAGGAGGCAGTGGCCGCTGCCAGCAGTAGGAATGAGGGCAGGGTGAGGATCCCCTGGCTTGGCTTTTGTCTCTTGAGCAATGCAGAGCCAGGGCAGTGCAGAGCAGGCCCGGAAGCAGAGCCCAGAGCCTTTGGAGGCTGCAAGCCTTAAACATCAGCCCCTGCAGCAGCCTAGATGCAGGTGCCACAGTTGCCAAGGCTGTCGTGGCCTTGAGAGCGGGAAGGTGGATTTTGCATCCCTGTGGTCTGATGGCGGCTCTGGAGCCAGGAGTCCCTGTGGCTGCAGCAGGAAGGGTGGCTGAAAGTTTCCTGCCTTGCTTTGGTGGCATGGCTGCAGGGGCCAGTGCAGTGAGAGCCCCCTCCGTGCTGGTGACAGCTCAGCTCTTGGGGACGCCGCTGTGCCCCAGCCCAGGAGCAGCAGCAGTGGCCAGCGGCAGCAGTGGTGTCAGTGGGACCCCCTGTGCACAGGGACCCCCAGCCGCGGGGTGGCCGTGGCAGCAGCTCCAGGAGTTAGGAGCTCAGCAGTGCTGAAAGCAGAGCCCTGTCCTTTGGGATGGCAGTGGAAGTGGCCTGAGTGCACATTCAGAGCCACCTTCTAGGCTTCTGATATCCCGACACCGCAAGGAAATTGGCAACGTGGCTTCTTTGAATGACATGTAGTCCTGTTTAATATCTGCAGCAAGTGGTGTGAAAGTGCTTTCTGAGGCTGCTCATTGGGATCAGCTGTGAGGGGCGGAGGGCTGGCGTGAGTCCAGTGCTGTGTCCCACTGGGAGTAGCCCCACAGGCTCACGTGCACAGCAGGCAGTGCCAGAGGCCCTGGAGATCACAGCTGCCCTGCAGCCACCTTTGCAAAGGTGCTTTAAACATCAGCGGGTGCTGACTTTCCCCATGGAACCCTTGGTTCACTTGCTCTGGGGAATTTCTTTAGTCACGTATGTGGGATTTCCCACTGCCACCAGTGATGGGGATGCTCAGGGAGTGTGGGGCTTTGGGGGCAGCTGCCCGCGCAGGGGCTGAGCTGGGGGCCCTGTTGGGCCCATGGTCCCTAGCAGCAGCACCCACAGGGCCCAAAGCCTCCCACCCCCTGCCCAGCAGAGCCTGCCCTGTCTGTCCTGCTGTCACTCAGGCCACTTCCGCAGGAGGCTGTGGCCGCTGCCAGCAGTAGGAATGCGGGAAGGGTGAGGATCCCCTGGCTTGGCTTTTGTCTCTTGAGCAATGCGGAGCCAGGGCAGTGCAGAGAAGGCCCGGAAGCAGAGCCCGGAGCCTTTGGAGGCTGCAAGCCTTAAACATCAGCCCCTGCAGCAGCCCAGATGCAGGTGCCACAGTTGCCAAGGCTGTCGTGGCCTTGAGAGCGGGAAGGTGGATTTTGCATCCCTGTGGCCTGATGGCGGCTCTGGAGCCAGGAGTCCCTGTGGCTGCAGCAGGAAGGGTGGCTGAAAGTTTCCTGCCTTGCTTTGGTGGCATGGCTGCAGGGGCCAGTGCAGTGAGAGCCCCCTCTGTGCTGGTGACAGCTCAGCTCTTGGGGACGCCGCTGTGCCCCAGCCCAGGAGCAGCAGCAGTGGCCAGCGGCAGCAGTGGTGTCAGTGGGACCCCCTGTGCACAGGGACCCCCAGCCGCGGGGTGGCCGTGGCAGCAGCCCCAGGGAGCTCCAGCCCCGGGATCCCGGAACAAGTGGAAATCCCAACTGTGCAAACGCTGCCTGTGCCCAAAGGAATGACAAAGAGAAGTGAGGTTTAAAAAGAAGCCGTATTTATTTGCCAAAGATGGCCAAACTCTAGGATTTACAGAACACCTTTCATTACAACAATCCTTAGAACAACAACAACAACAATAACAATCTGCAGGATTTATTTACATGGGATCCTAGGGACTAACAATCTTCAAAACATATTTACAGAGAACTACTAACCTAAGAACATATTTACAAAAATCTTCTAACTATTCAAACATATATACACAGGCGTAATATCTACGGCCGTCATCTCCATCAGTCCTGGAAGAAAGGAAGAAGCAAAGCTGGACTCTGCTGCCAGCACGGGGCCCAGCTGGGCTGGGAGCTGGGCCCCAGGGGCTGGGCCCAGTGCTGCTGGCAGGGCTGCTGTGGCCCCAGGCAAGCACAGGGCAGGCCAGGGCTGGTGCTTGTGCCAGCACAATCCAGGCCCCCTGCGGGCAGTGTGTCCCTGAGCGGGGCCATCCAGCCCAGCCCCAGCCTGGCGTCAGGGCAGCCACTGTGTCTGTGGGCAGGGCATGGGGAGCATCTGCCTGTCTCACTTGTGGGGCTCCAACTTCATCCAAGGACCATGGGCTCCTCCTCATCCTTCTCGTCCACTTCCATCTCCTCAATGTTCTCCTCTTCATCCACCTCCATGTCCTCGATGTTTTCCTCCGCATCTACATCCATGTCCTCAACCTGCTCTTCCACATCCACCTCCATCATTTCATCCTCATTCTGCCCCATGTCCACTTCCATCTCCTCCACATTGTCTCTGATAGTCTGCAAGAGACAGCACAATCTCACAGTGGGCTTCCTGTCCCACACCATCCATTGCCACGTGGCAGCAGCCTGCTCAAGCAGGCTGCCCCCTCCCTGGAATGGCACACTACCTCCACTGGAGCAGCAGTGCTCATCCTGCTGGGGTTGGTGCTCCAGAGCAGGCAGCAGGAAAATCCCAGGCAGCAGCAGCAACAGCTGAATGCTGACGGGCAGAGCGCAGAGCGAGCGCCAACTGAGCGCTGGCAGCAGGCAGAGTGTCTGCTGTGGTCGTTTCCAGGTGCTGGACGTTCCACCTGGAACACTCTGGGAGCTGTGATGTCACAGAAGTTTCAGGGCCGCGCCACACTGGGAGATGGGCATGGAAGGATGATCAAATCCTTGAATGGTTTGGCTAGGAAGGGACCCTAAAGATCATCTGGTTCCAAGCTGAGCAAGCTGCCAGCAGAGCAGGTTTCTGTGGCCCCTGTCCAACCTGGCCTTGGATGTTCCTTGGCATGGGGTGTGCACAGCCTCTCTGCACTGGTCCCTGTGTCAGGGACAAGCACCCTGACAGGAAAGAACTTCTTCCCATCATGGAATGGATTCCAGCTCTTGCAGTTTGATCCCATTCCTCCTTGTTCTGTCACTTCAGTTCCTGACAAAGAGTCCTCTCCCACTTCCCTGTGGGTCAGGCTGTTCCTGCAGGGTCACACATGTGGCTGAAGCTGCAGGCAGGAGAGAGAGAAGCCAAGCTGCCAGCCAGAGCAAATGGGGAAAGTGACATGAAAGATGAGCGAAGAAGGAAAAAGTAGAGACATGCAAGGCATTGGGTTGGGTGGGCTGTGGCATTCATGCCTTTCATTAGAGGCCAGGTTCTCTGGTGCACTCAATGACTGTGTGATTGGGGCGTGTCCACAGTGAGCCCGTGTGAGCGACCTGCACTCCCAGAGGCCGGAGCACACTTGCTTCAAGTGCTGATGAACGAGGCCAGAGACGGGTCTTTGTGTGGAACTCCAAACGCTGTGCATTGCGATGAAGAGGGTCCAGGGCCAGAGAGAAAATGAGGCTGGGGACTGAGGGTTTCATTCGCGGGGGAGAAGGGGTGAAGCACTGTAGTAAGCCAGGAGCAACAGGGGAGAAGAGAGGGGAGAAGGTTCTCTGGAGAGTACATATAAGGTAAACACAAAGTTGATGATACCAAGAAAACCTGTTGCATCATCATGAGCCTGCAAATGTCCGAGGGCAAGATCGTTGCATTCAGAGGGGAGTGTCTCACTTTGGTCATCTTTGCCCTGAGATATTAGAGTTCCAATGGCAGGCCCCTGGACCTCCACCAGACTGCCTCTTCCTGAGACTTCATTGCTGTGTTAGGAGCTCAGCAGTGCTGAAAGCAGAGCCCTGTCCTTTGGGATGGCAGTGGAAGTGGCCTGAGTGCACATTCAGAGCCACCTTCCAGGCTTCTGATGCCCCGACACCGCAAGGAAATTGGCAACGTGGCTTCTTTGAATGACATGTAGTCCTGTTTAATATCTGCAGCAAGTGGTGTGAAAGTGCTTTCTAAGGCTGCTCCTTGGGATCAGCTGTGAGGGGCGGAGGGCTGGCGTGAGTCCAGTGCTGTGTCCCACTGGGAGTAGCCCCACAGGCTCACGTGCACAGCAGGCAGTGCCAGAGGCCCTGGAGATCACAGCTGCCCTGCAGCCACCTTTGCAAAGGTGCTTTAAACATCAGCGGGTTCTGACTTTCCCCATGGAACCCTTGGTTCACTTGCTCTGGGGAATTTCTTTAGTCACGTATGTGGGATTTCCCACTGCCACCAGTGATGGAGATGCTGAGGGAGTGTGGGGCTTTGGGGGCAGCTGCCCGGGGAGGGGCTGAGCTGGGGGCCCTGTTGGGCCCATGGTCCCCAGCAGCAGCACCCACAGGGCCCAAAGCCTCCCACCCCCTGCCCAGCAGAGCCTGCCCTGTCTGTCCTGCTGTCACCCGAGTGGGGGACAGGAGGCAGTGGCCGCTGCCAGCAGTAGGAATGCGGGCAGGGTGAGGATCCCCTGGCTTGGCTTTTGTCTCTTGAGCAATGCGGAGCCAGGGCAGTGCAGAGCAGGCCCGGAAGCAGAGCCCGGAGCCTTTGGAGGCTGCAAGCCTTAAACATCAGCCCCTGCAGCAGCCCAGATGCAGGTGCCACAGTTGCCAAGGCTGTCGTGGCCTTGAGAGCGGGAAGGTGGATTTTGCATCCCTGTGGCCTGATGGCGGCTCTGGAGCCAGGAGTCCCTGTGGCTGCAGCAGGAAGGGTGGCTGAAAGATTCCTGCCTTGCTTTGGTGGCATGGCTGCAGGGGCCAGTGCAGTGAGAGCCCCCTCTGTGCTGGTGACAGCTCAGCTCTTGGGGACGCCGCTGTGCCCCAGCCCAGGAGCAGCAGCAGTGGCCAGCGGCAGCAGTGGTGTCAGTGGGACCCCCTGTGCACAGGGACCCCCAGCCGCAGGGTGGCCGTGGCAGCAGCCCCAGGGAGCTCCAGCCCCGGGCTCCCGGAACAAGTGGAAATCCCAACTGTGCAAACGCTGCCTGTGCCCAAAGGAATGACAAAGAGAAGTGAGGTTTAAAAAGAAGCCGTATTTATTTGCCAAAGATGGCCAAACTCTAGGATTTACAGAACACCTTTCATTACAACAATCCTTAGAACAACAACAACAACAATAACAATCTGCAGGATTTATTTACATGGGATCCTAGGGACTAACAATCTTCAAAACATATTTACAGAGAACTACTAACCTAAGAACATATTTACAAAAATCTTCTAACTATTCAAACATATATACACAGGCGTAATATCTACGGCCGTCATCTCCATCAGTCCTGGAAGAAAGGAAGAAGCAAAGCTGGACTCTGCTGCCAGCACGGGGCCCAGCTGGGCTGGGAGCTGGGCCCCAGGGGCTGGGACAGGGCTGGCAGGGCTGCTGTGGCCCCAGGCAAGGACAGGGCAGGCCAGGGCTGGTGCTTGTGCCAGCACAATCCAGGCCCCCTGCGGGCAGCGTGGCCCTGAGCGGGGCCATCCAGCCCAGCCCCAGCCTGGCGTCAGGGCAGCCACTGTGTCTGTGGGCAGGGCATGGGGAGCATCTGCCTGTCTCACTTGTGGGGCTCCAACTTCATCCAAGGACCATGGGCTCCTCCTCATCCTTCTCATCCACTTCCATCTCCTCAATGTTCTCCTCTTCATCCACCTCCATGTCCTCGATGTTTTCCTCCGCATCTACATCCATGTCCTCAACCTGCTCTTCCACATCCACCTCCATCATTTCATCCTCATTCTGCCCCATGTCCACTTCCATCTCCTCCACATTGTCTCTGATAGTCTGCAAGAGACAGCACAATCTCACAGTGGGCTTCCTGTCCCACACCATCCATTGCCACGTGGCAGCAGCCTGCTCAAGCAGGCTGCCCCCTCCTTGGAATGGCACAGTACCTCCACTGGAGCAGCAGTGCTCATCCTGCTGGGGTTGGTGCTCCAGAGCAGGCAGCAGGAAAATCCCAGGCAGCAGCAGCAACAGCTGAATGCTGACGGGCAGAGCACAGAGCGAGCGCCAACTGAGCGCTGGCAGCAGGCAGAGTGTCTGCTGTGGTCGTTTCCAGGTGCTGGACGTTCCACCTGGAACACTGTGGGAGCTGTGATGTCACAGAAGTTTCAGGGCCGCGCCACACTGGGAGATGGGCATGGAAGGATGATCAAATCCTTGAATGGTTTGGCTAGGAAGGGACCCTAAAGATCATCTGGTTCCAAGCTGAGCAAGCTGCCAGCAGAGCAGGTTGCTGCGGCCCCTGTCCAACCTGGCCTTGGATGTTCCTTGGCATGGGGTGTGCACAGCCTCTCTGCACTGGTCCCTGTGTCAGGGACAAGCACCCTGACAGGAAAGAACTTCTTCCCATCATGGAATGGATTCCAGCTCTTGCAGTTTGATCCCATTCCTCCTTGTTCTGTCACTTCAGTTCCTGACAAAGAGTCCTCTCCCACTTCCCTGTGGGTCAGGCTGTTCCTGCAGGGTCACACATGTGGCTGAAGCTGCAGGCAGGAGAGAGAGAAGCCAAGCTGCCAGCCAGAGCAAATGGGGAAAGTGACATGAAAGATGAGCGAAGAAGGAAAAAGTAGAGACATGCAAGGCATTGGGTTGGGTGGGCTGTGGCATTCATGCCTTTCATTAGAGGCCAGGTTCTCTGGTGCACTCAATGACTGTGTGATTGGGGCGTGTCCACAGTGAGCCCGTGTGAGCGACCTGCACTCCCAGAGGCCGGAGCACACTTGCTTCAAGTGCTGATGAACGAGGCCAGAGACGGGTCTTTGTGTGGAACTCCAAACGCTGTGCATTGCGATGAAGAGGGTCCAGGGCCAGAGAGAAAATGAGGCTGGGGACTGAGGGTTTCATTCGCGGGGGAG
This sequence comes from Passer domesticus, assembly GCF_036417665.1. Lineage (NCBI taxonomy): Eukaryota > Metazoa > Chordata > Aves > Passeriformes > Passeridae > Passer > Passer domesticus. The sequence goes on along the minus strand of NC_087493.1, from coordinate 251,455 downwards.
AAGGGGTGAAGCACTGTAGTAAGCCAGGAGCAACAGGGGAGAAGAGAGGGGAGAACGTTCTCTGGAGAGTACATATAAGGTAAACACAAAGTTGATGATACCAAGAAAACCTGTTGCATCATCATGAGCCTGCAAATGTCCGAGGGCAAGATCGTTGCATTCAGAGGGGAGTGTCTCACTTTGGTCATCTTTGCCCTGAGATATTAGAGTTCCAATGGCAGGCCCCTGGACCTCCACCAGACTGCCTCTTCCTGAGACTTCATTGCTGTGTTAGGAGCTCAGCAGTGCTGAAAGCAGAGCCCTGTCCTTTGGGATGGCAGTGGAAGTGGCCTGAGTGCACATTCAGAGCCACCTTCCAGGCTTCTGATGCCCCGACACCGCAAGGAAATTGGCAACGTGGCTTCTTTGAATGACATGTAGTCCTGTTTAATATCTGCAGCAAGTGGTGTGAAAGTGCTTTCTAAGGCTGCTCCTTGGGATCAGCTGTGAGGGGCGGAGGGCTGGCGTGAGTCCAGTGCTGTGTCCCACTGGGAGTAGCCCCACAGGCTCACGTGCACAGCAGGCAGTGCCAGAGGCCCTGGAGATCACAGCTGCCCTGCAGCCACCTTTGCAAAGGTGCTTTAAACATCAGCGGGTGCTGACTTTCCCCATGGAACCCTTGGTTCACTTGCTCTGGGGAATTTCTTTAGTCACGTATGTGGGATTTCCCACTGCCACCAGTGATGGGGATGCTCAGGGAGTGTGGGGCTTTGGGGGCAGCTGCCCGGGCAGGGGCTGAGCTGGGGGCCCTGTTGGGCCCATGGTCCCCAGCAGCAGCACCCACAGGGCCCAAAGCCTCCCACCCCCTGCCCAGCAGAGCCTGCCCTGTCTGTCCTGCTGTCACCCGAGTGGGGGACAGGAGGCAGTGGCCGCTGCCAGCAGTAGGAATGCGGGCAGGGTGAGGATCCCCTGGCTTGGCTTTTGTCTCTTGAGCAATGCGGAGCCAGGGCAGTGCAGAGAAGGCCCGGAAGCAGAGCCCGGAGCCTTTGGAGGCTGCAAGCCTTAAATATCAGCCCCTGCAGCAGCCCAGATGCAGGTGCCACAGTTGCCAAGGCTGTCGTGGCCTTGAGAGCGGGAAGGTGGATTTTGCATCCCTGTGGCCTGATGGCGGCTCTGGAGCCAGGAGTCCCTGTGGCTGCAGCAGGAAGGGTGGCTGAAAGTTTCCTGCCTTGCTTTGGTGGCATGGCTGCAGGGGCCAGTGCAGTGAGAGACCCCACCGTGCTGGTGACAGCTCAGCTCTTGGGGACGCCGCTGTGCCCCAGCCCAGGAGCAGCAGCAGTGGCCAGCGGCAGCAGTGGTGTCAGTGGGACCCCCTGTGCACAGGGACCCCCAGCCGCGGGGTGGCCGTGGCAGCAGCCCCAGGGAGCTCCAGCCCCGGGCTCCCGGAACAAGTGGAAATCCCAACTGTGCAAACGCTGCCTGTGCCCTAAGGAATGACAAAGAGAAGTGAGGTTTAAAAAGAAGCCGTATTTATTTGCCAAAGATGGCCAAACTCTAGGATTTACAGAACACCTTTCATTACAACAATCCTTAGAACAACAACAACAACAATAACAATCTACAGGATTTATTTACATGGGATCCTAGGGACTAACAATCTTCAAAACATATTTACAGAGAACTACTAACCTAAGAACATATTTACAAAAATCTTCTAACTATTCAAACATATATACACAGGCGTAATATCTACGGCCGTCATCTCCATCAGTCCTGGAAGAAAGGAAGAAGCAAAGCTGGACTCTGCTGCCAGCACGGGGCCCAGCTGGGCTGGGAGCTGGGCCCCAGGGGCTGGGCCCAGTGCTGCTGGCAGGGCTGCTGTGGCCCCAGGCAAGGACAGGGCAGGCCAGGGCTGGTGCTTGTGCCAGCACAATCCAGGCCCCCTGCGGGCAGCGTGTCCCTGAGCGGGGCCATCCAGCCCAGCCCCAGCCTGGCGTCAGGGCAGCCACTGTGTCTGTGGGCAGGGCATGGGGAGCATCTGCCTGTCTTACTTGTGGGGCTCCAACTTCATCCAAGGACCATGGGCTCCTCCTCATCCTTCTCGTCTACTTCCATCTCCTCAATGTTCTCCTCTTCATCCACCTCCATGTCCTCGATGTTTTCCTCCGCATCTACATCCATGTCCTCAACCTGCTCTTCCACATCCACCTCCATCATTTCATCCTCATTCTGCCCCATGTCCACTTCCATCTCCTCCACATTGTCTCTGATAGTCTGCAAGAGACAGCACAATCTCACAGTGGGCTTCCTGTCCCACACCATCCATTGCCACGTGGCTGCAGCCTGCTCAAGCAGGCTGCCCCCTCCTTGGAATGGCACAGTACCTCCACTGGAGCAGCAGTGCTCATCCTGCTGGGGTTGGTGCTCCAGAGCAGGCAGCAGAAAAATCCCAGGCAGCAGCAGCAACAGCTGAATGCTGACGGGCAGAGCGCAGAGCGAGCGCCAACTGAGCGCTGGCAGCAGGCAGAGTGTCTGCTGTGGTCGTTTCCAGGTGCTGGACGTTCCACCTGGAACACTCTGGGAGCTGTGATGTCACAGAAGTTTCAGGGCCGCGCCACACTGGGAGATGGGCATGGAAGGATGATCAAATCCTTGAATGGTTTGGCTAGGAAGGGACCCTAAAGATCATCTGGTTCCAAGCTGAGCAAGCTGCCAGCAGAGCAGGTTGCTGCGGCCCCTGTCTAACCTGGCCTTGGATGTTCCTTGGCATGGGGTGTGCACAGCCTCTCTGCACTGGTCCCTGTGTCAGGGACAAGCACCCTGACAGGAAAGAACTTCTTCCCATCATGGAATGGATTCCAGCTCTTGCAGTTTGATCCCATTCCTCCTTGTTCTGTCACTTCAGTTCCTGACAAAGAGTCCTCTCCCACTTCCCTGTGGGTCAGGCTGTTCCTGCAGGGTCACACATGTGGCTGAAGCTGCAGGCAGGAGAGAGAGAAGCCAAGCTGCCAGCCAGAGCAAATGGGGAAAGTGACATGAAAGATGAGCGAAGAAGGAAAAAGTAGAGACATGCAAGGCATTGGGTTGGGTGGGCTGTGGCATTCATGCCTTTCATTAGAGGCCAGGTTCTCTGGTGCACTCAATGACTGTGTGATTGGGGCGTGTCCACAGTGAGCCCGTGTGAGCGACCTGCACTCCCAGAGGCCGGAGCACACTTGCTTCAAGTGCTGATGAACGAGGCCAGAGACGGGTCTTTGTGTGGAACTCCAAACGCTGTGCATTGCGATGAAGAGGGTCCAGGGCCAGAGAGAAAATGAGGCTGGGGACTGAGGGTTTCATTCGCGGGGGAGAAGGGGTGAAGCACTGTAGTAAGCCAGGAGCAACAGGGGAGAAGAGAGGGGAGAACGTTCTCTGGAGAGTACATATAAGGTAAACACAAAGTTGATGATACCAAGAAAACCTGTTGCATCATCATGAGCCTGCAAATGTCCGAGGGCAAGATCGTTGCATTCAGAGGGGAGTGTCTCACTTTGGTCATCTTTGCCCTGAGATATTAGAGTTCCAATGGCAGGCCCCTGGACCTCCACCAGACTGCCTCTTCCTGAGACTTCATTGCTGTGTTAGGAGCTCAGCAGTGCTGAAAGCAGAGCCCTGTCCTTTGGGATGGCAGTGGAAGTGGCCTGAGTGCACATTCAGAGCCACCTTCCAGGCTTCTGATGCCCCGACACCGCAAGGAAATTGGCAACGTGGCTTCTTTGAATGACATGTAGTCCTGTTTAATATCTGCAGCAAGTGGTGTGAAAGTGCTTTCTAAGGCTGCTCCTTGGGATCAGCTGTGAGGGGCGGAGGGCTGGCGTGAGTCCAGTGCTGTGTCCCACTGGGAGTAGCCCCACAGGCTCACCTGCACAGCAGGCAGTGCCAGAGGCCCTGGAGATCACAGCTGCCCTGCAGCCACCTTTGCAAAGGTGCTTTAAACATCAGCGGGTGCTGACTTTCCCCATGGAACCCTTGGTTCACTTGCTCTGGGGAATTTCTTTAGTCACGTATGTGGGATTTCCCACTGCCACCAGTGATGGGGATGCTCAGGGAGTGTGGGGCTTTGGGGGCAGCTGCCCGGGCAGGGGCTGAGCTGGGGGCCCTGTTGGGCCCATGGTCCCCAGCAGCAGCACCCACAGGGCCCAAAGCCTCCCACCCCCTGCCCAGCAGAGCCTGCCCTGTCTGTCCTGCTGTCACCCGAGTGGGGGACAGGAGGCAGTGGCCGCTGCCAGCAGTAGGAATGCGGGCAGGGTGAGGATCCCCTGGCTTGGCTTTTGTCTCTTGAGCAATGCGGAGCCAGGGCAGTGCAGAGAAGGCCCGGAAGCAGAGCCCGGAGCCTTTGGAGGCTGCAAGCCTTAAATATCAGCCCCTGCAGCAGCCCAGATGCAGGTGCCACAGTTGCCAAGGCTGTCGTGGCCTTGAGAGCGGGAAGGTGGATTTTGCATCCCTGTGGCCTGATGGCGGCTCTGGAGCCAGGAGTCCCTGTGGCTGCAGCAGGAAGGGTGGCTGAAAGTTTCCTGCCTTGCTTTGGTGGCATGGCTGCAGGGGCCAGTGCAGTGAGAGACCCCACCGTGCTGGTGACAGCTCAGCTCTTGGGGATGCCGCTGTGCCCCAGCCCAGGAGCAGCAGCAGTGGCCAGCGGCAGCAGTGGTGTCAGTGGGACCCCCTGTGCACAGGGACCCCCAGCCGCGGGGTGGCCGTGGCAGCAGCCCCAGGGAGCTCCAGCCCCGGGCTCCCGGAACAAGTGGAAATCCCAACTGTGCAAACGCTGCCTGTGCCCAAAGGAATGACAAAGAGAAGTGAGGTTTAAAAAGAAGCCGTATTTATTTGCCAAAGATGGCCAAACTCTAGGATTTACAGAACACCTTTCATTACAACAATCCTTAGAACAACAACAACAACAATAACAATCTGCAGGATTTATTTACATGGGATCCTAGGGACTAACAATCTTCAAAACATATTTACAGAGAACTACTAACCTAAGAACATATTTACAAAAATCTTCTAACTATTCAAACATATATACACAGGCGTAATATCTACGGCCGTCATCTCCATCAGTCCTGGAAGAAAGGAAGAAGCAAAGCTGGACTCTGCTGCCAGCACGGGGCCCAGCTGGGCTGGGAGCTGGGCCCCAGGGGCTGGGACAGGGCTGGCAGGGCTGCTGTGGCCCCAGGCAAGGACAGGGCAGGCCAGGGCTGGTGCTTGTGCCAGCACAATCCAGGCCCCCTGCGGGCAGCGTGGCCCTGAGCGGGGCCATCCAGCCCAGCCCCAGCCTGGCGTCAGGGCAGCCACTGTGTCTGTGGGCAGGGCATGGGGAGCATCTGCCTGTCTCACTTGTGGGGCTCCAACTTCATCCAAGGACCATGGGCTCCTCCTCATCCTTCTCGTCCACTTCCATCTCCTCAATGTTCTCCTCTTCATCCACCTCCATGTCCTCGATGTTTTCCTCCGCATCTACATCCATGTCCTCAACCTGCTCTTCCACATCCACCTCCATCATTTCATCCTCATTCTGCCCCATGTCCACTTCCATCTCCTCCACATTGTCTCTGATAGTCTGCAAGAGACAGCACAATCTCACAGTGGGCTTCCTGTCCCACACCATCCATTGCCACGTGGCAGCAGCCTGCTCAAGCAGGCTGCCCCCTCCTTGGAATGGCACAGTACCTCCACTGGAGCAGCAGTGCTCATCCTGCTGGGGTTGGTGCTCCAGAGCAGGCAGCAGGAAAATCCCAGGCAGCAGCAGCAACAGCTGAATGCTGACGGGCAGAGCACAGAGCGAGCGCCAACTGAGCGCTGGCAGCAGGCAGAGTGTCTGCTGTGGTCGTTTCCAGGTGCTGGACGTTCCACCTGGAACACTGTGGGAGCTGTGATGTCACAGAAGTTTCAGGGCCGCGCCACACTGGGAGATGGGCATGGAAGGATGATCAAATCCTTGAATGGTTTGGCTAGGAAGGGACCCTAAAGATCATCTGGTTCCAAGCTGAGCAAGCTGCCAGCAGAGCAGGTTGCTGCGGCCCCTGTCCAACCTGGCCTTGGATGTTCCTTGGCATGGGGTGTGCACAGCCTCTCTGCACTGGTCCCTGTGTCAGGGACAAGCACCCTGACAGGAAAGAACTTCTTCCCATCATGGAATGGATTCCAGCTCTTGCAGTTTGATCCCATTCCTCCTTGTTCTGTCACTTCAGTTCCTGACAAAGAGTCCTCTCCCACTTCCCTGTGGGTCAGGCTGTTCCTGCAGGGTCACACATGTGGCTGAAGCTGCAGGCAGGAGAGAGAGAAGCCAAGCTGCCAGCCAGAGCAAATGGGGAAAGTGACATGAAAGATGAGCGAAGAAGGAAAAAGTAGAGACATGCAAGGCATTGGGTTGGGTGGGCTGTGGCATTCATGCCTTTCATTAGAGGCCAGGTTCTCTGGTGCACTCAATGACTGTGTGATTGGGGCGTGTCCACAGTGAGCCCGTGTGAGCGACCTGCACTCCCAGAGGCCGGAGCACACTTGCTTCAAGTGCTGATGAACGAGGCCAGAGACGGGTCTTTGTGTGGAACTCCAAACGCTGTGCATTGCGATGAAGAGGGTCCAGGGCCAGAGAGAAAATGAGGCTGGGGACTGAGGGTTTCATTCGCGGGGGAGAAGGGGTGAAGCACTGTAGTAAGCCAGGAGCAACAGGGGAGAAGAGAGGGGAGAACGTTCTCTGGAGAGTACATATAAGGTAAACACAAAGTTGATGATACCAAGAAAACCTGTTGCATCATCATGAGCCTGCAAATGTCCGAGGGCAAGATCGTTGCATTCAGAGGGGAGTGTCTCACTTTGGTCATCTTTGCCCTGAGATATTAGAGTTCCAATGGCAGGCCCCTGGACCTCCACCAGACTGCCTCTTCCTGAGACTTCATTGCTGTGTTAGGAGCTCAGCAGTGCTGAAAGCAGAGCCCTGTCCTTTGGGATGGCAGTGGAAGTGGCCTGAGTGCACATTCAGAGCCACCTTCCAGGCTTCTGATGCCCCGACACCGCAAGGAAATTGGCAACGTGGCTTCTTTGAATGACATGTAGTCCTGTTTAATATCTGCAGCAAGTGGTGTGAAAGTGCTTTCTAAGGCTGCTCCTTGGGATCAGCTGTGAGGGGCGGAGGGCTGGCGTGAGTCCAGTGCTGTGTCCCACTGGGAGTAGCCCCACAGGCTCACGTGCACAGCAGGCAGTGCCAGAGGCCCTGGAGATCACAGCTGCCCTGCAGCCACCTTTGCAAAGGTGCTTTAAACATCAGCGGGTGCTGACTTTCCCCATGGAACCCTTGGTTCACTTGCTCTGGGGAATTTCTTTAGTCACGTATGTGGGATTTCCCACTGCCACCAGTGATGGGGATGCTCAGGGAGTGTGGGGCTTTGGGGGCAGCTGCCCGGGCAGGGGCTGAGCTGGGGGCCCTGTTGGGCCCATGGTCCCCAGCAGCAGCACCCACAGGGCCCAAAGCCTCCCACCCCCTGCCCAGCAGAGCCTGCCCTGTCTGTCCTGCTGTCACCCGAGTGGGGGACAGGAGGCAGTGGCCGCTGCCAGCAGTAGGAATGCGGGCAGGGTGAGGATCCCCTGGCTTGGCTTTTGTCTCTTGAGCAATGCGGAGCCAGGGCAGTGCAGAGAAGGCCCGGAAGCAGAGCCCGGAGCCTTTGGAGGCTGCAAGCCTTAAATATCAGCCCCTGCAGCAGCCCAGATGCAGGTGCCACAGTTGCCAAGGCTGTCGTGGCCTTGAGAGCGGGAAGGTGGATTTTGCATCCCTGTGGCCTGATGGCGGCTCTGGAGCCAGGAGTCCCTGTGGCTGCAGCAGGAAGGGTGGCTGAAAGTTTCCTGCCTTGCTTTGGTGGCATGGCTGCAGGGGCCAGTGCAGTGAGAGACCCCACCGTGCTGGTGACAGCTCAGCTCTTGGGGATGCCGCTGTGCCCCAGCCCAGGAGCAGCAGCAGTGGCCAGCGGCAGCAGTGGTGTCAGTGGGACCCCCTGTGCACAGGGACCCCCAGCCGCGGGGTGGCCGTGGCAGCAGCCCCAGGGAGCTCCAGCCCCGGGCTCCCGGAACAAGTGGAAATCCCAACTGTGCAAACGCTGCCTGTGCCCAAAGGAATGACAAAGAGAAGTGAGGTTTAAAAAGAAGCCGTATTTATTTGCCAAAGATGGCCAAACTCTAGGATTTACAGAACACCTTTCATTACAACAATCCTTAGAACAACAACAACAACAATAACAATCTGCAGGATTTATTTACATGGGATCCTAGGGACTAACAATCTTCAAAACATATTTACAGAGAACTACTAACCTAAGAACATATTTACAAAAATCTTCTAACTATTCAAACATATATACACAGGCGTAATATCTACGGCCGTCATCTCCATCAGTCCTGGAAGAAAGGAAGAAGCAAAGCTGGACTCTGCTGCCAGCACGGGGCCCAGCTGGGCTGGGAGCTGGGCCCCAGGGGCTGGGACAGGGCTGGCAGGGCTGCTGTGGCCCCAGGCAAGGACAGGGCAGGCCAGGGCTGGTGCTTGTGCCAGCACAATCCAGGCCCCCTGCGGGCAGCGTGGCCCTGAGCGGGGCCATCCAGCCCAGCCCCAGCCTGGCGTCAGGGCAGCCACTGTGTCTGTGGGCAGGGCATGGGGAGCATCTGCCTGTCTCACTTGTGGGGCTCCAACTTCATCCAAGGACCATGGGCTCCTCCTCATCCTTCTCGTCCACTTCCATCTCCTCAATGTTCTCCTCTTCATCCACCTCCATGTCCTCGATGTTTTCCTCCGCATCTACATCCATGTCCTCAACCTGCTCTTCCACATCCACCTCCATCATTTCATCCTCATTCTGCCCCATGTCCACTTCCATCTCCTCCACATTGTCTCTGATAGTCTGCAAGAGACAGCACAATCTCACAGTGGGCTTCCTGTCCCACACCATCCATTGCCACGTGGCAGCAGCCTGCTCAAGCAGGCTGCCCCCTCCTTGGAATGGCACAGTACCTCCACTGGAGCAGCAGTGCTCATCCTGCTGGGGTTGGTGCTCCAGAGCAGGCAGCAGGAAAATCCCAGGCAGCAGCAGCAACAGCTGAATGCTGACGGGCAGAGCACAGAGCGAGCGCCAACTGAGCGCTGGCAGCAGGCAGAGTGTCTGCTGTGGTCGTTTCCAGGTGCTGGACGTTCCACCTGGAACACTGTGGGAGCTGTGATGTCACAGAAGTTTCAGGGCCGCGCCACACTGGGAGATGGGCATGGAAGGATGATCAAATCCTTGAATGGTTTGGCTAGGAAGGGACCCTAAAGATCATCTGGTTCCAAGCTGAGCAAGCTGCCAGCAGAGCAGGTTGCTGCGGCCCCTGTCCAACCTGGCCTTGGATGTTCCTTGGCATGGGGTGTGCACAGCCTCTCTGCACTGGTCCCTGTGTCAGGGACAAGCACCCTGACAGGAAAGAACTTCTTCCCATGATGGAATGGATTCCAGCTCTTGCAGTTTGATCCCATTCCTCCTTGTTCTGTCACTTCAGTTCCTGACAAAGAGTCCTCTCCCACTTCCCTGTGGGTCAGGCTGTTCCTGCAGGGTCACACATGTGGCTGAAGCTGCAGGCAGGAGAGAGAGAAGCCAAGCTGCCAGCCAGAGCAAATGGGGAAAGTGACATGAAAGATGAGCGAAGAAGGAAAAAGTAGAGACATGCAAGGCATTGGGTTGGGTGGGCTGTGGCATTCATGCCTTTCATTAGAGGCCAGGTTCTCTGGTGCACTCAATGACTGTGTGATTGGGGCGTGTCCACAGTGAGCCCGTGTGAGCGACCTGCACTCCCAGAGGCCGGAGCACACTTGCTTCAAGTGCTGATGAACGAGGCCAGAGACGGGTCTTTGTGTGGAACTCCAAACGCTGTGCATTGCGATGAAGAGGGTCCAGGGCCAGAGAGAAAATGAGGCTGGGGACTGAGGGTTTCATTCGCGGGGGAGAAGGGGTGAAGCACTGTAGTAAGCCAGGAGCAACAGGGGAGAAGAGAGGGGAGAACGTTCTCTGGAGAGTACATATAAGGTAAACACAAAGTTGATGATACCAAGAAAACCTGTTGCATCATCATGAGCCTGCAAATGTCCGAGGGCAAGATCGTTGCATTCAGAGGGGAGTGTCTCACTTTGGTCATCTTTGCCCTGAGATATTAGAGTTCCAATGGCAGGCCCCTGGACCTCCACCAGACTGCCTCTTCCTGAGACTTCATTGCTGTGTTAGGAGCTCAGCAGTGCTGAAAGCAGAGCCCTGTCCTTTGGGATGGCAGTGGAAGTGGCCTGAGTGCACATTCAGAGCCACCTTCCCGGCTTCTGATGCCCCGACACCGCAAGGAAATTGGCAACGTGGCTTCTTTGAATGACATGTAGTCCTGTTTAATATCTGCAGCAAGTGGTGTGAAAGTGCTTTCTAAGGCTGCTCCTTGGGATCAGCTGTGAGGGGCGGAGGGCTGGCGTGAGTCCAGTGCTGTGTCCCACTGGGAGTAGCCCCACAGGCTCACGTGCACAGCAGGCAGTGCCAGAGGCCCTGGAGATCACAGCTGCCCTGCAGCCACCTTTGCAAAGGTGCTTTAAACATCAGCGGGTGCTGACTTTCCCCATGGAACCCTTGGTTCACTTGCTCTGGGGAATTTCTTTAGTCACGTATGTGGGATTTCCCACTGCCACCAGTGATGGGGATGCTCAGGGAGTGTGGGGCTTTGGGGGCAGCTGCCCGGGGAGGGGCTGAGCTGGGGGCCCTGTTGGGCCCATGGTCCCCAGCAGCAGCACCCACAGGGCCCAAAGCCTCCCACCCCCTGCCCAGCAGAGCCTGCCCTGTCTGTCCTGCTGTCACCCGAGTGGGGGACAGGAGGCAGTGGCCGCTGCCAGCAGTAGGAATGCGGGCAGGGTGAGGATCCCCTGGCTTGGCTTTTGTCTCTTGAGCAATGCGGAGCCAGGGCAGTGCAGAGAAGGCCCGGAAGCAGAGCCCGGAGCCTTTGGAGGCTGCAAGCCTTAAATATCAGCCCCTGCAGCAGCCCAGATGCAGGTGCCACAGTTGCCAAGGCTGTCGTGGCCTTGAGAGCGGGAAGGTGGATTTTGCATCCCTGTGGCCTGATGGCGGCTCTGGAGCCAGGAGTCCCTGTGGCTGCAGCAGGAAGGGTGGCTGAAAGTTTCCTGCCTTGCTTTGGTGGCATGGCTGCAGGGGCCAGTGCAGTGAGAGACCCCACCGTGCTGGTGACAGCTCAGCTCTTGGGGATGCCGCTGTGCCCCAGCCCAGGAGCAGCAGCAGTGGCCAGCGGCAGCAGTGGTGTCAGTGGGACCCCCTGTGCACAGGGACCCCCAGCCGCGGGGTGGCCGTGGCAGCAGCCCCAGGGAGCTCCAGCCCCGGGCTCCCGGAACAAGTGGAAATCCCAACTGTGCAAACGCTGCCTGTGCCCAAAGGAATGACAAAGAGAAGTGAGGTTTAAAAAGAAGCCGTATTTATTTGCCAAAGATGGCCAAACTCTAGGATTTACAGAACACCTTTCATTACAACAATCCTTAGAACAACAACAACAACAATAACAATCTGCAGGATTTATTTACATGGGATCCTAGGGACTAACAATCTTCAAAACATATTTACAGAGAACTACTAACCTAAGAACATATTTACAAAAATCTTCTAACTATTCAAACATATATACACAGGCGTAATATCTACGGCCGTCATCTCCATCAGTCCTGGAAGAAAGGAAGAAGCAAAGCTGGACTCTGCTGCCAGCACGGGGCCCAGCTGGGCTGGGAGCTGGGCCCCAGGGGCTGGGACAGGGCTGGCAGGGCTGCTGTGGCCCCAGGCAAGGACAGGGCAGGCCAGGGCTGGTGCTTGTGCCAGCACAATCCAGGCCCCCTGCGGGCAGCGTGGCCCTGAGCGGGGCCATCCAGCCCAGCCCCAGCCTGGCGTCAGGGCAGCCACTGTGTCTGTGGGCAGGGCATGGGGAGCATCTGCCTGTCTCACTTGTGGGGCTCCAACTTCATCCAAGGACCATGGGCTCCTCCTCATCCTTCTCGTCCACTTCCATCTCCTCAATGTTCTCCTCTTCATCCACCTCCATGTCCTCGATGTTTTCCTCCGCATCTACATCCATGTCCTCAACCTGCTCTTCCACATCCACCTCCATCATTTCATCCTCATTCTGCCCCATGTCCACTTCCATCTCCTCCACATTGTCTCTGATAGTCTGCAAGAGACAGCACAATCTCACAGTGGGCTTCCTGTCCCACACCATCCATTGCCACGTGGCAGCAGCCTGCTCAAGCAGGCTGCCCCCTCCTTGGAATGGCACAGTACCTCCACTGGAGCAGCAGTGCTCATCCTGCTGGGGTTGGTGCTCCAGAGCAGGCAGCAGGAAAATCCCAGGCAGCAGCAGCAACAGCTGAATGCTGACGGGCAGAGCACAGAGCGAGCGCCAACTGAGCGCTGGCAGCAGGCAGAGTGTCTGCTGTGGTCGTTTCCAGGTGCTGGACGTTCCACCTGGAACACTGTGGGAGCTGTGATGTCACAGAAGTTTCAGGGCCGCGCCACACTGGGAGATGGGCATGGAAGGATGATCAAATCCTTGAATGGTTTGGCTAGGAAGGGACCCTAAAGATCATCTGGTTCCAAGCTGAGCAAGCTGCCAGCAGAGCAGGTTGCTGCGGCCCCTGTCCAACCTGGCCTTGGATGTTCCTTGGCATGGGGTGTGCACAGCCTCTCTGCACTGGTCCCTGTGTCAGGGACAAGCACCCTGACAGGAAAGAACTTCTTCCCATCATGGAATGGATTCCAGCTCTTGCAGTTTGATCCCATTCCTCCTTGTTCTGTCACTTCAGTTCCTGACAAAGAGTCCTCTCCCACTTCCCTGTGGGTCAGGCTGTTCCTGCAGGGTCACACATGTGGCTGAAGCTGCAGGCAGGAGAGAGAGAAGCCAAGCTGCCAGCCAGAGCAAATGGGGAAAGTGACATGAAAGATGAGCGAAGAAGGAAAAAGTAGAGACATGCAAGGCATTGGGTTGGGTGGGCTGTGGCATTCATGCCTTTCATTAGAGGCCAGGTTCTCTGGTGCACTCAATGACTGTGTGATTGGGGCGTGTCCACAGTGAGCCCGTGTGAGCGAGCTGCACTCCCAGAGGCCGGAGCACACTTGCTTCAAGTGCTGATGAACGAGGCCAGAGACGGGTCTTTGTGTGGAACTCCAAACGCTGTGCATTGCGATGAAGAGGGTCCAGGGCCAGAGAGAAAATGAGGCTGGGGACTGAGGGTTTCATTCGCGGGGGAGAAGGGGTGAAGCACTGTAGTAAGCCAGGAGCAACAGGGGAGAAGAGAGGGGAGAACGTTCTCTGGAGAGTACATATAAGGTAAACACAAAGTTGATGATACCAAGAAAACCTGTTGCATCATCATGAGCCTGCAAATGTCCGAGGGCAAGATCGTTGCATTCAGAGGGGAGTGTCTCACTTTGGTCATCTTTGCCCTGAGATATTAGAGTTCCAATGGCAGGCCCCTGGACCTCCACCAGACTGCCTCTTCCTGAGACTTCATTGCTGTGTTAGGAGCTCAGCAGTGCTGAAAGCAGAGCCCTGTCCTTTGGGATGGCAGTGGAAGTGGCCTGAGTGCACATTCAGAGCCACCTTCCAGGCTTCTGATGCCCCGACACCGCAAGGAAATTGGCAACGTGGCTTCTTTGAATGACATGTAGTCCTGTTTAATATCTGCAGCAAGTGGTGTGAAAGTGCTTTCTAAGGCTGCTCCTTGGGATCAGCTGTGAGGGGCGGAGGGCTGGCGTGAGTCCAGTGCTGTGTCCCACTGGGAGTAGCCCCACAGGCTCACGTGCACAGCAGGCAGTGCCAGAGGCCCTGGAGATCACAGCTGCCCTGCAGCCACCTTTGCAAAGGTGCTTTAAACATCAGCGGGTGCTGACTTTCCCCATGGAACCCTTGGTTCACTTGCTCTGGGGAATTTCTTTAGTCACGTATGTGGGATTTCCCACTGCCACCAGTGATGGGGATGCTCAGGGAGTGTGGGGCTTTGGGGGCAGCTGCCCGGGCAGGGGCTGAGCTGGGGGCCCTGTTGGGCCCATGGTCCCCAGCAGCAGCACCCACAGGGCCCAAAGCCTCCCACCCCCTGCCCAGCAGAGCCTGCCCTGTCTGTCCTGCTGTCACCCGAGTGGGGGACAGGAGGCAGTGGCCGCTGCCAGCAGTAGGAATGCGGGCAGGGTGAGGATCCCCTGGCTTGGCTTTTGTCTCTTGAGCAATGCGGAGCCAGGGCAGTGCAGAGAAGGCCCGGAAGCAGAGCCCGGAGCCTTTGGAGGCTGCAAGCCTTAAATATCAGCCCCTGCAGCAGCCCAGATGCAGGTGCCACAGTTGCCAAGGCTGTCGTGGCCTTGAGAGCGGGAAGGTGGATTTTGCATCCCTGTGGCCTGATGGCGGCTCTGGAGCCAGGAGTCCCTGTGGCTGCAGCAGGAAGGGTGGCTGAAAGTTTCCTGCCTTGCTTTGGTGGCATGGCTGCAGGGGCCAGTGCAGTGAGAGACCCCACCGTGCTGGTGACAGCTCAGCTCTTGGGGATGCCGCTGTGCCCCAGCCCAGGAGCAGCAGCAGTGGCCAGCGGCAGCAGTGGTGTCAGTGGGACCCCCTGTGCACAGGGACCCCCAGCCGCGGGGTGGCCGTGGCAGCAGCTCCAGGAGTTAGGAGCTCAGCAGTGCTGAAAGCAGAGCCCTGTCCTTTGGGATGGCAGTGGAAGTGGCCTGAGTGCACATTCAGAGCCACCTTCCAGGCTTCTGATATCCCGACACCGCAAGGAAATTGGCAACGTGGCTTCTTTGAATGACATGTAGTCCTGTTTAATATCTGCAGCAAGTGGTGTGAAAGTGCTTTCTGAGGCTGCTCCTTGGGATCAGCTGTGAGGGGCGGAGGGCTGGCGTGAGTCCAGTGCTGTGTCCCACTGGGAGTAGCCCCACAGGCTCACGTGCACAGCAGGCAGTGCCAGAGGCCCTGGAGATCACAGCTGCCCTGCAGCCACCTTTGCAAAGGTGCTTTAAACATCAGCGGGTGCTGACTTTCCCCATGGAACCCTTGGTTCACTTGCTCTGGGGAATTTCTTTAGTCACGTATGTGGGATTTCCCACTGCCACCAGTGATGGGGATGCTCAGGGAGTGTGGGGCTTTGGGGGCAGCTGCCCGCGCAGGGGCTGAGCTGGGGGCCCTGTTGGGCCCATGGTCCCTAGCAGCAGCACCCACAGGGCCCAAAGCCTCCCACCCCCTGCCCAGCAGAGCCTGCCCTGTCTGTCCTGCTGTCACTCAGGCCACTTCCGCAGGAGGCAGTGGCCGCTGCCAGCAGTAGGAATGCGGGCAGGGTGAGGATCCCCTGGCTTGGCTTTTGTCTCTTGAGCAATGCGGAGCCAGGGCAGTGCAGAGAAGGCCCGGAAGCAGAGCCCGGAGCCTTTGGAGGCTGCAAGCCTTAAACATCAGCCCCTGCAGCAGCCCAGATGCAGGTGCCACAGTTGCCAAGGCTGTCGTGGCCTTGAGAGCGGGAAGGTGGATTTTGCATCCCTGTGGCCTGATGGCGGCTCTGGAGCCAGGAGTCCCTGTGGCTGCAGCAGGAAGGGTGGCTGAAAGTTTCCTGTCTTGCTTTGGTGGCATGGCTGCAGGGGCCAGTGCAGTGAGAGCCCCCTCTGTGCTGGTGACAGCTCAGCTCTTGGGGACGCCGCTGTGCCCCAGCCCAGGAGCAGCAGCAGTGGCCAGCGGCAGCAGTGGTGTCAGTGGGACCCCCTGTGCACAGGGACCCCCAGCCGCGGGGTGGCCGTGGCAGCAGCCCCAGGGAGCTCCAGCCCCGGGATCCCGGAACAAGTGGAAATCCCAACTGTGCAAACGCTGCCTGTGCCCAAAGGAATGACAAAGAGAAGTGAGGTTTAAAAAGAAGCCGTATTTATTTGCCAAAGATGGCCAAACTCTAGGATTTACAGAACACCTTTCATTACAACAATCCTTAGAACAACAACAACAACAATAACAATCTACAGGATTTATTTACATGGGATCCTAGGGACTAACAATCTTCAAAACATATTTACAGAGAACTACTAACCTAAGAACATATTTACAAAAATCTTCTAACTATTCAAACATATATACACAGGCGTAATATCTACGGCCGTCATCTCCATCAGTCCTGGAAGAAAGGAAGAAGCAAAGCTGGACTCTGCTGCCAGCACGGGGCCCAGCTGGGCTGGGAGCTGGGCCCCAGGGGCTGGGACAGGGCTGGCAGGGCTGCTGTGGCCCCAGGCAAGGACAGGGCAGGCCAGGGCTGGTGCTTGTGCCAGCACAATCCAGGCCCCCTGTGGGCAGCGTGTCCCTGAGCGGGGCCATCCAGCCCAGCCCCAGCCTGGCGTCAGGGCAGCCACTGTGTCTGTGGACAGGGCATGGGGAGCATCTGCCTGTCTCACTTGTGGGGCTCCAACTTCATCCAAGGACCATGGGCTCCTCCTCATCCTTCTCGTCCACTTCCATCTCCTCAATGTTCTCCTCTTCATCCACCTCCATGTCCTCGATGTTTTCCTCCGCATCTACATCCATGTCCTCAACCTGCTCTTCCACATCCACCTCCATCATTTCATCCTCATTCTGCCCCATGTCCACTTCCATCTCCTCCACATTGTCTCTGATAGTCTGCAAGAGACAGCACAATCTCACAGTGGGCTTCCTGTCCCACACCATCCATTGCCACGTGGCTGCAGCCTGCTCAAGCAGGCTGCCCCCTCCTTGGAATGGCACACTACCTCCACTGGAGCAGCAGTGCTCATCCTGCTGGGGTTGGTGCTCCAGAGCAGGCAGCAGGAAAATCCCAGGCAGCAGCAGCAACAGCTGAATGCTGACGGGCAGAGCGCAGAGCGAGCGCCAACTGAGCGCTGGCAGCAGGCAGAGTGTCTGCTGTGGTCGTTTCCAGGTGCTGGACGTTCCACCTGGAACACTGTGGGAGCTGTGATGCCACAGAAGTTTCAGGGCCGCGCCACACTGGGAGATGGGCATGGAAGGATGATCAAATCCTTGAATGGTTTGGCTAGGAAGGGACCCTAAAGATCATCTGGTTCCAAGCCGAGCAAGCTGCCAGCACAGCAGGTTTCTGCGGCCCCTGTCCAACCTGGCCTTGGATGTTCCTTGGCATGGGGTGTGCACAGCCTCTCTGCACTGGTCCCTGTGTCAGGGACAAGCACCCTGACAGGAAAGAACTTCTTCCCATCATGGAATGGATTCCAGCTCTTGCAGTTTGATCCCATTCCTCCTTGTTCTGTCACTTCAGTTCCTGACAAAGAGTCCTCTCCCACTTCCCTGTGGGTCAGGCTGTTCCTGCAGGGTCACACATGTGGCTGAAGCTGCAGGCAGGAGAGAGAGAAGCCAAGCTGCCAGCCAGAGCAAATGGGGAAAGTGACATGAAAGATGAGCGAAGAAGGAAAAAGTAGAGACATGCAAGGCATTGGGTTGGGTGGGCTGTGGCATTCATGCCTTTCATTAGAGGCCAGGTTCTCTGGTGCACTCAATGACTGTGTGATTGGGGCGTGTCCACAGTGAGCCCGTGTGAGCGACCTGCACTCCCAGAGGCCGGAGCACACTTGCTTCAAGTGCTGATGAACGAGGCCAGAGACGGGTCTTTGTGTGGAACTCCAAACGCTGTGCATTGCGATGAAGAGGGTCCAGGGCCAGAGAGAAAATGAGGCTGGGGACTGAGGGTTTCATTCGCGGGGGAGAAGGGGTGAAGCACTGTAGTAAGCCAGGAGCAACAGGGGAGAAGAGAGGGGAGAAGGTTCTCTGGAGAGTACATATAAGGTAAACACAAAGTTGATGATACCAAGAAAACCTGTTGCATCATCATGAGCCTGCAAATGTCCGAGGGCAAGATCGTTGCATTCAGAGGGGAGTGTCTCACTTTGGTCATCTTTGCCCTGAGATATTAGAGTTCCAATGGCAGGCCCCTGGACCTCCACCAGACTGCCTCTTCCTGAGACTTCATTGCTGTGTTAGGAGCTCAGCAGTGCTGAAAGCAGAGCCCTGTCCTTTGGGATGGCAGTGGAAGTGGCCTGAGTGCACATTCAGAGCCACCTTCCAGGCTTCTGATGCCCCGACACCGCAAGGAAATTGGCAACGTGGCTTCTTTGAATGACATGTAGTCCTGTTTAATATCTGCAGCAAGTGGTGTGAAAGTGCTTTCTAAGGCTGCTCCTTGGGATCAGCTGTGAGGGGCGGAGGGCTGGCGTGAGTCCAGTGCTGTGTCCCACTGGGAGTAGCCCCACAGGCTCACGTGCACAGCAGGCAGTGCCAGAGGCCCTGGAGATCACAGCTGCCCTGCAGCCACCTTTGCAAAGGTGCTTTAAACATCAGCGGGTGCTGACTTTCCCCATGGAACCCTTGGTTCACTTGCTCTGGGGAATTTCTTTAGTCACGTATGTGGGATTTCCCACTGCCACCAGTGGAATGTGGGGCTTTGGGGGCAGCTGCCCGGGTAGGGGCTGAGCTGGTGGCCCTGTTGGGCCCATGGTCCCCAACAGAAGCACCCACAGGGCCCAAAGCCTCCCACCCCCTGCCCAGCAGAGCCTGCCCTGTCTGTCCTGCTGTCTCCCGAGTGGGGGACAGGAGGCAGTGGCCGCTGCCAGCAGTAGGAATGAGGGCAGGGTGAGGATCCCCTGGCTTGGCTTTTGTCTCTTGAGCAATGCAGAGCCAGGGCAGTGCAGAGCAGGCCCGGAAGCAGAGCCCAGAGCCTTTGGAGGCTGCAAGCCTTAAACATCAGCCCCTGCAGCAGCCTAGATGCAGGTGCCACAGTTGCCAAGGCTGTCGTGGCCTTGAGAGCGGGAAGGTGGATTTTGCATCCCTGTGGTCTGATGGCGGCTCTGGAGCCAGGAGTCCCTGTGGCTGCAGCAGGAAGGGTGGCTGAAAGTTTCCTGCCTTGCTTTGGTGGCATGGCTGCAGGGGCCAGTGCAGTGAGAGCCCCCTCCGTGCTGGTGACAGCTCAGCTCTTGGGGACGCCGCTGTGCCCCAGCCCAGGAGCAGCAGCAGTGGCCAGCGGCAGCAGTGGTGTCAGTGGGACCCCCTGTGCACAGGGACCCCCAGCCGCGGGGTGGCCGTGGCAGCAGCTCCAGGAGTTAGGAGCTCAGCAGTGCTGAAAGCAGAGCCCTGTCCTTTGGGATGGCAGTGGAAGTGGCCTGAGTGCACATTCAGAGCCACCTTCTAGGCTTCTGATATCCCGACACCGCAAGGAAATTGGCAACGTGGCTTCTTTGAATGACATGTAGTCCTGTTTAATATCTGCAGCAAGTGGTGTGAAAGTGCTTTCTGAGGCTGCTCATTGGGATCAGCTGTGAGGGGCGGAGGGCTGGCGTGAGTCCAGTGCTGTGTCCCACTGGGAGTAGCCCCACAGGCTCACGTGCACAGCAGGCAGTGCCAGAGGCCCTGGAGATCACAGCTGCCCTGCAGCCACCTTTGCAAAGGTGCTTTAAACATCAGCGGGTGCTGACTTTCCCCATGGAACCCTTGGTTCACTTGCTCTGGGGAATTTCTTTAGTCACGTATGTGGGATTTCCCACTGCCACCAGTGATGGGGATGCTCAGGGAGTGTGGGGCTTTGGGGGCAGCTGCCCGCGCAGGGGCTGAGCTGGGGGCCCTGTTGGGCCCATGGTCCCTAGCAGCAGCACCCACAGGGCCCAAAGCCTCCCACCCCCTGCCCAGCAGAGCCTGCCCTGTCTGTCCTGCTGTCACTCAGGCCACTTCCGCAGGAGGCTGTGGCCGCTGCCAGCAGTAGGAATGCGGGAAGGGTGAGGATCCCCTGGCTTGGCTTTTGTCTCTTGAGCAATGCGGAGCCAGGGCAGTGCAGAGAAGGCCCGGAAGCAGAGCCCGGAGCCTTTGGAGGCTGCAAGCCTTAAACATCAGCCCCTGCAGCAGCCCAGATGCAGGTGCCACAGTTGCCAAGGCTGTCGTGGCCTTGAGAGCGGGAAGGTGGATTTTGCATCCCTGTGGCCTGATGGCGGCTCTGGAGCCAGGAGTCCCTGTGGCTGCAGCAGGAAGGGTGGCTGAAAGTTTCCTGCCTTGCTTTGGTGGCATGGCTGCAGGGGCCAGTGCAGTGAGAGCCCCCTCTGTGCTGGTGACAGCTCAGCTCTTGGGGACGCCGCTGTGCCCCAGCCCAGGAGCAGCAGCAGTGGCCAGCGGCAGCAGTGGTGTCAGTGGGACCCCCTGTGCACAGGGACCCCCAGCCGCGGGGTGGCCGTGGCAGCAGCCCCAGGGAGCTCCAGCCCCGGGATCCCGGAACAAGTGGAAATCCCAACTGTGCAAACGCTGCCTGTGCCCAAAGGAATGACAAAGAGAAGTGAGGTTTAAAAAGAAGCCGTATTTATTTGCCAAAGATGGCCAAACTCTAGGATTTACAGAACACCTTTCATTACAACAATCCTTAGAACAACAACAACAACAATAACAATCTGCAGGATTTATTTACATGGGATCCTAGGGACTAACAATCTTCAAAACATATTTACAGAGAACTACTAACCTAAGAACATATTTACAAAAATCTTCTAACTATTCAAACATATATACACAGGCGTAATATCTACGGCCGTCATCTCCATCAGTCCTGGAAGAAAGGAAGAAGCAAAGCTGGACTCTGCTGCCAGCACGGGGCCCAGCTGGGCTGGGAGCTGGGCCCCAGGGGCTGGGCCCAGTGCTGCTGGCAGGGCTGCTGTGGCCCCAGGCAAGCACAGGGCAGGCCAGGGCTGGTGCTTGTGCCAGCACAATCCAGGCCCCCTGCGGGCAGTGTGTCCCTGAGCGGGGCCATCCAGCCCAGCCCCAGCCTGGCGTCAGGGCAGCCACTGTGTCTGTGGGCAGGGCATGGGGAGCATCTGCCTGTCTTACTTGTGGGGCTCCAACTTCATCCAAGGACCATGGGCTCCTCCTCATCCTTCTCGTCCACTTCCATCTCCTCAATGTTCTCCTCTTCATCCACCTCCATGTCCTCGATGTTTTCCTCCGCATCTACATCCATGTCCTCAACCTGCTCTTCCACATCCACCTCCATCATTTCATCCTCATTCTGCCCCATGTCCACTTCCATCTCCTCCACATTGTCTCTGATAGTCTGCAAGAGACAGCACAATCTCACAGTGGGCTTCCTGTCCCACACCATCCATTGCCACGTGGCAGCAGCCTGCTCAAGCAGGCTGCCCCCTCCCTGGAATGGCACACTACCTCCACTGGAGCAGCAGTGCTCATCCTGCTGGGGTTGGTGCTCCAGAGCAGGCAGCAGGAAAATCCCAGGCAGCAGCAGCAACAGCTGAATGCTGACGGGCAGAGCGCAGAGCGAGCGCCAACTGAGCGCTGGCAGCAGGCAGAGTGTCTGCTGTGGTCGTTTCCAGGTGCTGGACGTTCCACCTGGAACACTCTGGGAGCTGTGATGTCACAGAAGTTTCAGGGCCGCGCCACACTGGGAGATGGGCATGGAAGGATGATCAAATCCTTGAATGGTTTGGCTAGGAAGGGACCCTAAAGATCATCTGGTTCCAAGCTGAGCAAGCTGCCAGCAGAGCAGGTTTCTGTGGCCCCTGTCCAACCTGGCCTTGGATGTTCCTTGGCATGGGGTGTGCACAGCCTCTCTGCACTGGTCCCTGTGTCAGGGACAAGCACCCTGACAGGAAAGAACTTCTTCCCATCATGGAATGGATTCCAGCTCTTGCAGTTTGATCCCATTCCTCCTTGTTCTGTCACTTCAGTTCCTGACAAAGAGTCCTCTCCCACTTCCCTGTGGGTCAGGCTGTTCCTGCAGGGTCACACATGTGGCTGAAGCTGCAGGCAGGAGAGAGAGAAGCCAAGCTGCCAGCCAGAGCAAATGGGGAAAGTGACATGAAAGATGAGCGAAGAAGGAAAAAGTAGAGACATGCAAGGCATTGGGTTGGGTGGGCTGTGGCATTCATGCCTTTCATTAGAGGCCAGGTTCTCTGGTGCACTCAATGACTGTGTGATTGGGGCGTGTCCACAGTGAGCCCGTGTGAGCGACCTGCACTCCCAGAGGCCGGAGCACACTTGCTTCAAGTGCTGATGAACGAGGCCAGAGACGGGTCTTTGTGTGGAACTCCAAACGCTGTGCATTGCGATGAAGAGGGTCCAGGGCCAGAGAGAAAATGAGGCTGGGGACTGAGGGTTTCATTCGCGGGGGAGAAGGGGTGAAGCACTGTAGTAAGCCAGGAGCAACAGGGGAGAAGAGAGGGGAGAAGGTTCTCTGGAGAGTACATATAAGGTAAACACAAAGTTGATGATACCAAGAAAACCTGTTGCATCATCATGAGCCTGCAAATGTCCGAGGGCAAGATCGTTGCATTCAGAGGGGAGTGTCTCACTTTGGTCATCTTTGCCCTGAGATATTAGAGTTCCAATGGCAGGCCCCTGGACCTCCACCAGACTGCCTCTTCCTGAGACTTCATTGCTGTGTTAGGAGCTCAGCAGTGCTGAAAGCAGAGCCCTGTCCTTTGGGATGGCAGTGGAAGTGGCCTGAGTGCACATTCAGAGCCACCTTCCAGGCTTCTGATGCCCCGACACCGCAAGGAAATTGGCAACGTGGCTTCTTTGAATGACATGTAGTCCTGTTTAATATCTGCAGCAAGTGGTGTGAAAGTGCTTTCTGAGGCTGCTCCTTGGGATCAGCTGTGAGGGGCGGAGGGCTGGCGTCAGTCCAGTGCTGTGTCCCACTGGGAGCAGCCCCACAGGCTCACGTGCACAGCAGGCAGTGCCTGAGGCCCTGGAGATCACAGCTGCCCTGCAGCCACCTTTGCAAAGGTGCTTTAAACATCAGCGGGTGCTGACTTTCCCCATGGAACCCTTGGTTCACTTGCTCTGGGGAATTTCTTTAGTCACGTATGTGGGATTTCCCACTGCCACCAGTGGAATGTGGGGCTTTGGGGGCAGCTGCCCGGGTAGGGGCTGAGCTGGTGGCCCTGTTGGGCCCATGGTCCCCAGCAGAAGCACCCACAGGGCCCAAAGCCTCCCACCCCCTGCCCAGCAGAGCCTGCCCTGTCTGTCCTGCTGTCACCCGAGTGGGGGACAGGAGGCAGTGGCCGCTGCCAGCAGTAGGAATGCGGGCAGGGTGAGGATCCCCTGGCTTGGCTTTTGTCTCTTGAGCAATGCAGAGCCAGGGCAGTGCAGAGCAGGCCCGGAAGCAGAGCCCAGAGCCTTTGGAGGCTGCAAGCCTTAAACATCAGCCCCTGCAGCAGCCCAGATGCAGGTGCCACAGTTGCCAAGGCTGTCGTGGCCTTGAGAGCGGGAAGGTGGATTTTGCATCCCTGTGGTCTCATGGCGGCTCTGGAGCCAGGAGTCCCTGTGGCTGCAGCAGGAAGGGTGGCTGAAAGTTTCCTGCCTTGCTTTGGTGGCATGGCTGCAGGGGCCAGTGCAGTGAGAGACCCCACCGTGCTGGTGACAGCTCAGCTCTTGGGGATGCCGCTGTGCCCCAGCCCAGGAGCAGCAGCAGTGGCCAGCGGCAGCAGTGGTGTCAGTGGGACCCCCTGTGCACAGGGACCCCCAGCCGCGGGGTGGCCGTGGCAGCAGCTCCAGGAGTTAGGAGCTCAGCAGTGCTGAAAGCAGAGCCCTGTCCTTTGGGATGGCAGTGGAAGTGGCCTGAGTGCACATTCAGAGCCACCTTCCAGGCTTCTGATATCCCGACACCGCAAGGAAATTGGCAACGTGGCTTCTTTGAATGACATGTAGTCCTGTTTAATATCTGCAGCAAGTGGTGTGAAAGTGCTTTCTGAGGCTGCTCCTTGGGATCAGCTGTGAGGGGCGGAGGGCTGGCGTGAGTCCAGTGCTGTGTCCCACTGGGAGTATCCCCACAGGCTCACCTGCACAGCAGGCAGTGCCAGAGGCCCTGGAGATCACAGCTGCCCTGCAGCCACCTTTGCAAAGGTGCTTTAAACATCAGCGGGTGCTGACTTTCCCCATGGAACCCTTGGTTCACTTGCTCTGGGGAATTTCTTTAGTCACGTATGTGGGATTTCCCACTGCCACCAGTGATGGGGATGCTCAGGGAGTGTGGGGCTTTGGGGGCAGCTGCCCGCGCAGGGGCTGAGCTGGGGGCCCTGTTGGGCCCATGGTCCCTAGCAGCAGCACCCACAGGGCCCAAAGCCTCCCACCCCCTGCCCAGCAGAGCCTGCCCTGTCTGTCCTGCTGTCACTCAGGCCACTTCCGCAGGAGGCAGTGGCCGCTGCCAGCAGTAGGAATGCGGGCAGGGTGAGGATCCCCTGGCTTGGCTTTTGTCTCTTGAGCAATGCGGAGCCAGGGCAGTGCAGAGAAGGCCCGGAAGCAGAGCCCGGAGCCTTTGGAGGCTGCAAGCCTTAAACATCAGCCCCTGCAGCAGCCCAGATGCAGGTGCCACAGTTGCCAAGGCTGTCGTGGCCTTGAGAGCGGGAAGGTGGATTTTGCATCCCTGTGGCCTGATGGCGGCTCTGGAGCCAGGAGTCCCTGTGGCTGCAGCAGGAAGGGTGGCTGAAAGTTTCCTGTCTTGCTTTGGTGGCATGGCTGCAGGGGCCAGTGCAGTGAGAGCCCCCTCTGTGCTGGTGACAGCTCAGCTCTTGGGGACGCCGCTGTGCCCCAGCCCAGGAGCAGCAGCAGTGGCCAGCGGCAGCAGTGGTGTCAGTGGGACCCCCTGTGCACAGGGACCCCCAGCCGCGGGGTGGCCGTGGCAGCAGCCCCAGGGAGCTCCAGCCCCGGGATCCCGGAACAAGTGGAAATCCCAACTGTGCAAACGCTGCCTGTGCCCAAAGGAATGACAAAGAGAAGTGAGGTTTAAAAAGAAGCCGTATTTATTTGCCAAAGATGGCCAAACTCTAGGATTTACAGAACACCTTTCATTACAACAATCCTTAGAACAACAACAACAACAATAACAATCTACAGGATTTATTTACATGGGATCCTAGGGACTAACAATCTTCAAAACATATTTACAGAGAACTACTAACCTAAGAACATATTTACAAAAATCTTCTAACTATTCAAACATATATACACAGGCGTAATATCTACGGCCGTCATCTCCATCAGTCCTGGAAGAAAGGAAGAAGCAAAGCTGGACTCTGCTGCCAGCACGGGGCCCAGCTGGGCTGGGAGCTGGGCCCCAGGGGCTGGGACAGGGCTGGCAGGGCTGCTGTGGCCCCAGGCAAGGACAGGGCAGGCCAGGGCTGGTGCTTGTGCCAGCACAATCCAGGCCCCCTGCGGGCAGCGTGGCCCTGAGCGGGGCCATCCAGCCCAGCCCCAGCCTGGCATCAGGGCAGCCACTGTGTCTGTGGGCAGGGCATGGGGAGCATCTGCCTGTCTTACTTGTGGGGCTCCAACTTCATCCAAGGACCATGGGCTCCTCCTCATCCTTCTCGTCCACTTCCATCTCCTCAATGTTCTCCTCTTCATCCACCTCCATGTCCTCGATGTTTTCCTCCGCATCTACATCCATGTCCTCAACCTGCTCTTCCACATCCACCTCCATCATTTCATCCTCATTCTGCCCCATGTCCACTTCCATCTCCTCCACATTGTCTCTGATAGTCTGCAAGAGACAGCACAATCTCACAGTGGGCTTCCTGTCCCACACCATCCATTGCCACGTGGCAGCAGCCTGCTCAAGCAGGCTGCCCCCTCCTTGGAATGGCACAGTACCTCCACTGGAGCAGCAGTGCTCATCCTGCTGGGGTTGGTGCTCCAGAGCAGGCAGCAGGAAAATCCCAGGCAGCAGCAGCAACAGCTGAATGCTGACGGGCAGAGCACAGAGCGAGCGCCAACTGAGCGCTGGCAGCAGGCAGAGTGTCTGCTGTGGTCGTTTCCAGGTGCTGGACGTTCCACCTGGAACACTGTGGGAGCTGTGATGTCACAGAAGTTTCAGGGCCGCGCCACACTGGGAGATGGGCATGGAAGGATGATCAAATCCTTGAATGGTTTGGCTAGGAAGGGACCCTAAAGATCATCTGGTTCCAAGCCGAGCAAGCTGCCAGCACAGCAGGTTTCTGCGGCCCCTGTCCAACCTGGCCTTGGATGTTCCTTGGCATGGGGTGTGCACAGCCTCTCTGCACTGGTCCCTGTGTCAGGGACAAGCACCCTGACAGGAAAGAACTTCTTCCCATCATGGAATGGATTCCAGCTCTTGCAGTTTGATCCCATTCCTCCTTGTTCTGTCACTTCAGTTCCTGACAAAGAGTCCTCTCCCACTTCCCTGTGGGTCAGGCTGTTCCTGCAGGGTCACATATGTGGCTGAAGCTGCAGGCAGGAGAGAGAGAAGCCAAGCTGCCAGCCAGAGCAAATGGGGAAAGTGACATGAAAGATGAGCGAAGAAGGAAAAAGTAGAGACATGCAAGGCATTGGGTTGGGTGGGCTGTGGCATTCATGCCTTTCATTAGAGGCCAGGTTCTCTGGTGCACTCAATGACTGTGTGATTGGGGCGTGTCCACAGTGAGCCTGTGTGAGCGACCTGCACTCCCAGAGGCCGGAGCACACTTGCTTCAAGTGCTGATGAACGAGGCCAGAGACGGGTCTTTGTGTGGAACTCCAAACGCTGTGCATTGCGATGAAGAGGGTCCAGGGCCAGAGAGAAAATGAGGCTGGGGACTGAGGGTTTCATTCGCGGGGGAGAAGGGGTGAAGCACTGTAGTAAGCCAGGAGCAACAGGGGAGAAGAGAGGGGAGAAGGTTCTCTGGAGAGTACATATAAGGTAAACACAAAGTTGATGATACCAAGAAAACCTGTTGCATCATCATGAGCCTGCAAATGTCCGAGGGCAAGATCGTTGCATTCAGAGGGGAGTGTCTCACTTTGGTCATCTTTGCCCTGAGATATTAGAGTTCCAATGGCAGGCCCCTGGACCTCCACCAGACTGCCTCTTCCTGAGACTTCATTGCTGTGTTAGGAGCTCAGCAGTGCTGAAAGCAGAGCCCTGTCCTTTGGGATGGCAGTGGAAGTGGCCTGAGTGCACATTCAGAGCCACCTTCCAGGCTTCTGATGCCCCGACACCGCAAGGAAATTGGCAACGTGGCTTCTTTGAATGACATGTAGTCCTGTTTAATATCTGCAGCAAGTGGTGTGAAAGTGCTTTCTAAGGCTGCTCCTTGGGATCAGCTGTGAGGGGCGGAGGGCTGGCGTGAGTCCAGTGCTGTGTCCCACTGGGAGTAGCCCCACAGGCTCACCTGCACAGCAGGCAGTGCCAGAGGCCCTGGAGATCACAGCTGCCCTGCAGCCACCTTTGCAAAGGTGCTTTAAACATCAGCGGGTGCTGACTTTCCCCATGGAACCCTTGGTTCACTTGCTCTGGGGAATTTCTTTAGTCACGTATGTGGGATTTCCCACTGCCACCAGTGGAATGTGGGGCTTTGGGGGCAGCTGCCCGGGTAGGGGCTGAGCTGGTGGCCCTGTTGGGCCCATGGTCCCCAACAGAAGCACCCACAGGGCCCAAAGCCTCCCACCCCCTGCCCAGCAGAGCCTGCCCTGTCTGTCCTGCTGTCACCCGAGTGGGGGACAGGAGGCAGTGGCCGCTGCCAGCAGTAGGAATGAGGGCAGGGTGAGGATCCCCTGGCTTGGCTTTTGTCTCTTGAGCAATGCAGAGCCAGGGCAGTGCAGAGCAGGCCCGGAAGCAGAGCCCAGAGCCTTTGGAGGCTGCAAGCCTTAAACATCAGCCCCTGCAGCAGCCTAGATGCAGGTGCCACAGTTGCCAAGGCTGTCGTGGCCTTGAGAGCGGGAAGGTGGATTTTGCATCCCTGTGGCCTGATGGCGGCTCTGGAGCCAGGAGTCCCTGTGGCTGCAGCAGGAAGGGTGGCTGAAAGTTTCCTGCCTTGCTTTGGTGGCATGGCTGCAGGGGGCAGTGCAGTGAGAGCCCCCTCCGTGCTGGTGACAGCTCAGCTCTTGGGGACGCCGCTATGCCCCAGCCCAGGAGCAGCAGCAGTGCCCAGCGGCAGCAGTGGTGTCAGTGGGACCCCCTGTGCACAGGGACCCCCAGCCGCGGGGTGGCCGTGGCAGCAGCTCCAGGAGTTAGGAGCTCAGCAGTGCTGAAAGCAGAGCCCTGTCCTTTGGGATGGCAGTGGAAGTGGCCTGAGTGCACATTCAGAGCCACCTTCTAGGCTTCTGATGCCCCGACACCGCAAGGAAATTGGCAACGTGGCTTCTTTGAATGACATGTAGTCCTGTTTAATATCTGCAGCAAGTGGTGTGAAAGTGCTTTCTGAGGCTGCTCATTGGGATCAGCTGTGAGGGGCGGAGGGCTGGCGTGAGTCCAGTGCTGTGTCCCACTGGGAGTAGCCCCACAGGCTCACGTGCACAGCAGGCAGTGCCAGAGGCCCTGGAGATCACAGCTGCCCTGCAGCCACCTTTGCAAAGGTGCTTTAAACATCAGCGGGTGCTGACTTTCCCCATGGAACCCTTGGTTCACTTGCTCTGGGGAATTTCTTTAGTCACGTATGTGGGATTTCCCACTGCCACCAGTGATGGGGATGCTCAGGGAGTGTGGGGCTTTGGGGGCAGCTTCCCTCGCAGGGGCTGAGCTGGGGGCCCTGTTGGGCCCATGGTCCCTAGCAGCAGCACCCACAGGGCCCAAAGCCTCCCACCCCCTGCCCAGCAGAGCCTGCCCTGTCTGTCCTGCTGTCACTCAGGCCACTTCCGCAGGAGGCTGTGGCCGCTGCCAGCAGTAGGAATGCGGGCAGGGTGAGGATCCCCTGGCTTGGCTTTTGTCTCTTGAGCAATGCGGAGCCAGGGCAGTGCAGAGAAGGCCCGGAAGCAGAGCCCAGAGCCTTTGGAGGCTGCAAGCCTTAAACATCAGCCCCTGCAGCAGCCCAGATGCAGGTGCCACAGTTGCCAAGGCTGTCGTGGCCTTGAGAGCGGGAAGGTGGATTTTGCATCCCTGTGGCCTGATGGCGGCTCTGGAGCCAGGAGTCCCTGTGGCTGCAGCAGGAAGGGTGGCTGAAAGTTTCCTGCCTTGCTTTGGTGGCATGGCTGCAGGGGCCAGTGCAGTGAGAGCCCCCTCTGTGCTGGTGACAGCTCAGCTCTTGGGGACGCCGCTGTGCCCCAGCCCAGGAGCAGCAGCAGTGGCCAGCGGCAGCAGTGGTGTCAGTGGGACCCCCTGTGCACAGGGACCCCCAGCCGCGGGGTGGCCGTGGCAGCAGCCCCAGGGAGCTCCAGCCCCGGGATCCCGGAACAAGTGGAAATCCCAACTGTGCAAACGCTGCCTGTGCCCAAAGGAATGACAAAGAGAAGTGAGGTTTAAAAAGAAGCCGTATTTATTTGCCAAAGATGGCCAAACTCTAGGATTTACAGAACACCTTTCATTACAACAATCCTTAGAACAACAACAACAACAATATCAATCTGCAGGATTTATTTACATGGGATCCTAGGGACTAACAATCTTCAAAACATATTTACAGAGAACTACTAACCTAAGAACATATTTACAAAAATCTTCTAACTATTCAAACATATATACACAGGCGTAATATCTACGGCCGTCATCTCCATCAGTCCTGGAAGAAAGGAAGAAGCAAAGCTGGACTCTGCTGCCAGCACGGGGCCCAGCTGGGCTGGGAGCTGGGCCCCAGGGGCTGGGCCCAGTGCTGCTGGCAGGGCTGCTGTGGCCCCAGGCAAGCACAGGGCAGGCCAGGGCTGGTGCTTGTGCCAGCACAATCCAGGCCCCCTGCGGGCAGCGTGTCCCTGAGCGGGGCCATCCAGCCCAGCCCCAGCCTGGCGTCAGGGCAGCCACTGTGTCTGTGGGCAGGGCATGGGGAGCATCTGCCTGTCTTACTTGTGGGGCTCCAACTTCATCCAAGGACCATGGGCTCCTCCTCATCCTTCTCGTCCACTTCCATCTCCTCAATGTTCTCCTCTTCATCCACCTCCATGTCCTCGATGTTTTCCTCCGCATCTACATCCATGTCCTCAACCTGCTCTTCCACATCCACCTCCATCATTTCATCCTCATTCTGCCCCATGTCCACTTCCATCTCCTCCACATTGTCTCTGATAGTCTGCAAGAGACAGCACAATCTCACAGTGGGCTTCCTGTCCCACACCATCCATTGCCACGTGGCTGCAGCCTGCTCAAGCAGGCTGCCCCCTCCCTGGAATGGCACAGTACCTCCACCGGAGCAGCAGTGCTCATCCTGCTGGGGTTGGTGCTCCAGAGCAGGCAGCAGGAAAATCCCAGGCAGCAGCAGCAACAGCTGAATGCTGACGGGCAGAGCGCAGAGCGAGCGCCAACTGAGCGCTGGCAGCAGGCAGAGTGTCTGCTGTGGTCGTTTCCAGGTGCTGGACGTTCCACCTGGAACACTGTGGGAGCTGTGATGTCACAGAAGTTTCAGGGCCGCGCCACACTGGGAGATGGGCATGGAAGGATGATCAAATCCTTGAATGGTTTGGCTAGGAAGGGACCCTAAAGATCATCTGGTTCCAAGCTGAGCAAGCTGCCAGCAGAGCAGGTTTCTGCGGCCCCTGTCCAACCTGGCCTTGGATGTTCCTTGGCATGGGGTGTGCACAGCCTCTCTGCACTGGTCCCTGTGTCAGGGACAAGCACCCTGACAGGAAAGAACTTCTTCCCATCATGGAATGGATTCCAGCTCTTGCAGTTTGATCCCATTCCTCCTTGTTCTGTCACTTCAGTTCCTGACAAAGAGTCCTCTCCCACTTCCCTGTGGGTCAGGCTGTTCCTGCAGGGTCACACATGTGGCTGAAGCTGCAGGCAGGAGAGAGAGAAGCCAAGCTGCCAGCCAGAGCAAATGGGGAAAGTGACATGAAAGATGAGCGAAGAAGGAAAAAGTAGAGACATGCAAGGCATTGGGTTGGGTGGGCTGTGGCATTCATGCCTTTCATTAGAGGCCAGGTTCTCTGGTGCACTCAATGACTGTGTGAT
Source organism: Passer domesticus (assembly GCF_036417665.1). NCBI lineage: Eukaryota > Metazoa > Chordata > Aves > Passeriformes > Passeridae > Passer > Passer domesticus. The sequence goes on along the minus strand of NC_087493.1, from coordinate 220,539 downwards.
TGGGGCGTGTCCACAGTGAGCCCGTGTGAGCGACCTGCACTCCCAGAGGCCGGAGCACACTTGCTTCAAGTGCTGATGAACGAGGCCAGAGACGGGTCTTTGTGTGCAACTCCAAACGCTGTGCATTGCGATGAAGAGGGTCCAGGGCCAGAGAGAAAATGAGGCTGGGGACTGAGGGTTTCATTCGCGGGGGAGAAGGGGTGAAGCACTGTAGTAAGCCAGGAGCAACAGGGGAGAAGAGAGGGGAGAACGTTCTCTGGAGAGTACATATAAGGTAAACACAAAGTTGATGATACCAAGAAAACCTGTTGCATCATCATGAGCCTGCAAATGTCCGAGGGCAAGATCGTTGCATTCAGAGGGGAGTGTCTCACTTTGGTCATCTTTGCCCTGAGATATTAGAGTTCCAATGGCAGGCCCCTGGACCTCCACCAGACTGCCTCTTCCTGAGACTTCATTGCTGTGTTAGGAGCTCAGCAGTGCTGAAAGCAGAGCCCTGTCCTTTGGGATGGCAGTGGAAGTGGCCTGAGTGCACATTCAGAGCCACCTTCCAGGCTTCTGATGCCCCGACACCGCAAGGAAATTGGCAACGTGGCTTCTTTGAATGACATGTAGTCCTGTTTAATATCTGCAGCAAGTGGTGTGAAAGTGCTTTCTAAGGCTGCTCCTTGGGATCAGCTGTGAGGGGCGGAGGGCTGGCGTGAGTCCAGTGCTGTGTCCCACTGGGAGCAGCCCCACAGGCTCACGTGCACAGCAGGCAGTGCCTGAGGCCCTGGAGATCACAGCTGCCCTGCAGCCACCTTTGCAAAGGTGCTTTAAACATCAGCGGGTGCTGACTTTCCCCATGGAACCCTTGGTTCACTTGCTCTGGGGAATTTCTTTAGTCACGTATGTGGGATTTCCCACTGCCACCAGTGGAATGTGGGGCTTTGGGGGCAGCTGCCCGGGTAGGGGCTGAGCTGGTGGCCCTGTTGGGCCCATGGTCCCCAGCAGAAGCACCCACAGGGCCCAAAGCCTCCCACCCCCTGCCCAGCAGAGCCTGCCCTGTCTGTCCTGCTGTTACCCGAGTGGGGGACAGGAGGCAGTGGCCGCTGCCAGCAGTAGGAATGCGGGCAGGGTGAGGATCCCCTGGCTTGGCTTTTGTCTCTTGAGCAATGCGGAGCCAGGGCAGTGCAGAGAAGGCCCGGAAGCAGAGCCCGGAGCGTTTGGAGGCTGCAAGCCTTAAATATCAGCCCCTGCAGCAGCCCAGATGCAGGTGCCACAGTTGCCAAGGCTGTCGTGGCCTTGAGAGCGGGAAGGTGGATTTTGCATCCCTGTGGCCTGATGGCGGCTCTGGAGCCAGGAGTCCCTGTGGCTGCAGCAGGAAGGGTGGCTGAAAGTTTCCTGCCTTGCTTTGGTGGCATGGCTGTAGGGGCCAGTGCAGTGAGAGCCCCCTCTGTGCTGGTGACAGCTCAGCTCTTGGGGACGCCGCTGTGCCCCAGCCCAGGAGCAGCAGCAGTGGCCAGCGGCAGCAGTGGTGTCAGTGGGACCCCCTGTGCACAGGGACCCCCAGCCGCGGGGTGGCCGTGGCAGCAGCCCCAGGGAGCTCCAGCCCCGGGATCCCGGAACAAGTGGAAATCCCAACTGTGCAAACGCTGCCTGTGCCCAAAGGAATGACAAAGAGAAGTGAGGTTTAAAAAGAAGCCGTATTTATTTGCCAAAGATGGCCAAACTCTAGGATTTACAGAACACCTTTCATTACAACAATCCTTAGAACAACAACAACAACAATAACAATCTACAGGATTTATTTACATGGGATCCTAGGGACTAACAATCTTCAAAACATATTTACAGAGAACTACTAACCTAAGAACATATTTACAAAAATCTTCTAACTATTCAAACATATATACACAGGCGTAATATCTACGGCCGTCATCTCCATCAGTCCTGGAAGAAAGGAAGAAGCAAAGCTGGACTCTGCTGCCAGCACGGGGCCCAGCTGGGCTGGGAGCTGGGCCCCAGGGGCTGGGCCCAGTGCTGCTGGCAGGGCTGCTGTGGCCCCAGGCAAGCACAGGGCAGGCCAGGGCTGGTGCTTGTGCCAGCACAATCCAGGCCCCCTGCGGGCAGCGTGTCCCTGAGCGGGGCCATCCAGCCCAGCCCCAGCCTGGCGTCAGGGCCGCCACTGTGTCTGTGGGCAGGGCATGGGGAGCATCTGCCTGTCTTACTTGTGGGGCTCCAACTTCATCCAAGGACCATGGGCTCCTCCTCATCCTTCTCGTCCACTTCCATCTCCTCAATGTTCTCCTCTTCATCCACCTCCATGTCCTCGATGTTTTCCTCCGCATCTACATCCATGTCCTCAACCTGCTCTTCCACATCCACCTCCATCATTTCATCCTCATTCTGCCCCATGTCCACTTCCATCTCCTCCACATTGTCTCTGATAGTCTGCAAGAGACAGCACAATCTCACAGTGGGCTTCCTGTCCCACACCATCCATTGCCACGTGGCTGCAGCCTGCTCAAGCAGGCTGCCCCCTCCCTGGAATGGCACAGTACCTCCACCGGAGCAGCAGTGCTCATCCTGCTGGGGTTGGTGCTCCAGAGCAGGCAGCAGGAAAATCCCAGGCAGCAGCAGCAACAGCTGAATGCTGACGGGCAGAGCGCAGAGCGAGCGCCAACTGAGCGCTGGCAGCAGGCAGAGTGTCTGCTGTGGTCGTTTCCAGGTGCTGGACGTTCCACCTGGAACACTGTGGGAGCTGTGATGTCACAGAAGTTTCAGGGCCGCGCCACACTGGGAGATGGGCATGGAAGGATGATCAAATCCTTGAATGGTTTGGCTAGGAAGGGACCCTAAAGATCATCTGGTTCCAAGCTGAGCAAGCTGCCAGCACAGCAGGTTTCTGCGGCCCCTGTCCAACCTGGCCTTGGATGTTCCTTGGCATGGGGTGTGCACAGCCTCTCTGCACTGGTCCCTGTGTCAGGGACAAGCACCCTGACAGGAAAGAACTTCTTCCCATCATGGAATGGATTCCAGCTCTTGCAGTTTGATCCCATTCCTCCTTGTTCTGTCACTTCAGTTCCTGACAAAGAGTCCTCTCCCACTTCCCTGTGGGTCAGGCTGTTCCTGCAGGGTCACACATGTGGCTGAAGCTGCAGGCAGGAGAGAGAGAAGCCAAGCTGCCAGCCAGAGCAAATGGGGAAAGTGACATGAAAGATGAGCGAAGAAGGAAAAAGTAGAGACATGCAAGGCATTGGGTTGGGTGGGCTGTGGCATTCATGCCTTTCATTAGAGGCCAGGTTCTCTGGTGCACTCAATGACTGTGTGATTGGGGCGTGTCCACAGTGAGCCCGTGTGAGCGACCTGCACTCCCAGAGGCCGGAGCACACTTGCTTCAAGTGCTGATGAACGAGGCCAGAGACGGGTCTTTGTGTGGAACTCCAAACGCTGTGCATTGCGATGAAGAGGGTCCAGGGCCAGAGAGAAAATGAGGCTGGGGACTGAGGGTTTCATTCGCGGGGGAGAAGGGGTGAAGCACTGTAGTAAGCCAGGAGCAACAGGGGAGAAGAGAGGGGAGAAGGTTCTCTGGAGAGTACATATAAGGTAAACACAAAGTTGATGATACCAAGAAAACCTGTTGCATCATCATGAGCCTGCAAATGTCCGAGGGCAAGATCGTTGCATTCAGAGGGGAGTGTCTCACTTTGGTCATCTTTGCCCTGAGATATTAGAGTTCCAATGGCAGGCCCCTGGACCTCCACCAGACTGCCTCTTCCTGAGACTTCATTGCTGTGTTAGGAGCTCAGCAGTGCTGAAAGCAGAGCCCTGTCCTTTGGGATGGCAGTGGAAGTGGCCTGAGTGCACATTCAGAGCCACCTTCCAGGCTTCTGATGCCCCGACACCGCAAGGAAATTGGCAACGTGGCTTCTTTGAATGACATGTAGTCCTGTTTAATATCTGCAGCAAGTGGTGTGAAAGTGCTTTCTAAGGCTGCTCCTTGGGATCAGCTGTGAGGGGCGGAGGGCTGGCGTGAGTCCAGTGCTGTGTCCCACTGGGAGCAGCCCCACAGGCTCACGTGCACAGCAGGCAGTGCCTGAGGCCCTGGAGATCACAGCTGCCCTGCAGCCACCTTTGCAAAGGTGCTTTAAACATCAGCGGGTGCTGACTTTCCCCATGGAACCCTTGGTTCACTTGCTCTGGGGAATTTCTTTAGTCACGTATGTGGGATTTCCCACTGCCACCAGTGGAATGTGGGGCTTTGGGGGCAGCTGCCCGGGTAGGGGCTGAGCTGGTGGCCCTGTTGGGCCCATGGTCCCCAGCAGAAGCACCCACAGGGCCCAAAGCCTCCCACCCCCTGCCCAGCAGAGCCTGCCCTGTCTGTCCTGCTGTCACCCGAGTGGGGGACAGGAGGCAGTGGCCGCTGCCAGCAGTAGGAATGCGGGCAGGGTGAGGATCCCCTGGCTTGGCTTTTGTCTCTTGAGCAATGCGGAGCCAGGGCAGTGCAGAGAAGGCCCGGAAGCAGAGCCCGGAGCCTTTGGAGGCTGCAAGCCTTAAATATCAGCCCCTGCAGCAGCCCAGATGCAGGTGCCACAGTTGCCAAGGCTGTCGTGGCCTTGAGAGCGGGAAGGTGGATTTTGCATCCCTGTGGCCTGATGGCGGCTCTGGAGCCAGGAGTCCCTGTGGCTGCAGCAGGAAGGGTGGCTGAAAGTTTCCTGCCTTGCTTTGGTGGCATGGCTGTAGGGGCCAGTGCAGTGAGAGCCCCCTCTGTGCTGGTGACAGCTCAGCTCTTGGGGACGCCGCTGTGCCCCAGCCCAGGAGCAGCAGCAGTGGCCAGCGGCAGCAGTGGTGTCAGTGGGACCCCCTGTGCACAGGGACCCCCAGCCGCGGGGTGGCCGTGGCAGCAGCCCCAGGGAGCTCCAGCCCCGGGATCCCGGAACAAGTGGAAATCCCAACTGTGCAAACGCTGCCTGTGCCCAAAGGAATGACAAAGAGAAGTGAGGTTTAAAAAGAAGCCGTATTTATTTGCCAAAGATGGCCAAACTCTAGGATTTACAGAACACCTTTCATTACAACAATCCTTAGAACAACAACAACAACAATAACAATCTACAGGATTTATTTACATGGGATCCTAGGGACTAACAATCTTCAAAACATATTTACAGAGAACTACTAACCTAAGAACATATTTACAAAAATCTTCTAACTATTCAAACATATATACACAGGCGTAATATCTACGGCCGTCATCTCCATCAGTCCTGGAAGAAAGGAAGAAGCAAAGCTGGACTCTGCTGCCAGCACGGGGCCCAGCTGGGCTGGGAGCTGGGCCCCAGGGGCTGGGACAGGGCTGGCAGGGCTGCTGTGGCCCCAGGCAAGCACAGGGCAGGCCAGGGCTGGTGCTTGTGCCAGCACAATCCAGGCCCCCTGCGGGCAGCGTGTCCCTGAGCGGGGCCATCCAGCCCAGCCCCAGCCTGGCGTCAGGGCAGCCACTGTGTCTGTGGGCAGGGCATGGGGAGCATCTGCCTGTCTTACTTGTGGGGCTCCAACTTCATCCAAGGACCATGGGCTCCTCCTCATCCTTCTCGTCCACTTCCATCTCCTCAATGTTCTCCTCTTCATCCACCTCCATGTCCTCGATGTTTTCCTCCGCATCTACATCCATGTCCTCAACCTGCTCTTCCACATCCACCTCCATCATTTCATCCTCATTCTGCCCCATGTCCACTTCCATCTCCTCCACATTGTCTCTGATAGTCTGCAAGAGACAGCACAATCTCACAGTGGGCTTCCTGTCCCACACCATCCATTGCCACGTGGCAGCAGCCTGCTCAAGCAGGCTGCCCCCTCCCTGGAATGGCACAGTACCTCCACCGGAGCAGCAGTGCTCATCCTGCTGGGGTTGGTGCTCCAGAGCAGGCAGCAGGAAAATCCCAGGCAGCAGCAGCAACAGCTGAATGCTGACGGGCAGAGCGCAGAGCGAGCGCCAACTGAGCGCTGGCAGCAGGCAGAGTGTCTGCTGTGGTCGTTTCCAGGTGCTGGACGTTCCACCTGGAACACTGTGGGAGCTGTGATGTCACAGAAGTTTCAGGGCCGCGCCACACTGGGAGATGGGCATGGAAGGATGATCAAATCCTTGAATGGTTTGGCTAGGAAGGGACCCTAAAGATCATCTGGTTCCAAGCTGAGCAAGCTGCCAGCAGAGCAGGTTTCTGCGGCCCCTGTCCAACCTGGCCTTGGATGTTCCTTGGCATGGGGTGTGCACAGCCTCTCTGCACTGGTCCCTGTGTCAGGGACAAGCACCCTGACAGGAAAGAACTTCTTCCCATCATGGAATGGATTCCAGCTCTTGCAGTTTGATCCCATTCCTCCTTGTTCTGTCACTTCAGTTCCTGACAAAGAGTCCTCTCCCACTTCCCTGTGGGTCAGGCTGTTCCTGCAGGGTCACACATGTGGCTGAAGCTGCAGGCAGGAGAGAGAGAAGCCAAGCTGCCAGCCAGAGCAAATGGGGAAAGTGACATGAAAGATGAGCGAAGAAGGAAAAAGTAGAGACATGCAAGGCATTGGGTTGGGTGGGCTGTGGCATTCATGCCTTTCATTAGAGGCCAGGTTCTCTGGTGCACTCAATGACTGTGTGATTGGGGCGTGTCCACAGTGAGCCCGTGTGAGCGACCTGCACTCCCAGAGGCCGGAGCACACTTGCTTCAAGTGCTGATGAACGAGGCCAGAGACGGGTCTTTGTGTGGAACTCCAAACGCTGTGCATTGCGATGAAGAGGGTCCAGGGCCAGAGAGAAAATGAGGCTGGGGACTGAGGGTTTCATTCGCGGGGGAGAAGGGGTGAAGCACTGTAGTAAGCCAGGAGCAACAGGGGAGAAGAGAGGGGAGAAGGTTCTCTGGAGAGTACATATAAGGTAAACACAAAGTTGATGATACCAAGAAAACCTGTTGCATCATCATGAGCCTGCAAATGTCCGAGGGCAAGATCGTTGCATTCAGAGGGGAGTGTCTCACTTTGGTCATCTTTGCCCTGAGATATTAGAGTTCCAATGGCAGGCCCCTGGACCTCCACCAGACTGCCTCTTCCTGAGACTTCATTGCTGTGTTAGGAGCTCAGCAGTGCTGAAAGCAGAGCCCTGTCCTTTGGGATGGCAGTGGAAGTGGCCTGAGTGCACATTCAGAGCCACCTTCCAGGCTTCTGATGCCCCGACACCGCAAGGAAATTGGCAACGTGGCTTCTTTGAATGACATGTAGTCCTGTTTAATATCTGCAGCAAGTGGTGTGAAAGTGCTTTCTAAGGCTGCTCCTTGGGATCAGCTGTGAGGGGCGGAGGGCTGGCGTGAGTCCAGTGCTGTGTCCCACTGGGAGCAGCCCCACAGGCTCACGTGCACAGCAGGCAGTGCCTGAGGCCCTGGAGATCACAGCTGCCCTGCAGCCACCTTTGCAAAGGTGCTTTAAACATCAGCGGGTGCTGACTTTCCCCATGGAACCCTTGGTTCACTTGCTCTGGGGAATTTCTTTAGTCACGTATGTGGGATTTCCCACTGCCACCAGTGGAATGTGGGGCTTTGGGGGCAGCTGCCCGGGTAGGGGCTGAGCTGGTGGCCCTGTTGGGCCCATGGTCCCCAGCAGAAGCACCCACAGGGCCCAAAGCCTCCCACCCCCTGCCCAGCAGAGCCTGCCCTGTCTGTCCTGCTGTCACCCGAGTGGGGGACAGGAGGCAGTGGCCGCTGCCAGCAGTAGGAATGCGGGCAGGGTGAGGATCCCCTGGCTTGGCTTTTGTCTCTTGAGCAATGCGGAGCCAGGGCAGTGCAGAGAAGGCCCGGAAGCAGAGCCCGGAGCCTTTGGAGGCTGCAAGCCTTAAATATCAGCCCCTGCAGCAGCCCAGATGCAGGTGCCACAGTTGCCAAGGCTGTCGTGGCCTTGAGAGCGGGAAGGTGGATTTTGCATCCCTGTGGCCTGATGGCGGCTCTGGAGCCAGGAGTCCCTGTGGCTGCAGCAGGAAGGGTGGCTGAAAGTTTCCTGCCTTGCTTTGGTGGCATGGCTGTAGGGGCCAGTGCAGTGAGAGCCCCCTCTGTGCTGGTGACAGCTCAGCTCTTGGGGACGCCGCTGTGCCCCAGCCCAGGAGCAGCAGCAGTGGCCAGCGGCAGCAGTGGTGTCAGTGGGACCCCCTGTGCACAGGGACCCCCAGCCGCGGGGTGGCCGTGGCAGCAGCCCCAGGGAGCTCCAGCCCCGGGATCCCGGAACAAGTGGAAATCCCAACTGTGCAAACGCTGCCTGTGCCCAAAGGAATGACAAAGAGAAGTGAGGTTTAAAAAGAAGCCGTATTTATTTGCCAAAGATGGCCAAACTCTAGGATTTACAGAACACCTTTCATTACAACAATCCTTAGAACAACAACAACAACAATAACAATCTACAGGATTTATTTACATGGGATCCTAGGGACTAACAATCTTCAAAACATATTTACAGAGAACTACTAACCTAAGAACATATTTACAAAAATCTTCTAACTATTCAAACATATATACACAGGCGTAATATCTACGGCCGTCATCTCCATCAGTCCTGGAAGAAAGGAAGAAGCAAAGCTGGACTCTGCTGCCAGCACGGGGCCCAGCTGGGCTGGGAGCTGGGCCCCAGGGGCTGGGCCCAGTGCTGCTGGCAGGGCTGCTGTGGCCCCAGGCAAGCACAGGGCAGGCCAGGGCTGGTGCTTGTGCCAGCACAATCCAGGCCCCCTGCGGGCAGCGTGTCCCTGAGCGGGGCCATCCAGCCCAGCCCCAGCCTGGCGTCAGGGCAGCCACTGTGTCTGTGGGCAGGGCATGGGGAGCATCTGCCTGTCTTACTTGCGGGGCTCCAACTTCATCCAAGGACCATGGGCTCCTCCTCATCCTTCTCGTCCACTTCCATCTCCTCAATGTTCTCCTCTTCATCCACCTCCATGTCCTCGATGTTTTCCTCCGCATCTACATCCATGTCCTCAACCTGCTCTTTCACATCCACCTCCATCTTTTCATCCTCATTCTGCCCCATGTCCACTTCCATCTCCTCCACATTGTCTCTGATAGTCTGCAAGAGACAGCACAATCTCACAGTGGGGTTCCTGTCCCACACCATCCATTGCCACGTGGCTGCAGCCTGCTCAAGCAGGCTGCCCCCTCCCTGGAATGGCACAGTACCTCCACTGGAGCAGCAGTTCTCATCCTGCCGGGGTTGGTGCTCCAGAGCAGGCAGCAGGAAAATCCCAGGCAGCAGCAGCAGCAGCTCAGTGCTGACGGGCAGAGCGCAGAGCGAGCGCCAACTGAGCGCTGGCAGCAGGCAGAGTGTCTGCTGTGGTCGTTTCCAGGTGCTGGACGTTCCACCTGGAACACTCTGGGAGCTGTGATGTCACAGAAGTTTCAGGGCCGCGCCACACTGGGAGATGGGCATGGAAGTATGATCAAATCCTTGAATGGTTTGGCTAGGAAGGGATCCTAAAGATCATCTGGTTCCAAGCTGAGCAAGCTGCCAGCAGAGCAGGTTGCTGCGGCCCCTGTCCAACCTGGCCTTGGATGTTCCTTGGCATGGGGTATGCACAGCCTCTCTGCACTGGTCCCTGTGTCAGGGACAAGCACCCTGACAGGAAAGAACTTCTTCCTGATCTGCAACCGCAGAGACAGAATCCGGCTGACAGGCAAAATTGAAGCCGTGACCAACCTGAAAGGCGTCAAGTGGGTGAATGATGGAGTGATGATTCGGATGCAGATGACGCGAGTGATCACTCCAATGATTCCTCCATGGATGGACGCTGAATTTTGTTCATGGGTTTCTTTCTTTTCACGTTGTTCATTTTTTTTCCCTTTCTTTTTAAAACTGAGAAGGGTGAGATGTCGCCCTGATTTTTTAAGACTTTCTAAAGCCTTCTGATGTTTGCATTCTTGTATGAAACTTTCTCACACACTTTTCTGTAAACAACTTATTGTTTGCATTCTTTTATGGAGGAGGAGAAATTTGATGGACTGTTGGTTTGTCCAGTGTCCCTGGAGAGGTGGCACTTTCACCTTCCAATCCTCTGTCACCTTTGGAAATCTATAAATGTAGGAGTCAGAAAATAAACTCTCTCTCTTTCCTGCCTGAGAGCAGCAGCGTGTCTGCGTCGTGTTGTCTTGTGTCCTGTAGCGACAGTGGCCCCCCCTTTCTCCTCTGAATTAGCAGCAAATTCTTGGTTTACTGATGCTTCTGCAAAACGGGAGGGAAAAACTTGGAAATATAGAGCAGCCGCCCTACACATTACATCCGCTGAAAAAATCATCACCGAGGGTGAGGGCAGCGCCCAAGTCGGAGAACTTGTTGGTGTCTGGAGTGTTTTCTGACATGAAGTACAAAATACTTCCCTTGTCTGCATTTACACTGACTCTTATGCAGTATACAAAGGTTGTACTGAATGGCTCCCTTTTTGGCAGGAAAATGACTGGGAAGTAAACAGAGTCCCGGTCTGGCAAAAGGAAAAGTGGCAAGAAATCTTAGCTATAGCAAGCCAAGTGAACTTTGCTGTTGGGTGGGTGGCCTCACACCAAGCAGACGGAAACCTAGCAGGAGAATGGAATAACAGAGCTGACGAGCTAGCAAAGCTCAGCCCCCTGAAAAAGGAAGCAATCACTGAGGATTGGGACCAATTGCTAGAGTGGCTACATGTGAAAAGACAACACACAGGTGTAAAAGACTTGTACAAAGAAGCTCATACTCGGGGTTGGCCAGTTACCAAGGAAATGTGCAGGACATGCATCTCAGCTTGCGAGCAATGTCGCAGGCGACTAGAGAGACATCCTCTAGAAAATGACCCACTGCATCTAAGAAAGGGTAAAGGCCTATGGGATGCGTGGCAAGTAGACTACATTGGCCCCTTTAAGAAATCAGGAGGCAAACACTTTGTGTTGGTAGGAGTAGAAATTGTATCTGGGTTAGTTCAAGTTGAAGCATTTAAAAGGGCTACAGGTGACAACACAGTTAAAGCCTTACAAGAATGGTTTGGAACTTTCCCAAAGCCACAAGAAATTCAATCTGACAATGGGTCACACTTCACTGCTAAGATTGTACAAGACTGGGCAAGGGATGAAGGAATTAAGTGGACCCTCCACACGCCTTACTATCCACAAGCTAATGGAATTGTGGAAAGAACAAACGGTCTTTTAAAGCGACTCCTAAAACCACAGGAGGGAAATTGGGATAGTCGGCTGTGGAAAGCTGTTAAAGGAGTAAACAGCAGATGGGGGGTGAATGGATGCCCCAAAATCACTGCCTTTCATCCGAAACCCCCAAGCATCATTCCTTCACTGCAAGGATCTGATGATCCAAAAAATTCCTCCCATTTCCCTGGACAACCTGTCCTAGTGGATCTCCCCACTGTAGGGGAGGTACCACTAGTGCTAAAAACCCCCCTGAATTAAAATGCATGGGTAGCCTCTGATGCTCTGGGAAAAGAGCACCGGATAAATATACGCTGGATAATCCCATCATTTTAACTCCTATCTGCCTCTCAGTGGCAGGATTTTCTGTTGTTTTTGCCTTCACAGGAGAACTCCGTGGGACATGAAAATAATATAATCATGATAACACTCTTGATACTTTTCTGCATCCTACCGCAACCCTATGGGCAGAATCCTGCTGAATGGTCATGGTCCGAGGCCACCATCCATCACACCAATGTTGTTGGATCATATCCCAAAGGTCGCCAGCCAAGCCTGGCTACCATAGTGCTGCATGATTCTGAGGTATACTGCCTAAGTGAGTGGGGATGGGATCAGGGTGATTTGATCAGAACCCTAACCGGAACAATTGGTGAGTCGATTGTGGTAGCATGCAGAAAAGTGGAAGGACTCCTCCATGAGAAAGCCACCTCCATCACAATTGCCGGGAACTACATGGAAGCAGGTGGGAAAAACTATCTGAACATCCCTTCAGCGAGACTGTGTCCTACAAAGAAGTGGGAGTGTGCCAGGCATTTTCCCCTCACCCTGTGCTGTCACCAGGAATTTATTGGCAATTACACTTCAGGCTTTAAAACTAACAATGTTGCAATTACGAAAGACTGCAAAGACGAACCAATTGACTGCTGGCATAATTTTACTTAAGTTAAACCAACTTATGTGACATGCCGCTGGCAAAGCAACATAACTGACCTGATAGGTTTGAAAGGATTGGTCTATAAATTCAAAATTGATGCTACAATAGAACCCACTCTGAGCACAATAACTACACCTCAGTGGACCACACTGACACCTCAATGGGTTGCACTGACAACTCAGTGGGCCACATTGAGATCTCAGTGGGCAGGGAGCACGACAACCGCATTGAAAACGGTAGATACATCCCAGCAGACAGGAGAGACGGTAACTACAAAACTTACGCTGAGCACAACAGCTCCCCAATCAGAAGAAAAAACCAAGAGCCCCTTTACTGAATGGCCATGGTCCCAGGCTTTTATTCAATTTACTCGATCTATGGGGAAGGTAAAAGGCTTGAATTTATCAACAGTGGTTATACATGGGAATCAGCTGTACACCAAGCAAGAGTGGGAAAAACACAAAACTTGGCAGCTTCAGGGAATAGTGGGGGAAAAAATTAGCGTAGGATGTAGAATGATCAATGGTACTACCTTTGACAAAGCAATTTCAATCAGTGTTTCAACAGACCAGGTAGAAAAGCACCAACAGGTTTGTACGCACTCAAGCGTACGAGACTGCTGGCACAGCTTCATACTAACACAAACCACAGAAGTAATTTGTCTTTAGTCCAAGGACACTGTAGGTCTCTCTTTTAAATTTGTAATAAATGCTGCAACCTGATTTTCTACTGTCGCCACTCCATCCCAACCACCGGTTATACTCAAACCCACAATCTTTGAAATTGGACCATATGTGATCAGGCAAACTGGTCAACAACAGATATTGTTCAATCCGGCCTGGTCTCTTAAACAAGTCAAACTGTTAATGCAAACCAATGTTTCAGAAATTCAACCAGCCTGTTCAGCTTTCTTGCAGACTTCTTTCGAGGGCTGGACAACCTAGCTGCGGAAACGGAGCTCCTTTAAGAGACGGATCCCAAAAGACGTAACTGGTGTTGTGGGAACAGGGTTGGGAATTCTCAACAGTATAGATTCAGAAGTAATAATGAACAAATTGGCCGCTACAAGTAAAGATCTGACCAAATTACAGCAACCACTGCAATCATCCTTATCGGCTCTGGGAACGCATCAATGGCTACTATCAAACATATTGCCAAATTGGGAAAAGGTAAATGTAAACGATCACAAATTGGTAATTGATGCACTCAATGTTACACAAAATAATGTTTCTTTGGCTCTCAGCTGTATTCAGGCTCAATTATGGATGCAGTCAGTTGCTGTCTCAATTATAAGAGAAGGTGAAGAAGGCACTTTTCCCACTGAGATTCGAAAAATAATCTGGGACAGTGCTACTGACTTTGAAAAAGAATTCCAATCCTGGTGGAATTTGGTGAATTTCACTTATAACCCCATTTCAAACACAGCCACAGCTTTTGTGTTAACCATACGTAGTGCTTTAGTAAATTTAGTTTTTCCTATTATAGCATTAGGGATAAATCATGACGGAGCTATTCTCTATCCTTCGGAGCATAGGGAATGGGCCTGTCAGATTAACAACAAATGGCAAACTGTCAATCTGGAATCTTGTATTGTCCGTGAACAACAAGGGTTCATCTGTGAAAGCAATGCAATCATAGCCCAGGATATCTGTCTGGACACAGAGCAGAATATCTGTCACTTTGAAATACATCCTAACGAGACTTCTGAAACAGTTCTCATATACATAGGCAATGGATGTGCATGCTTTAGAACTGCCTGTGATCTTGTATTTGTAGAAAATGTAGTAGTGGATACTAGGAATCATTCAAATTTCTGTGCTTGTAATTTTACCAGAATTGCAGGATGTGATTTCTCTTATGTAGCTCCAGTTACCTCTCACCAACTTTTGCAATCTAATTACACCCTGATTCACAAATTGATACCTACTCCAATTGGGATGAACCTCACTTTGGTAAAGTAGTTGCTGCTCCACCAAGACTTGGCTGAGATTCTGGGAAAGATCAAGAAAGATGGGCAGAAGACCCTAGTAATTGTTCATCACAATGTAAAACAAATACATCGTGTCATGGAAAGAGTAAAAAGAGATGCCGAGCACAAGTGGTGGGATACTCTTTTTGGGTGGCCACCAACTGCCACAAGTGTCCTGAACACCATGTGTCATCCTATTGTTGTCCTTTTGATCCTGGTTTCGATTGGTTTTGTTTTGTCAGCAATCTTGTTTGTCATGAATTGGAGAATGATGAGACGGTTAACAAGACTGACGTCCATAATTAATGCACACAATTTGGCTGATGTCCTTTTTACTATGGACGTCCCCAAGACAATTGACACAAGACGATTATGAATCAGTAGATGTGTTTTGAAATAACTTTTTATCTTCCATTTTGTGATTTTGTTAAATTTATATTCATTTTATTACTTAATTATTGCTTTTACTTTTGACCATTTGTGATTTTATTTCGATTATTTGATTTGATTATTACCATTTGTGATTTTCCAATTATTTAAGCTATAATGTCATTATAATAATTTGTGATTTTGTTCCAATTATTATTTTGATCATTTTCAATTATTATTTAATTATTTGCTAAAAAAGTTGTTTTGATTTTGTTTTGCTAATTGCTTCTCTTTTTCGCCCTTCTTTTATTTCTTCTTATCTTTTTTTTTTCCTCTTTTCCTCTCCCTCTGTCATACTGTCCCTATTTTCTGAGGTATGCTACCAGCGTGAAGGAGACTTGAAGACCTGCTGATGAAGATCCTTTCAAGACAATCGTGAGTCACGGGGTCGTGTGAGTGTCTGTCCAAAACTTCCCTCATTTTTTTGCCTCTTGATCGTCATGAAAGCCAAGACCACCGGGGAAAGGGAAAGATCCTGTTCTGAAAATCCAGGTCTGTCTGGTCCACCAAGCCAGATTATTGCCTACGGGTGTGTTTGCTCAACTCATGGAACACTGCACCCAAGAAGGGGCAGTGTGCTCTCCTTCGCCTGCATCACCTAGCAACGCTAGTGCTGGAATTTCTCCACCCTTCTGACTTGGCTGGACTTTCTCTCTGGAATGACCTTCCTGGAGGTCACCACAAAAGGACCCTCCATTCACCGTACATCAACCACCGTGACAGAGGGACTGAGATGGGAGAAGGTTTCTCTCTCAAGGACTGAGACATGCGACCCCTACATGGAAAAGCTCCCCTCTTTTCCCAAAAGGACTAAGACTGAAATCCCCACCGTAGGGTGAGGGAAGGTATGCGTGGGGACCGGAGCAAGTTTTGCAAGTGACCACTGGACCGAGAAGACAATGGTTCCTGCCTACGACATCTGCTGCTGACGATGCCTGTTCCTGATGGACTACTGATGGACTCCTTGTACCCTTTATCAATAGACTATTTTGAAATGGGTCCCCTTCCCCCATTTCAAAAGGACTATAAAAAAGGTGAGACCTGACTGATACCTTTTGAGATCTCCCCTGACGTGAAGACGACAGGCCTCTTCATCGACCGGACTTCGAGGGACTTTGTCATCCGCACGTCTGGTAGCTATATACCTCCTTGCCCTCCCTCTCTTCTTTTTCTTTTCCTTATTCTTTTCCCTTTCTTCTTTCCCCTTCTCTCTAACGCATCTTTGCTATGGCTATTTAATAAAAGTACATGTATTTTGATTTTACTGCAAATCCCCTTGTCGTGTCAGTTTTTGCACCCTGAGATCAGTGAAAAAGAACCTTCACGAATCACGTCCTTAGGATGGATCGTGTCAAAGGGACAGATTGCGTGTCGCCAGAACCCGCCCCTTCAACCCCTCCCACTCCTTCCCTTTCCCACGGTGCCCATGACGGGAAGGCAGTCACCTTGGTCGGTAAAAATTCCAGCCACTGGTCCCGGACAGCCAAAGAAAAAATCCACGTGCTCGCTTGCTCCGCTTCATCCTCCGGTGAGGATGAAGTCAGAAGCAGCCCTAGCAAAAACCTCCGGGCACGTGAGAACTGGGGCAGGATCTGGGAAGAAGCAGTAAGAGATGGAGACCTGGAGTTAGTGAGCAAGGGAGTGGGGGAAGCCATGACAAACATTAGCAATGTCCGTTGCTTTTACTGTGCCCAACTTGGACAATTCCAGAAAGACTGTCCTCACATTCCTGTTGGGCAATTTATTAACTATGTTCCACCTCCTAGGCCTCCTCCTTTCCAACAGCCCTATCGGCCCACATACAACTTTCAGCAGCAATATTATCAGCCGACCCAGCGAAACGCTTGGCGGAGCGCGGGGCCATGCCGCACGACAACAGCAAATTACCAGCCTTGCATGCAAAGCCCACCTCAGCTGCCAGCCATCCAGGAGTCCCCCGCCCCAACAGGCTCCTCGCAGAGGACCACAGTCATGAGGACGGACTCCGGTTGTTCCGCAGAACCCGGAACTTTCCCCAAAGCCTCCAACGAGTGTTAGTAAGTTGTGTCCATCTGCTTTTCCCCGACGAAGATCTAGTTTGAGTTCCAGCTGGGTACCTTGAGCCCCCTTTCCACGATCAACCAACTACAGTCCTGCTGTTTGGGGACAGTGAACACACTCCAGATCAGATAAGTATATTACCAGAAGTTGTGACTGTAAATCCAGGCAATGAAATTACTGTGGCAGTAGTTTGTTACAATCCACTATTTCCACTGTTCAAATTCTCACCTTTTGCACAAATGTTAATTTTACCCGGCCAGGATTCAGAGGTTGACCCTGATTAAAATTTTGATGTGTTTGCATGTCACTAGAATCGTAAAGACAAACCCCTGATTGATTCCTGTATTTCACAGAATGGGAAATCCATTGAACTTCGTCTCATGGCTGACACAGGATTGGACGTTACTGTCCTCCCCAGAGCAAAGTGGCCCCGCGACTGGGCGCTTGTGGCACGATATCCGGTGTTGGTGGAGCTGTCAATTCCATGCAAAGTCCTCATCTAGTAAGTGTAGAGGGGCCTGAGGGGCAAGTCTCCACCATCTGACCATTTGTTGTGTCATCCATAATCTCTCTATTAGGCAGGGATGTTTTATCCCAGTGAGGTGCCCGCCTTGATATCCCTGACGCCAAGTGGGATTTTTAGCATGGGCCACTGCAGAGCACACTTCCCCACCATTGAATTGGAAAACCAATGTTCCAGTGTGTGTGGATCAGTGGCCCCTCCCATCAGACAAATTAAATGTGCTCATCGAATCAGTCGAGGAGCAAGTACAACTCGGGCAATTAGTTACATCAACTAGCCCATGGAATACCCCAGATTTTGTCATCCCAAAGCATGGCAAAGACAGTTGGCGTCTGCTCCAAGACCTTTGAAAAATTAATGAGGTTATTGAGGATATGGCCCCCTTCAGCCTGGCCTCCCCTCCCCTTCTATGCTTCCCCAAGATTGACAGCTTGCTGTCCTTGATATCAAGGACTGCTTCTTTGACATCCCACTTTACCCAGGAGATGCCCCCAGATTTGCATTTTCAGCACCATCTCTGAGCAGAAGTGAGCCTTTTAAAAGGTATCAATGGGTATCAATCCTCAAGGATTGAGAATTTCCCCTGTGTTATGCCAAATGTATGTTGCTCAGATTTTATCACCTGTCAGGAAACAGTTTCCTGACGCAATTATACTCCATTACATGGATGACATACTTATTTGTGCTGCCACCAAAAGTTACCTTAGTGCCCCTCTCGAAAAGACTGTTTCTACTATTGAGAAAGCAGGTTTTTTAATTGCTGAGGACAAAATAGAAATGTCAGCACTGTGGAGATACCTTGGGTATCTCATCACTGGGAGAACTGTAACACCACAGATTTTTTCTATTAATGAACAGCCACAGACCCTAGAGGACATTCAATGCATTTGTGGGATCATCACTTGGGTCCGACCTTTGCTTGGCTTGACAACGCAAGAGCTGGCTCCACTGTTCTCCTTGCTGAAGAAAGACACCGACCCCACAGCCCTACGGACACTGACACCAGAGGCAGAGGAAACATTGCAGAAAGTAGCAGAGGCAATGAGGACACGACAAGCTCATCGAGTCAGAAAAAACCTTACGATTGAATTTGTCATTCTGGGTAAGTGCCCACACTTTCATGGGCTCCTGTTTCAGTGGGACACGACACAGAAAGACTCACTCATCATACTCGAGTGGTTGTTTCTACCACATCAGCCTGTGAAAACAGTGTCCACACCATCAGTTTTGCTGGCAAAATTAATTGCCAAAAGTCACCATCGCCTCTGAAGCCTCGCAGGCTGTGATCCCTCATGCATCTACCTGCCTTTGAAGTTAGATCAATTGGACGCCTTATTAAAAACAAATGAAAACATCCAAATTGCTTTAGAAAGCTATCCCGGGAAAGTCTCAATTCACTACCCAAAGCACAAATTATTCAATGATTCGTTCCATTCAGTTCCAAAAACTTTCCAAAGTCATCTTCCTATTAAAGGCGCTGTCACAGTGTTCACTGATGGGGCTGGCAGGTCCCACAGATTGGTATTGACCTGGAAAGACCTGAACACTCAAAAGTGGGAAGCTGATGTTCAGACCATTGATGGTTCTCCCCAGATTGCGGAGCTTTTTGCAGTTGTGAGGGCCTTCAGGAAATTCCAGCAACCATTTAACTTAGTGACTGATTCATCTTGTGTTGCTGGGATAGCTGATGGAGCAGAGCATGCTCTGCTCAAAGACATGCAAAATAATCAGCTGTTTTGCTTGCTTTCAGAATTAATCTGGCTCATCTCTCATGGAGAGCAACCCTATCATATTCTACATGTAAGATCCCATACTGACATGGCTGGCTTCCTTACTGAGGGGAACAAGAGGGCAGATGCATTGGCAATGACAGTCACCACCACAATTACTTCACCAACTTTACCTGACATTTTTAAACAAGCACAATTGAGCCACATGTTTTACCACCAAAACGCGCCAGCCCTGGCACGTCAGTTGAAATTGTCACAAGAACAAGCCTGTGCCATTGTAGCCACCTGTCCAAATTGCCAATCCCATGCCCTTCCAACAGTAACAACAGGTGTCAATCCTAGGGGACTGAATGCATTTGACCTGTGGCAGTCAGACATTACTCATTACCCACCTTTTAGGAAATTAAAATATATTCACGTATCTATAGATACATTTTCTGGCACAATCTTTGAATCTCTGCATGCAGGAGAGAAAGCCAAAGATGTCACCAAGCACTTTTACATGGCCATTGCTCCCTAGGAGTTCCAAAAGAGATTAAGACAGATAATGAACCAAGTTACACCTCCAAAGCATTTCAAAATTTTCTCTCAGCTTGGGGATATCCCCATCACAATGGCATTCCTCACAACTCTCAGGGACAATCAATAATAGAACTGTTATGGTTTGAACCCTGGCACAATGCTAGGGCCTCCATGAAGGGTATATTTTCAAAATGGTGGCTGTGAGATGTGACCCGGGAACAGAACAAAGCAGGTTCTCATTCGGGGATGGAGGGAAAAAAAACATAACACTTTATTTATTACAAATCTAGAAAGGAACACATACTAAACGAAGAATGAAAACCTTCCAGATACCTTCCTCCTCCCCCTCCCTTTTCTCTAGAGATCCACCACCCCTCAAATTATTAACCCTCAAATCTATCCGGGAGAGAGGAGTCCCCCCTTGCCTCATGGGCCTCCCCCGGAAGCACAATTGAAACCTCCTGTGCTTCCGTGTTATCCATGGCCCCACACAGAGAACATCGGCCCTCGTGACTTCCCCCCCCCCATGTCCAGTGCTCTCACCACTGGACACGGGTCAGGACTGCTTTTAGGGCTCCCCGTTTAAAGATGCTCTACCTACTTTTAGAAGCAGCAGTTTCTCAACTCTTGGGACACCAGTCCCCCCCAAATTTTACCCCCTGGGGCCGAGGGGCCTCATGAACAGAGATCTTCCTCTCCGTGGAGACAGAGGGCATCTCACACCCTCTTCAGCTGTTTCTGTTCACGCCGCTGCTTCACTCTTGACTCTCGGGTGTTGCCTCCCCCTAAATACAGTCTCTGGGTTACAGGGAAAAAAAACACGGGTCTGTCCATGGCTATACAAGAAAGAGTCTAGCCCAAGGCCACTCCATTATCTCTTCTACTCAGGATTCTTTTTTCTTCCAGCTTTCCTCACGCTTGCCCATCTCTCATCTCTCTCTCACCTCATCCTGATTCAGGAGGATTCAGTATTTGTAAGGTTTCTATTAGTTTACAAAGGGGTTAAATTTTCTTCTGCCTGCCCAAGGACTCCCATAGCAGCTGGGCACCTCTCTTGCCGCATCCCCCGCTTCTGGCCGGCTGAACTGCTAGCACAATTTCTGTCCCTCTCTCCGGGGGGGGGCTGCCCAGACATCTAAATCTTGTCAACCCCTGCATGTTCTCCTCCACTTCTGCAGCTTTTGGGGCTCCCGGCCTCCTCCCTGTCATGGCCTCCCCCTCCCCCACCCAGACACAGCTGGGCAGGGGAGAGGTCGGACTTTACTCACCCACGCCGGATTCCCAAAGAGGAAGTTCTCTGGGAATCTCCTACTTTTAACCTCCGTGTGTTCTCAAAGGCGTATCCAGACCCTTAGTAGCTACATCAAATGCCAATTTTGAATTTGGCCCCTGATTGGCCGGACTTAGACTTTTCTAGAAACACATTTCCGGCCAAACCACGACAAGAACGCAGACACAAAGAAATTAAGAAACTACTAGATTTACAAAAAGATTCTGCCCTTTTAATGACACCTCAAGAAAGACTCTGCAAAACACTATATGTGCTCAATTTTCTTATCTGCCATTCAAAAGAGCCAAAGCCTCCAATCCTTTGGCATTTGCATAACAACACATTTGCCCATCTCAAAGAACGCCCACCTGTGCTCATCAGAGACCCTGAGTCCCACCAAATTAAAGGTCCTTTTCCACTAATAACCTGGGGCCAAGGGTACGCGTGTGTTTCAACAGAAACAGGGCCAAAGTGGATTCCAGGGCACTTTGTCAAACCCTACCTGGATGCAAATCAGACTGCTGACCCGCCCAGGAAAAGCCAAGATGCATCTGATCAGCCAGACACCGCAGCAGATGCAGTCGCTTGGAAGCGTCAGAAGAAGAAGACCAGAATTCCCAACATTGTAGCACGAACTCTCATCACAAAAAGATATTTTCCCCTCTCATACCTTGCTGCAGAACCCCTCCTTTCCTCCCCAACTATCCCTATCCCTATCCCTATCCCTATCCCTATCCCTATCCCTATCCCTATCCCTATCCCTATCCCCACATACCTTTCTCTCAACTTATCCCAGTAGTCCGCACACATCCCTTTCCTGCTTGTGTCCTATTATTATTAGAAAAGGGGGAGGGTGAGGAGAGTGACTGAAAAGAGTGTACAGAAATTTAATGTTGTATGTTTCTCTTGCTATTTGCTACAGCAAAATCACCTTGGAAGACCACCCTGGAAAGAATGAAATTCAGTCGAGTGCTTTTCACTGCAATCACCATTCTGCTCCATCTGTGGATAGCAGAAGGGTGGATGGTGCAACAACTGACAGAAGATGTATGGCTGACTCTGGCAAAAACTCTGAAACAAGATAAGATCTGCTTGTCAATGGGCAGCATGGACAATCCTCTATCTACGTGCCTGGTGGGAATGCCTCTGTTACAAAAAGATTATCCATATGCAGGGAAGAAACCAAACCCGGTTGATACCTGGGACACCTGGACAAAGATTTTGCCACATGCCAGACAAGAGCCTCAGGAATTAGATCTCTTGGGCTCTGCTCCAGCTACATAGTGTGTTAGGTTTTTCTATCTACAAAACACACCCATCTGGCATGACTCTCCAGTCGCAGACACAGTAATTCAGAAAGATGTAACACCCAATAGCAGAAAGTATAATTCAGCCACATGGTGCAACTATACCTCTAGCACACCATCTGAGTCCAGTGATGTTCCCAGAGTGTCACCGAGAGGCGTGTTTCTTATCTGCGGTGACAGAGTGTGGGCAGGGATCCCATCAAAGATCAAAGGAGGTCCCTGCAGCCTCGGACAGCTGACTGTCCTCACCCCAAACACATCACAAATTATAAATTGGCAGAAGCAAGAAGGATTGGCACTCAAAAAGAAAACTTGCAGTCAATTCGACCCAAATTGTGATGACAAAATTTACGGTTGGAGCGAATCCAAAAGAGTCTGTGTGTCCATTTTTCTACTTTGGTACGCAGCTGCAAAGGCTCTCGGTGAAATTTCCCACCTGGGGTGTTGGCTCAGCTGTCAGGCCAAAGCTGCCTCCACAGCCCTGTCAGATCTGCTCACGGAAGAAGAAACCACCAGGCATGCCACCCTACAAAATAGAGCTGCCATTGATTTTCTCCTTCTGGCACACGGTCACAGCTGTCAGAACTTTGCTGGTCTGTGCTGTTTTAATTTAACATCTAAAAGCACCTCCATACATGCCAGCATTCAGCAAATTCGAAACCAAGTGCAAGACCTCATGATGGAGACCAGAGACATCAATGTAGTAGATAAAGCAATCACACAGTGGGGAATCCCCAGGTGGCTTGTACCAATTCTCAAAAATTTGGTGTGGATTTTAGTTGTCATTTTTATGATAACGGTTGCCCTGAGTTGTTTCAAAAGAGCATTGGAAAAGTGACTTGGAAAAATTTATTTAATAAACAAAGAAGGGGGAGATGTGGGGGTCATGGGTGACAAAGCTATCTCAGGAATGCCCTGGGAAAGCACCATTGTCTAAGTCAGGGAAAATTCATTCCTTTCCCATGGTTCAAATGCTGTACTCCCTTTCCCATCCCACTCATCCTGTATCTTTTGTATCTTTCATTAGTTACTCCTGTGAAAACTTTCCCGCTCCCATTCCCCTCCATGTAGCTGTGCACAAAATCTGTAACTTTCCCCAGAGATCTCGCACTCACCCTGGTGTCCCTCTGCTGCTTGTTACAGTCCCTGCTGTCCTTTCAACTCACCGTGTGTCCCTCACCCTACCCTCCATGTTTTCCTATCCTTTTTGGACCCTGCAATAAATCAGTTGAAATTATCCAGGACTCGAGCTGCCCTCCTTCTATCTGGTGAAGAGAAACATCTAGCTGGGGTCCACCGGGTCAAAATCTTGCCCCTGGCAACCTTGTTCTTATCAATTTCTATGACATCACACACAGTCCTTAAACACACACAGCCATCACCTATATACACTAGTACAGTTTATTGGTTGGTATCTGGATGGATCTCAATGTGGCAAATGCCTTGGTCATTGTCATGGCATATGTCTTGAGCACTAATCACATTACTCTCACAGATGAATCCCTGTTGTTCTTGAGCAACGCAAGGTTCCCAGTTTACGGTTTGCCATCTCCCCTGGATTTTCCAAGCCCATACCCTGTATTCTGAGGGGTATAATGCTGGCTGCTCGTGACTGAGCCCTAAGGCAGCAATGGCGTGAATAGCGTGAACTGTGCCATTGCGCAGAGTGAGCATGAAGGCTGGAGCTGTCTTAGTGGAGGGATTATATGTAAAATTACCATGGTCCACCAAGACTGTGAATCTTTCTCAATGTCTGTAGCACTGCCCCAGAAAACCTTTTGCACTTCAGTTGGAAAGTCTCCTTCACTTCCTTCTCTTATGATTAAAGCTGCTGTTGACTGTACCCATAATTGTGTTTGCATATAGCTGAGGGCTAAAGATATGTTATCCTGTGCCCCCTTTAATGTGTCTGCTAGCAAGCTATGGTCTTGATCTTCAATTTCTCTCCATTTCGGCAGCACCCTCGAGACTTGCCACTGACTGTTTCCCTATGCCAAAAGAGATGAGTGTAAAGGCTGTTTTAATTTTATTGGACGGCTAGCTACTACAGCTAATTTGTTCATTAATATTTCTGAGTCAATCCTATTCAAAACCCTTAGCCCAGTCCCTAACATCTCGGTTAAATCCCTTCTCATTCTGTCTCTGAAGTGCGCTTGTTTTTGCAGCCATCTTGTCCATCCCTCGAAGGATGACCTTATGAAGGGGGAACAAGCTGGCTGAACTGTCGAGATAGTAGTTTGCATTAACAGTTTGACATGTCATAATTCTGGATTAAATAACAGTTGTTGTTGACCTGTATTCCTTATTATGTATGGGCCAATTTCATAAACTCTAGGTTCCAGCTTAAATGGCGTATTTTGGGTTTGTGCTTGAGTGCTGGGGTGGGTTGTAACAGGCTTAGCTATAGCATTTATTTTCAATTTGAAAGACAGCCTAATAGTGTTGCAGGCCCAGAAGCAAACCATGTTGACAGTTTGTCTTAATGTGAAGTTGTGCCAACAGTCCAATTCATTTGGATGATTGCAAATCTTCCAGTGCTTATTTACACTGATTTGGGTTGCTTTACTATAGGTAGTCCCATTAATCATTCTACACCCTATCTTAATAACCTCCCCCATGGTCCCTTGAAGTCACCACAACCTCTGTTTCTGCCACTGCAGCGTTTTTTATATTTGCTTTTTGCACATGACCACAGTTGTTAGGTTTAAACCTTTTAAATGGGAAGGTTTACCCATGGATCCGGTGTATTAAGGGCTTGGGACCAAGGCCATTCAGCATTGTTCTGGCTAGGAGTACTTTCTAATTTTTGGATGACAGCGATGATTGTAAACAACACTTCAACACAAATCCCCACCCACCATGATGCATTCATTTTGTGCGGGTAAGTTTCAGTTTCAGTTTACCATCACCCGGTGTTATTCTCCAAGGGGCTTCTGGAGCTTTCTTAACACGGCTGTGGTGGATCCAAGCACTTTGTTCCTTAGTCTTGATTGCAGTGAAGGTAGTAAGGAGCACTTCGTATGGTCCCTCCCATTGTGGTTGCAGGGCCTTCTCTGTTAGAGACTTAACATATACATAGTCTCCAGCCTGCACATCATGTACTGGTGCATCGAGCCCTGTACCCCGAGTACCGGGGGTACCTCCAGGCGGTCATGCTCCACTGGCTCCCCTTGGTTTCCACTGAGGAAGGAGGCTGGATTGACAATATTAGTCACCACAATGTCCACAGCATCTTGCTCCACCATAATAGCTTAGTATCTCTGAAATCGTTGCGGGAAAAGCCAATGTCCGCCTTTCACCTCCAGCACTGCAGACACCATGTGAGACACTGGCACAGTCATTTTGTGGCCCAGGGTGAATTTAGTGGCCTCTTGGATATTCAGTACGACTCCTGCAGCAGCTCTGAGTCATCCAGGCCACCCTTTAGCTGCTGCATCCAATTGCTTAGAGAAGTAAGCATCTGGTCTCCGGTACGGGCCGAGGTCCTGTGCTAATATTCCCAAGGCCATTCCTTGCTTCTCATTGGAGAACAAGAGGAAAGGCTTACTCACGTCTGGCAGTCCCAGAGCTGGAGCTGACATGAGGGCTTTTTTCAGCTGGTGGAAGGCCTGCATAGCTTCCTCTGTCCATTGGATTTCCCTGCTTTCAGTCACAATAAGTTCATATAAGGGCTTAACAAACAGTCCATAGTAACAGATCCATAACCTGCACCAACTCATCATCGCCAGGAAAGTTCCTAGTTCTTTTGCAGTCTGAGGTTTTGGGGTCTGGCATATTGCCTCCTTCCGGCTTTGGCCCAGGGTACATTGTCCAGTACTGACTTTGTATCCCAGATAAGTTAATGTCTGTTTTACTGCTTGAGCCTTTTTCTTTGATACCCGGTACCCTTGGAGTCCCAGAAAGTTCAAGAGGCTTACCGTCCAGGCCATGCATGCTTCACTTGTCCGTGTGGCTATGAGGATGTCATCTTCGTAGCAGCTTTGCTTCCTCTGGAGTGGCTTCCCAGGCCTCTAATTCCTTCGCAAGTTGTTCTCCAAACAAAGTGGGTGAGTTTTTAAATCCCTGTGGGGGTACTGTCCATGTAAGTTGAGTTCTTTGCCCACTTTTAGGACTTTCCCATTCAAATGCAAAAATTTTCTGGCTGGCTAGGTGGATAGGAAGGCAGAAGAAGGCGTATTTTAAGTCTGAAACGGTAAACCAAGTTAGTTCAGGTGTTAAGCAATTTAATAACGTGTAGGGATTGGCCACCACACGATACAGATCCTCAGTTATCTTGTTCATGGCTTGCAGATCCTGTACTAACCTGTATGACTCATCAGGTTTGCTGGCTGGTAGGATAGGGGCATTAAAATCAGATTGACATTCTTTTAATAATACTAGATGCAAAAAGTTCTCAATTACTGGGCTAATTCCTTCCTTATCTTCCTTCCTCAGGGGATACTGTTTAACTCTGACAGGTTGCATTCCCTCTTTTAGTCTGATCTGAACAGGCGGAGCATTTTTTGCTCTCCCTGACACATCAGAGGCCCATACCCCAGGGAACACCTGATTAATTACGTCTTCATCGATTTCAGTTTCCCTTGTGACTTGACTGCTGGTTAATATCAAACTCAATTTTTCTACATACTTTTGATCATTTCCCTCCAGAGTAATTTCCCCATTTTTGAATGCAACAGTTGGCGGTCATTGTCCCAGCAAATATCTGTCCAGAAGTTGCTCAGGGGAGTTGGGCATATATAGAAATTTGTGGATCCCCCACTGCTTTCCCAGTTTGTATTTTAGTGGCCTAAAGAAAAATGCCTTTTCAGTTTGGCCAGTCCCTCCCGTAACTGTAGCATAATCATCCCCTGTGGGCATCAAGGCTGTATTTAGAACCGAGTACCTTGCCCCAGGAAGGTACTCGCTTCTAAAGGTTGACTAGGAATTTCCCTTCCTTTTCCATTTCCCCCAGCTTTAGTTTTACAACCAGAGAGCCTGCTGGTGTAGTCTCCTCCAGTCCCCCCTAATCGTCTTGCACATGGGCAACCACCCCTCCTCTCCTTTGATTCCCTTGACCATTCTCTTTCTGCTCTGGACAGTTCTTCTTCCAATGGCTCTGTTTCTTACAGTTTGCACATTGATTTCTGCCGGATCGAGGAGGACCTTGCCTGGGTGCTCCCTGCCCGCTTTCACGTCTTTCTTTCTGTTCCTCCTGCACTATTGCTATTAAGTTTTTCATCCCTTGTTTATCCCCTTCTTCTCTGTTGCTAATGACTCTCCAAGCCTCCCCCAGTCAAGTTTCTAAATTCCGTATATCTTCTTCTCAGACTTTTTGGAGTTTGCACCAAATATCCCCCGTGGACTGTCCCAAAAATAGATTAATTAGTTGTTGTATCCCTCTCAGGTTTCCTGCAGTCAGGATGACCCTCCCCGAGAGTTCTTTTTTCCCAGCCCGATGGTGGAAGAAAGAGTCAGAATTCTTCAGCTCTGGTTCACAAGGTTGTTTATTGTCTCTTATCTAAACCATTCTTTTTCAGACCTGCAGAGGTCTGATCTGCAGGTCTGTCATGGGCACGCTGCCCGCCCCTGGGCTGGTGTCTACATTTTATACTAGGAATTACATGTACTTTATTTGTCATTATTTTCCAATACCTATCACCTCTGTTAGACTGTCTACTTCTAGTCTAAACCAATTCAAATGTGCCACCATCACCAAGAAGATGGAGGCTAGGAAGAAGAAGGAAGAAAAATAGGACAACGCCCAAATCTCTCCATCTTGCCTCCTAGACCCCCTCTAGTAAAATCCCCCAAATTCCACTTTTCACCCTGGGATTAATTCATTATCACTCTGCTTAAACTTCTGTGACTTGTGATTCTTCATACAAGGTTGGTAATTTGCTCCATGGGTTAAGATCGAAATCCCAAGCGTCTCTGGCTTCCTGCCAGGACTCCCCAGCCCCCTGCCAGGGGCACGTGTCATCCAGGGCACCCAGAGGGGTGTCCTGGGTTCCAGCATATCCCCAGATCAGATGCAGGGTCCAGTGGTGTATAGCGTCACATTGTGTTTCTCAGGTGGTCTAGGAACTCTCTTTGGGATTCTGAGGGTGCCTGTTTAATAGCATATAAAGCTGACCAATTTATACTTTCAGGCGTTGCCCTTTCCACTCCCAATATAAGCCAATCCTGATAATTTTTTAGCCTCTGTCTTTGTACTGGTTGGTTCAGATTCCAGCCTGGGTGCTGGAGCGGAAAATGATACTTTAGATCCACTAGTTGTTGTCTAAAGTGGTCTGCTGCTGAGTCAGGATTTTCACCGGCTCGACCCTGGCTAGATGTTTCTCTTCACCAGATAGAAGGAGGGCAGCTCGAGTCCTGGATAATTTCAACTGATTTATTGCAGGGTCCAAACAGGATAGGAAAACACGGAGGGTAGGCTGAGGGACAGACGGTGTTTGGGGTGAGGACAGTCAGCTGTCCGAGGCTGCAGGGACCTCCTTTGATCTTTGATGGGATCCCTGCCCACACTCTGTCACCGCAGATAAGAAACACGCCTCTCGGTGACACTCTGGGAACACCACTGGACTCAGATGGTGTGCTAGAGGTATAGTTGCACCATGTGGCTGAATTATACTTTCTGCTATTAGGTGTTACATCTTTCTGAGTTATTGTGCCTGAGACTGCAGAGTCATGCCAAATGGGTGTGTTTTGTAGATAGAAAAACCTAACACACTATGTAGCTGGAGCAGAGCCCAAGAGATCTAACTCCTGAGGCTCTTGTCTGGCATGTGGTAAAATCTTTGTCCAGGTGTCCCAGGTATCAACCGGGTTTGGTTTCTTCCCCGCATATGGATAATCTTTTTGTGACAGAGGCATTCCCACCAGGCACGTAGATAGAGGTGTGATGGGGATTTCCCCAAGCTGAGAGAAAATTTTGAAATGCTTTGGAGGTGTAACTTGGTTCATTATCTGTCTTAATCTCTTTTGGAATTCCTAGGGTAGCAAAGGCCATATAAAAGTGCTTGGTGACATCTTTGGCTTTCTCTCCTACATGCAGAGATGCAAAGATTGTGCCAGAAAATGTATCTATAGATACGTGAATATATTTTAATTTCCCAAAAGGTGGATAATGAGTAATGTCTGACTGCCACAGCTCAAGAGCATTCAGTCCCCTAGGACTGACACCTGTAGCTACTGTTGGAAGGGCATGGGATTGGCAATTTGGACAGGTGGCTACAATGGCACGGGCTTGTTCTTGTGACAATTTCAACTGATGTGCCAGGGCTGGTGTTTTGAAGGTACAACATGTGGCTTAATTGGTCTTGTTTAAATATATCAGGTAAAGTTGGTGAAGTAATTGTGGTGACTGTCATTGCCAATGCATCTGCCCTCTGGTTCCCCTCACTAAGGAAGCCAGTCATGTCAGTATGGGATCTTACATGTAGAATATGATAGGGTTGCTCTCGATGAGAGATGCGCCAGATTAATTCTGAAAGCAAGGAAAACAGCTGTTTGTTTTGCACGTCTTTGAGCAGAGCATGCTCTGCTCCATCAGCTATCCCAGCAACACAAGATGAATCAGTCACTAAGTTAAATGGTTGCTGGAATTTCCTGAAGGCCCTCACAACTGCAAAAAGCTCCGCAATCTGGGGAGAACCATCAATGGTCTGAACATCAGCTTCCCACTTTTGAGTGTTCAGGTCTTTCCAGGTCAATACCAATCTGTGGGACCTGCCAGCCCCATCAGTGAACACTGTGACAGCGCCTTTAATAGGAAGATGACTTTGGAAAGTTTTTGGAACTAAATGGAATGAATCTTTGAATAATTTGTGCTTTGGGTAGTGAATTGAGACTTTCCCGGGATAGCTTTCTAAAGCAATTTGGATGTTTTCATTTGTTTTTAATAAAGTGTCCAATTGATCTAACTTCAAAGGCAGGTAGATGCATGAGGGATCACAGCCTGCGGGGCTTCAGAGGCGATGGTGACTTTTGGCAATTAATTTTGCTAGCAACTCTGATGGTGTGGACACTGTTTTCACAGGCTGATGTGGGAGAAACAACCACTCGAGTATGATGAGTGAGTCTTTCTGTGTCGTGTCCCACTGAAACAGGAGCCCATGAAAGTGTGGGCACTTACCCAGAATGACAAATTCAATCGTAAGGTTTTTTCTGACTCGATGAGCTTGTCGTGTCCTCATTGCCTCTGCTACTTTCTGCAATGTTTCCTCTGCCTCTGGTGTCAGTGTCCGTAGGGCTGTGGGGTCGGTGGTCTTTCTTCAGCAAGGAGAACAGTGGAGCCAGCTCTTGCGTTGTCAAGCCAAGCAAAGGCCGGACCCAAGTGATGATCTCACAAATGCGTTGAATGTCCTCTAGGGTCTGTGGCTGTTCATTAATAGAAAAAATCTGTGGTGTTACAGTTCTCCCAGTGATGAGATACCCAAGGTATCTCCACAGTGCTGACATTTCTATTTTGTCCTCAGCAATTAAAAAACCTGCTTTCTCAATAGTAGAAACAGTCTTTTCGAGAGGGGCACTAAGGTAACTTTTGGTGGCAGCACAAATAAGTATGTCATCCATGTAATGGACTATGATTGCTTCAGGAAACTGTTTCCTGACAGGTGATAAAATCTGAGCAACATACATTTGGCATAACACGCGGCAGTTTTTCAATCCTTGAGGATTGATACCCATTGATACCTTTTAAAAGGCTCACTTCTGCTCAGAGATGGTGCTGAAAATGCAAATCTGGGGGCATCTCCTGGGTAAAGTGGGATGTCAAAGAAGCAGTCCTTGATATCAAGGACAGCAAGCTGCCAATCTTGGGGAAGCATAGAAGGGGAGGGGAGGCCAGGCTGAAGGGGGCCATATCCTCAATAACCTCATTAATTTTTCAAAGGTCTTGGAGCAGATGCCAACTGCTTTTGCCAAGCTTTCGGATGACAAAAACTGAGGTATTCCACGGGCTAGTTGATGTAACTAATTGCCCGAGTTGTACTTGCTCCTCGACTGATTCAATGAGCACATTTAATTTGTCTGATGGGAGGGGCCACTGATCCACCCACACCGGAACATTGGTTTTCCAATTCAATGGTGGGGAAGTGCGCTCTGCAGTGGCCCATGCTAAAAATCCCACTTGGCGTCAGGGATATCAAGGCGGGCACCTCACTGGGATAAAACATCCCTCCCTAATAGAGAGATTATGGATGACACAACAAATGGTCAGATGGTGGAGACTTGCCCCTCAGGCCCCTCTCTGCTTACCAGATGAGATCTTCTCATGGAATTGACAGCTCCACCAACACCGGATATTGTGCCACAAGGGGACACCAGCGCCCAGTCGCAGGGCCACTTTCCTCTGGGGAGGATAGTAACGTCCAATCCTGTGTCAGCCATGAGACGAAGTTCAATGGATTTCCCATTTTTGAAAATACAAGAATCAATCAGGGGTTTGTCTTTACAATTCTAGTGACATGCAAACACATCAAAATTTTAATCAGGGTCAACCTCTGAATCCTGGCCGGGTAAAATTAACATTTGTGCAAAAGGTGAGAATTTGAACAGTGTAAATGGTGGGTTGTAACAAACAACTGCCACAGTAATTTCATTGCCTGGATTTACAGTCACAACTTCTGGTAATATACTTATCTGATCTGGAGTGTGTTCACTGTCCCCAAACAGCAGGACTGTAGTTGGTTGATCGTGGAAAGGGGGCTCAAGGTACCCAGCTGGAACTCAAACTAGATCTTCGTCAGGGAAAAGCAGATGGACACAACTTACTAACACTCGTTGGAGGCTTTGGGGAAAGTTCTGGGTTCTGCGGAACAACCGGAGTCCGTCCTCATGACTGTGGTCCTCTGCGAGGAGCCTGTTGGGGCGGGGGACTCCTGGATGGCTGGCAGCTGAGGTGGGCTTTGCAGGCAAGGCTGGTAATTTGCTGTTGTCGCGCGGCGTGGCCCCACGCTCCATCAAGCGTTTCCCTGGATCGGTTGATAATATTGCTGCTGAAAGTTGTATGTGGGCTGATAGGGCTGTTGGAAAGGAGGAGGCCTAGGAGGTGGAACATAGTTAATAAATTGCCCAACAGGAATGTGAGGACAGTCTTTCTGGAAATGTCAAAGTTGGGCACAGTAAAAGCAACGGACATTGCTAATGTTTGTCATGGCTTCCCTCACTCCCTTGCTCACTGCAAAAGACACCAGGGCCAGCACCTTTGGGGACAGAGGCTCCTGTTCAGGGTGGTGGCAGTATGTCCGTAGCAACAAGCTGATAATGCAGCTGTGGCAGGGATGTTGGACATGGCTTGGGGATGGCTGATGAGAGGCGCAGGTACAGGTACAGGTCTCCTTGATGGAACTCTTTGGCCAGTTTTGTGAAGCTGCAGAGGCGCTCCTGTGGAGAGAGGAGGTGGCTGAGGCCCCAGCTGCCAGTGGCACACAGGGACCCTCGTGCACAGCAGGGCCCAGAGCTGGCAAGGCTCCCCAGCACGGCTGGAGCTGCTGGCACAGCTGGGCCCAGCTGGACAGCTGCCCCTCAAGGCCCCGGCCAGCAGGGCACAGCTCTGGGCAGGGTCCCTGGCCAGGAGCGGGCCCCAGAGCACCTCTGCCTTTCAAGGGCAATCTCGGCCCTGCTCTTTCTCCTCCCCACCTCCCTCTGCCTCTGCCCCGTGCCCCTGAGGCTGCTTTTGGCCACAACTGCTAATACGTGATTGTTCTCTCAGGAAAGGGACATGGAGAAGTTGCCTCCAGTATGCAGCATGATCTTCACACTGTGACTGGCCAGGACTTCCAGTCAATCTATCTCTCAATCCCAGTGTCCGTGGGAGCACAGTTCAGAAGCAGTTTCCATGCCATGCTGGCTTGCCCACGTGCTTTAGGAACTGGGCATTGCAAGGAGCTCCTTCCTCAGTGGGAGCAGGCACGGCCTCAGCTGCAGCCCCGGTGCCCCCTGTGGCGCAGGGAGCGGCCGTGGCTGTCCCTGTGCTGGGCTGCAGCACAGGGCCAGGCCGGAGCGGGGCCCTTGTTGAGCCTCCGCCGCTGCTCAGCAGTGCCGCCGGAGCCCGGGGCCGCGGCCCTTCCCCGCCGGGGCCGGGACCTGCCCGACAAGGGCGCAGCGGCTCCAGAGGCCCCGCCCGACCCCCAAGGATGGGCTCCGCCCGCCCGCCGGCCACAGGGCTTGGCAGGAAGCTTTTTGCCCACTTTGCACAGCCTCCACCCAGAGTGGCCCTTTGCTGCGCTGAGGAGACTGAAAAACCCTGCTGCACATCTCATGAGGGATCCCTGCACACCTTAGTAGAGACCATCAATACTCCTTTGTGCCTCCTGAGGGATCCCTGCACCCCTCAGCAGAGACCCCAAGATAGCCCTGTGTGCCTGGCAGGGAATCCGTGTTCACCAATGCAGAGACCCCAGGACAGCCTCGTGTGCCTCACAAAAGAGCCCAGCCTCCTGCCCATCTTAGGAAGGACTCAGCTCCTCTCCAGGCCTTGACGGCAAGCACTAAAGCGTCACGTTAATCATGAGGTACTCAAGCCCCTGCCAGCCTTACAGATGTCTCCAGTCACCTGTACGCCACAGAAGAGATCTCAAATCCCCTAAGAACCTCACGAGGAACCCCAGCCCCATGCACCACTTACAAAGGACGCAAAGCCCTTCATGCCTTACTGCAAAACCCAACACCTACAAAACCCCCCCTCCAGTTCGTGTGCCACATGAGGGACCCCGGCCAAGTGCCATCCTTAAAGGGGTCCCCCAATGCCCTGCATGCCATAGAAAAGCCAGGCTTGTCATTAACTCTAGCCAGCAGTGTGTTCCCTGGCAGAAACCAATTCCCTTCTGGGCATCGGGAAGACGTCTTGTGGTGCCGGCTGCATCTGTGGGAGCGATGGGGAGCGTGAGCCTGTGCTGAGATGCACTGCTGAGCTGGCAGCACGGTGGATATGGGCAGGACGTTCTCTGTTTCCCCCAGAGCTGGGGCCTGCAGGCACCTTGCCGGCCCTTGGCACAGGCTGTGCCAGCCAACAAAGGCCAGCAGGCTGGGAGGAGAGCCCGGGGGCAGCAGGAAGCTGAGAGAAGCCCCTGCTCTGGAACTGAGGCCGTTCTTGCACAAGCAAACAAAGATGGTGACTTGAAGAGATTCCCACTGTGCTCAATGTTTGCCTCTGAAGACTAAGAGGTGAGCTTGTCAAGAATCCCAGGAAATATCTGGGAACAGGTTTTAAGTAACGTGGTTGTGACTAGGTACAAAGTTCTTGTGGGAAAAGATCTTTGCCTCTGCAGCAGGCTGGGTGTCTTAGGGTGCCTTACGTCTTTGCAGAGTAAAGATTACCACTG
The DNA here is from genome assembly GCF_036417665.1 of Passer domesticus. Classification (NCBI taxonomy): domain Eukaryota; kingdom Metazoa; phylum Chordata; class Aves; order Passeriformes; family Passeridae; genus Passer; species Passer domesticus. Next base: position 186,354 of record NC_087493.1, on the reverse strand, counting down.
AAATGCCACTTTATTTTTTATTGTATAAGTGCAAAAAATTTTCCAGAACTGTAAAATTACTTTCAAAAATAGAAACATATTGTGGAAAAATGGGTGAACAATGTGGTGAACTGTCTCTACAAGAAGTACTTCTAAATATTTCTAAAAATTAGAAGTGAAGATAAAATAGGGTTGCTTTTACAGGATTCTAAAACTGCTTTACGAGTGAAGTCCTTAGTCCTTGAAAAGTCCTGAACTACTGCAGTACTCAGGAAGAAATATTTAGGGATGTCTCTCTACAGTAAATACATTTTAAAATATTTCTAAAACTTTCTCATTTCTAAAAATTAAAAACAAAGGCAAAATGGGGTCACTTGTTCTTAGGAGCCCCATGCTGATGCCTGCCCCCTGGGCTCCCCCATCCCCTCGGGGCCCCGCCGCTGGGCACAGCAGCCCCTGCCTGGCTCCTGCCTGCCCACACCATGGCCATCCATGGCTGCTCCTGGGCATGGAGCTCAGCCAGTGCTGCTGCCAGGTGGGCTTTGCTGCTGCTACCACCCAGACACTGGGGTGACAGCTCCATCTCTCTATTGCAACAGAAGAAGGGGCCATCACCTACCGATTCATAGAATCACAGAATCACAGAATTTCTAGGTTGGAAGAGACCTTTAAGATCATCGAGTCCAACCCATGTTCTAGCACCTCAACTAGATCATGGCACCAAAGTGCCACATCCAGTCTTTTTTTAAACACATCCAGGGATGGTGACTCCACCACCTCCCTGGGCAGATGATTCCAGTGTTTGACCCCTCTTGCTGTGAAAAACTCCCTCCTTAAGTCTAGCCTGTATCTCCCTTGGTGCAGCTTGAGACTGTATCCTCTTGTTCTATCTGTTGTTGCCCGGAGAAAGAGACCAACACCCAGCTCACCACAGCCACCCTTCAGGAAGTTGAAGAGAGTGGTAAGGTCACCTCTGAGTCTCCTTTTCTCCAGGCTAAACAATCCCAGCTCCCTCAGCCGTTCCTCATATGGCTTGTGTTCCAAGCCCCTCACCAGCCTCGTTGCACTTCTTTGGACACACTCAAGCATCTCAACATCCCTCCTAAACTGAGGGGCCCAGAACTGGACACAGTACTCAAGGTGTGGCCTCACCAGTGCTGAGTACAGGGGAAGAATGACCTCCCTGCTCCTGCTGGCCACACTATTCCTGATACTGGCCAGGATGCCATTGGCCTTCTTGGCCACCTGGGCACACTGGTGGCTCATGTTCAGCCGACTGTCAACCAGCACCCCCAGGTCCCTTTCCACCTGAGCACTGTCCAGCCACACTGTCCCCAGCCTATAACGTTGCAGGGGGTTATTGTGGCCAAAGTGCAGGACTCGGTACTTGGATTTATTGAACTTCATCCCATTAGATTCTGCCCATCCATCCAACCGTTCCAAGTCCCTTTGCAAAGCCCTCTGTCCCTCTAACAGATCCACACATGCTCCCAGCTTAGTGTCATCTGCAAATTTACTAATAAAAGACTTTAAACCCTCATCCATATCATCAATAAAAATATTAAACAGAACTGGCCCCAGCACAGACCCCTGAGGGACACCACTGGTGGCTGGCCGCCAGCTGGATGCAGCACCATTCACAACCACTCTCTGAGCCCGGCCATGCAGCCAGTTCCTCACCCAGCACAGAGTGTTCTTGTCCAAGGCACGGGCTGCCAGTTTATCAAGGAGTATGCTGTGGGAGACGGTGTCAAAGGCCTTGCTGAAATCCAAATAAACAACATCTACAGCCTTCCCTGCATCCACTAGGCGGGTTACCTGGTCATAGAAGGTGACCAGGTTGGTTAAACATGACCTACTCCTCCTAAACCCATGCTGACTGGGCCTGATACCCTGGCCATCCTGTAAATTCTGTGTGATGGCACTTAATATAAACTGTTCCATTATTTTGCCAGGTACTGAGGTCAGGCTGACCGGTCTATAATTACCAGGATCCTCCTTTGCACCCTTTCTGTGAATGGGTGTCACATTGGCCAGCTTCCTGTCATCTGGAACCTCACCAGTGAGCCAGGACTGTTGGTAAATGATGGAGAGTGGCTTTATAAGCTCATCTGCCAGCTCTCCCATTACCCTGGGCTGGATCCCGTCAGGTCCCATAGATTTATGAACATCCAAGCATTTCAGTAGTTCTTTGACTGCCTCCTCTAGGATAATGGGGGGGACCATTCTGCTCCCTGACACCATCAACCAGCCCAGGCGGACAGGTGTCTTGAAGGCAAGTCCTCTTCCCACTAAAAACTGAGGTAAAGTAGGCATTAAGCACTTCTGCCCTCTCCTCATCTGCAGATACTGAGTTCCCTCCCTTGTCCAATAAAGAACAAAGGCTGGTTTTACCCTTCCTTTTAGCATTAATGTATTTGTAAAAATATTTTTTATTATCCTTTACGGAAGTCACCATTCTAAGTTCCAACTGAGCTTTGGCCTCCCTAATTTTTTTCCTTCATGCTCTAGCAGCCCTCTTGAATACTTCCTTAGAGACCTGACCCTCCTTCCAAAGCTGATACATGCTCTTTTTATTCTTAAGTTCCTCCTAAACCTCCTTGCCCAGCCAGGCTGGACGTTTACCCCACTGACTTATCTTTCGGCACACAGGGACAAGTCTGTTCCTGTGCCCTCAAGATCTCTGTTTTGAGGCATGCCCACCCTTCCTGGACTCCTTTGTTTTTAAGGGCTGCCTCCCAAGGGACGCTCTGAATCAGTCTCCTAAACAGGCCAAAGTCTGTCCTCTGGAAGTCCAATGCAAGAGTCTTACTGGTGCTCCTCCTGACTTCACCAAATATTGAGAACTCTATTATGTCATGATCACTCTGCCCCAAGCGACCTCCAACCACCACATCTCCCACCAGCCCATCTCTATTTGCAAACAGCAGATCTAACATAGTCCCTCCCCTGGTGGGTTCACCCACCAGCTGTGACAAAAAGTTGTCCTCCATACACTCTAAGAATTTCCTGGACTGCCTCTTTACTGCTCTATTAAGTTCCCAGCAGATGTCTGGTAGGTTGAAGTCACCCACAAGAACAAGGGCTGATGATCCTGAAACATTACCTAGCTGCTTATAGAATAAGTCATCTACCTCTTCTTCCTGCTTGGGTGGACGATAACAGACTCCCAGTAGGGTGTCAGCCTTGTTGGCCTTCCCCTTAATTCTTACCCATAGACATTCAACTCCAGCTTCCTTAGTTTCAATTTCTATGGCATCAAAAGTCTGCTTAATATAAAGGGCCACCCCTCCACCTCTTCTTCCTTTCCCGTCTCTTCTGAAGAGCTTGTAGCCATCCAGTGCAGCACTCCAGCCATGTGAGGCATCCCACCATGTTTCCGTGATGGCAGCTACATCCTAGCTCTGCAACTGCACCATGGCCTCCAGCTCTTCATCTTTGTTGCCCAAGCTGCGTGCATTGGTATACACGCATCTCAGCTGGGCTACTGACTTTACCCCTAACTTAGCCTTGTAACCCTTGGGCCTGCTTCCAGACAGCCCAGCTGCATCCCCTTCCCCTTTCAAACCTAGTTCAAAGCCCTCTCAATGAGCTCTGCCAGTTCATGAGCTAAAAACCTTTTGCCCTTAACAGAGAGATGTACCCCATCTGGTTCCAGCAGAGCAGATGCTGTAAAAGTTTCCCCATCATCAAAGAATCCAAATGTTGCCGATGACACCAACCCTTAAGCCATTTGTTGGTGATGCGGATTCTCCTGTTTCTTTCATCATTTTCCTCCGCCACCAAAGGGACTGAGCAGAACACTACCTGTGCTCCTGCCCTATCAACTACCTGACCCAGTACCCTAAAGTCCTTTCTAATTGCCTTGACACTCCTCTTTTCAATCTCATCATTGCCAGCCTGGAGTATCAGCAGTGGATAATAATCAGAGGGCTGAATCAGCCCAGGAAGTCTCTCAGTGATATTTTGTACCCGGGCGCTGGGGAGGCAACAGACCTCCCTGTGGGATGGGTCTGGTCGACATATGGGGCCCTCAGTTCCCTTCAGAAGGGAATCACCTACTACGATTACCCTTCTTTTCTTCTTGATGTTAGAGGTAGTGATCCATCTTACAGATGAATCATAATTGGGGGGCTCACTGGGCAGACAGTTTTCTTCTAAATCATCTAGTTGGGTCTTTAGTTCCAGGACCTCATACCTATTCTGTAGTGGGACCTGCCAGGATGATGGGGATGGGGAGGAGTTTTTGTTATTACCTCCCCAAATGGGGACCCATTTCCACTCCCCTTCATCCACCAGGTGCCCTTCTATTGCCTGACAGCGGGAGGCATATAAGTCCTCTGTCTCTCGGTCAGAGGCCTCCCTTAAAGATGGAAGGGCCGAGCTCCACCAATCTATTTCCCTTTCACTTTCCCTGATACTCCTTAACCTTTCAACTTCCTCCCTAAGCTCAGCCACCAGTGAAAGGAAGTCGTTCACCTGTTCACACCGCAGGCAGGTCTCCTCCACAACACTCCCTGAAGCCACCAATAAGCTCAAACATTCTGGGCTTGGATGGGTCTGTACAGACACATCCTTTTTGGAGGGCTCAACTCACTCACACTTATACCAGACACAGTTTTTGACCGTGTAGAAACCATTACTAACAGACACCTCAAACACAACCAGGCAGCAGAAAAACCTCAAACAACACAGAGGACTCCTTACTAGCAAGAAAGTTGGCAACCCTGTCTGTTTGCCCTGCCTGCGCAAACTGCCACGCAAACTGCCTTGTATAAGCCCCAGAGACTCACCACACCCGTTTGCTCGCTCCTGTTCGCCCCGCTCGCCAGAGACCTCTCATAATCAGCCACTGAGCAGCAACTCAGGTAGCTGCACCCCTTGCTCCTCACTGACTCAGAATGGCCCAATGGCGGGGCAGCAGGGCTTAACTCCAGTGTTGTTTAGAGGGCAAGTCCAGGGAGCTCAGGGGCAGAGGAAGGGATGCGTTGGTCTCAGGAGGGGCTGGAGGCTGCTCGGCTAGTCTTGGAGTCTCTAGAAGAACTTGAGAAATGGCTGGGACAGGATACAGGGAGACCAAAAAAGGGATGAAGGCATCTTGGGGAGACCCATGGGGAGAGCAGGTGGCAGTGGGACTTACAGGGTAGGAGGAGGTTTCCTTGCAGATGGCTGTTCTGGGGGCCGTTCACAGAGCACTTGAGAGGGCTGTCCAGGCCCTTATTACTGCTGGAGGAACTGCTCATGCTGTCTGGGTGTGAGGTGCTGCCACCGTCTTCCAACTCCTGTCCAGAGCTGCCCCTGTGGAGAGAGGAGGTGGCTGAGGCCCCAGCTGCCAGTGGCACACAGGGACCCTCCTGTACAGCAGGGCCCAGGGCTGGCAAGGCTCCCCAGCACGGCTGGAGCTGCTGGCACAGCTTGGCCCAGCTGGACAGCTGCCCCTTATTGCTGGCTGGGGATCTATGTAAAAAACACAAACAGGACAGTACTACTCAGGAATGTGCCTTGAGCCATTTCATTTTCCAGCATCAGTCTCATTATATGGTTATGACAATGGGAAGAGGCAAGCATCTCACATCCCAAGCAGCAGACCAAGAACTTAATGTTGCAACTTACTTTAAAAGTTTCCTGGCCAATCACAAAACCCAAAACCTATTGACAGTAGTTCCATCCAATTACTATAAGTACACATTCCTTTGGTTAAAATAATGCTTGCTTATTTCAAATACAATATCTGCTTAAAATACAACGCACAGAGCTTCATTATTAAGCTTAGAACTTCCTCATGTTCAACTAGATAGACTTTTCTGCTGGTTAGGGAGTTGTTTTAGTCAAGTGTTAATACATAGACCATTGCTCTCTAAGTCTTTGCTTGCCTACTTCTTATACAATTTTTCTGCTGATAAATCTTATGATTACTTTTTAGCTCTAATTGCAGTTCTGCTGCCACTGAGGCTTGCCTTTTGCAGCTTTCCCAAAACCCTCAGATTTTATGGATTCCCACAATTCCCCCTCTTGGTTCAACTAAAAAGAAACTTTCCTAACTGTCTCCTTTATTAACTCCCTTGCGTTTTGTAGCTTTCCTATAATATATCTGCTTGTTACTTGCTTAAAGCTTCCTTTTTGCTCACATTAAGTATTGCTATATTACAACACAGCAATTTCAATGCTGTGAAAGTCCAGTCAGTTCACGGGACATAAGTCATGTCTGATAACAATTACAAGTCATTGTTCAAAAAATCTCGCCTGTTCTAAGATTTTAATTCAAAACCTTTTTCTATGGCTATACCTTCATCTACCATCTCTGTAAGATTTGGAGAACTTTCTGTGAATCTATTTCCTACTTTTCTCTCTTGTATGATAAAAACTTCTTTGATAGTTTTGTCCATCATTTGTCGCACAGAAATCTGCAAGGTGTCACTAATAGTATGGCCACCAAAACACTCCGCACATATAGACCTATCTTACAGAGTTCCCTTAGCCAAGGTGCAAAGCTCCATTCTTGGAACAAATCATCTAACTATGACAGACCATCTTCTTTACCTTGAGCTGTCAAATCTTTCAGCTTTTGTATGCTGTTTGGATGGATTCAGAATGCTCTGACAGGATCATGCAACAGAATCCTTCAAATTCCTCACAAACGTGTCCATGTGCCAGTAAAAGAAAATCTACTGCTGCCCTGTTTTGAAGGGTAGCATGTCTAACACTATTAACATCTGTCAGCATATCACTGATTGCAGTGGATGTGGCATTAGTTTCTTTACTCAGCCAATATCCAACTCAATCTCATTGTTTCAATGCCCTTGCTGAAGCCAGTTGGGGTAAAAACAAACCTGGCAGCCTGGGCAGCCCTGGCAGGCAGGGCCACGGCCAGGTGGAGCAGGAGGAAGAGGCACAGAGCAAGGGCCATGGTGCCTTGCCCTCTGCCAGTCCCGCAGCTCTTGCTGCTACTGCTGTCCTGACACCGCTGTCCCAATGTCAGCACCGCTGCTGCCACCGCCGCTGCTGCCGCAACAGTTGTGCTCAGGGACTGACTGCTGGCTCCTTGTGCTGCTGTGCAACCACGGGGTCTGGGACCTCTGGCACCTCAGACCCTGCTCTGACATCATGGCCAGGGTGGAATTGTTTGGGAAGGTGGATCTGCCTTCTTCGGGAGTGAGCTCATCCTGCCCAGCTGCTCTGCCCAAGGGGTGTGACACAGTCCCAGCCCAGCTGATCTCACAGGCTGGGACATGAAGGGATGAAGAGCAGCTCTGCCAGGATGGACTTGGGGTTGCTGCTAGAAGAGAGGCTGGACGTGAGGCAGCCATGTGCATCCAAAGGAGAGTGCCCAGCAGGTTGAAGGAGGTGATTCCACCTCTCTGCTCTGGTGAGACCCCACCTGGAGTACTGTGGAGGAGGTTTTACAGTGGCCTCTGTGAGCCATCAAGAAGTTTGATAAGAGGATCCATGTTAACCCTGGAAATAATTTTCTGCCAATTTTCTATGTCATTGACATAGAAACCAAGAAAGAAAGAAGGATAAATAAGAGAAACCTTATTTATTCCAAGAAGAGCTTTGTAAGAATGTAGAAAAGGCATGCAGGCTAGAATAAAAACAGGGTTTGAAGCCTTCTGGAAATGGAGTATGTTTCTTTGTAGTGTCTCGGTCTCTACCACGACAGAGTATTGCATCCTGCTGTGGGTCCCCAAGACAGGAAGGATCAAGTCCAGAGGAGGGACAAAATGCTCTGAGGGCTGGAGCCCTTCTGCTTTGACAACAGGCTAGGAGAGCTGATAGTGTTCAGCCTGGAAGAGAGAAGACTCCAGGGAGACCTGATTGCTGCCTTTCAGGGCCTTCTGGGGGCTTGTAAAGAAATGGGACAGAATTTTGAGTAGAGCCTTTTGTGACCAGACCGAGGGTCTTTTAAACTAAAAGATGGTCAATTCAGACTAGATGAAAGAAGCAAATATTTTACACTATTGCTTTTGAAATCCTGGCACAGGTTGCCCAGAGAGGTAGACATCCATCCCTGCAGACAGTCAAGCTCCTGCTCTGAGCAACCTGACCTAGTTCAAGGTGTCCCTGCTCACTGCAGGCCATTGGGACTAGATGGCCTTTAAATGTCCCTTCCAACCCAAGCCATTCTGTGCTCCTGTGCACCATCAAAGCAGTGCTGCATTAGTGCTGGGCTGATTATGCTGGCACCTGTATTTTGGTACTTGTGCCATTTAGCAATTGGCCACGAGAGGATTGATGGGCTGGGCAGTGAAGTCTGCAAATAACACACAGTGTGCTCAAGGAGAAACAGGAGAGGAACACGGCTTCCAGTTCAGATAAATGCCAGCATTTTGCTGCCCATTTCCAGTTAAGAAATATAGGAATGTCCTGAAGATCCCTTCATGTAGGTGCATTATTGGCCATATCAGTACTTGTGTTCTGTAAAACAGGTAAGTTGTTACAGCTTCTTGCCACATTTATCCCTGGATAAAACCCAAATACTGCATTGCTCCTTGTCTACTTTCATCCAAGTCAAGGCAAATTTTGTTCATTACTGAGTGGGACATATTCATCTTTTCACAAGCAAGTTCCTCTTGCCATTCACACAATGGCAAGACTGCTTTGTTGATTTGCTCTAATCAGACTGTAATTAAGGCCTACCTCTCACTAGAATTAAAGCTGATGCATTGGGAGGCAAAGTGTTCAGTCATTTCTCCTGGAGTCTGACACTGTAGAGAGTTGTTCTGTAAGTAAAAGACATTTGAATACAGGTGTAGTCTACCATACTTCTGGCATACTAAAAGTGAGAAAAAACCCTTTGAATCAGGATTTTATCCTTTCTTCCTCCACCTCCTCCTCCCAGGAATTTTAATCTCTGACGTCTAAGCTCTTCAGCTGCCTCACAAACATTGTTTTAATTCAGACAGTCATCCATGCAGTGAGCCACAAATCAGGATCGTGGTGTGAACCTTGAAGCAATGTAGGTTTATAGCACTGAAAATAATAATCCAATACCCAGGTTAAGCCAAGCCAATTGGTTATTTCCCAAATAACTCTACCTATCCTCAGTGATGTTTCAAAAACAATCATTGTAAAAGCTAGGAGCGTGGAGAGTGAATGTTATCAAAATTAAAAATAGAGCTTTCTGAGATCTTTATATTCCTATAAAAAGAGAGTCCAAACTGTTCATCTATGGAACATTAAGTAAGAAGTGAACAAAAGACTGTCAAAATAATTGCTTGGGGACCAAAAATAACCATAAATAAAAACAAGTTTAAATGTAGATAATAAGTAAACCATCATGCTGAGAAAAAAAACAGACCTGCCAAAACTAAAACCAATAAGGCTGTTTCATCTGTCTCAATTTAAAAAAAAAATAAAAAGAAAATAAAACCTGAAAATAATCAGAGATTCTCAAGGGCATTACTATATATAGAAACTTCCTTGTATTGGGAAAAACATGAAGGAAAGTGTAGCATGCAATTCACAGATGTAACCTAGAATTTGTTAGGGAGGGCCAGGGGTGGCAGTGGCTGCTCAGGGATGGCTTTGGCCCGTGTCCCTGGCAGCAGCCACTGCCCAAGCCGCTGCGCTGCCCGCGGGCTCTCCTCCCGGCCTGCTGGGCTTTGTTGGCTGGCACAGCCTGTGCCAAGGGCCGGCAAGGTGCCTGCAGGCCCCAGCTCTGGGGGAAACAGAGAACGTCCTGCCCATATCCACCGTGCTGCCAGCTCAGCAGTGCAGCACAGCACGGGCTTATGCTCCCCATTGCTCCCATAGATGCGGCCGACCCCACAACACGTGTTTCCCATTCCCAGAAGAGCCTCAGAATGGGTTGCTGTTGGGGAACCCTCTGTTTGCATGCAATAAGGGCAAGTCTGGCTATCTGTTTCTGCCAGGAAATTATTTGGAAGTGCTCAGCTGAACTTCAACTCAGACCTTCGGCACTGCAGTTCATGTCTTTGATTGTAATTCGGTCCTAGCAGTCAGTTTTATACCCCCCCCCCTTATTTTCTATTGTTATAACATATTTTATTACCAAGGGGTTGCTCCTTTACCCCATGTGTTGGTTTTGCCCCACTTGTCCATCTCTCCAAAGACCTGCCCTTTTGTTCACTGTTCCTCCTCCCATTGCAATGTCAGTCCCTCTCCAAGCCTGCCCCTTGCTCTAGAAACTTCCCTATCAATTTTGTATCCTTCGGAACCCCATTGGTTTGTTTAAGTTCTTCCCCTCCCCTGTAATCCCCAATTGGTTTAAACATTGTATTTCCCGCCTGGTGTTCCACCCTCAGTTTCTCCCAATTGGCTAAAGATTGGATCCTGCCCTGGGACCCTGCCAAGTTTGTAAGTTGGTGTATGCCTTTAATGCAGTGTTGGTCTGGCCCTGATCGTCTGTAGAATAATCACCTTTGGAAAACATAGAGCAGACCTCACCCCGTTCCTTGTCCCTACCCTCAGTGCAGTCCTACCCCCAAGGCAGTCCACCTGTGCTGTAGAGCAGCTGTGCCCTGCAGCCACAGCCCAGATTCGACAGTTTTCTGGGGGCGGCCCAGTGCCACTGTGGGTGTGGGCAGCTAGTGGGGCTGAAGAAATGGGGCAGCACAGCACTTCCCAAATCAGTTCTTCTGTTGCAGTAGAGAGCTGCAGCTGTCATGCGAGTGCCTGGGAGGTAGCACCAGCAAAGCCCACCTGGCAGCAGCACTGGCTGAGCTCCATGTCCAGGAGCAGCCGTGGAGGCCAGGACTGGGCCCAGCTGTGCAGGAGGGTCCCTGTGTGCCACTGGCAGCTGGGGCCTCAGCCATCTCCTCTCTTCACAGGTGCTCCTCTCCATCTCCAGAAGACCAGCCTAACAACGCAGGCAGCGAGAATTTGAGCCATGACCTCAGCTCTCCACTTCTGCCCCTATCTGCCCTGCCATGGCTGCAGCAGTGTCACGAGGCCATCCCAAAACGCACCGCTCCTCAACGAGAACCTCTGCCCATGAGCCCCCTGGTCCTGTTCCCCGGCCAGGACTGAAGGTGTGCAGCCCTTGCCTGGCAGGGCAGGGCGTGGCCCACATTTTATATTCAAATAAAGAGTTGGAGTTTTCACAGTTATGTCCGGGTGGTAGCAGCAGCAAAGCCCACCCGGCAGCAGCACTGGCTGAGCTCCGTGCCCAGGAGCAGCCATGGATGGCCACGGTGTGGGCAGGCAGGAGCCAGGCAGGGGCTGCTGTGCCCAGCGGCGGGGCCCCGAGGGGATGGGGGAGCCCATGCTGAGCATCCCTGGGCTGAGGGCACATTTCCTTCTGTGGGATCATCTGGGCCTGGACCTGAAGAGGCACAAAGGGATGTTTTGGGGTGCCTGATGAGGGTTCCAAGAGTCCCGCATGTTTTAAACGAATTAGCTTTTTTTGATTAATAAGGAGAATTTATTCCATAATTAAATTCAGTCATAGAAAATCTAGAAGCAAATATCAGATTGGCCCTGAACCAGGCTAACAGCGTCAGGTGAGACAGGTGGGGCATTTCTCTCCCCTCTGCATCACGAAGGGACAGCTCTCTCAAAGTCTTTTTTGTCCATTTCCAAGCTCCAAGCGGTGTGGAGGGCAGGAGTTTTTCTGCTTTCTTATGGTTGTTTTTATCCTTTTTGCATATTCATGTATTTTTTCCTTTCTTGCTGCAGCTCTTGCTGAGAGTTTCCCCAAAACTGGTAAAAAATTCACTTTGTTATAGGAAAATCTCCTGCAATATGCATTCTAGGAGGCACACATTTATCTTACAGATGATGCATATCGAATGCACATTGCTGAGGTTTGGTCAGAGAAATAATCTTCTGGAATCAGCATTTCTGGGGACGAATATTCAGGCTAGGATTTTGGTGCATATTGATTGCCCGGAACCCTCTTTTAGTATGCTAGGATTTTCATTAGGCGAGATTACTGTAGTCTCAGCATGAATTTGTGCATACAATCTATCAGAATCCCTCCCTTTCTATATTAATTTATTAAATTTGTACTTTTAGGATACACTTTGACAAAGCTTACTTATTTTCTAATTTTATATTTAGTATTTATAAAACTTAACAACTACGCTTTTATACTACTAGTCAGGGTATAAAATTAACAGCTCTTCTCATAAAATAGATTATTCTAAATCTTTAATTTCTTTTCTTTGGATTGTCAATTACATTTTTTTATACCAATGCATGTGCTTATTGTACTTTAGATATATTTTGACTCCATAGTCGTTTAAGGCTGGTAATATTTGTAAAATAAGTTTTTCATGTTTTCTTATGTTGCCTGCTAAAATGTGTCTTTATAACTGTCTCATGTTCTTGTTTTCTAATTCTTGAGCAGTTTGCTTTATTCTAACTCTCAGGATTTATTTCTTCTCTATCTCTTCCAGAACAAAAAGTTTTAATATATTGCTTACAAATTTTGCCATTTTATTCTTTTTGCTATATTTCACATTTTCTTTATTCCAGTGTCTTTTACTACTCATAGTACACAATCTGAATTTGTTAAAATTATAGCGTACTACACTAACTTGGGACGTGTGCATATGGCTCATTCTTTTTAGGCTTGGATGACTAATACAGTGACAATAATCCTCTGCAGTTTTAACTCTCTAGCTCTCTCAAATCCCCTTTGGGTTGCAGCCAAAGGGCCAAGACGTGTATCTTCTTGGTAGCAGAGCTTACACCTTGGGATCTAGTCACTGATGTAATTCGTCTCATTCTCAGTATTTACTTCATAAGATTTATAAGAGCCTTTTAAATTGTTTTTCAGGATTTAGGATAGCATCTGCTTATTTCTAATTGTTATAGTTTTGTTTCTTTGACATTTTAGCTCTAAAGTTGTAATTAGTCTGTACACTTCTCTTTCTTTCAGCTATACTTGGCTTTTTTCCTTTATTTTAATTTGATCCTTATTAAATATCTAACGGCTTTTGTTATATCCTATCTGATTTAATGTTACTTGTAGTGTTTCTTGGAACGTAAATCTGGTTTGTATCTTATATACTTAATTTTTTTCCGATTTTTCACGAATCATATTATTGTTCTAATATATTCTTTACAGTGTTTCATTAGCTTTTACTTCTATTTCTTTTCTCTGTTATAACAAAAGCACTAAAATATTTTATTTTTTGAAATAAATTTGCATATCACACTCTAAATATTCAGTTCCTTTAAAACAACCTCATGAATAATACAGTTTAAAATAAAATATTTTACTTCTCATAACAATGGGTTTTACAGCTTACAAGCTTAGGTATTAACATGCATCATTCTATTTTACTTCAAGGAGTAGTGGTGACTTTTTAGTGAGGTTTGGCTGGTGTTTCTGTTGGTGGATTTACACGTCTTCTGTCCTGCCTTTCTTTGCAGCTGAACCTGCTGGTGAAGGTGGTGCAGCTTCCCAAGCCACGTCCAGGACGGAGCCTCTGGGAGATGCTGAGGGTAGGTCAAGGCCTTTCCCCTGGGAGAGCTGCCAGCTCAGAGCCCAAAGCTGGGCCAGAGGGGCATCGCTGCAGGTGCCAGCACAGAACCATGCACGTGTGTGCCCTCGCCCTGCACGATCCCCTCACCGCTCCTGCTGCTCAGTGGTGCCCGTGAAGATCAGCAGAGATGGCAGAAGCCTCTGTGGCTGTTGAGTTACAGGTGTGTCTGCGGGGAGGACTTCTCCAGCTCCTTTGCTGATTCCTACACAGAAGCCTGGCAACCATCGCAGAGGTGAGTAGTGTGTCCCTGCTGACCCCACAGGCTGAGCCCTGCTTTTGTGGGATCCATTCCTGGGAAATGGATTTCTGTTGCTCGAAGGTCCTCCGAGGGGGAAGGACCAAGCTACAGGACACCAGAAACCACATGATCCATCCGAAAACATGAGGCAAATGCTGAAGGAAATGCAGCAGGCAGGAGAAGGTGGGTGCATTTCCCTCATGCTTCCCCTGGGACTCAGCAGCCGGGGCCTTTGGCTGCACGTCTGGACACACCATGCCTGGCACAGTGGGAAGGGATCCATGGCAGCCTCGCTGCCCTGCTGCTGCTTTCACACCCTGCAGAGCTGTTTCCCAGCCTGGCCTGGCTGCAGCTTCTGCCCAGCCCCTGCAGGAAGGCATTTGGCATCAGCTGACAGGCCACCTAATTGCACCACAGGCCTGAGATCCCCTGCAATTTTCCAGTCGCCGAGTAGAACAGAAAGGGCACCAATTTGGAGAAGGGAGGGCCCTGGCCTTCCCAAAATGTTTATAGGGATTTCCTGATTCTTAGCCATGTCTTTGACAAGCATTCCCTCCTAAAGGCGCCACCTCCCCAGTGGGGAACAGCTCCACCTGATCCAGCTGTCCCTCTTCCTCTCTCCAGAAGTGGATGGAGAGGCTTGGCATAAGGCGGCATTTCCTGGAGGAAGCAGCGGTTCCGTGCCAACCTTTGCTGTAGGAAGAGAGGCGATGCCAGGCACAGGCACAGGAGGTAATTGCTGTGCCTCTGGGCCTGAGCCCTGCTGAGGCTTGAGCTGCTCTCTCTGCTGCCTGGCAGTGCAGGGACAGCCTGGACTAGAGCGGCACAGCCCAGGGGAATTATCCTGAGCAGGCTCAGGGCACTCGGGTACTGAGCAGTCCTGCTGGGGTCCCTCTGTGGGAGACACTTCCTGAAACCTGGGAGCGACTGCATGGGGTGCCCATGGTGGGGAAAGGGCCGAGGGGGAGAGCAAGGCTCCAGTGTGTCCTGAGAGAGCTTGACTATGTGCCCTTGGGCTATAGGATTTGTCCCAAGGGAAAAAGAGAGATGGAGAGACAGAAGAAGATAGAAAGGGAGGGAGAAAGAGGCCGGAGGGATGGAGGGATAGAGGGTTAGTTGTGGCACTGCCTGCTGCAGTTTTCCCCAGTGCTTTAGCAAGAATTTCAGGTGTGGGAGTGGAAGAGCACTCCAGGGCCCTGGGCTGCTCCAGCAGCCCCTCCAGGGATGTTGCAAAGGGCAGGGAAAGAGGCACCAGGAGCCAGCCCAGAGTTCCTAAGGCCCCTGTGCAGCTTTGGCCATGTCCATTCACATCCGGCTCGCACGGCCTTACCCGGCCCCCTTGCAGTGCCCAGTTCCCTGAGGCAGAAGGGGATCCCAGCACACCCTGAAAAATGTTCTCATCTGTGCTCCGATCTAGCTAAAGGTTGCTCGGAAGGCTTCTCCATTAGCTTGGCTGCATAAAGTTTTGAAGCCCTTGGAGTCTCCTGCAGGTATGTTCTCAGTGTGCCACCAAGGAATAATTGTTGACAACCTGTCAGGAAGCAGGTGACAGAAGCTTCTGTGTCTCTTGTGTTGCAGATGTGTCTGCAGAGAGGACTTTTCCTGCTCCTTTGCTAATTCCTATACGGAAGCCCGGCTCCCATGGCAGGGGTCAGTAGTGTGCTCCTTCTGACCCCACAGGATGAGCCCTGCTTTTGTGGGATCCACTCCTGGGAAACAGAACTACTTTCTCTTAAGGTCCTCTGAGAGGGAAGAACAAAGGCAAAGGACAGAAGAAACCCCACGAGCCAAACAACATCCTGAAA
Organism: Passer domesticus; assembly: GCF_036417665.1. Lineage (NCBI taxonomy): Eukaryota > Metazoa > Chordata > Aves > Passeriformes > Passeridae > Passer > Passer domesticus. Next base: position 170,878 of record NC_087493.1, on the reverse strand, counting down.
CAAATCGTGACAGAACTGCACAAAGGGCATGGTGAAAGCATTTCCATTTCCTTCTGCCTTCCCCTGGGACTCAGCAGCCAGGTGCTTTGGCTGCACATCTGGACATGCCGTGCCTGGCACAGTGGGAAGGGATCCATGGCAGCCTCGCTGCCCCGCTGCTGCTTTCACGCCCTGCAGGGCTGTTTCCCAGCCTGGCCTGGCTGCAGCTTCTGCCCAGCCTCTGCAGGAAGGCATTTGGCATCAGCTGACAGGCAGCCCAAACTGCACCACTGGCCTGAAATCCTCTGCAATTTCCCAATTCCCAGGCCCATCCGGAGGGGTGGCTGCTTGGAGGAGGGAGGGCCATAGCCAGCCCCAAGGCATTGGAGGGATCAGGATTTTCCTGATCCTTCTCCATGACTGGGACGTGTGTTGCCTCCTGAAGAGGCCAGCTCCCCGGTGCATAATGATTCCATCTGATCCAGCTGTGCCTCTTCCTTTCTCAAGGGATGGACAGAGAGGCTCCGTGGAAGGTGGCATTTCCTGAAGGAAGGGAGGCCATGCCAGGCACAGGCCCAGGAGGTAATTGCTGTGCCTCTGGGCCTGAGCCCTGCTGAGGCTTGAGCTGCCTACCATCTGTGCTGCCTGGCAGTGCAGGCACGGCCCGGACAAGACAGACACAGCCCAGGGGAATTATCCCGAGCAGGCTCAGGGCACTTGGGTACTGAGCAGTCCTGCTGGACTCCCTCCATGGGAGACACTTCCTGAAACCTTGGAGCGACTGCACGGGGTACCCATGATGAGGAAAGGGCAGAGGAGGGGAGCAAGGCTCCAGTGTGTCCTGAGAGAGCTCGGATATGTGCCCTTGGGCTGTGGGAGCTGTTCCATGAGCAGGTGGGCAAGCAGGAGGGAGGGACAAAGGTTGGGAGGGATAGTTGTGGCACTGCCTGCTGCAGTTTTCCCCAAGCATTTAGTGAGGGGTTCCTGTGTGGGAATGAGGGAGGACCAGGACCCTGAGCTGCTCCAGCAGCTCCTCCAGGGATGTTGCAAAAGGCATGGGAAGAGTGTGGAGAGTGACCAGGAGCCACAGGCTCCCACAGCCTTACCCAACCCCCTTGCAGTGCCCCATTCCTTAAGGCAGAAAGGGATCCCAGCACACCATGGAAATGGTTCTGATCTCTGCTCCCTTATAGATTGGGATCACGGCTTAGATTACTTGGAAACACTGGTGAATGGTGGTTTGAAGTCCTTGCCAGATGTTGGAGGCAAGTTCTCAATGTACATTTCCTGACAGAATAATCAGTGTCAATGTGGCAAGAGCTCAGTCAAGTGGCATTTCCCTTAAGTTCCTCTGAAGGTTGATCCGTTCAAGAAATCTTGCCCTGCTCCATTCTGGAGCTCTGAAGGATCCCACAGGATTGCTGTCAGTGGGAGCATTTAGCTGTCCATCTTCCTCTTGTGTGCAATGGCAGTGTGTCCTTCCATGTGCTCTGTGCAGCCAGGGAGAAGGGCAGAGAGGGAAGGGGCCAGGCCCAGGGCCCTGCCCCGGGGCTGAGCCTTTGGCAGCTCCTTTGCCAGCCCCAGGGAGCCTGAGCTGCTCCTGCTGCCACTGCCAAGCCTTGGCCCTGCCTGGGGCTGGCTTTAGAGCTGCTGGCAGCTTCAGGGAGTCCTTTCTGCCCCAACTGCCCTGCAAGGGGCTCCTTCCATCCCAGTGTGGGGCCACTGCAGGCACATGCTCCCCCTGTCCCTGAGTGGAAGGCAGAGCTGAGGGAGTGCCTTGGAGGGCACCAATCACAAAGGTGCCCTCACTGCCACTCCAACCTGAAGGAGAAATTCAATCACTCTCCATTAAGGTCTTCCTAGATGGAAGAACCAAGACGCAGGAGACAGCAAGTCGCTGGAGGGAGCCAAACTTCTGGACAAGATGCTGAGTGACCTGGAGAGACGTCGTGGTGGGTGCATTTCCTTCATGCTTCCCCTTGGACTCAGCAGCCGGGGGCTCTGGCTGCACATGTGGACACGCCGTGCCCGGCACAGCTGCCCCGCTGCTGCTGCTGCTGCTTTCATGCCCTTCAGGGCTGTTTCCCAGCCTGGCCTGGCTGCAGCTTCTGCCCAGCCCCTGCAGGAAGGCATTTGGCATCAGCTGACAGGCAGCCCAAACTGCACCATTGGGCTGAGATGCCCTGCAAATTCCCAGTCTCCAGGCAGATCAGGAATGGCAGCTGTTTGGAAAAGAGTGTGCCCTGTCCAATCCCAAAAGTTTTTATGATTTCCAGATCCTTATCCATCAGTTTGACCAGTATTGTCTCCTGAAGATTCCAACTCCCAGAAAGGGGAACATCTGCACCTAATCCAACTGTTCCTTTTTCTTTCTGCAGAGATGAAACGAAAGGCTCTGCTGAAGACTGAGTTTCCTGGAGGAAGCAGTGGCTCATTGCCAGCCTCTGCTGCAGGAAGGGAGGCGATGCCAGGCACAGGCCCAGGAGGTAATTGCTGTGCCTCTGGGCCTGAGCCCTGCTGAGGCTTGAGCTGCCCTCTCTACTGCTTTGTGTCAGTGCCTGCCCCTCCAGGGATGTTTCACAGGGCCTGCAAAGTGGGTGGAGAGTGACCAGGAGCCAGTCCAGAGCTCCCCAGGCCCCTGTGCAGCGTTGGCCTTGTCCATTGACATCTGGCTCCCACAGCCTTACCCAACCCGCTTGCATTGCCCAGTTCCCAAAGGCAGAGGGGGACTCCAGCACACCATGGAAATGGGTTCTGATCTCTGCTCCCTTTCTAGGTGAGGGTGCTGGGATAGTTTCTCCAGCAGCTGGGATGGAAGGTGGTTTGGAACCCTTGGGAGCCTCTGCAGGTAAGTTCTCAACTTCCCCTCAGAGAATAATGATTGACACGCTGTCAGGAACCAGGTGACAGGAGCTTCTGAGGCTGTTGAACTACAGGTGTGTGTGCAGGGAGGACTTTTCAAGCTCCAGGGCTGGTTGCTGCACACAAGCCCAGCTCCCATCGCAGGGGTGAGTAGGTTACCCCTGCTGATGCCTCAGGCTGAGCCCTGGTTCTGTTGAATCCATTTCTGGAGAAATGGAAATACTTTCTCTTAAGGTCCTCTGAGAGGGAGGAAAAAAACTACCAAACAGAGTAAGTCCCTGGAGGAATCCAAACAAGCAGACCAAATCTTGACTGAACTGGAGAGACAACGTGGTGGGTGCATTTCCCTCATGCTTCCCCTGGGACTCAGCAGCCGGGGCCTTTGGCTGCACATCTGGACACGCCGTGCCTGGCACAGTGGGAAGGGATCCATGGCAGCCTTGCTGCCCCGCTGCTGCTGCTTTGACACCCTGCAGGGCTGCTTCCCAGCCTGGCCTGGCTGCAGCATCTGCCCAGCCTCTGCAGGAAGGCATTTGGCATCAGCTGACAGGCAGCCCAAACTGCACCAAAGGGCATGCACACCCTGAGATCCCCTGCAATTTCCTGGTCTCTGGGTAGATCTGGAAAGGCAACTATTTGGAGAAGGGAGGGCCCAGGAGCAGCCCCAAGGGCCTTGGCCTTTCCCTGATACTTATCCATATCTTTGACATGTAGTGTTTCCTGAAGATGCCACCACCCTAATGGGGAATGGTTCCACCAGATCCAGCTGTCCTTTTTCCTTTCTCCAGACGTGGACCAAAAACCTTTGCGGAAGGCAGCACTTCCTGGAGGAAGCGATGGCTCAGTGCCAGCCACCGATGCACAAAGGGAGGAGATGCTAGGCAGTGCCACAGAAGGTGATTGCTGTGCCAGGCTCAGCCAGGCTCAGCATTCCTGCTGGGCTCCTTCCTTGGGAGACACGTCCCAAAACCTGGGAGCAGCTGCACAGGGTGGCCATGGTGGGGAAAGGGCGGAGGGGGAGTGCAAGGCTCCCATGCCTCCTGACGGGGTCTGAGCCTGTCCCCTGGGGATGGGGGAGCTGTCACGGGGCAGGGAGGGCCAGGGGTGGCAGTGGCTGCTCAGGGATGGCTTTGGCCCGTGTCCCTGGCAGCAGCCACTGCCCAAGTAGCTGCCCGCGGGCTCTCCTCCCGGCCTGCTGGGCTTTGTTGGCTGGCACAGCCTGTGCCAAGGGCCGGCAAGGTGCCTGCAGGCCCCAGCTCTGGGGGAAACAGAGAACGTCCTGCCCGTATCCACCGCGCTGCCAGCTCAGCAGTGCAGCACAGCACGAGCTCACGCTGCCCATTGCTCCCACAGACGTTATCAATGAAACAGGAATATATGCCCCGGATCCAGTGCGCCTCCCAAGAATTGTCTGCCCCCAGGATGTGCGTAGGACCTGCATGATAGGCACGGTGGTGACAGTGATCACTGTGCCACTTGTGCTGATAGGCTGCTATCTTGGCATTCGCAAGCTGTACGAGCTCAGACGGTCAGTTGTTGATTTTTCTCCACAGTTTTCTTTATAACTCTGCTCCTGCATAGGTAGCCTGACTGGGAGTCATGCTGCTGTGCAGTTGTGGCCAGTCCATGATTTTCCAAATAATTCTGCTGAGGGTTCTGCTGCTGCCCAGTGCTTCCATTGGCCTCTCAATTGCTGGGTCTTGTCCTGGGGGCCCGCTGGGGCTGCAGCCAGAGCTGGCTCCCACTGAGGCTGCCTGGCCAAGAGCACAGGGCAGAGGCAGAGAAACTTCTGTACATCATTTGGGCAGCACAGCTCAGGACAGGACAGGACAGCGCTTTTTTAGTAGCTCGTGTAAAGTTTCATGGTAACAGTGGTGTTGCAGATCAAGCAAATATGCTCCAGATCCGTGTTAAAACAAATCCAATGTGATGAAGGTTTGGCTTTGGCTTTGAGACTTTGCTCTTTGTGTGAGCCCTGCTCTGGATTGATTCCCAATCAGTCTTGGAGCTGGTTTTGTGTGAAGGCTCATCCCAGCCCTGAGCCTTGGCAGTTCTCTGGCCTCAAAGGGAGAGCTGAGGCTGCACTGCACATGACTGGGGTTCAGGGCTCCATTATCAAAGAGCTTTGAGATGTTTAAATTACTGTATTCTTGCTAGATAGCTTTTATTATGAAGTTCATTCATTAGATTTTAAAACTGAGTTGTAATAAAACTTCTTTTCCAGTGCTTTTTCCAGTTATTTGATATAGTCAGTGATGGCCTAATTATCCCATGGCTGTATTAAAAGACTGTAAGTACTATAAAATGAAATAATGTTGACACTCTTATGTCTTTCACAGACTCCTGAAACTTATGTTGGTTTGATGTGACCAACAGAAGAGTTTGGCTCTGCTTTTAATTGAAACAAGCAGCAGAGCTGGAACCTGTTGAAAAGAGTCTCTTCGCTTCATAGCTAAAGCCAACTGCCAGGGTTCTTTGTTGAGGAATATAATATCTATATTTCATGTATATACTCCCGACAAGTAGCTGATAGAAATGAGGGACTTGGACTCTTTGGGAAGTACTGACCAGTTGGGCATTGGCTCTCTGAAGCTCAGTCTGTAATAACCAATCTTTTTCAGAAAAGAATGTTCAGTTTCTTCCTGGCCCTCACTCTCTTGCATTTGCATTGAAAAACACTTCTCAAAAGAAATTTACAACAGCTCTTTGTGGTCCCTTAGTTGACTTTTCTCTCTTTCTCCACAGACGCCAATGAAAACCTGGATGATTCCATTAAAAAAGCTGGAAAGCAGATCCTGGAGAAGAGGGCATAAATCTGCTCCCACCCTCTGGACAGGCCCTTCTGATTCCTCCCTGAGGAGCAGGCAGTCATGAATGTCAGTCAGGGAGGAATTTGCTGCAGTTCCAGAACGTGGCATCTTAAAAGCATCTGCTATTTAATGTATTTGCTAAATATAACTGTAAAAAATAAAATCTCTTTCTAATCAAAACTTCATACAAGAAGGATAAAAAAAGAGATTTTTTTTTTTTAAAGCTGCTTATTCATTGAGCAAGGCTGAAAGACTTGGGGAATGAGAACAGTTCTGTTTGGGAGGCACCTCCAGCTTTCTTGTCCAGCAGCACCATCAGGACATTGAGTTCCCAGTGTCCAGGGATGGTTTTGCTGTCGCCCTGAGGGACACCACTGGTCACTGACATCCATCGGGCCTCTGAGCCATTGTCCACAACCCTGTGGATGTGGCCAGCCAGGCAATGCCTCATTCTCCAAACTGTGCCTCCATCAGATCCACAGCTCACCAGACGTGGGACAAGGATGCTGGGCAGGGCTGATGTGTCCAGGGCATTACAGAAGTGCAGAGTGGTGGCATCTGTAGCTCTTCCCTTGTGCACTGAGGCAGCCACTCCATCATGGAAGGCCTCTGGCTTGGTCAGGCAGCACAGACCCACCGTGTGCTCCTCAAGGTTTCCTTTGCCATTTCAAAGCATTGAAGAGCTCGGATGGTTTCCCCCGCTGTGTTATTGACTGACTGTGTCCTTTGAGGACCACAAGAGGAAGCAGAGCCTTCCATTGCACATGAAGAGCAAATGGTGAAGTAAAGGCTTCACCCTTTCCTATGAAATAAAAGGGCTGTGTGAGCCAGGGTCCTCCCAAGGTGCCAAACTTCCAGCTGGGAAGCTGCTGACAGGAGGGAATGTGGCACTCATCTCCAGCCAGAGATCACTCACTCCTCAGCATCGTGGGCTGTGGCTGACAGTGCCTGAGGAGCTCAGAAATCCTTGGATGTTATCTCCTGGGCCAGTGTGCAGAACACAGAGCAGTGAGCTTGATTGGGAGGACTGGCCCAGCCCTTGGACACAACTGCCAGGCAGGACAAGCTCCCTCCCCAGAAAGGAAAAGTCCAGCCAGGAGATCCATCTCCACCCAGGCCATGAAGTGACAGGAGGATTGTGAGGTCACAGCAGGATTGTGAGGTCACAGCAGGCTCTGGGGTCACAGCAGGCTCTGGGGTCACAGAGCCCTGTGGTTCTACAGCATCACAATGTCCAGTCCCTCCGTCCTTAAAAAGCGGTGCTGACGTTGGGACAGCAGTGGCAGCAAGAGCTGTGGGACTGGCAGAGGGCAAGGCACCATGGCCCTTGCTCTGCACCTCTTCCTCCTGCTCCTCCTGGCCGTGGCCCTGCCTGCCAGGGCTGCCCAGGCTGCTCCGCTGCAAGCGCGGCGAGCAGGTGAGCCGGCAGCCTGGCTGCCCTTTCCTGGGACAGTGCTCTTTGGGTGACAGTCATGGGAATGATGGGGCTGGAATGCCCTGGGAGGACAGTGCTGTTTAGTTAGAGTGAGAGACTGGCACAAATCCCCAGGAGTCTCTGGTCGTTAATGTGCTGTTGTCACTCAACGGCTGTTTGTTCCCTGTTCTAGAGAGTTCTGTGCCCCCTCTCCCCCCGCTGGCTTTCCCTGGGAAACCACCCCCACTCTGCTCCCCCTCTGGTGGACCCCCAGTCACCCCATTTCAACTCCTCCCCTGACTCCCTTCCCCATTGATGATTTGTACCCTGACCCCTCCTACCTTCCCCCAGTGATGTACCCTGGCCCATCCCCTGCTGCTCGCTCTTGGCCCCTGGTTCCCTTCAGCAGAGGTTGTGCTCCTGTTTGTTCTCCTCACCCTCACCCCACCTGGAGCCCTGGATCTTCCCTAAACAAACCCTGCTGGATCTGCCAAGCCAAGAGTGCCCTCGTCTGTCTGGTGAGGCTGTCATTACTCCATCCGGGCTCAGGCGTCTGCTGGGCTGGGGCAGTTGTCAAGGCTGCCCGAAGCGGAGACGCTTTTGGTGCTGCAGGCACCCCGACAGCACCTGCCTGGGGAAGCTACTCTGGCCTCCCGCAGCGCTCCCTGCTCCCCGGGAAGTGCTGGGGATGGTTTTACCCAGGGCTTTGGGGAGGGTTTCCTCTGTGGGAGAGAGAGAGCCCCCACGGGCCTGGGGCTGCTCCAGCCACCACTCCAGGGATGTTGCACAGGGTCTGCAAAGAGGGTGGAGAGTGACAAGAGCTTACCCAGAGCTCCCCAGGCCCCTGTGCAGCTTTGACCTTGTCCACTGACATCTGGCAGCCAAGGCCTTACCCAACCCCCTTGCAGTGCCCAGTTTCCCAAGACACAGGGGGATCCCAGCACACCATGGAAATGGGTCTGGTCTGTGCTCCCTTCTGCATTGGGATCGTGACATTGCTTATATCAGAAAGCTGGTGAATGACAGTTTGAAGATTCTACAGCATGCTGGAGGCAAATGCTCTGTGTGCATTTCCTGACAAAATAATTGAGGTCCATGTGCCAAGAGCTCACTCATGTGCCCTTTCCTTTAACATCAGCTCCCACTGAGGCTGCCTGGCCAAAAGCACAGGGCAGAGGCAGAGAAACTTCTGTACATCATTTGGTCAGCACAGCTCACGACAGAACAGGACAGTGCTTTTTTAGTAGCTTGTGTAAAATTTCATGGTAACAGTGGTGTTGCAGTGAAGCAAAATTTGCTCCAGATCAGTGTTAAAACAAATCCAACGAGATGAAGGTTCGGCTTTGGCCTTGAGACTTTGCTCTTTGTGTGAGCCCTGCTCTGGATTGATTCCCAATCAGTCTTGGAGCCGCTTTTGGACAAAGGCTCATCCCAGCCCTGAGCCTTGGCAGTTCTCTGGCCTCAAAGGGAGAGCTGAGGCTGCACTGCACATGACTGGGGTTCAGGGCTCCATTATCAAAGAGCTTTGAGAAGTTTAAATTACTGTATTCTTACTACATGGTTTTCTTTATGAAATTCATTCATTAGTTTTTAAAACTTAGTTGTAAAAGAACTTCTTTTCCAGTGCTTTTTCCAGTTATTTGATATAGTCAGTGATGGCCTAATTATCCCATGGCTGAATTAGAAGACTGTAAGTATAATAAAATAAAATAATGTTGACGCTCTTATGTCTTTCACAAACTCCTGAAACTTATGTTGGTTTGATGTGACCAACAGCAGAGTTTTGCTCTGCTTTTAATTCAGACAAGCAGCAGAGCTGGAACCTGTTGAAGACAGTCTCTTCACAGCTAAAGCCAACTGCCAGGGTTCTTTTTTTCCAGCTCTGGGCAGCAAGATAAAAATCTCTCCACAGTAAATCCTCCTGACAAGTAACTGATATAGACTAGGCATTTGGGCTGTTTGCTGCCTAACCCCCGAGTTCCTCAGAGCTGCAGCTCCCTGTTCTCTTGGCAGACAGGGGCTGGCTATGGATGACAGTCACGTCTCTGGCCTGGTGCACACCAGGTCTACACATGAGCTGAGGGATCATTCTTGCACGCCCCATCCTGGAAGAACCAGTTCATTGATGAGTCTGACACAGTTTGATGCATGGCAGCAAAAGAAGGCAAAATAAAGGCTGGAATTGGTACCATTCTGTAATATGCTTTTGCCACCAACATTATCCAAGTTCCTGTGCGTGTTTTCCTGGAGAATTTGCACTCAACAGAGCTTCAGTGCCTTTGACCAAATCAGTCTTAAGAGCAGCTTGGGGCTGGTCAGTCATTTAGATGTGAGCACTGCCTGGGGTCCAGGCAACAAAAGAACATTAGCTGCAGGCCACCAATACAGCTTTTCACATTAATGAGCAAGAAGCCTTTATTTTTGCAATCTGAGGGATGTTGGAGGGATTTTTGCACCATCAGGCCAAGGTACAAGGCTCTGGATCTACACAGCACTTTGGTAAGGAGGGGAACACAGGTGGGGACAATCCAGGCTGTTAGCAGTGCCCCCACCCCCTGATTAGGGACAGCACAATTGCTTTTAGAGCTCATTAACCAGATGGTGAAACACTGATCTTCTTTTCTTGCACCCTGCACACTCACAGGCAAGTTGAACAGAAAATCTCTTTTACATCATGATCTCTGAGCACCAAAGCAAAGACCAAGGAAAAAAAAAAAGCCGAAAACACCCCAACTGCAGCGACTGCGACTGGCCTCTGGTTCCCGGCTGCTGCGGCCAGTGCCGCCGGCAGTACCGAAGGGGGAAGGGCTACACCCTACACCCAACCAACTAAAATACAAATAATTTTTTGACCAGTCTGTTTTTTTTAAAAGAGCTTTATAAGACTGACTAAGCCAGTGCTGAATTAAGAGTGGCACATGTTATGTGCCTTCCATAAAGAGTGGGACAGCTGCTGCCATGCAAATGTGGGTGCAGGGTCAGACCCTTCACTTCAGACACAGCCCTGCTTTCCTGAGGGACAGAAATTCATCTGTTAGAATCCCTTGGAGCTTCTGGAGCTGCTCTTGGCCCTCCTATGGATAACTGGGCTGCTGTGGAGCACTGGAGAACTTTCAGCTTGGTTCCTGTTATGTATATTATGGTAATTCGTACTGATAGAACACAAATATATATATAAAAGAATAAAATATCAAACCTTGAAATCACAGTAGCAAGGGAAGAGGGCATTGCTTCACAGGCTGAGGAAACCGCAGCTGGCAGTTGGGTAGGAGGAGTGTCATTAACATAGGAAGTGAACCCAGCTGGCACAGGAGATTGTCGTTCTCACTGGTGTGAACAGGAGGAGGCCCAGCGATGGTGGCCCATGGAGATGTTCAGCTTAGACAGAGGGGACCATCAAGGACATACATCTGCATACGGGATTCCAGTACCCGAAGAGTGGATACACATCAGTTCCCGGACAAGGTTCTGTCCAGCACAGGACGGAGAATAGAGACATCATGAATATGAAGAACCCTGAGGAAAGACAAAGGGACTCTGCCACGGGCTAGAAAAAGAGTATAAGAACGGACTCTGTCAAGCGGTATTGGTGAACAGGGGGGATTGGGTGCGATAGAAGGCGGATCTGTGTTCACCCAGCTTCCATCCCGGGGTCGGTGCTGTCCTTGATTGATGGCTGTCAGGACTGCATATCGGTTGTGAATAAATTTATATTTTTTTTATTAAATTGGCTGGATCGATTTTTACCTATAACAGTATCCATGTATGGGGGCCTGCAGAATCTAAGCAGCATCTTCCTTGGCCAACAACAGACTGGAAAGGAAAAACCAGCATCAGAAACCTGAGAGATGGAAAACTTTGGGCTGTTTGAGAAATGTCACCTAAAAATCTCAATGGCGAAGAACAACCTTTCTCACAAGGATTTCAGTAGAACAAATGACACAGGTGTTGGAATAACAGCCAGTGCCCACAGCAATGCCAATTCCTTGGTGAGGAGGGTCCCACAGAGAGTCGGCCGAGTAACAACACTCACAGCCAATGTGGCTACACGTCGTCCTCCTTTATTAAGCAACATTGGCATATTTGTCCTTCTCTATACACTGTCTCACACCACTGGTGCTTAATGCTGATTGGTTAAGTAGCTATATTCACACATACATCTTAATTACTGATTGGTTGTCACACTATAAGCATCTTTAGCTAAGGTGTGCCAAATTTACAGTTCCCACAATGAGCTTGGCGCATTTGGTTTCATCCTGACACAATGCTCATTCTTCCTTGTTTATTTTTTTGAGGACAGTACATGGTCTATCTTGTTCCTGTTCGAGCACGGTACATGGTTTTCAGAGTAACTCTGTAATCTGCAGGCCAGGGCTCTCCAATTCCCACAGGGGAATATCACGGCCTTGTTCAGCCAAGAATCCTTCTACACCTTGGAATAAAAGGCAGTGCCCACTGCAAAGACATTTCCCTGTCCTGTGGGCTCCATAACCCGCACATGAACATGGTACTTTTCCTGAGTGCTTCCCAAAGCATCTCTGCAAGAAGCACTGGAGAAGTGCATGGGGCAAGAGTTCTGCAAGTGCCAGGCTCTTGTGCAGCAGAAAAGTCGTAAAATATGAAAGATTCTAGCAACCCCAATAAATCCATCCTTTATGGCTTGTCAATATTCCAGGGAATCTCAGTTGCTTCAGGGCAAAAACAAACACAGGGCAAACTTTCCCAAGTATGGTTTCATGACATGATTCCCGTTTCTCTGCTCCTATTTGTGGAAGAAGACGAGATTACAAGCTGCCCAGCTCAAGAAGTAAAGGAGGATGTACACTTCCCTGTCATATTTTCCTACTGACAATGGAATTAAGACAGAGAATTTGGGTAAATGGAGGGATAAGAGTGCAGTACGGATGAAGTTTTACATCTAAGATACTTCATTTGCTAAAATACAAACACTTTTGTTGTACATGGATCTCCTTCCTAAACCTCTTTGTCTTCAAACTCCCTTCTTCCATGGCAGTACTGAACAAGCTGCATGTGTCAGAGCTTCAAGTTGTGATGAGTTAGTTTTAATGGATCCATTTCCAGTCTGTGGGGTTGTTGTCATGAGGAGCTCAGGTGGCTTTTTGTTGAGATCAAAATCAATGAGCCATTTGTCCCAGCTCCACCTGTCTTGAGGCAGCACTGGCTCCACTGTGCCATTTCTAGTTGAAAATTGAATCTCCTAAAGAAGCCAGGCCAAAATCACGAAAGAGTAGTCGCGAAAAATAATTTAGGTAGTTTGCTGGGTATTGATCTAACAGCTACCACCTTCCCAAAGTCCAGGCTATACTAAACAAGGCTCTTTGCTCTGTAAGTAGCCTTTGAATTGGTAGTGTTTCATACCCATGCAGAAGAACAAAAAGCCACTTCCATGTAGAAACATGAGCTGCAGCTATGTAGTAAGTTGTGCTCAGTAGCTGACCTGCTGCTTTAGTTTTGAGGCAGGAGATACTGCCATAAAATTTCACAAGAAAACTATCAAGTATCTAAAATATGCAGTGTTATGTTATTTTCTACCTCCAATATTGCCAGCACATAGATTAAGGAAGAAAGGTATTTATCAGCCACCATAGATGAAAAAAATTAAAATTAAAAAAGGGCTTTTAAGGATATCAGAGTTGTGGCCAGCAGTCATTTTCCAGCTTTGCAGGATTTTGGTTCAAAGTCAATCTAAATAATCCAGGATATGTCTAGCAAGAAGGAAATCACAGATCATGTCTGCTCCTCCACCCAAGCTTTGATATATCAAAGATGGATGGTATTCTTTTCCAGCTCTCAAGAGATGTCATAATTTCCAAATAAACAAAATATCATGCATAGAAATATTTCATAGATTGTAGCAGTTCCTTTGAGGGGAGCTCCCCAGGGAGTCCCCGGAGGGACCCCTGGGCTGTGAGTTCGCTGGCAGCAGCAGGCACGCAAGGAGACTCCACACGGCTTCTGAGGGTGCTGATTAGATGAGGGTTTATTGGGGTCCCAGCCCCGGGAGTAACATGGTTTCAGAGGGAGAAGGGGGAAAGGGAAAGGGAGGGGAGAGAGCGCGAGCCTAGGGGAGAGATGGGCCATGAGAGAATCTGGTCTTCCTCACACAGCTTGAGGGAAATTCAAAGTGGGTGTGAAATAAGATTTGGGCCAACGGGATTGCAGATTGATGAGACTTTAGGGGAGGAACACAGCTTGGAATAAATCATATATTTTCAAGAGGTACATTTTCGAGATAGAGCATACTAATTGAATAAAATGCAACACCACAATAGATTAGTAAGATAGATGATAGATAGATAGATAGATAGATAGATAGATAGATAGATAGATAGATTGACAAGGAAGATAGAGATATATGAATGCACTTGCCTGTATCCCTTTATATAGAAAGGGATGGGGAAGTGACAGGTTATTCTTTTCCACACATGGGAAACAATCTTTTTCCCAGAAAAATCAGCCTCCTTCTTCAGTGACCACCAGGGTATCTGAAGACCCCACCAAGAAGGCCCTGTGATGCCAATGGCCTGTGCATCCAGCAATCCAAGAAAGTAAGGCCTGCCTCTTAATATTACAGTGGTGTTAAAGAGGTTTATTCTCGGTTTTTGGTACCAAGAGGAACAAACTGAAGCCAGTTACTGTAAAATGCCTGCACAAGCACCAGTGCACATCACAGCCAAAGAAAGGATGAAGCCAAGGTGTCCCACAACCATGGCCCAAGCGGCCAGAGATCCTCCTTCAACCCTGGCTGCATTGAAGCCCCACTGACTGCCAAGAAGAAAAGCGCCCTATTGAGAGCAAGCAAACTAATCCCTCTGCCAGGACACAAATTTAGAGGGAAAAAATTTAAAATCCCTACACCACCAGACACACTTCCCAGTGAGAAGGGTTGGAACACTCTGCCCCCCAGCACTTCCCCAGCAGGCAGGTTCACAAAGGTGCTGGGAGCTAAGCTGTGCCCTCCGAGGGAACAGAGCCAGCCTCCCTTCAGTGGGAGAAGGCGCGGCCTCAGCTGTAGCCCCGGGTGCCTGCGGTGGTCCAGGGCACGGCCATGGCTGTCAATGTGTTGGGCTGCAGCACAGGGCAGGCCGGAGCTCAGCAGCCTCAGCAGAGCCCAGGGCCGTGGCCCTTCCCTGCCGGGGCCTGAGCCTGGCCCGGCCCGGCCCGGCCTGAGCAGCCCGGACTGGCCCAGGGGATGGGCTGCGCCCGCCCGCTGTGCCCACAGGCTGGGCCCAAGGCGTTGCAAGAGGCTTTCTCCCAGCTTGGCAAAACCTCGGCCAAGTGTCCCTGTGCTGTGCTGAGAAGAGTAAAAAACCCCCTCAAATTTAACCCTGCTGCCCAACGCATGAGGGATCCCTGCACACCTTAGGAGAGGCCAACAATACTCCTTTGTGCCTCATGAGGGATCCCTGAACCCCTCAGCAGGGACACCAAAATATCCCTTTGTGCCTCTTCAGGTCCAGTCCCAGATGATCCCCCAGAAGGAAATGTGCCCTCAGCCCAGGGACACTCAGCATGGGCTCCGGTATCCCCTCAGGGCCCGGCTGCTGGGCACAGCAGCCCCTGCCTGGCTCCTGCCTGCCCACACCGTGGCCATCCATGGCTGCTCCTGGGCACGGAGCTCAGCCAGTGCTGGTGCCGGGTGGGCTTTGCTGGTGCTACCACCCGGACATAGCTGCGAAAACTCTAATTCTTTATTTAAACATAAAATGTGGGACAAGCCCTGCCCTGGAAGACAAGGGTTGCCCAGCTTCAGTCCTGGCCGGGGAACAGGACCAGGGAGCTCAGGGGCAGAGGGTCTCGTTGAGGAGGGGTGGGTTTTGGGACGGCCTCATGGCGGGGATGCAGCCATGGCAGGGCAGATAAGGGCTGAAGTGAAGAGGTGGGATAAAGTTTCAGGTTCTCATTGCCTCTGTTTTTAGGTGCGTCTTCTGAACATGCACAGGAGCACCTGTGAAGAGAGGAGGTGGCTGAGGCCCCAGCTGCCAGTGGCACACAGGGACCCTCGTGCACAGCAGGGCCCAGAGCTGGCAAGGCTCCCCAGCACAGCTGGAGCTGCTGGCACAGCTGGGCCCAGCTGGACAGCTGCCCCTCAAGGCCCCGGCCAGCAGGGACGGCTCTGGGCAGGGTCCCTGGCCAGGAGCAGGCCCCAGAGTGCCTCTGCCTTTCAAGGGCAATCTCGGCCCTGCTCATTCTCCTCCCCACCTCGCTCTGCCTCTGCCCTGTGCCCTGGGGCTGCTCTTGGCCAGGCAGCCAGTGGGAGCCAGCACTGGCTGCTGCCCCAGCGGGCACCCAGGACAAGGCCCAGCAATTGAGAGGCCAATGGAAGCACTGGGCAGCAGCAGAACCCTCAGCAGAGATATCTGGACAACCATGGACTGGCCACAGCTCCACTTCAGAGTCTCTGGGAAGGTTCCCTGAGTATGAGCAGCCTTTAAAGGAAGCTGTTTGAGGCAGAGAATCGCAAAACACTCACCGTTTTGTCTTCCAGCAATACCAGATTCCAGCAGAGCACAAAAGCAGGCACAGTGCTGCACCAGCCACAATGGCCATCAACTTAATTAAACAAGGTGTTCCCCAGCAGAAAACTCTTCTCATGCTTTTCCAAGTGTTGTCAGAATGTGTTGAGGTCTCGGCTGCATCTGTGGGAGCGATGGGGAGCATGAGCCCATGCTGTGCTGCACTGCTGAGCTGGCAGCATGGTGGATACGGGCAGGACGTTCTCGCTCCCTGTTTCTCCCAGAGCTGGGGCCTGCAGGCACTTTGCTGCCCCTTGGCACAGGCCTGCTCGGTACCCAAACCCCTGAGCCTGCACGCCATAATTCCTCTGTGCTGTGCCATTCTGTTCAGGTAACACTTGTCAAAGACATGGATAAGGACAAGGAAAATGGCCAGGATTTTGAAGCTGCTCCAGGGCCCTCCTTCCTGCAAAGGCCGGCCCCTCCAGATGTGCTCAGAGACTGGGAAATTGCAGGGGATGTTAGTGTGTGCATGGCCTGTGGTGCATGGATGGTTTCCCACTGTGCCAGGCACGGCGTGTCCACATGTGCAGCCAAAGTCCCTGGCTGCTGAGTCCCAGGGGAAGGCTGAGGGAAATGCACCCACCAAGCTGGCTGTCCACACCACTTCGTTTTTGTTCCAGATGTTTGGAATCCTCCAGGGACTTACGAGCTCCTATAGGATTCTTCTTCCTTCTTGGAGGACCTTAAGAGAAATATTTCTGTTTCCCAGGAATGGATCCCACAGAACCAGGGCTCAGCCTGTGGGGTCAGCAGGGACACACTACTCACCCCTGCCATGGGAACTGGGCTTGCTTGCAACATCCACCAAAGGACCTGGGAAAGTTCTCCCTGCAGACACACCTGAAACTCAACAGCCACAGAAGCTTCTGCCATCTCTGCTGATCTGCACAGGCACCACTGAGCAGCAGGAGCGGTGAGGGGATCGCGCAGGGCGAGGGCACACACGTGCATGGTTCTGTGCTGGCACCTGCAGCGATTCCCCCCTGGCCCCACTTTGGGCTCTGAGCTGGCAGCTCTCCCAGGGGCAAGGCCTTGACCTACCCTCAGCATCTCCCAGAGGCTCAGTAATGGGTACAGGTTGGGAATTCAGATCGTCCTCATCAAAAGTATTATCTTCGTCATCAGGATCGTCTTCATCATCAGGTTAATCTGCAAAGAAAGGCAGGACAGAACAGCTCCTGTTACACTGCAGAAGATCCTCCTTCAGGCCCAAGTGGCACTGAGGGCACCTGGGTGATTGGTGCCCTCCAAGGCATTCCCTCAGCTCTGCCTCCAACTCAGGAGCAGGGGCAGGGGGACCTTGTGCCTGCAGTGGCCCCACACTGGGATGGAATGAGCCCCTTGCAGGGCAGTCAGGGCAGAAAGGACTCCCTGAAGCTGCCAGCAGCTCTAAAGCCAGCCCTGGGCAGGGCCAGGGCTTGGCAGTGGCAGCAGGAGCAGCTCAGGCTCCCTGGGGCTGGCAAAGGAGCTGCCAAAGGCTCAGCCCCGGAGCACAGCCCTGGGCCCGTCCCCTTCCCTCTCTGCTCTTCTCCCTGGCTGCACAGAGCACATGGAAGAACACACTGGCATTGCCCACGGGAGGAAGATGGACAGCTAAATGCTCCTTTCTTCCACGGACAGCAATCCTGTGGGATCACTGTTGGGTACAATAGTACAAATTTGGAGGCCAGGATTTTCAGAATCCATCAAACTTCGGAGGATCTTAAGGGAAATGACAGAGGAATATTACTCTGGACAATGATTACACTTGGACAATGATTGCTCTGTTAACAAAGAGTTGCTGGAAACCTACCTTCACCAAGCTCCAACATCCTTAAACTGTGCTTTAACAGCGTTTCCCAGTGATGGAAGTCATGTTCCCAGTCTAGAAAGGAGCACAGATGGGAACTGTTCCATGCTGGGCTCGGATCCCCTTGTATAGGGAACCGAGCACTGCAAGGGGGTCAGGTAATGCTGTGTGCCTGCACTGCCAAGCAGCAGAGAGGGCAGCTGAAGCCTCAGCAGGGCTCAGGCCCAGAGGCACAGCAATTACCTCCTGGGCCTGTGCCTGGCAGTGCCTTCCTTCCTGCGGCAGAGGCTGCCATGGAGCCACTGCTTCCTCTGGGAAACTCAGCCTTCAGCACAGGCTCTCCTTCCATGTCTGCAGAAAGGAGAAGGGAATGCTGAATCAGGTGGGGTTGTTTCCCAATGGGAAGGCGGCATCCTCATGAGGCAATGCTTGTCTAAGTAATGGATAAGATTAAGGAGAAAGACCAGGGCCCTCCCTCCTCCAAAGAGCAGCCCCTCCAGATGCGCTCAGAGACTGGGAAATTGCAGGGGATCTCAGGGTGGGCACAGCCCCGGGTGCAGTTTGGGCTGCCTGTCAGCTGATGCCAAATGCCTTTCTGCAGAGGCTGGGTAGAAGCTGCAGCCAGGCCAGGCTGGGAAACAGCCCTGCAGGGCATGAAAGCAGCAGCAGCAGCAGCTGTGGGGCAGCGAGGCTGCCATGGATCCCTTCCCACTGTGCCGGGCACGGCGTGTCCAGATGTGCAGCCAAAGCCCCCGGCTGCTGAGTCCCAGGGGAAGGCTGAGGGAAATGCACCCACCACGTTGTCTCTCCAGGTCACTCCAGATCCTGTCCATCTGTTTGGATGCCTCCAGGGACTTGCTGTCTCCTCTAGGTTTGTTCCTCCCTCTTGGAGGACCTTAAGAGAAGCATTTGCATTTCAGGTGAATGGATCCCACAGAACCAGGGCTCAGCCTGTGGGGTCAGCAGGCACACACTACTCACCCCTGCGATGGGAGCGGGGCTTGTGTGCAGCAACCAGGAAAGGAGCCTGAAAAGTCATTCCTGCAGACACACCTGTAATTCAACAGCCACAGAAGCTCCTGTCACCTGCTTCCTGCCAGGTTCTCAATGATTATTCTTTTAGGAACATTGACAACATACCTGCTGGAGGGTTAAGACCCTGGAAATCTTCATTAAGCCAAGCTGCTGGAGAAGCCTTCCTAGCATGCTCATCTAGAGGGGAGCACAGATCTGATCAGACCCATTTCCATGGTGTGCTGGGATTCCCCTCTCCCTTAGAGAACTGGGCACTGCAAGGGGGTCGGGTAAGGCCTTGGCTGCCAGATGTCAGTGGACAAGGCCAAAGCTGCACAGGGGCCTGGGGATCTCTGGACTGGCTCTGGTCAATCTCCACCCTCTTTGCAGGCCCTGTGCAACATCCCTGAAGGGGTGGCTGGAGGAGCCCACGGACCATGGGGGCTCTCTCCCTCCCACAGAGGAAACCCTCCCAAAAGCCCTGGGCAAAACCATCCCCAGCACTTCCCAGGGAGCAGGGAATGCTGTGCCGAGAAAGGGGAGCCAGGCTGCCGGCTCACCTGCTCGCCACACTTGGAGTGGAGCAGCCTGGGCAGCCCTGGCAGGCAGGGCCACGGCCAGGAGCAGCAGGAGAAAGAGGCGCAGAGCAAGGGCCATGGTGCCTTGCCCTCTACCAGTCCCACAGCTCTTGCTGCCACCGCTGTCCTGACACCGCTGTCCCAACGTCAGCACCGCTGCTGCCACCGCCGCTGCTGCCACAACAGTTGTGCTCAAGGACTGACTGCTGGCTCCTTGTGCTGCTGTGCAACCACGGGGTCTGGGACCTCTGTGATCTCAGAGCCTTCTGTGACCTCATGGCCAGGGTGGAATTGTTTTTGGAGCTGGATCTGCCTTCTTCGGAAGGGAGCTCATCCTGCCCAGCTGCTCTGCCCAAGGGCTGTGACACAGTCCCAGCTCAGCTGATCTCACTGGCTGGGACATGAAGGGATGCAGAGCAGCCCTGCCGAGAAGGACTTGTTGTTGCAGCTAGATGAGAGGCTGGACATGAGGCAGCCATGTGCATCCAAAGGAGAGTGCTCAGCAGGTTGAAGGAGGTGATTCCCCACCTCTGCTCAGGTAAGACCCTCCTGGGAGTACTCTGGAAGAGGTTTTAAAGTGATTTCTGTGAGCCATCGAGAAGTTTGATAAGAGGATCCATGTTTACCCCTGAAAGAATTTCCTACCAATGTTTTTGACATGAAAACCAAGAAAGAAAGATAAATAAGAGAAACTTGCAACTCCCTATTCCAATGAGCATTTTGCTTGTCTCTCGTGACCAATGAATAAAGTGTAAACATAAGAGCTTTGTAAGAATGGAGAAAAAGCATGCAGGCTAGAATAAAAACAGGGTTTGAAGCCTTCTGAAAATGGAGTGTGTTTCTTTGTAGTGTCTTGGTCTCTCCCACGACAGAGTACTGCATCCTGCTGTGGGTCCCCAAGACAGGAAGGACATGGTCCTGTTGGATCTAGTCCAGAGGAGGGACAAAATGCTCTGAGGGCTGGAGCCCTTCTGCTTTGGAGACAGGCTGGGAGAGCTGGCAGTGTTCAGCCGGGAAGAGAGAAGACTCCAGGGAGACCTGATTGCTGCCTTTCAGGGCCTTCTGGGGGCTTGTAAAGAAATGGGACAGAATTTTGAGTAGAGCCTTTTGTGACCAGACCGAGGGTCTTTTAAACTAAAAGATGGTCAATTCAGACTAGAAGAAAGAAACACATATTTTACACTATTGCTTTTGAAATCCTGGCACAGGTTGCCCAGAGAGGTGGACATCCATCCCTGCAGACATTCAAGCTCCTGCTCTGAGCAACCTGACCTAGTTCAAGGTGTCCCTGCTCACTGCAGGCCATTGGGACTAGATGGCCTTTAAATGTCCCTTCCAACCCAAGCCATTCTGTGCTCCTGTGCACCATCAAAGCAGTGCTGCATTAGTGCTGGGCTGATTATGCTGGCACCTGTATTTTGGTACTTGTGCCATTTAGCAATTGGCCACGAGAGGATTGATGGGCTGGGCAGTGAAGTCTGCAAATAACACACAGTGTGCTCAAGGAGAAACAGGAGAGGAACACGGCTTCCAGTTCAGATAAATGCCAGCATTTTGCTGCCCATTTCCAGTTAAGAAATATAGGAATGTCCTGAAGATCCCTTCATGTAGGTGCATTATTGGCCATATCAGTACTTGTGTTCTGTAAAACAGGTAAGTTGTTACAGCTTCTTGCCACATTTATCCCTGGATAAAACCCAAATACTGCATTGCTCCTTGTCTACTTTCATCCAAGTCAAGGCAAATTTTGTTCATTACTGTGTGGGACATATTCATCTGTTCACAAGCAAATTCCTCTTGCCATTCACACAATGGCAAGACTGCTTTGTTGATTTGCTCTAATCAGACTGTAATTAAGGCCTACCTCTCACTAGAATTAAAGCTGATGCATTGGGAGGCAAAGTGTTCAGTCATTTCTCCTGGAGTCTGGCACTGTAGAGAGTTGTTCTGTAAGTAAAAGACATTTGAATACAGGTGTAGTCTACCATACTTCTGGCATACTAGAAGTGAGAAAAAACCCTTTGAATCAGGATTTTATCCTTTCTTCTTCCACCTCCTCCTCCCAGGAATTTTAATCTCTGACGTCTAAGCTCTTCAGCTGCCTCACAAACATTGTTTTAATTCAGACAGGCATCCATGCAGTGAGCCACAAATCAGGACCGTGGTATGAACCTTGAAGCAATGTAGTTTTATAGCACTGAAAATAATAATCCAATACCCAGGTTAAGTCAAGCCAATTGGTTATTTCCCAAATAACTCTACCTATCCTCAGTGATGTTTCAAAAACGATCATTGTAAAAGCTAGGAGCGGGGAGAGAGAATGTTACCAAAATTAAAAATAGAGCTTTCTGAGATCTTTATATTCCTATAAAAAGAGAGTCCAAACTATTCATCTATAGAACATTAAGTAAGAAGTGAACAAAAGACTGTCAAAATAATTGCTTGGGGAACAAAAAACCCATAAATAAAAAGAAGCTTAAATGTAGATAATAAGTAAACCATCATGCTGAGAAAAAAAACAGACCTGCCAAAACTAAAACCAATAAGGTTGTTTCATCTGTCTCAATTTAAAAAAAAAAAAAAAAAACACCAAAAAAACCCCAGAAAAACAAAAACCAAAAACCTAAAAAGAATCAGAGATTCTCAAGGGCATTATTATATATAGAAACTTCCTGGTATTGGGAAAAACATGAAGGAAACTGTAGCATACAATTCACTGATGTAACCTGGAATTTGTTAGTGGATTTGTTTCAGAATTTCTGAGAGCAGACTGGAAAAGCATAGGGGCTGATCAGACCACATGTGGACGTTTACAGCAGTCTGAGGGATTTATAACTGGAGGGAGGAAAAGCAGCACACAATTCCTGGGGCAATCTCTTTGCCGGCTGTGGACTTTTTGACAGTCTGTTGCCTGGGGCTGGGGGAGCTGTCACGGGGCAGGGAGGGCCAGGGGTGGCAGTGGCTGCTCAGGGATGGCTTTGGCCTGTGTCCCTGGCAGCAGCCACTGCCCAAGCAGCTGCGCTGCCCGCGGGCTCTCCTCCTGGCCTGCTGGGCTTTGTTGGCTGGCACAGCCTGTGCCAAGGGCCGGCAAGGTGCCTGCAGGCCCCAGCTCTGGGGGAAACAGAGAACGTCCTGCCCGTACCCACCATGCTGCCAGCTCTGCAGTGCAGCACAGCACGGGCTCACACTCCCCATTGCTCCCACAGATGCAGCCGGCACCACAACACGTCTACCTGATGCCCAGAAGGGCCTCGGAAGGGGCTTCTGTAAGGGAGCAGGCTGCTGGGCAGGGTTAATGGCAGGCCTGCTTTTTTGGGAGTTAATTTCATCTTATGCTGGGTCCAAATTCATTTTTACTGGAAGAGAAAATGGTGAGTGTTTTCTTCATCTTTCTCTGAAACAGCTTCTTATGAAAATCTAATGCAGACACGAAACATTCGCAGGGAGGCCGCGATGGAGTTGTGGCCAGTCCATGGTTGTCCAAATAACTCTGCTGAGGGTTCTGCTGCTGCCCAGTGCTTCCATTGGCCTCTCAATTGCTGGGCCTTGTCCTGGGTGCCCGCTGGGGCAGCAGCCAGTGCTGGCTCCCACTGGCTGCCTGGCCAAGAGCAGCCCCAGGGCACAGGGCAGAGGCAGAGCGAGGTGGGGAGGAGAATGAGCAGGGCCGAGATTGCCCTTGAAAGGCAGAGGCACTCTGGGGCCTGCTCCTGGCCAGGGACCCTGCCCAGAGCCGTCCCTGCTGGCCGGGGCCTTGAGGGGCAGCTGTCCAGCTGGGCCCAGCTGTGCCAGCAGCTCCAGCTGTGCTGGGGAGCCTTGCCAGCTCTGGGCCCTGCTGTGCACGAGGGTCCCTGTGTGCCACTGGCAGCTGGGGCCTCAGCCACCTCCTCTCTTCACAGGTGCTCCTGTGCATGTTCAGAAGACGCACCTAAAAACAGAGGCAATGAGAACCTGAAACTTTATCCCACCTCTTCACTTCAGCCCTTATCTGCCCTGCCATGGCTGCATCCCCGCCATGAGGCCGTCCCAAAACCCACCCCTCCTCAACGAGACCCTCTGCCCCTGAGCTCCCTGGTCCTGTTCCCCGGCCAGGACTGAAGCTGGGCAACCCTTGTCTTCCAGGGCAGGGCTTGTCCCACATTTTATGTTTAAATAAAGAATTAGAGTTTTCGCAGCTATGTCCGGGTGGTAGCACCAGCAAAGCCCACCCGGCACCAGCACTGGCTGAGCTCCGTGCCCAGGAGCAGCCATGGATGGCCACGGTGTGGGCAGGCAGGAGCCAGGCAGGGGCTGCTGTGCCCAGCAGCCGGGCCCTGAGGGGATACCGGAGCCCATGCTGAGTGTCCCTGGGCTGAGGGCACATTTCCTTCTGGGGGATCATCTGGGACTGGACCTGAAGAGGCACAAAGGGATATTTTGGTGTCCCTGCTGAGGGGTTCAGGGATCCCTCATGAGGCACAAAGGAGTATTGTTGGCCTCTCCTAAGGTGTGCAGGGATCCCTCATGCGTTGGGCAGCAGGGTTAAATTTGAGGGGGTTTTTTACTCTTCTCAGCACAGCACAGGGACACTTGGCCGAGGTTTTGCCAAGCTGGGAGAAAGCCTCTTGCAACGCCTTGGGCCCAGCCTGTGGGCACAGCGGGCGGGCGCAGCCCATCCCCTGGGCCAGTCCGGGCTGCTCAGGCCGGGCCGGGCCGGGCCAGGCTCAGGCCCCGGCAGGGAAGGGCCACGGCCCTGGGCTCTGCTGAGGCTGCTGAGCTCCGGCCTGCCCTGTGCTGCAGCCCAACACATTGACAGCCATGGCCGTGCCCTGGACCACCGCAGGCACCCGGGGCTACAGCTGAGGCCGCGCCTTCTCCCACTGAAGGGAGGCTGGCTCTGTTCCCTCGGAGGGCACAGCTTAGCTCCCAGCACCTTTGTGAACCTGCCTGCTGGGGAAGTGCTGGGGGGCAGAGTGTTCCAACCCTTCTCACTGGGAAGTGTGTCTGGTGGTGTAGGGATTTTAAATTTTTTCCCTCTAAATTTGTGTCCTGGCAGAGGGATTAGTTTGCTTGCTCTCAATAGGGCGCTTTTCTTCTTGGCAGTCAGTGGGGCTTCAATGCAGCCAGGGTTGAAGGAGGATCTCTGGCCGCTTGGGCCATGGTTGTGGGACACCTTGGCTTCATCCTTTCTTTGGCTGTGATGTGCACTGGTGCTTGTGCAGGCATTTTACAGTAACTGGCTTCAGTTTGTTCCTCTTGGTACCAAAAACCGAGAATAAACCTCTTTAACACCACTGTAATATTAAGAGGCAGGCCTTACTTTCTTGGATTGCTGGATGCACAGGCCATTGGCATCACAGGGCCTTCTTGGTGGGGTCTTCAGATACCCTGGTGGTCACTGAAGAAGGAGGCTGATTTTTCTGGGAAAAAGATTGTTTCCCATGTGTGGAAAAGAATAACCTGTCACTTCCCCATCCCTTTCTATATAAAGGGATACAGGCAAGTGCATTCATATATCTCTATCTTCCTTGTCAATCTATCTATCTATCTATCTATCTATCTATCTATCTATCTATCTATCTATCTATCATCTATCTTACTAATCTATTGTGGTGTTGCATTTTATTCAATTAGTATGCTCTATCTCGAAAATGTACCTCTTGAAAATATATGATTTATTCCAAGCTGTGTTCCTCCCCTAAAGTCTCATCAATCTGCAATCCCGTTGGCCCAAATCTTATTTCACACCCACTTTGAATTTCCCTCAAGCTGTGTGAGGAAGACCAGATTCTCTCATGGCCCATCTCTCCCCTAGGCTCGCGCTCTCTCCCCTCCCTTTCCCTTTCCCCCTTCTCCCTCTGAAACCATGTTACTCCCGGGGCTGGGACCCCAATAAACCCTCATCTAATCAGCACCCTCAGAAGCCGTGTGGAGTCTCCTTGCGTGCCTGCTGCTGCCAGCGAACTCACAGCCCAGGGGTCCCTCCGGGGACTCCCTGGGGAGCTCCCCTCAAAGGAACTGCTACAATCTATGAAATATTTCTATGCATGATATTTTGTTTATTTGGAAATTATGACATCTCTTGAGAGCTGGAAAAGAATACCATCCATCTTTGATATATCAAAGCTTGGGTGGAGGAGCAGACATGATCTGTGATTTCCTTCTTGCTAGACATATCCTGGATTATTTAGATTGACTTTGAACCAAAATCCTGCAAAGCTGGAAAATGACTGCTGGCCACAACTCTGATATCCTTAAAAGCCCTTTTTTAATTTTAATTTTTTTCATCTATGGTGGCTGATAAATACCTTTCTTCCTTAATCTATGTGCTGGCAATATTGGAGGTAGAAAATAACATAACACTGCATATTTTAGATACTTGATAGTTTTCTTGTGAAATTTTATGGCAGTATCTCCTGCCTCAAAACTAAAGCAGCAGGTCAGCTACTGAGCACAACTTACTACATAGCTGCAGCTCATGTTTCTACATGGAAGTGGCTTTTTGTTCTTCTGCATGGGTATGAAACACTACCAATTCAAAGGCTACTTACAGAGCAAAGAGCCTTGTTTAGTATAGCCTGGACTTTGGGAAGGTGGTAGCTGTTAGATCAATACCCAGCAAACTACCTAAATTATTTTTCGCGACTACTCTTTCGTGATTTTGGCCTGGCTTCTTTAGGAGATTCAATTTTCAACTAGAAATGGCACAGTGGAGCCAGTGCTGCCTCAAGACAGGTGGAGCTGGGACAAATGGCTCATTGATTTTGATCTCAACAAAAAGCCACCTGAGCTCCTCATGACAACAACCCCACAGACTGGAAATGGATCCATTAAAACTAACTCATCACAACTTGAAGCTCTGACACATGCAGCTTGTTCAGTACTGCCATGGAAGAAGGGAGTTTGAAGACAAAGAGGTTTAGGAAGGAGATCCATGTACAACAAAAGTGTTTGTATTTTAGCAAATGAAGTATCTTAGATGTAAAACTTCATCCGTACTGCACTCTTATCCCTCCATTTACCCAAATTCTCTGTCTTAATTCCATTGTCAGTAGGAAAATATGACAGGGAAGTGTACATCCTCCTTTACTTCTTGAGCTGGGCAGCTTGTAATCTCGTCTTCTTCCACAAATAGGAGCAGAGAAACGGGAATCATGTCATGAAACCATACTTGGGAAAGTTTGCCCTGTGTTTGTTTTTGCCCTGAAGCAACTGAGATTCCCTGGAATATTGACAAGCCATAAAGGATGGATTTATTGGGGTTGCTAGAATCTTTCATATTTTACGACTTTTCTGCTGCACAAGAGCCTGGCACTTGCAGAACTCTTGCCCCATGCACTTCTCCAGTGCTTCTTGCAGAGATGCTTTGGGAAGCACTCAGGAAAAGTACCATGTTCATGTGCGGGTTATGGAGCCCACAGGACAGGGAAATGTCTTTGCAGTGGGCACTGCCTTTTATTCCAAGGTGTAGAAGGATTCTTGGCTGAACAAGGCCGTGATATTCCCCTGTGGGAATTGGAGAGCCCTGGCCTGCAGATTACAGAGTTACTCTGAAAACCATGTACCGTGCTCGAACAGGAACAAGATAGACCATGTACTGTCCTCAAAAAAATAAACAAGGAAGAATGAGCATTGTGTCAGGATGAAACCAAATGCGCCAAGCTCATTGTGGGAACTGTAAATTTGGCACACCTTAGCTAAAGATGCTTATAGTGTGACAACCAATCAGTAATTAAGATGTATGTGTGAATATAGCTACTTAACCAATCAGCATTAAGCACCAGTGGTGTGAGACAGTTTATAGAGAAGGACAAATATGCCAATGTTGCTTAATAAAGGAGGACGACGTGTAGCCACATTGGCTGTGAGTGTTGTTACTCGGCCGACTCTCTGTGGGACCCTCCTCACCAAGGAATTGGCATTGCTGTGGGCACTGGCTGTTATTCCAACACCTGTGTCATTTGTTCTACTGAAATCCTTGTGAGAAAGGTTGTTCTTCGCCATTGAGATTTTTAGGTGACATTTCTCAAACAGCCCAAAGTTTTCCATCTCTCAGGTTTCTGATGCTGGTTTTTCCTTTCCAGTCTGTTGTTGGCCAAGGAAGATGCTGCTTAGATTCTGCAGGCCCCCATACATGGATACTGTTATAGGTAAAAATCGATCCAGCCAATTTAATAAAAAAAATATAAATTTATTCACAACCGATATGCAGTCCTGACAGCCATCAATCAAGGACAGCACCGACCCCGGGATGGAAGCTGGGTGAACACAGATCCGCCTTCTATCGCACCCAATCCCCCCTGTTCACCAATACCGCTTGACAGAGTCCGTTCTTATACTCTTTTTCTAGCCCGTGGCAGAGTCCCTTTGTCTTTCCTCAGGGTTCTTCATATTCATGATGTCTCTATTCTCCGTCCTGTGCTGGACAGAACCTTGTCCGGGAACTGATGTGTATCCACTCTTCGGGTACTGGAATCCCGTATGCAGATGTATGTCCTTGATGGTCCCCTCTGTCTAAGCTGAACATCTCCATGGGCCACCATCGCTGGGCCTCCTCCTGTTCACACCAGTGAGAACGACAATCTCCTGTGCCAGCTGGGTTCACTTCCTATGTTAATGACACTCCTCCTACCCAACTGCCAGCTGCGGTTTCCTCAGCCTGTGAAGCAATGCCCTCTTCCCTTGCTACTGTGATTTCAAGGTTTGATATTTTATTCTTTTATATATATATTTGTGTTCTATCAGTACGAATTACCATAATATACATAACAGGAACCAAGCTGAAAGTTCTCCAGTGCTCCACAGCAGCCCAGTTATCCATAGGAGGGCCAAGAGCAGCTCCAGAAGCTCCAAGGGATTCTAACAGATGAATTTCTGTCCCTCAGGAAAGCAGGGCTGTGTCTGAAGTGAAGGGTCTGACCCTGCACCCACATTTGCATGGCAGCAGCTGTCCCACTCTTTATGGAAGGCACATAACATGTGCCACTCTTAATTCAGCACTGGCTTAGTCAGTCTTATAAAGCTCTTTTAAAAAAAACAGACTGGTCAAAAAATTATTTGTATTTTAGTTGGTTGGGTGTAGGGTGTAGCCCTTCCCCCTTCGGTACTGCCGGCGGCACTGGCCGCAGCAGCCGGGAACCAGAGGCCAGTCGCAGTCGCTGCAGTTGGGGTGTTTTCGGCTTTTTTTTTTTCCTTGGTCTTTGCTTTGGTGCTCAGAGATCATGATGTAAAAGAGATTTTCTGTTCAACTTGCCTGTGAGTGTGCAGGGTGCAAGAAAAGAAGATCAGTGTTTCACCATCTGGTTAATGAGCTCTAAAAGCAATTGTGCTGTCCCTAATCAGGGGGTGGGGGCACTGCTAACAGCCTGGATTGTCCCCACCTGTGTTCCCCTCCTTACCAAAGTGCTGTGTAGATCCAGAGCCTTGTACCTTGGCCTGATGGTGCAAAAATCCCTCCAACATCCCTCAGATTGCAAAAATAAAGGCTTCTTGCTCATTAATGTGAAAAGCTGTATTGGTGGCCTGCAGCTAATGTTCTTTTGTTGCCTGGACCCCAGGCAGTGCTCACATCTAAATGACTGACCAGCCCCAAGCTGCTCTTAAGACTGATTTGGTCAAAGGCACTGAAGCTCTGTTGAGTGCAAATTCTCCAGGAAAACACGCACAGGAACTTGGATAATGTTGGTGGCAAAAGCATATTACAGAATGGTACCAATTCCAGCCTTTATTTTGCCTTCTTTTGCTGCCATGCATCAAACTGTGTCAGACTCATCAATGAACTGGTTCTTCCAGGATGGGGCGTGCAAGAATGATCCCTCAGCTCATGTGTAGACCTGGTGTGCACCAGGCCAGAGACGTGACTGTCATCCATAGCCAGCCCCTGTCTGCCAAGAGAACAGGGAGCTGCAGCTCTGAGGAACTCGGGGGTTAGGCAGCAAACAGCCCAAATGCCTAGTCTATATCAGTTACTTGTCAGGAGGATTTACTGTGGAGAGATTTTTATCTTGCTGCCCAGAGCTGGAAAAAAAGAACCCTGGCAGTTGGCTTTAGCTGTGAAGAGACTGTCTTCAACAGGTTCCAGCTCTGCTGCTTGTCTGAATTAAAAGCAGAGCAAAACTCTGCTGTTGGTCACATCAAACCAACATAAGTTTCAGGAGTTTGTGAAAGACATAAGAGCGTCAACATTATTTTATTTTATTATACTTACAGTCTTCTAATTCAGCCATGGGATAATTAGGCCATCACTGACTATATCAAATAACTGGAAAAAGCACTGGAAAAGAAGTTCTTTTACAACTAAGTTTTAAAAACTAATGAATGAATTTCATAAAGAAAACCATGTAGTAAGAATACAGTAATTTAAACTTCTCAAAGCTCTTTGATAATGGAGCCCTGAACCCCAGTCATGTGCAGTGCAGCCTCAGCTCTCCCTTTGAGGCCAGAGAACTGCCAAGGCTCAGGGCTGGGATGAGCCTTTGTCCAAAAGCGGCTCCAAGACTGATTGGGAATCAATCCAGAGCAGGGCTCACACAAAGAGCAAAGTCTCAAGGCCAAAGCCGAACCTTCATCTCGTTGGATTTGTTTTAACACTGATCTGGAGCAAATTTTGCTTCACTGCAACACCACTGTTACCATGAAATTTTACACAAGCTACTAAAAAAGCACTGTCCTGTTCTGTCGTGAGCTGTGCTGACCAAATGATGTACAGAAGTTTCTCTGCCTCTGCCCTGTGCTTTTGGCCAGGCAGCCTCAGTGGGAGCTGATGTTAAAGGAAAGGGCACATGAGTGAGCTCTTGGCACATGGACCTCAATTATTTTGTCAGGAAATGCACACAGAGCATTTGCCTCCAGCATGCTGTAGAATCTTCAAACTGTCATTCACCAGCTTTCTGATATAAGCAATGTCACGATCCCAATGCAGAAGGGAGCACAGACCAGACCCATTTCCATGGTGTGCTGGGATCCCCCTGTGTCTTGGGAAACTGGGCACTGCAAGGGGGTTGGGTAAGGCCTTGGCTGCCAGATGTCAGTGGACAAGGTCAAAGCTGCACAGGGGCCTGGGGAGCTCTGGGTAAGCTCTTGTCACTCTCCACCCTCTTTGCAGACCCTGTGCAACATCCCTGGAGTGGTGGCTGGAGCAGCCCCAGGCCCGTGGGGGCTCTCTCTCTCCCACAGAGGAAACCCTCCCCAAAGCCCTGGGTAAAACCATCCCCAGCACTTCCCGGGGAGCAGGGAGCGCTGCGGGAGGCCAGAGTAGCTTCCCCAGGCAGGTGCTGTCGGGGTGCCTGCAGCACCAAAAGCGTCTCCGCTTCGGGCAGCCTTGACAACTGCCCCAGCCCAGCAGACGCCTGAGCCCGGATGGAGTAATGACAGCCTCACCAGACAGACGAGGGCACTCTTGGCTTGGCAGATCCAGCAGGGTTTGTTTAGGGAAGATCCAGGGCTCCAGGTGGGGTGAGGGTGAGGAGAACAAACAGGAGCACAACCTCTGCTGAAGGGAACCAGGGGCCAAGAGCGAGCAGCAGGGGATGGGCCAGGGTACATCACTGGGGGAAGGTAGGAGGGGTCAGGGTACAAATCATCAATGGGGAAGGGAGTCAGGGGAGGAGTTGAAATGGGGTGACTGGGGGTCCACCAGAGGGGGAGCAGAGTGGGGGTGGTTTCCCAGGGAAAGCCAGCGGGGGGAGAGGGGGCACAGAACTCTCTAGAACAGGGAACAAACAGCCGTTGAGTGACAACAGCACATTAACGACCAGAGACTCCTGGGGATTTGTGCCAGTCTCTCACTCTAACTAAACAGCACTGTCCTCCCAGGGCATTCCAGCCCCATCATTCCCATGACTGTCACCCAAAGAGCACTGTCCCAGGAAAGGGCAGCCAGGCTGCCGGCTCACCTGCTCGCCGCGCTTGCAGCGGAGCAGCCTGGGCAGCCCTGGCAGGCAGGGCCACGGCCAGGAGGAGCAGGAGGAAGAGGTGCAGAGCAAGGGCCATGGTGCCTTGCCCTCTGCCAGTCCCACAGCTCTTGCTGCCACTGCTGTCCCAACGTCAGCACCGCTTTTTAAGGACGGAGGGACTGGACATTGTGATGCTGTAGAACCACAGGGCTCTGTGACCCCAGAGCCTGCTGTGACCCCAGAGCCTGCTGTGACCTCACAATCCTGCTGTGACCTCACAATCCTCCTGTCACTTCATGGCCTGGGTGGAGATGGATCTCCTGGCTGGACTTTTCCTTTCTGGGGAGGGAGCTTGTCCTGCCTGGCAGTTGTGTCCAAGGGCTGGGCCAGTCCTCCCAATCAAGCTCACTGCTCTGTGTTCTGCACACTGGCCCAGGAGATAACATCCAAGGATTTCTGAGCTCCTCAGGCACTGTCAGCCACAGCCCACGATGCTGAGGAGTGAGTGATCTCTGGCTGGAGATGAGTGCCACATTCCCTCCTGTCAGCAGCTTCCCAGCTGGAAGTTTGGCACCTTGGGAGGACCCTGGCTCACACAGCCCTTTTATTTCATAGGAAAGGGTGAAGCCTTTACTTCACCATTTGCTCTTCATGTGCAATGGAAGGCTCTGCTTCCTCTTGTGGTCCTCAAAGGACACAGTCAGTCAATAACACAGCGGGGGAAACCATCCGAGCTCTTCAATGCTTTGAAATGGCAAAGGAAACCTTGAGGAGCACACGGTGGGTCTGTGCTGCCTGACCAAGCCAGAGGCCTTCCATGATGGAGTGGCTGCCTCAGTGCACAAGGGAAGAGCTACAGATGCCACCACTCTGCACTTCTGTAATGCCCTGGACACATCAGCCCTGCCCAGCATCCTTGTCCCACGTCTGGTGAGCTGTGGATCTGATGGAGGCACAGTTTGGAGAATGAGGCATTGCCTGGCTGGCCACATCCACAGGGTTGTGGACAATGGCTCAGAGGCCCGATGGATGTCAGTGACCAGTGGTGTCCCTCAGGGCGACAGCAAAACCATCCCTGGACACTGGGAACTCAATGTCCTGATGGTGCTGCTGGACAAGAAAGCTGGAGGTGCCTCCCAAACAGAACTGTTCTCATTCCCCAAGTCTTTCAGCCTTGCTCAATGAATAAGCAGCTTTAAAAAAAAAAAATCTCTTTTTTTATCCTTCTTGTATGAAGTTTTGATTAGAAAGAGATTTTATTTTTTACAGTTATATTTAGCAAATACATTAAATAGCAGATGCTTTTAAGATGCCACGTTCTGGAACTGCAGCAAATTCCTCCCTGACTGACATTCATGACTGCCTGCTCCTCAGGGAGGAATCAGAAGGGCCTGTCCAGAGGGTGGGAGCAGATTTATGCCCTCTTCTCCAGGATCTGCTTTCCAGCTTTTTTAATGGAATCATCCAGGTTTTCATTGGCGTCTGTGGAGAAAGAGAGAAAAGTCAACTAAGGGACCACAAAGAGCTGTTGTAAATTTCTTTTGAGAAGTGTTTTTCAATGCAAATGCAAGAGAGTGAGGGCCAGGAAGAAACTGAACATTCTTTTCTGAAAAAGATTGGTTATTACAGACTGAGCTTCAGAGAGCCAATGCCCAACTGGTCAGTACTTCCCAAAGAGTCCAAGTCCCTCATTTCTATCAGCTACTTGTCGGGAGTATATACATGAAATATAGATATTATATTCCTCAACAAAGAACCCTGGCAGTTGGCTTTAGCTATGAAGCGAAGAGACTCTTTTCAACAGGTTCCAGCTCTGCTGCTTGTTTCAATTAAAAGCAGAGCCAAACTCTTCTGTTGGTCACATCAAACCAACATAAGTTTCAGGAGTCTGTGAAAGACATAAGAGTGTCAACATTATTTCATTTTATAGTACTTACAGTCTTTTAATACAGCCATGGGATAATTAGGCCATCACTGACTATATCAAATAACTGGAAAAAGCACTGGAAAAGAAGTTTTATTACAACTCAGTTTTAAAATCTAATGAATGAACTTCATAATAAAAGCTATCTAGCAAGAATACAGTAATTTAAACATCTCAAAGCTCTTTGATAATGGAGCCCTGAACCCCAGTCATGTGCAGTGCAGCCTCAGCTCTCCCTTTGAGGCCAGAGAACTGCCAAGGCTCAGGGCTGGGATGAGCCTTCACACAAAACCAGCTCCAAGACTGATTGGGAATCAATCCAGAGCAGGGCTCACACAAAGAGCAAAGTCTCAAAGCCAAAGCCAAACCTTCATCACATTGGATTTGTTTTAACACGGATCTGGAGCATATTTGCTTGATCTGCAACACCACTGTTACCATGAAACTTTACACGAGCTACTAAAAAAGCGCTGTCCTGTCCTGTCCTGAGCTGTGCTGCCCAAATGATGTACAGAAGTTTCTCTGCCTCTGCCCTGTGCTCTTGGCCAGGCAGCCTCAGTGGGAGCCAGCTCTGGCTGCAGCCCCAGCGGGCCCCCAGGACAAGACCCAGCAATTGAGAGGCCAATGGAAGCACTGGGCAGCAGCAGAACCCTCAGCAGAATTATTTGGAAAATCATGGACTGGCCACAACTGCACAGCAGCATGACTCCCAGTCAGGCTACCTATGCAGGAGCAGAGTTATAAAGAAAACTGTGGAGAAAAATCAACAACTGACCGTCTGAGCTCGTACAGCTTGCGAATGCCAAGATAGCAGCCTATCAGCACAAGTGGCACAGTGATCACTGTCACCACCGTGCCTATCATGCAGGTCCTACGCACATCCTGGGGGCAGACAATTCTTGGGAGGCGCACTGGATCCGGGGCATATATTCCTGTTTCATTGATAACGTCTGTGGGAGCAATGGGCAGCGTGAGCTCGTGCTGTGCTGCACTGCTGAGCTGGCAGCGCGGTGGATACGGGCAGGACGTTCTCTGTTTCCCCCAGAGCTGGGGCCTGCAGGCACCTTGCCGGCCCTTGGCACAGGCTGTGCCAGCCAACAAAGCCCAGCAGGCCGGGAGGAGAGCCCGCGGGCAGCTACTTGGGCAGTGGCTGCTGCCAGGGACACGGGCCAAAGCCATCCCTGAGCAGCCACTGCCACCCCTGGCCCTCCCTGCCCCGTGACAGCTCCCCCATCCCCAGGGGACAGGCTCAGACCCCGTCAGGAGGCATGGGAGCCTTGCACTCCCCCTCCGCCCTTTCCCCACCATGGCCACCCTGTGCAGCTGCTCCCAGGTTTTGGGACGTGTCTCCCAAGGAAGGAGCCCAGCAGGAATGCTGAGCCTGGCTGAGCCTGGCACAGCAATCACCTTCTGTGGCACTGCCTAGCATCTCCTCCCTTTGTGCATCGGTGGCTGGCACTGAGCCATCGCTTCCTCCAGGAAGTGCTGCCTTCCGCAAAGGTTTTTGGTCCACGTCTGGAGAAAGGAAAAAGGACAGCTGGATCTGGTGGAACCATTCCCCATTAGGGTGGTGGCATCTTCAGGAAACACTACATGTCAAAGATATGGATAAGTATCAGGGAAAGGCCAAGGCCCTTGGGGCTGCTCCTGGGCCCTCCCTTCTCCAAATAGTTGCCTTTCCAGATCTACCCAGAGACCAGGAAATTGCAGGGGATCTCAGGGTGTGCATGCCCTTTGGTGCAGTTTGGGCTGCCTGTCAGCTGATGCCAAATGCCTTCCTGCAGAGGCTGGGCAGATGCTGCAGCCAGGCCAGGCTGGGAAGCAGCCCTGCAGGGTGTCAAAGCAGCAGCAGCGGGGCAGCAAGGCTGCCATGGATCCCTTCCCACTGTGCCAGGCACGGCGTGTCCAGATGTGCAGCCAAAGGCCCCGGCTGCTGAGTCCCAGGGGAAGCATGAGGGAAATGCACCCACCACGTTGTCTCTCCAGTTCAGTCAAGATTTGGTCTGCTTGTTTGGATTCCTCCAGGGACTTACTCTGTTTGGTAGTTTTTTTCCTCCCTCTCAGAGGACCTTAAGAGAAAGTATTTCCATTTCTCCAGAAATGGATTCAACAGAACCAGGGCTCAGCCTGAGGCATCAGCAGGGGTAACCTACTCACCCCTGCGATGGGAGCTGGGCTTGTGTGCAGCAACCAGCCCTGGAGCTTGAAAAGTCCTCCCTGCACACACACCTGTAGTTCAACAGCCTCAGAAGCTCCTGTCACCTGGTTCCTGACAGCGTGTCAATCATTATTCTCTGAGGGGAAGTTGAGAACTTACCTGCAGAGGCTCCCAAGGGTTCCAAACCACCTTCCATCCCAGCTGCTGGAGAAACTATCCCAGCACCCTCACCTAGAAAGGGAGCAGAGATCAGAACCCATTTCCATGGTGTGCTGGAGTCCCCCTCTGCCTTTGGGAACTGGGCAATGCAAGCGGGTTGGGTAAGGCTGTGGGAGCCAGATGTCAATGGACAAGGCCAACGCTGCACAGGGGCCTGGGGAGCTCTGGACTGGCTCCTGGTCACTCTCCACCCACTTTGCAGGCCCTGTGAAACATCCCTGGAGGGGCAGGCACTGACACAAAGCAGTAGAGAGGGCAGCTCAAGCCTCAGCAGGGCTCAGGCCCAGAGGCACAGCAATTACCTCCTGGGCCTGTGCCTGGCATCGCCTCCCTTCCTGCAGCAGAGGCTGGCAATGAGCCACTGCTTCCTCCAGGAAACTCAGTCTTCAGCAGAGCCTTTCGTTTCATCTCTGCAGAAAGAAAAAGGAACAGTTGGATTAGGTGCAGATGTTCCCCTTTCTGGGAGTTGGAATCTTCAGGAGACAATACTGGTCAAACTGATGGATAAGGATCTGGAAATCATAAAAACTTTTGGGATTGGACAGGGCACACTCTTGTCCAAACAGCTGCCATTCCTGATCTGCCTGGAGACTGGGAATTTGCAGGGCATCTCAGCCCAATGGTGCAGTTTGGGCTGCCTGTCAGCTGATGCCAAATGCCTTCCTGCAGGGGCTGGGCAGAAGCTGCAGCCAGGCCAGGCTGGGAAACAGCCCTGAAGGGCATGAAAGCAGCAGCAGCAGCAGCGGGGCAGCTGTGCCGGGCACGGCGTGTCCACATGTGCAGCCAGAGCCCCCGGCTGCTGAGTCCAAGGGGAAGCATGAAGGAAATGCACCCACCACGACGTCTCTCCAGGTCACTCAGCATCTTGTCCAGAAGTTTGGCTCCCTCCAGCGACTTGCTGTCTCCTGCGTCTTGGTTCTTCCATCTAGGAAGACCTTAATGGAGAGTGATTGAATTTCTCCTTCAGGTTGGAGTGGCAGTGAGGGCACCTTTGTGATTGGTGCCCTCCAAGGCACTCCCTCAGCTCTGCCTTCCACTCAGGGACAGGGGGAGCATGTGCCTGCAGTGGCCCCACACTGGGATGGAAGGAGCCCCTTGCAGGGCAGTTGGGGCAGAAAGGACTCCCTGAAGCTGCCAGCAGCTCTAAAGCCAGCCCCAGGCAGGGCCAGGGCTTGGCAGTGGCAGCAGGAGCAGCTCAGGCTCCCTGGGGCTGGCAAAGGAGCTGCCAAAGGCTCAGCCCCGGGGCAGGGCCCTGGGCCTGGCCCCTTCCCTCTCTGCCCTTCTCCCTGGCTGCACAGAGCACATGGAAGGACACACTGCCATTGCACACAAGAGGAAGATGGACAGCTAAATGCTCCCACTGACAGCAATCCTGTGGGATCCTTCAGAGCTCCAGAATGGAGCAGGGCAAGATTTCTTGAACGGATCAACCTTCAGAGGAACTTAAGGGAAATGCCACTTGACTGAGCTCTTGCCACATTGACACTGATTATTCTGTCAGGAAATGTACATTGAGAACTTGCCTCCAACATCTGGCAAGGACTTCAAACCACCATTCACCAGTGTTTCCAAGTAATCTAAGCCGTGATCCCAATCTATAAGGGAGCAGAGATCAGAACCATTTCCATGGTGTGCTGGGATCCCTTTCTGCCTTAAGGAATGGGGCACTGCAAGGGGGTTGGGTAAGGCTGTGGGAGCCTGTGGCTCCTGGTCACTCTCCACACTCTTCCCATGCCTTTTGCAACATCCCTGGAGGAGCTGCTGGAGCAGCTCAGGGTCCTGGTCCTCCCTCATTCCCACACAGGAACCCCTCACTAAATGCTTGGGGAAAACTGCAGCAGGCAGTGCCACAACTATCCCTCCCAACCTTTGTCCCTCCCTCCTGCTTGCCCACCTGCTCATGGAACAGCTCCCACAGCCCAAGGGCACATATCCGAGCTCTCTCAGGACACACTGGAGCCTTGCTCCCCTCCTCTGCCCTTTCCTCATCATGGGTACCCCGTGCAGTCGCTCCAAGGTTTCAGGAAGTGTCTCCCATGGAGGGAGTCCAGCAGGACTGCTCAGTACCCAAGTGCCCTGAGCCTGCTCGGGATAATTCCCCTGGGCTGTGTCTGTCTTGTCCGGGCCGTGCCTGCACTGCCAGGCAGCACAGATGGTAGGCAGCTCAAGCCTCAGCAGGGCTCAGGCCCAGAGGCACAGCAATTACCTCCTGGGCCTGTGCCTGGCATGGCCTCCCTTCCTTCAGGAAATGCCACCTTCCACGGAGCCTCTCTGTCCATCCCTTGAGAAAGGAAGAGGCACAGCTGGATCAGATGGAATCATTATGCACCGGGGAGCTGGCCTCTTCAGGAGGCAACACACGTCCCAGTCATGGAGAAGGATCAGGAAAATCCTGATCCCTCCAATGCCTTGGGGCTGGCTATGGCCCTCCCTCCTCCAAGCAGCCACCCCTCCGGATGGGCCTGGGAATTGGGAAATTGCAGAGGATTTCAGGCCAGTGGTGCAGTTTGGGCTGCCTGTCAGCTGATGCCAAATGCCTTCCTGCAGAGGCTGGGCAGAAGCTGCAGCCAGGCCAGGCTGGGAAACAGCCCTGCAGGGCGTGAAAGCAGCAGCGGGGCAGCGAGGCTGCCATGGATCCCTTCCCACTGTGCCAGGCACGGCATGTCCAGATGTGCAGCCAAAGCACCTGGCTGCTGAGTCCCAGGGGAAGGCAGAAGGAAATGGAAATGCTTTCACCATGCCCTTTGTGCAGTTCTGTCACGATTTGTTTCAGGATGTTGTTTGGCTCGTGGGGTTTCTTCTGTCCTTTGCCTTTGTTCTTCCCTCTCAGAGGACCTTAAGAGAAAGTAGTTCTGTTTCCCAGGAGTGGATCCCACAAAAGCAGGGCTCATCCTGTGGGGTCAGAAGGAGCACACTACTGACCCCTGCCATGGGAGCCGGGCTTCCGTATAGGAATTAGCAAAGGAGCAGGAAAAGTCCTCTCTGCAGACACATCTGCAACACAAGAGACACAGAAGCTTCTGTCACCTGCTTCCTGACAGGTTGTCAACAATTATTCCTTGGTGGCACACTGAGAACATACCTGCAGGAGACTCCAAGGGCTTCAAAACTTTATGCAGCCAAGCTAATGGAGAAGCCTTCCGAGCAACCTTTAGCTAGATCGGAGCACAGATGAGAACATTTTTCAGGGTGTGCTGGGATCCCCTTCTGCCTCAGGGAACTGGGCACTGCAAGGGGGCCGGGTAAGGCCGTGCGAGCCGGATGTGAATGGACATGGCCAAAGCTGCACAGGGGCCTTAGGAACTCTGGGCTGGCTCCTGGTGCCTCTTTCCCTGCCCTTTGCAACATCCCTGGAGGGGCTGCTGGAGCAGCCCAGGGCCCTGGAGCTCTCTTCCACTCCCACACCTGAAATTCTTGCTAAAGCACTGGGGAAAACTGCAGCAGGCAGTGCCACAACTAACCCTCTATCCCTCCATCCCTCCGGCCTCTTTCTCCCTCCCTTTCTATCTTCTTCTGTCTCTCCATCTCTCTTTTTCCCTTGGGACAAATCCTATAGCCCAAGGGCACATAGTCAAGCTCTCTCAGGACACACTGGAGCCTTGCTCTCCCCCTCGGCCCTTTCCCCACCATGGGCACCCCATGCAGTCGCTCCCAGGTTTCAGGAAGTGTCTCCCACAGAGGGACCCCAGCAGGACTGCTCAGTACCCGAGTGCCCTGAGCCTGCTCAGGATAATTCCCCTGGGCTGTGCCGCTCTAGTCCAGGCTGTCCCTGCACTGCCAGGCAGCAGAGAGAGCAGCTCAAGCCTCAGCAGGGCTCAGGCCCAGAGGCACAGCAATTACCTCCTGTGCCTGTGCCTGGCATCGCCTCTCTTCCTACAGCAAAGGTTGGCACGGAACCGCTGCTTCCTCCAGGAAATGCCGCCTTATGCCAAGCCTCTCCATCCACTTCTGGAGAGAGGAAGAGGGACAGCTGGATCAGGTGGAGCTGTTCCCCACTGGGGAGGTGGCGCCTTTAGGAGGGAATGCTTGTCAAAGACATGGCTAAGAATCAGGAAATCCCTATAAACATTTTGGGAAGGCCAGGGCCCTCCCTTCTCCAAATTGGTGCCCTTTCTGTTCTACTCGGCGACTGGAAAATTGCAGGGGATCTCAGGCCTGTGGTGCAATTAGGTGGCCTGTCAGCTGATGCCAAATGCCTTCCTGCAGGGGCTGGGCAGAAGCTGCAGCCAGGCCAGGCTGGGAAACAGCTCTGCAGGGTGTGAAAGCAGCAGCAGGGCAGCGAGGCTGCCATGGATCCCTTCCCACTGTGCCAGGCATGGTGTGTCCAGACGTGCAGCCAAAGGCCCTGGCTGCTGAGTCCCAGGGGAAGCATGAGGGAAATGCACCCACCTTCTCCTGCCTGCTGCATTTCCTTCAGCATTTGCCTCATGTTTTCGGATGGATCATGTGGTTTCTGGTGTCCTGTAGCTTGGTCCTTCCCCCTCGGAGGACCTTCGAGCAACAGAAATCCATTTCCCAGGAATGGATCCCACAAAAGCAGGGCTCAGCCTGTGGGGTCAGCAGGGACACACTACTCACCTCTGCGATGGTTGCCAGGCTTCTGTGTAGGAATCAGCAAAGGAGCTGGAGAAGTCCTCCCCGCAGACACACCTGTAACTCAACAGCCACAGAGGCTTCTGCCATCTCTGCTGATCTTCACGGGCACCACTGAGCAGCAGGAGCGGTGAGGGGATCGTGCAGGGCGAGGGCACACACGTGCATGGTTCTGTGCTGGCACCTGCAGCGATGCCCCTCTGGCCCAGCTTTGGGCTCTGAGCTGGCAGCTCTCCCAGGGGAAAGGCCTTGACCTACCCTCAGCATCTCCCAGAGGCTCCGTCCTGGACGTGGCTTGGGAAGCTGCACCACCTTCACCAGCAGGTTCAGCTGCAAAGAAAGGCAGGACAGAAGACGTGTAAATCCACCAACAGAAACACCAGCCAAACCTCACTAAAAAGTCACCACTACTCCTTGAAGTAAAATAGAATGATGCATGTTAATACCTAAGCTTGTAAGCTGTAAAACCCATTGTTATGAGAAGTAAAATATTTTATTTTAAACTGTATTATTCATGAGGTTGTTTTAAAGGAACTGAATATTTAGAGTGTGATATGCAAATTTATTTCAAAAAATAAAATATTTTAGTGCTTTTGTTATAACAGAGAAAAGAAATAGAAGTAAAAGCTAATGAAACACTGTAAAGAATATATTAGAACAATAATATGATTCGTGAAAAATCGGAAAAAAATTAAGTATATAAGATACAAACCAGATTTACGTTCCAAGAAACACTACAAGTAACATTAAATCAGATAGGATATAACAAAAGCCGTTAGATATTTAATAAGGATCAAATTAAAATAAAGGAAAAAAGCCAAGTATAGCTGAAAGAAAGAGAAGTGTACAGACTAATTACAACTTTAGAGCTAAAATGTCAAAGAAACAAAACTATAACAATTAGAAATAAGCAGATGCTATCCTAAATCCTGAAAAACAATTTAAAAGGCTCTTATAAATCTTATGAAGTAAATACTGAGAATGAGACGAATTACATCAGTGACTAGATCCCAAGGTGTAAGCTCTGCTACCAAGAAGATACACGTCTTGGCCCTTTGGCTGCAACCCAAAGGGGATTTGAGAGAGCTAGAGAGTTAAAACTGCAGAGGATTATTGTCACTGTATTAGTCATCCAAGCCTAAAAAGAATGAGCCATATGCACACGTCCCAAGTTAGTGTAGTACGCTATAATTTTAACAAATTCAGATTGTGTACTATGAGTAGTAAAAGACACTGGAATAAAGAAAATGTGAAATATAGCAAAAAGAATAAAATGGCAAAATTTGTAAGCAATATATTAAAACTTTTTGTTCTGGAAGAGATAGAGAAGAAATAAATCCTGAGAGTTAGAATAAAGCAAACTGCTCAAGAATTAGAAAACAAGAACATGAGACAGTTATAAAGACACATTTTAGCAGGCAACATAAGAAAACATGAAAAACTTATTTTACAAATATTACCAGCCTTAAACGACTATGGAGTCAAAATATATCTAAAGTACAATAAGCACATGCATTGGTATAAAAAAATGTAATTGACAATCCAAAGAAAAGAAATTAAAGATTTAGAATAATCTATTTTATGAGAAGAGCTGTTAATTTTATACCCTGACTAGTAGTATAAAAGCGTAGTTGTTAAGTTTTATAAATACTAAATATAAAATTAGAAAATAAGTAAGCTTTGTCAAAGTGTATCCTAAAAGTACAAATTTAATAAATTAATATAGAAAGGGAGGGATTCTGATAGATTGTATGCACAAATTCATGCTGAGACTACAGTAATCTCGCCTAATGAAAATCCTAGCATACTAAAAGAGGGTTCCGGGCAATCAATATGCACCAAAATCCTAGCCTGAATATTCGTCCCCAGAAATGCTGATTCCAGAAGATTATTTCTCTGACCAAACCTCAGCAATGTGCATTCGATATGCATCATCTGTAAGATAAATGTGTGCCTCCTAGAATGCATATTGCAGGAGATTTTCCTATAACAAAGTGAATTTTTTACCAGTTTTGGGGAAACTCTCAGCAAGAGCTGCAGCAAGAAAGGAAAAAATACATGAATATGCAAAAAGGATAAAAACAACCATAAGAAAGCAGAAAAACTCCTGCCCTCCACACCGCTTGGAGCTTGGAAATGGACAAAAAAGACTTTGAGAGAGCTGTCCCTTCGTGATGCAGAGGGGAGAGAAATGCCCCACCTGTCTCACCTGACGCTGTTAGCCTGGTTCAGGGCCAATCTGATATTTGCTTCTAGATTTTCTATGACTGAATTTAATTATGGAATAAATTCTCCTTATTAATCAAAAAAAGCTAATTAGTTTAAAACATGCGGGACTCCTGGAACCCTCATCAGGCACCCCAAAACATCCCTTTGTGCCTCTTCAGGTCCAGGCCCAGATGATCCCACAGAAGGAAATGTGCCCTCAGCCCAGGGATGCTCAGCATGGGCTCCCCCATCCCCTCGGGGCCCCGCCGCTGGGCACAGCAGCCCCTGCCTGGCTCCTGCCTGCCCACACCGTGGCCATCCATGGCTGCTCCTGGGCACGGAGCTCAGCCAGTGCTGCTGCCGGGTGGGCTTTGCTGCTGCTACCACCCGGACATAACTGTGAAAACTCCAACTCTTTATTTGAATATAAAATGTGGGCCACGCCCTGCCCTGCCAGGCAAGGGCTGCACACCTTCAGTCCTGGCCGGGGAACAGGACCAGGGGGCTCATGGGCAGAGGTTCTCGTTGAGGAGCGGTGCGTTTTGGGATGGCCTCGTGACACTGCTGCAGCCATGGCAGGGCAGATAGGGGCAGAAGTGGAGAGCTGAGGTCATGGCTCAAATTCTCGCTGCCTGCGTTGTTAGGCTGGTCTTCTGGAGATGGAGAGGAGCACCTGTGAAGAGAGGAGGTGGCTGAGGCCCCAGCTGCCAGTGGCACACAGGGACCCTCCTGCACAGCTGGGCCCAGTCCTGGCCTCCACGGCTGCTCCTGGACATGGAGCTCAGCCAGTGCTGCTGCCAGGTGGGCTTTGCTGGTGCTACCTCCCAGGCACTCGCATGACAGCTGCAGCTCTCTACTGCAACAGAAGAACTGATTTGGGAAGTGCTGTGCTGCCCCATTTCTTCAGCCCCACTAGCTGCCCACACCCACAGTGGCACTGGGCCGCCCCCAGAAAACTGTCGAATCTGGGCTGTGGCTGCAGGGCACAGCTGCTCTACAGCACAGGTGGACTGCCTTGGGGGTAGGACTGCACTGAGGGTAGGGACAAGGAACGGGGTGAGGTCTGCTCTATGTTTTCCAAAGGTGATTATTCTACAGACGATCAGGGCCAGACCAACACTGCATTAAAGGCATACACCAACTTACAAACTTGGCAGGGTCCCAGGGCAGGATCCAATCTTTAGCCAATTGGGAGAAACTGAGGGTGGAACACCAGGCGGGAAATACAATGTTTAAACCAATTGGGGATTACAGGGGAGGGGAAGAACTTAAACAAACCAATGGGGTTCCGAAGGATACAAAATTGATAGGGAAGTTTCTAGAGCAAGGGGCAGGCTTGGAGAGGGACTGACATTGCAATGGGAGGAGGAACAGTGAACAAAAGGGCAGGTCTTTGGAGAGATGGACAAGTGGGGCAAAACCAACATCACAGGGGGAAAGGAGCAACCCATTGGTAAAAAAATATGCTATAACAATACAAAATAAGTGGAGGAGTATAAAACTGACTGCTAGGACTGAATTACAATCAAAGACCGGAACTGCAGTGGGGATACTCTGATTCAAGGTTCAGTTGAGCACTTCCAAATTATTTCCTGGCAGAAACAGATAGCCAGACTTGCCCTTATCACATGCAAACAGAGGGTTCCCCAACAGCAACCCATTCTGAAGCTATTCTGGGATTGGGGCACACGTGTTGTGGGGTCGGCCGCATCTGTGGGAGCAATGGGGAGCATAAGCCCATGCTGTGCTGCACTGCTGAGCTGGCAGCACGGTGGATACGGGCAGGACGTTCTCTGTTTCCCCCAGAGCTGGGGCCTGCAGGCACCTTGCCGGCCCTTGGCACAGGCTGTGCCAGCCAACAAAGCCCAGCAGGCCGGGAGGAGAGCCCGCGGGCAGCGCAGCTGCTTGGGCAGTGGCTGCTGCCAGGGACACGGGCCAAAGCCATCCCTGAGCAGCCACTGCCACCCCTGGCCCTCCCTGCCCCGTGACAGCTCCCCCAGCCCCAGGCAACAGACTGTCAAAAAGTCCACAGCCAGCAAAGAGATTGCCCCAGGAATTGTGTGCTGCTTTTCCTCCCTCCAGTTGTAAATCCCTCAGACTGCTGTAAATGCCCACACGTGGTATGATCAGCCCCTATGCTTTTCCAGTCTGCTCTCAGAAATTCTGAAACAAATCCACTAACAAATTCTAGGTTACATCTGTGAACTGCATGCTACAGTTTCCTTCATGTTTTTCCCAATACCAGGAAGTTTCTATATATATAATAATGCCCTTGAGAAGCTCTGATTCTTTTCAGTTTTTATTTTATTAAGACAGATGAAACAGCATTATTGGTTTTAGTTTTGGCAGGTCTGGTTTTTTTCTCTGCATGATGGTTTACTTATTATCTACATTTAAGCTTGTTTTTATTTATGGGTTTTTTATTCCCCAAGCAATTATTTTGACAGTCTTTTTTCACTTCTTACTTAATGTTCCATAGATGAACAGTTTGGACTCTTTTTTT
The DNA here is from genome assembly GCF_036417665.1 of Passer domesticus. NCBI lineage: Eukaryota > Metazoa > Chordata > Aves > Passeriformes > Passeridae > Passer > Passer domesticus. The sequence continues at coordinate 126,417 of NC_087493.1, read as the reverse complement.
ATAGGAATATAAAGATCTCAGAAAGCTCTATTTTTAATTTTGATAACATTCGCTCTCCCTGCTCCTAGCTTTTACAATGATTGTTTTTGAAACATCACTGAGGATAGGTAGAGTTATTTGGGAAATAACCAATTGGCTTGGCTTAACCTGGGTATTGGATTATTATTTTCAGTGCTATAAACCTACATTGCTTCAAGGTTCACACCACGGTCCTGATTTGTGGCTCACTGCATGGATGACTGTCTGAATTAAAATAATGTTTGTGAGGCAGCTGAAGAGCTTAGACGTCAGAGATTAAAATTCTTGGGAGGAGGAGGTGGAGGAAGAAAGGATAAAATCCTGATTCAAAGGGTTTTTTCTCACTTCTAGTATGCCAGAAATATGGTTCTTGCTTAGACTTTGATTCCTGGTGCAAGGACACGAGGCTTGACTCCATTTTGATCAGAAGACTGATTTATTATGTTATATATTATTCTAAAATGCTACATTACAACTGTACTAAAAGAACAGAGAGAAGAAGATCAGAAGGCTACAAAGACAAGAATAGAATAGGAATGAATAACAAAAATCCTGTGACTGCTCACAGCCTTGGCACAGGTGGCTGTGATTGGTCACTGATTGAAAACAATCCACATGAACCAATGGAAGATGCACCCGTGGCATTCCACAGCAGCAGATAGCCATTGTTTCCATTTCTTTCCTGAGGCCCTCAGCTCCTCAGGACAGGAAAAATCCTAGCAGAGGCTTTTTCCCTAAATTATCATGGCAACGTCTCACCCTTTTAAATTATTAAATTAAATAGAAAAAGAAATGTTTGCAATCTCTTCTACTAGGGCTTTGCAGAAGAGAGAACAACACCTCTTGAGGTTCATCTGTTGCCAATCAAAATCTCAATCATCTGCTGATGTGGAATGGTCAGGGAAATTCTTCACCTGTAGAACATTCAGGGAAATTCTTCACTTATCAAACATCTAATTATATCATATCACTAAAACAATCTTAAAAAATAAGAAAATGCAAAAACTCATGCAAAGAAAGTTCATTGTTTCAAGTCCAAACAGCTGAGTTTCAGGACAGAGTCCATGGACTGAAGATGTTCTTCTTTGACATCTCTGGAAGTCCCCTTTGGTCCTGAAACAGGCTTGCAGAATTCTGAAACAAAGAACTGCTAAAGAAAACAAGAATTATCAAACAATTCATTGACAGTCATGAAACAATTCAGAGAGAAAATTCTGGAATGCCCTGGCCACAGCCCCTCATTGAACCACTTGGGCTGAGGCTAATTTGTGGCTTTTCAATGCTTTTGAGCTGCTAGCTCTTTCCACTTTTCTTTATTATTTTTTTTTTTTTTCCAAAAGAAGAGTAGCAGCAGCAGAGGGTCTCTAGGACCCTTCGGTGGCCCTGGTCCTGGTGGACAGACCAGAGACCCAGACCTGGCCCACAGAATGGTGGCCCAGGTCCCTGTGGGGAAAGCAAAGTCCCCAAACCCAGCACTGGGCGGGGCAGTGGCCCCGGCCCAGGGAAATGAGCCAAACGGCCCAGAACCAGCCTGTGAGGCGGGCTCTGCATGCTCAGAACCTGGCAGGACCCTGCTGCCAGTGTCTTCAGAGCAGAAATGACCCAATGCTTCCTCCCCCCAGCAGCACCGGTGCACACCGGCAGCTGGAGAAGAGAAGCTTTCTCAGGAATTTTCATCCCAGATCTGAGGGTTTCTTGTCCCCAGAGCAAGCGAGCAATGCTTGCTTTGCTCTGTTTCGCTTGCTCCTGCAATGAAAATGCCACTGCTCCTGCGTTCTGCCCCTCGGCACCACCCCCATCCCCACTGGGCTGGGAACCAGAGGCAGAATTTCCAGGAGCCAACTCCCCCAGCTGCTGGGGCGCTCGAGGGGAGGCAGGCACCCCAACCCCCAGGGAGAAGCCCCCGAGCACACGCGAAATGACCCGTGAACCACGCTGAGTTTGAAAACAGGCAGGCGAACTGCAGCCGTAGTCACCTGGCGAGCCATGCCCCCTCCACGGAAGGACAGGCTCTTCGCAGGGTCTGATGCAAAGGACAGAGCTCCGGAAGCCAGTGGGACAGCTGGGGTGGACGGTGCGGGCAGCACGGGCGCTAGTGTCGGCTCTTGAGGCGGTCCCATGGGCTCAGCACCATTCTCAGCAAGCTCTTGCACTGCAATCGGGTCGGCTGGAAGCAGCGGGACCGGCACGGGCGGCGGGGGCCCATCCCCCGCCGGGCTGGGCGCAGCAGCCGAGTCTCGTCCGGAGTCTGGACAGTGCAGTGCAGGGGCAGCCATCAAGGCCGGCCGAGCTGGCACAGGCAGCGGCAGGGCCACGGGCGGAGCCGCAGGGTCCGGTGGCTCCCGTGGGGCTGGCTGGGGCGGAATTGGTTCTGTGCCCTCCCGGAGTGGGAGGAGCGGAGAATGCAGCGGTGGAGCGGGTGGAGCCGGCCTCGAAAGTGGCAGGGCCGGCTCCCCATCCCTCCCAAGAGAAAGAGCGGGGGAGGAAGGCAGGTCTGTCTGCTCATGCTCCAACGGAGCAGAGGAAAACTTTTGCTCAGCAGCCATGGGCAATGCGGGGGGGGGGGGGGGGGGGGGGGGCTGGGAACCCGCGGTTCGTCTTCTTCGAGAGGCTCCTCTCATGCCAAACCTGGTGGAAACAGGGCGTGGCTGCGCCACCGAGCCACGAGTCCCCCCCACAGCCTCTCTTCATTTCAAAACAGGGAAGAGGCCTAGGTGCACTCCACACATTATCGGGAGTTCAACACCTTGGCCCTTTGTCCACTCAAAACAGACTTCATGAAATCCCAAAGATCTAAATCGAGGGAGTATACCACATTTGCAAAAAATCTATGAAATTTTGCCCATCTGAAAAACTCATAATACAGTTCCTTATAAAAAATCAATCCGTCCCTGTGTCCCCATTTGCGCCAGAGTTTAATAACTTTCTTCTCTGGCACAGTAAACAGAACCTGAGCTTCCAAAGGCACATTTTTCCAACATTCCTCCCACATTCTGTGAATAGCAGGATCTTCAGGAAGGGAAAAAATAACAGTACTTTGAGACAGTGTCCTTGTGGATCCAGCTGTGCAGCTCTGCTGCTCTGCGGTCTCTGGACACAATGTCCAGGAAAGTCCAAAAGGTTCTTGTTCTTGCCTTGGCTGTGAACTCTGCCCATCTTCAGAGTCTCGTTTCTTCAGCTCCAGGCTGGACTCCATGGTCACTCCTGGGGTGACCATCAATGCCACACATTTGGAGGTCACCGATTGTTGGTAACTCCCCATGTGTGGAGACACGAGGCTTGACTCCATGTTTCTCAGAAAGCTGATTTATTATCTTATGAGATATTAAAATACTACATTAAAACTATACTAAAAGAACTGAGACAAAAGATCATTGGAAGGCTACAAAGAAAAAGAATAGAATGCTTAACAAAATCTTGTGACTGTTCACAGCATCGACACAAGTGGCTGTGAATGGTCATCAAGTGAAAACAATCCACATGCATCAATGGAAGATGCACCTGTTGCATTCCACAGCAGCAGATAGTTATTGTTTCCATTTCTCTCCTGAGGCTCTCAGCTCTCAGGAGGGGAAAAATCCTAGCAAAGGATTTTTGATAAAATATCATACCTACAAACAGCCTCAGCACAGGGGTGGCTGTTGCAGGTGCCCAGGTTTGGAGGGAAGGCTGCAGCTCCTGGGGGTGTGTTGGTGTTGGGCTATAAGGTTTGTGCTGGGTCCCTGGAGCAGTGGGAACACCTCACGGGGAGATGCACATCAGGAAATGGGTGCAGAAAGGGCCTGAAGTGTGACCAGCTTTGGTGAAGGCTTCCATAGGAAATAATATTTTTACTGAGATTTTGGATAATTTGAGGATCCTTCTCGTGTTGTTTGCCCAATGAACATTCCCCCTTTGCAAGAGCTTGGGGAATCCTGAGCTCACACAATGAAAATCCCTGATAATTATATCTCTTTTCTGTTTTTTGATGTTGTCATCCCAGCAGGAGTCAGAGGAAGAGAATATGTGTGACCTGCCTGGCTTTAACTTTGTGCCAGGAGCAATGCCATGGGGAAGCTGGTCAGAGGAGCATCTGAGAAGTGTGTGCTACATCAGTGATGTCCTACTTGCACAGAGATGAAAAAGTATCAGTTTGCATGGCCTGAATGTCTGTCTCTGGACATTCTGCATTACACAAGATGTGCTGAGCTCATCTGTCTCTGAAATATCATCTCTGCACCTTAGCCAGGAACAGCATCAGAGTTCTGAACAGATTCATCAAAATCAGTCATAAGCCAGAAGCAAAACCTTGGCAATACACATCTGTGGCAGGTGAGGAGACCAAAAGCTTCCATTCTTGTTCTTGGAGAATGAATTCAACAATAAAATAATCCTCTCTCTTGGCATGAAAATACTTTAGTTTCAGCTCTGCCCCAGACTGTCAGTGTCAAGTATTTCTCGGGGTGGTTGGGGGTAGGTTCTCCACCTGTAGCTCTCTGCAGGTTGGTGCTAATGCCAGATTTTCCCCCAGGTTCAGATGTTTTGCTGCCTGAGCAGAGAGTGCAGAACAGGGATTACAAGCACTGACATTTACTGTGCTAGAAAGTCCAAGGGACAAATTTGTGCCAATGAACTTCACACCTTGAACTAGGAGGATCAATTCTTGTTATGCTCAGCAGAGTCTGGAGACAGAGGGGGTTTCCAAAGGAAATCTTGGTCCATGTAGGGCTGAGGCTCCCTCCAGGCTGGCTCCAGCCCCTCAGGGTGCCCAGGAGCAGGGCTTGCCCACAGCCCAGTGCTCCCACCTTAGCCCTGGGGCTGCCCAGGGAAGAGGCATGGCTGAGGCTCTGCAGGAGCACACAGGCTCAGCCCTGCCCCAACATGGGATCCATGGGCCAGGGCATGCTGGGCTTTGCCCCTACAGCTCCCAAGTGTGTACAGAGAAACTGCAAGCAGAGGGTCACCTCTGTCAGTGGGACCCCTCTGTGCACAGGGACCTCCACTCCTGGGGAGGCTGTGCCAGGGACCTCCAGCCCTGGGAACCTGGAGCAAGTGGAAAGCAAAACTTTGCAAAATGCTGCCTGTGCCTGAAGCAAATGCAAAGAGAAATGGGGGGTGAAAAGTAAATTTTGTTTATTACAGAAGAACAGCAGCAAAAATACAGAACATATTTACATTGTAAGAATATTTGTAACAACAACAACAGTCGAGAGAACATGTATACATAAGAAACTATCTAAAAAAAAACCAAACCACATTTACAGAAGACACAAATAGGCCCAAAAACTTCTATCCTAAAGACAAAAACAAAGTCTAAAACGTATGTACAAAAGGGCAGCATCTCTCTCCATGATGTCCATCGCACCTGGAAGAAAAGCAAATGGCACGGTCACTCCAGTCAGGCATAGAGGGCTCTTGCATGTGCCCCCAGGCTGGCACATGCTGGCCCAGCAGCAGGACTCTGCTACCAGAACTGAGCCTGGCTGGGTCTGGGATGGAGCTTGTGTGGAGCAAAGCAGGCACAGGACAGGCTGTGGATGGCCACCAGAATCCAGTGCCCTGGCTACAATGTCCCTGAGCAGGGAGCACCCAGCCCAGCCCCAGCCTGGCAGCAGGAGACCCACTCTGCCTGTCCTGCTGCTGGCATTGCTCTTCATGCCAAGATCATGGCCTCTTCCTCACCTTTTTATCAATATCCATGTCCTCAATGGACTCTTCCATATCCACATCCATATCTTCGTCCTCATGCATATCCACATCCATCTCTTCCTCTCCAGGGTCTTCTCCGTCTATTTCCATCTCCTCCTCCATATCAATCTTTGTATCTACCTCCATCTCCTCCTCTCTGTCTGGGACAGCCTGCAGAGGTAGAAAAACCTCAGAGTGGGGTCCCTGTCCCACTGCATCCCCACAGAGCTCCAGCCCACCAGGGCAGGTGGGGGGTGTCCACCTCCATGGAATGGCACCAGACCTTCCTCAGGACAAAGGGGAGCATCCTGCAGGGCTGGATGATGAAATCCTGGCACTCAGGAGCTGTCAGGAATGATCGGGGTATCGGGGGGATAAGAACAGTGAAAGGCAAGGGCAGGAGCGAGGTGCAGAGTGTGTCAACACAGCAGCCAAGGGTTGTGTTGTGCCCTTTGCTGGGCGCTGGACGTTCCAGCTGGAGCGTGGGCTGTGACATCACAGTTCCCAGGCTCCATCTGAAGTGCACAGTGGAGACCATGGAATGATGGAGTCTCTGAACGGTTGGGCTTGCAAGGGAGCCTGAAGAACAACATCTTGTTCCCAGCTGAGCAGTCTTCCCCCAGAGCATGCTGCTGAGAGCCCTGTTGCCAAGGATGGGGCATGCACAGCCTCTGTGCACCGCCTGGGCCAGTGCCCCACCACCCCCAGTGGAAAAGAGCAGCTTCCTTAGATGCAGCTTCAATCAACCTGCTGCAGTTGAAAGCCATCCCCACTTGTCCTGTCAGCACAGGCCCTGCTGAACACTCTGTCCCCTTCTTTCCTGCGGGACCCTTCCAGTCTTGCAGAGCCACAGTGAGGCCTCCCAGTTTCTCCTCTCTCCAGGCTGAGCATCCCCAGCCCCACTTGCCCAGCAGTCAGTCACATCAGGGCTAGTCAAGGCGGAAGGGTAGCAAATAGCATCAGGAACGGAGAGATGCAAACTTTAGACCCAGGTTTGCCTCTAAATGTACAAAATTAAGAACAGTGGAGAGGAAGATGGTGGGACACTGGTTCTGTTCTAACTGGTGATTTTTTGTTTCTTCTTTTCTGTCATGCTGACCCAGGTTTTTCTGTTTGAAAGGAAGCTTTGCACAATGTCCATTGTCTTCTGCATTTGTGAAACACCAAGCGGAGTCTGGGCAGGCTGATATGCAGAGCAAAACCTGAAAATATACTAGTGATCCTGAGCCTGGGGGATGCAGCTAAACCCAGCCAAAAGCAATTTCTGGAAAGCTGATCCTGGTTTACATTTTCTTGAGTTTGACTTTGCCAACTTCACCAGTCATTTATGAAAAAGCAAACCAAAAACTCAAACCAAATCAGACAAAAACCCAAACAAACAAACAAACCCATGCATCAAACCAATCAAAGAAATAGATAAAAAACGCCAAATAAAACCAAAGGAAATGAAGAGTTAGTATTAGTTGCGAGGAGAGCACAGCAGGCAAAGGGCTGCTTCCCACAGGATCACCATCAAAAGCCACATAGAACAGCTGCTCCAAAATATACCCAAGAGGAGAAAAAAGAAAAAGTGATGCATGGCAACTTTGGGGGCAGCTCCACATTCAGGTGAAGGACGAGCACGCAGTGGTACAGATCCAGCCTTGCCCACCCTCCAGGCTGCTGTTTGCTCCTGATGAAAGCCCCTTGCAGGACTGTGGCCCCACTCAGTGCAGTGTCAGTCACTGCCAGAGCTCTCAGCTGAGCCACTGGCATTGCCAGAGTGACATCCAGGCACAATCCTGCTGCCTGCTGAGCACCTGTGGAAGATCCTGAGCATCTTCATGCCTAGGACCACAAAACAGCTCAGGATTTCTCTGAACTGGTTTTCGGTGGGGGGGGGGGTTTCCATATCCCTGTGAGATCTGTTCATCCCTCAACATGTATGACTTGATGTACAATGATGCATTTGTGTTCCTTCCTTCCTCCTGTGTGCCAGTGAGAAACCATCCATGGCAATGGAGGATGTTGTGTGCAGGGCAATGTATTCCTGGCTTGCCATTTTGCTTCACTGTCACTCAGCTGAACATGGTCCTTATCTATGAAGGACTTAGAACTTGCAAGAAGTGATGAATTAACCTGCTCCACTCTCCTTAGCATGGGATTTGATGAGTGTTAAGGAAAGCAGCGAGCTCTCGCCAGGATGGGAGCTTGTTCTTTGCCAGGGAGGAGGGAGAAAATCTTGCTTGGAGTAAATAAAGCAACTCTGCTACCTCAGGAAGAGAAGCAATTAAATATGTGAGTGCTGCATGGAATGATTTGCACAAGGATTGTCTACTATGCAGGAATGTTCCCAATAAACCATGCTTCTCCTGACCTTTATTTTTCTGGGTTTCCACCACATGATAGAAGAGACTCTCAATGAAAAAAAGCAAAACACCTTGTGGGGAGACGTTTTTTCCTTCCCTCAGGCTTCCTCTTTCTTTTGTTCCCTCCAGAGCTTCCACTACATTTCTGCTGTTGTTTGGGGCACGTGCTTCCCTCTTTCCTGATCCCCTGGGCTTCTTTTGGCTCTGGGTGTCATGGACACTCTTAATTGTTGGTTTTTTTTCCCCTTCATCTACTTCTGACCTCCAGCCCTGGGAACCTGGAGCAAGTGGAAACTACAACTTTGCAAAATACTGCCTGTACCTGAAGCAAATGCAAGGAGAACTGGGATGTGAAAAATAAAATTTGTTTATTTCAGAAGAACAGCAGCAAAAATACAGAAGATATTTACATTCTAAGAATATTTGTAACAACAACAATCGATAGAACATATATACGGAAAAACCTACCTAGCAAAACTATGTGAAACATATTTACAGAAGTCTTAAAATCGATATTCTAAAGAACAACAACAAAGTGTAAAACATATATACAAAAGGGTGGTGCCTCTGTCAGTGATATCCATCGCACCTGGAAGAAAAGCAAATGGCACAGTCACTCCAGTCAGGCACACAGGGCTCTTGCATGTGCCCCCAGGCTGGCACATGCTGGCCCAGCAGCAGGACTCTGCTACCAGAACTGAGCCTGGCTGGGTCTGGCATGGAGCTTGTGTGGAGCAAAGCAGGCACAGGACAGGCTGTGGATGGCCACCAGAATCCAGTGCCCGTGCTACAATGTCCCTGAGCAGGGAGCACCCAGCCCAGCCCCAGCCTGGCAGCAGGAGACCCACTCTGCCTGTCTGGCTGCTGGCATTGCTCTTCATGCCAAGAACATGGCCTCTTCCTCACCTTTTTAATCAATATCCATGTCCTCAATGGACTCTTCCATATCCACATCCATCTCTTCGTCCTCAGTCACGTCCACGTCCATCTCTTCTTCAACATCCTCATCCACATCCATCTCTTCCTCTCCAGGGTCTTCTCCGTCAATTTCCATCTCCTCCTCCATATCAATCTTGGTGTCTACCTCCATCTCCTCCTCTCTGTCTGGGACAGCCTGCAGAGGTAGCAAAAGCTCAGAGGGGGTCCCTGTCCCACTCCATCCCCACAGAGCTCCAGCCCACCCGGGCAGGTGGGGGGTGTCCACCTCCATGGAATGGCACCATACCTCCCTCAGGACAAAGGGGAGCATCCTGCAGGTCTGGATGATGAAATCCAGGCACTCAGGAGCTGTCAGGAATGATCGGGGTATCGGGGGGATAAAGAAGAGTAAAAGGCGAGGGCAGGAGCAAGGTGCAGAGCGTGTCAACACAGCAGCCAAGGGTTGTGTTGTGCCCTTTGCTGGGCGCTGGACGTTCCAGCTGGAGCGTGGGCTGTGACATCACAGTTCCCAGGCTCCATCTGAAGTGCACAGTGGAGACCATGGAATGATGGAGTCCCTGAACGGTTGGGCTTGCAAGGGAGCCTGAAGAACAACATCTTGTTCCCAGCTGAGCAGTCTTCCCCCAGAGCATGCTGCTGAGGGCCCTGTTGCCAAGGATGGGGCATGCACAGCCTCTGTGCACAGCCTGGGCCAGTGCCCCACCACCCCCAGTGGAAAAGAGCAGCTTCCTTAGATGCAGCTTCAATCAACCTGCTGCAGTTGAAAGCCATCCCCACTTGTCCTGTCAGCACAGGCCCTGCTGAACACTCTGTCCCCTTCTTTCCTGCGGGACCCTTCCAGTCCTGCAGAGCCACAGTGAGGCCGCCCAGTGTCTCCTCTTTCCAGGCTGAGCATCCCCAGCCCCACTTGCCCAGCAGTCAGTCACATCAGGGCCAGTCAAGGCGGAAGGGTAGCAAATAGCATCAGGAACGGAGAGATGCAAACTTTAGACCCAGGTTTGCCTCTAAATGTACAAAATTAAGAACAGTGGAGAGGAAGGTGGTGGGACACTGGTTCTGTTCTAACTGGTGATTTTTTGTTTCTTCTTTTCTGTCATGCTGACCCAGGTTTTTCTGTTTGAAAGGAAGCTTTGCACAATGTCCATTGTCTTCTGCATTTGTGAAACACCAAGCGGAGTATGGGCAGGCTGATATGCAGAGCAAAACCTGAAAATATACTAGTGATCCTGAGCCTGGGGGATGCAGCTAAACCCAGCCAAAAGCAATTTCTGGAAAGCTGATCCTGGTTTACATTTTCTTGAGTTTGGCTATGCCAACTTCACCAGTCATTTATGAAAAAGCAAACCAAAAACTCAAACCAAATCAGACAAAAACCCAAACAAACAAACAAACCCATGCAGCAAACCAATCAAACAAATAGATAAAAAACCCCAAATAATACCAAAGGAAATGAAGAGTTAGTATTAGTTGCAAATGGCTGCTTCCCACAGGATCACCACCAAAAGCCACATAGAACAGCTGCTCCAAAATATACCCAAGAGGAGAAAAAGAAAAAGTGGTGCATGGCAACTTTGGGGGCAGTTCCACATTCAGGTGAAGGATGAGCACGCAGTGGTACAGATCCAGCATTGCCCACCCTCTAGGCTGCTCCTTGCTCCTGATGAAAGCCCCTTGCAGGACTGTGGCCCCTCTCAGTGCAGTGTCAGTCACTGCCAGAGCTCTCAGCTGAGCCACTGGCATTGCCAGAGTGACATCCAGGCACAATCCTGCTGCCTGCTGAGCACCTGTGGAAGATCCTGAGCATCTTCATGCCTAGGACCACAAAACAGCTCAGGATTTCTCTGAACTGCTTTTCAGGGCAGGTTTCCATATCCCTGTGAGATCTGTTCATCCCTCAACATGTATGACTTGATGTACAATGATGCATTTGTGTTCCTTCCTTCCTCCTGTGTGCCAGTGAGAAACCATCCATGGCAATGGAGGATGTTGTGTGCAGGGCAATGTATTCCTGGCTTGCCATTTTGCTTCACTGTCACTCAGCTGAACATGGTCCTTATCTAAGAAGGACTTAGAACTTGCAACAAGTGATAAATTAACCTGCTCCACTCTCCTTTAGTATGGGTGTGATGAGTGTTAAGGAAAGCAGCGAGCTCTCGCCAGGATGGGAGCTTGTTCTTTGCCAGGGAGGAGGGAGAAAATCTTGCTTGGAGTAAATAAAGCAACTCTGCTTCCCCAGGAAGAGAAGCAATTAAATATGTGAGTGCTGCATGGAATGATTTGCACAAGGATTGTCTACTATGCAGGAATGTTCCCAATAAACCATGCTTCTCCTGACCTTTATTTTTCTGGGTTTCCACCACATGATAGAAGAGACTCTCAATGAAAAAAAGCAAAACACCTTGTGGGGAGACTTTTTTCCTTTCTTCAGGCTTCCTCTTTCTTTTGTTCCCTCCAGAGCTCTCACTTCATTTCTGCTGTTGTTTGGAGCACATGCTTCCCTCTTTCCTGATTCCCTGGGCTTCTTTTGGCTCTGGGTGTCCTGGACACTCTTAATTGTGGATTTTTTCCCCTTCATCTACTTCTGACCTCCAGCCCTGGGAACCTGGAGCAAGTGGAAACTACAACTTTGCAAAAAGCTGCCTGTGCCTGAAGCAAATGCAAGGAGAACTGGGGTGTGAAAAATAAAATTTGTTTATTACAGAAGAACAGCAGCAAAAATACAGAAGATATTTACATTCTAAGAATATTTGTAACAACAACAATCGATAGAACATATATACATAAAAACCTATCTAAAAAAAATATATGAAACGTATTTACAGAAGACAAAAATCCCTAAAACCTATATTCTAAAGAACAACAACAAAGTGTAAAACATATATACAAAAGGGTAGTGCCTCTGTCGGTGATGTCCATCGCACCTGGAAGAAAAGCAAATGGCACGGACACTCCAGTCAGGCACACAGGGCTCTTGCATGTGCCCCCAGGCTAGCACATGCTGGCCCAGCAGCAGGACTCTGCTACCAGAACTGAGCCTGGCTGGGTCTGGCATGGAGCTTGTGTGGAGCAAAGCAGGCACAGGACAGGCTGTGGATGGCCACCAGAATCCAGTGCCCTGGCTACAATGTCCCTGAGCAGGGAGCACCCAGCCCAGCCCCAGCCTGGCAGCAGGAGACCCACTCTGCCTGTCTGGCTGCTGGCATAGCTCTTCAGCCCAAGATCATGGCCTCTTCCTCACCTTCTTAATCAATATCCATGTTCTCAATGGACTCTTCCATATCCACATCCATCTCTTCGTCCTCAGTCACGTCCACGTCCATCTCTTCTTCAACATCCTCATCCACATCCATCTCTTCCTCTCCAGGGTCTTCTCCGTCTATTTCCATCTCCTCCTCCATATCAATCTTGGTGTCTACCTCCATCTCCTCCTCTCTGTCTGGGACAGCCTGCAGAGGTAGCAAAAGCTCAGAGGGGGTCCCTGTCCCACTCCATCCCCACAGAGCTCCAGCCCACCCGGGCAGGTGGGGGGTGTCCACCTCCATGGAATGGCACCATACCTCCCTCAGGACAAAGGGGAGCATCCTGCAGGGCTGGATGATGAAATCCTGGCACTCAGGAGCTGTCAGGAATGATCGGGGTATCGGGGGGATAAGAAGAGTGAAAGGCGAGGGCAGGAGCAAGATGCAGAGCGTGTCAACACAGCGGCCAAGGGTTGTGTTGTGCCCTTTGCTGGGCGCTGGACGTTCCAGCTGGAGCGTGGGCTGTGACATCACAGTTCCCAGGCTCCATCTGAAGTGCACAGTGGAGACCATGGAATGATGGAGTCCCTGAACGGTTGGGCTTGCAAGGGAGCCTGAAGAACAACATCTTGTTCCCAGCTGAGCAGTCTTCCCCCAGAGCATGCTGCTGAGAGCCCTGTTGCCAAGGATGGGGCATGCACAGCCTCTGTGCACAGCCTGGGCCAGTGCCCCACCACCCCCAGTGGAAAAGAGCAGCTTCCTTAGATGCAGCTTCAATCAACCTGCTGCAGTTGAAAGCCATCCCCCCTTGTCCTGTCAGCACAGGCCCTGCTGAACACTCTGTCCCCTTCTTTCCTGCGGGACCCTTCCAGTCCTGCAGAGCCACAGTGAGGCCGCCCAGTGTCTCCTCTCTCCAGGCTGAGCATCCCCAGCCCCACTTGCCCAGCAGTCAGTCACATCAGGGCCAGTCAAGGCGGAAGGGTAGCAAATAGCATCAGGAACTGAGAGATGCAAACTTTAGACCCAGGTTTGCCTCTAAATGTACAAAATTAAGAACAGTGGAGAGGAAGATGGTGGGACACTGGTTCTCTTCTAACTGGTGATTTTTTGTTTCTTCTTTTCTGTCATGCTGACCCAGGTTTTTCTGTTTGAAAGGAAGCTTGGCATAATGTCCATTGTCTTCTCCATTTGTGAAACACCAAGCACAGTCTGGGCAGGCTGATGATGCTGGGCAAAACCTGAAAATACACTAGTGATTCTGAGCCTGGGGGATGCAGCTAAACCCAGCCAAAAGGAATTTCTGGAAAGTCAAGCCTGCTTTACATTATCCTAAATTTGGCTATGCCAACTTCACCAGTCATTTATAAAAAAGCAAACAAAAAACCCAAACCAAAACAGACAAAAACACAAACAAACAAACACACAAGAAACTGCTGCAAACGAATCAAACAAATAGATCAAAATCCCCAAATAAAACTTCAGGGAATGAGGAGTTAGTATTAGTTGCGAGGATAGCACAGCAGGCAAATGGCTGCTTCCCACAGGATCACCATCAAAAGCCACATAGAACAGCTGCTCCAAAATATACCCAAGAGGAGAAAAAGAAAAAGCGATGCATGGTAACTTTGGGGGCAGTTCCACATTCAGGTGAAGGATGAGCACGCAGTGGTACAGATCCAGCCTTGCCCACCCTCCAGGCTGCTCCTTGCTCCTGATGAAAGCCCCTTGCAGGACTGTGGCCCCTCTCAGTGCAGTGTCAGTCACTGCCAGAGCTCTCAGCTGAGCCACTGGCATTGCCAGAGTGACATCCAGGCACAATCCTGCTGCCTGCTGAGCATCTGTGGAAGATCCTGAGCATCTTCATGCCTAGGACCACAAAACAGCTCAGGATTTCTCTGAACTGCTTTTCAGGGCAGGTTTCCATATCCCTGTGAGATCTGTTCATCCCTCAACACGTCTGACTTGATGTACAATGATGCATTTGTGTTCCTTCCTTCCTTCCTCCTGTGTGCCAGTGAGAAACCATCCATGGGAATGGAGGATGTTGTGTGCAGGGCAATGTATTCCTGGCTTGCCATTTTGCTTCACTGTCACTCAGCTGAACATGGTCCTTATCTAAGAAGGACTTTGAAGTAATGGGTAGGAATTTTGGCTCTGAGAGGAGCAGAAAGCACATTTTCTACACCACATTCCGAACAGATGCCCTTTCCTTGGCAGAACAGTGATTGCCATTCATTATCCTGGGAAGAATGGGAAGACCCATTCAGAGATCCCAGGTTCAGCTGGCCTTTGGCTTTGTCTCCCTCATTTCACATGTCCAATTTCAAGGGCCATTAGAAGAGCCACATGTTTGCCTTGCTGCCCAGAAGTGCTCTAGTTATTGCCAGGGAAAAACCCAAAACTTGGCTGTCCTGTGGTGTGGTAGAAATCCCACCACAATTGTGACTCTGTGAGCAAAGACAACCAGTGCTTTTTGGGGCTGTAACAGCTGAGAGTGTGGCAGAGCAGGTTTGATATTATTTTTAGAGTCCTGAAATCATTGTTCCCAAAACAATCTTTCTCTCCTGTCTTCTGTTATCAACTGTGGAACAGAGAAAATGGAAAAGAGCTGAGTTTTGTTTAAATTGGCTTTATTTTTAAGTCTTCAAATAGTGTCAGTTCGATGCATGATACTTTAGAAATTAGATTAGTAGCAGCTATTTCATCCCATCAGAGAGGTGGGATTGAAGACTTCCAACAACAGAAACACTGGATATGCAAGAGCTCAGTTTCCCACCCCTCACAAAAGTAACTTGCTGTACTCTTTTCAGCAGCCTCAGCCAGATCTATTAAAACACTGCTCCAAAAAACAATAGAATGAAAATGTTCCAGCAAATGAAAAGGAAACAGGACAGGCTGTGGGGATCAGGGCCAGAGCAGAGCCAGGGAGAAGAATGATTGTTGCATTGGATGGAGCTGTGCCTTCCCTTGGCCTTGTTGGCTGACAATAAATGAACATCCCTCTGTGTCTTGGGCAGCTCCTTCTCCAAGGAAAGCAGGTGGGATTTGGAGCCAAAGAGCTGAAACCTGCAGGACCAGCCTGGGCTGGAGGGAGTTCAGATTTGCACAAGGCTGCTCTGAGTGCCAGGGCTTGGATGGGGGAAATGGTGGGGTGGGGGTAGGGACAGAGTCTGATTGATTGTCAGCCATGAAGGGTCTTGATTTTCATATCTATTCAGACTGCATGAGGAGGTACTTGGATTCAGTGCCAATTGGAGATTGCATATATCAATGAATTAACAGGAAAAATACCTAAACAGGATCTGAAAAATGTTTTCTGTCTTTAAATAGAATATATTCAGTTTGAATAGGCTTCTGAAATCTCTCTAATTAACCACAAATTCTTTAAACACTTAAATAAAATTATTCCCAGAGGATGAGCTTGTTAAGGTGTTCGGAATGTTAATGAGCCCTGGGACACTGAATTCCTTAACTAAAGAACTGAAGGCTGAACAAGCCTCTAGAGCAGTGAAATCCAGCAGCAGCCTCCAAGTTGCTGAGGATGTCAGCAGCCCCCACTGAGGCCATCCCTGCCCAGAGACCGTGGGGGAATGGGCAGACAAGGACAGCGTCCCTGGGGCTGGGCCAGCAGAACTCAGAGGCACCAGCGGCTCCAGCTGGGAAATGGAGTGTGGAATGTGGCTGGGAAAGCCCTGCCTGGGCTGTGCCAAGCAGGACAGACAAGGCCCTGACTCTCATCCCCCAAACAACTCTCTCAGTGAGACATTTAAAAGGAATTACAGTTGTTTGTCTTTTCTGAGTTGGATGTACTGGAGAAATACTGACAACAGATTCTCAGGAGCTCAAAACAACAAAACAGCCTTTACAGGGAACTTTAGAAAATCAGAAACACTTTAGAAAAATTTTTCATAGGACATTCAATCACCGAAATACACTTCTCAAAGCATTAACTTGGCCCATTCATCTTTACAAACTCTAAGCGTGTTCCATTTTAATTTACTCAATATTTTCAAATGGATCGAAATAGAAGACAGAAAGGGAGAAAGACAAAAAAGATATAGAGCAGCACACACAGAGCTACCAACTCCTGGATTCCAGCGGTGTTCATATGGAAATTCCAAGAGGAGGTCAGGTCAAGATGTGTGCTTGCCTTGTGGTCAGCCTTCAATACCCCTTGATCTTCCTGGGCCCTTTCCCCAGGTGGGACTTGGGCTCATTTGGTCACTCAGGAGCTGGGCTGGGGCTCCAGAGGTGGCTGTGGAGCATTGCCTGTGCTGTGCCAGGGACTGGCAGCCACTGCTGGGCTGGGATAGAGGCTCTGGGGGGATTGGGGTTCCAGGGCAGGGCAAGGCTGGATCTGCCCCTTTCTCCCCCACACACAAAATGTTTGGAGCCAACAATCTCCTCCATTCTGTCACAGTAGGCAATGTTGGAGGTGAAATCCCAGTTCTGGCCATGGGCACCTGGATGTCAAGGACAGTTCTTTTCCATTGGAAGCAAAGCACAGAGCCCCAGTGTTTGGAAGGCAAGTGAGAGCCAAGGCCTGCCAGAGTTGTCAGTAATGGCAGATTTTTCTGGGAGTTCTCATTGGATATAGGGAATTTTGGAGGTGGAAGCCCAGTGGTGGCCATGGGAGCCTGGAGAAGCAGGACAGTTCTTTCCCATAGGAAGGAAAGCACGGAGCCTTCCCCAGGCTTTTGGGGACAGATGGGAAATGACCATGAAACCATTGCCAGCCAGACTTGTCCTGGCAATATTCCTGTGGGAACAATCCCTGGATATAAGGAAATTTGGAGGTGAAATCCCAGTTCTTTTCCATGGGTGCCTGGAGGAGAAGGAGAGTTCTTTTCCATAGGAAGGAAACCACAGAGCCTCAGTATTTCAGTAGGAGGTGAGAAGAGATTCTCAACATGTCAAGGACTGCTGGACCAGTCAGGGGACCTGGGAGGCCAAACCAGCCAGATCTGTACTGTGTTCCCTTAGTTTTATGGTGCCTCATAGTGTCACAATGATGCCTGGGTTCCATGAAGCCTTGCAGTGTCACAATGGTCCCAATTATTCCATAAGGCCTTGCAGTGTCACAATGGTCTCCATGGTTCCCCAGGCCCTACAATGACACGCGACTCCTCTGCTCCATGAGCCCTGCAATGTCACAATGGACCTTTGCACCCTGGATGTTTGCGGTGTCAGAATGGTCTCCTTTGGCACCCCAGTGCCACAATGGACCATTGATGACAGGAAGCCTCTCTGTGTCACCCTGGAGCTTTGGTTCCATGCAGCTCTGCAGTGTCACAATGGTCTCCTTTGATTATCCAGTATCACAATGGACCACTGATGACATCAGGCCCCACAACGTCACAATGGACCTTTGGCTCCATGCAGCCTTGCAGTGTCACAAAGACCTCTTGGTTTCACAAGGCCCCATAGTATCACAATGGTCCTCTTGGTTCTGTGGGGACCTCCAGGGTCACAATGGTCTCACTAGTTCCATGAGGCCTCACAATGTCACAATGCTTTGCTTATTCCATGGGGCCTCATAGTGTCACAATGGTCTCCATTATTCCATGAGTACCCTCAGTATCACAATGGTCTCCTTGCTTCCATGGTGCCCCTTAGTGTCACAATGGTTCCTTGGTTCCACGAGGCTGTGAAGTCTCTTAATGGTGTCTCCATGGTTCCATGAGGCCTTGCAATGTCACAATGGACCTTTGGCTCCATGGAGTCTCTCAGTATCACAAGGGCCCCTTGGTTCCATGACACCTCAAAGTGTCATAATGTTCTCCACACTTCCATGAGGCCCCAAGTGTGTAACAATGGACACCTGGTTTGATGGGTCCTCTCAGTGTCACCACGATCCCTACATTCCATGGAGCCACACAGAGTCAGTACTGTTCCCTTGGTTCCAGGAGGCTCAGCAATGTCATAGTCCTCTCCATGATTCTATGAGGCTCTGCAGTGTCACAATGGTCCCTCGGTGTCACAGGGGCCCACAATGTCACAATGGTCCCTTGGTGTCACAGGGCCCCACAGTGTCACCATGGTCCCTTGGTTCCATGGGCCCTGTGCTGCTGCATTCCCCCCTCCCCTTCTGAGCCCTGCCAGCTCAGAAATGCTCCTTGGGCCTTGGCCTTGGCCAACAGCCCCTGGGCTCAGCTCCTCTGCAGCTCAGCACAAACACTGTCTGCTCCAGGCACTGCTGCTGCCCAACCAGCTCCTGGTTTCTGTAGGAGCAGCCCTGGGAACTGGTTTTGTTCCCTCAGTGGCACAACATCCCTGTTCTCACACTGCCAAAGAAAGCTGTTGATGCCAAGTGCGGCCAGGATGAACCATTGCTGTGACTGAAGCCCCTCTCTTGGGGCCCTACAAACAGCGCTCCAAAAGGAGCCCCTTGGAGCTCTCCTGGGCCAGCGACTCCCTCTGAGTGGGGCCTCTCCCAGCCGGGAACTCGCCCGTTTGCTGCACTCAGGGATCCCAAACAACGAGGGAGCCTGGGCCGATCCCCCCACTCCTCCAGCCTCAACCCTTCACCTGCTGGGTAGATGCCAAAGCATCCACAGGGAGCATTTCCTGCCCTCAGGGGAATTTCTCACAGGTGCCTTGCACTGACTCTTTGTGTCTGTGTGCACACAGGAGTGCCTGTGCTGGGGAAGTGTGGCAGAAATGCTGCTCTCTGAGGGGTTGGAGTGCCTTGGATAGCTGAGTCAGTCAGGCCCGTAAGTGAGGTTAAATCATAAGCTGTAAGTGAAATTAAATGCTGCTAAGAATTGTTCTTTTGCTAAGTTGTTACATTTAATATAAGTTATTAGCTAAGTTAAATATTGTTACATGTTATTCCTCTTTTAAATTGATAAGTCATCGGTTATAAGTTAGGTTAAATACTGTTAAGTGCTGTTCTTTTGCTTCATTGTGAAGTTTAAGGTATCAGTTAAGGTTAAGGTATAAGTTAAGTCCTGTTAAGCTTGAGCTCTGTTTAGTCCTGTTCAGCTTTTAGGCCGTATTCCTTTTGTCCTTGCCTTCACTGTCCTGTTGTCACACACACACACACACCACACACACACACACACAGGGTCAGGTCTTGGTTTATTTCTGGTTTGATTGTCGGGATTTTGTATGGTTTTGTTGTTGCTTTGTTTCCTTGGTGTGCCTGAAGTGTCCAGTCAAGAGTGACTCTTACCAAGGAACTTTGTGGTGCTGTCACTTAATATTAAATCTGGTTGTTGCTGATCTCTTGCTGGGGATTTTTTCAGTGCTCTCAAGCCCTCGTTTGTAACAGGGTGAAGGAGCCCTGGCCCAGGCTCTGGCCCTGGGGGACACGGGGACGCTGCCGGGGGGTCCCTGTCCCCCTGTTCCACCCCCCATGGCCCCGGCCCCCCGTCCCCGTGTCAGGCTCTGGGGTCAATCTCATGGAACATCCTCTGGGAGAGGCTGCGGCGCTGGGGGCGGGGGGACCCTGGGGGACAGGGGACCCCGCTGTGCACGAGCAGCGTTGGACTGCTCTGGGGGAACTGTGAGGGGGGCTGGGGCAGAGTGACCTCCCCAGTGACCTCACACAGCCCCTGTGACCTCACACAGCTCCTGTGATGTCACAAAGCCCCTGTGACATCACACAGCCCATTTGTGATGTCACAGCCCACATTACGATGTCACAGTTATTGTAGTGATATTACACAACCTACCCTGGGATGTCACACAGCCATTTTGTGATGTCACAACCCCTCTCTGATGTCACACAGATACCCTGTGATGGCAGAATCCATTCTATGATGTCCAGCCTATGATGTCACAGAGCCTACTCTATGATGTCACAGGCAACTCAGTGATGGCACACAACTGCTCTGTGATGTCACAGCCTGCTCTGTGATGTCACAATGCAGCTTCATGATATCAAAGGGCCAGTGCTGGGATACCATTCTGTGATATTATAAATCTGCACTGTGATGTCACAGAAGATTTGGTGATGTCACAAACTCACCATGTGATGTCCCAGTCTGTTCTGTGATGTCACAGCTGGCTCTATGATGTTACTCCATCACGCGGTGATGTCACAACCCACTGTCTGATGTCACAGAGTCACCTTCCATGATGGCAGAGGCTACTCCATGGCCTCACACCCTACTCTATGATGTAACAGACAGCTTTGTGATGTCACAACCCCCTCCGTGATGTTACACAATCCTCTCTGTGATGCCATACTGCCACTCTGTAATGTCACAGCACACACTTTCACATCACAGCCTGCTCTATGATGTCATACAGAATCCCCTCTGTGATGCTGTTGCTACTCAATGACCTCACACAACAAACTCTGTGATGTCATAGCCCAACCTGTGACCTCACACAGCCCACTCTGTGCTGTCACACAGCCCCTTGCTGACATCACAGCTGCTCTGTGCTTCTAGGACACAGCCACAGAGGTGCCGCTGTGACACAGCCCCCTCTGGGACATCCCCCAGCCCCTGCCAGTGCTGAGCCCCTCTCAGCTCTGTCTGTGCCCTGCTGGTGTCCCTGAGCTGCCCTGCCAGTGCCCCAGCCCTGCTGGGCTGTGCACAGGAGCTGCTTCTGGCCAGAGCTGTCTCTCTGCAGCGCTGCCCTTGCCAGGAGCTGCCTCTGGGCCAGGAGCCCGGCCCAGCTCAGCAGCACAGACACAGCACAAGGACTTTAATGACCCTCTGGGGCTTTGGTGCTCTTTGTGTCTGCAAAAGTTGGCTGTGTCAGGGCCTTGCAGCTGCTGCCCATCCCTGTGCCCTGTGCAGCCCAGGCTGTCCTACGGTGTCCCTGCCCTGTGCCTCTGTCCCTGCAGGCTGTTGTCATCCCCCGGCTGCCCCACCTGGCTGGCCCCTTCCTTTGCTGACAGCTCTGCCTCCTGCCTGCCTCTGCCTGCCCACACAAAGCCTTGGGCTGCTCCAGGGTCCTTCTGGGGGATGTGTTGCATCCCAGCCCTGCCCTGGGAGGGGAATTCTTTTCTCCTCATGTCCAGTCTGGGGCTCCCCAGCTGCCCCTGTGTTGTGTTCCACCACAGTGAGGGGCGCAACAATTCCCTCAGGGCCCCGGAGTCTCAGACCTCAGGCAGGCACGGATGACCAACAGGGAAAGGATGGCAACAGGATGGATCTCTTTTAGGAAAACCCAGGATCCTTTATTGTGCCAGGGAACCAAGACAAGAAATGAAGGGGGTGGGGTCATGGGTTTAGAGGTGAAGTTTAGGGTCGGGGTCCAACAGCAGAGGGAGCAGGGGACTGGAAATGGGTGGATCGAGGAGGACAACCAAAAAAAAATCTAAGCTGGAGACATTGCAGTAGAATTTAAACCAATAAGGGTACAGAAAAGGAACAACATTCTGGGCCCATTCCTTATTTTACCAAATGGGGTGGAGTGTCTTTTCCCGGGATTGCAGACGGACACCCCACAGGGTGGAGGGGTGGAATCTGCTTTCAATTACACCCATCGCCCGATGGTGTCTGTCTGGGTAGAATCCCTACCTCATGGGGCAGGGGCACTCCACACCCTTGGTGCCATTATTTCTTTCTCTAGCTGCTTTTTACAAGAAAAACTCCTTTCTGATACAACCCTTCATTCCCTCCCGGACTACTCCTGTTCTGTCCTCAGACACCACACCACTGAGCCCAGATCCATCAGCCTCTCCATGCTGGTTATGTGATGAGGCCTCCAAACCCCATCTTGTGAGATTTTTCAGTATTCTCCAGGTCTATGAAAATGGAAAAATAGTGGTCAAAGTTATTTTCTCCCAAATCTTGCAGTGACAGAACAAGGGTCAGTATCTCTAAACTAAATGAGGGTGGATTTACATTTCTTAAAAGGAGGAAATATTTTACAATGATGAGAGTGGCACAAAACTGCAACTGTTTTTCCAGAGAAGTAGATGCCTCATCCTCGGAATTGTCCAAGAGCAGGAGCTTTGTGCAACTGGACCCATTGAAACCCCCTCATCCCAAAGGACAGAATTCCTGTTGTGTGGGTTCTCTGATGTGCTGGGTGCCCTCACAACGCTTCTGGCCAGAACGTCTGCTGAGGGCAGCCAGGCTGCTGCAGGGGCAGTGACCTCACAGCCATCACCATGGCAGCCCTGTCCCCTGGGCCTGGCTCTGCCTTTTCCTCTGCCCCTGCCTTGTCTCTGCTGGCATGAAGAGTTTTCTCATGAATATCTTGTCCCCAAGGTGCAGGGGCCAATGGCTTCCCAGCCAGGCTCCTGGAGCAGAAGTGGCTTTTCAGAGCCCAGGCAGAAATGAGCCCTGAGGCAGCAGCTCTGCAGTGCTGGCCACCAGGCCGGGCTGCCAAGGGAGGCTTCTGGCCATGCCCTGCAAGCAGCTGCTGCTGCCAAGGTGCCTTTGGTGCCTCAGGCTCTGTCTGGCACAGCTCCCAGCACGGCACTCTGCCCTTGTGCCCGAGCCCTTCCCTGTGCTGGGGCTGGCCTGGGGCTTTTCCTGCAGCGGGACCTGCCCTGCTCCTGGCATAGGAAAGGCAGTTCCTGCTGGAGCAGGAGGCTCTGCCTACAATGGGCTCCAACAACTCCAGCCAGGCCGTTTGCAAAGCCCCCAGTGGGAAATGAAGGAGGAGGGTCATGCTGCTTTTCGGGTGAATAAAGCTGAAACCAGCCTGACTTCTCCATCCCAAAGTTCAACATCCTCAGAGGGAGCTGAAGCTGTGGCAGAGCTGGAAAAATGCCCAGAGAAAGGAACAACCAAGGGACAGCAATGAGAGCTTCTGCAGAGCTGCTGAGCTGGCCCAGCCTGGGCACATCTGACTGACAGGGCAGCACTTCAGACTAGAAAAGCCCCATCCCAGATTTTAACAGCAGCGTGTCCTGACATTTCCCTTCTTGGGGAGTGTGGAGATTCTTCCCTGCAGTGGAGACACCCCTCAAGGTCACTCCTCAAGGCTACACCAAAGAGATATGCCCATGATCATTGGTCTGGGGGAGAGACATCAATCTCTGTTTAATTACTGGTTTTGTTTTAATACAGTTGCTTTGAAATCACTTCGGAGTGGTCTATATAAATTAATATGTTACTCTTATATCTTGGTGTAAAAATTTCAGATTAAGATAATTTTGTCTCATCATTACCATAGTAGATACTTACATAAATATCTTTGGTTTGCTATCCTTCATCCTGTGGGACAAATTCTATAAAGGCTTAATTCCACTTTGATAATTCTTTACACATGAAGGCTTGAAAAGTCTGGAGATGACATTGGAACCAGCTCCTCCAATGCTGTTCTCACAGAAAGAATTTCGAAAGCCTGGAGGTCCTTGGGGGAATTTGGGTGTGGATATGGCACTGTGGTCAGAGAGAGATATAACAAGATAAGGTTTCTCATTAATTGGTCTGGGAACATTTAGGGAGCTGGAGAGAAAGAATTGTAAACTATCCACAGGTGGTATTTGTAATAAGATGTTTTTTTCCATAAAGATGTTTAATGAATGTGTTGATTAAATGACCAATGAGGTCCACCTGTAGCAAACCAAGGTATGAAAGAAGAGGATTGAATAAATAGGCAGCTTTTAGCCCTTAGCTTTCTGGTCCGTGTCATCTCTGAATCAGTGATGACATTTGGGAATCTATGAGGGCTATTGGGGATCCTCTCTGCACGTTGTGTCCTAAAAGGAGCTTCTCTAGTAAACTCTGCCTGAAGCTCCCACTGTGCCTATGACAGGAACCCCTGTGAGTGTCTGGGACATCCCGGCTCTTTGGCAGCCTGGGGACTCCTGGGATGTCACTGTGGAGCCCCCGTGACAGATCGGTGCCTTTGCAGCCCAAGGTGCCCTGGGATGTCACTGTGGAATGGCTGTGACAGCCTCTGAACACAGGGCTCTTTACCATTCCCAGAAACCCCTGGGAGGTCTCCATGGAGCCCCTGTCTCTGCCTGTGACATTCCAGCTCTTGAACAGCCTGGAGACTCTTGGAAAGTGACTATGGAGCCCCTCTGAGTGCCTGTGACAAATCTGATCCTTAGCAGGCAACCATCCCCAGCCCCCTGGTGCTATAGCCAGTTTCCATGGCAACCATCAGCAGCCCCTTGTTGCTATGGTCAGTTTCCATGGCAACCATCCCCAGCCCCCTGTTGCTATGGTCAGTCCCTCGGCAGCTCCATGCAGACCCCATGCCAGGGGTGGGTGCCATGGACACCAGCGCAGGCCTGCAGCCAGAGCCCATTGCCATGGCAACCATTGGCGGTCCCATCCCCAGGGTCATGGGATCCCAGATCCACAGAATTGGCTGAGCTGGGAGGGACCCATCAGGATCCTGGAGTCCAACTGCTGGCCCTGCACAGGACACCCCAACAATGCCAGCCTGGGCCTGGCAGCGCTGGCCAAATGCTGCTGGAGCTCAGAGAGCCCTGGAGCTGGGAGCCTTCCCTGGGGAGCCTGGGCAGTGCCCCAGCAGCCTCTGGGGAAAAACCTTTTCCTGAGATCCAACCTGAGCCTGCCCCGACTCAGCTGCAGCCGTTCCCTCCAGTCCTGTCCCTGGGCAGCAGCGGGAAGAGGTTCCCACAGCCCCAGCCAGGGACCCGCTCCCAAGGCTGTTGCCATGGCCACCAGGGCTTGGTTTCCACGGGCTGAGGTTTAGGACTTCGGGTCCCCAGTTTCCTGCTCCCGCTAAAACCGCGCTGCCCTCACTGCCCTCCCACCTCCCATCGAAAGCACAAAAGGCAAGGATCACAGGCTGGGATAAGAACAATTTATTGGGAATAGCAACAAGACAAAGAACAAAGAGCAACAGAAACAATATCGATAACAGCAGGGAAGAAGAGAAAGGATTTGCAGGAAAAACTACATTACCACTGACTGCCTCTACCCAACCATGTTTATCCTCGCTCCTGGGAAGGACACCCTTCTCTTCAGGGAGACAGGGAGTCTCGTTCGTGCTCCTGGCACTGACTAGAGATGGGAGTGAATGTAATGACAGGGCCATGGCCTGACCCTCATGTTATTTGATCCCACATCATGTCGTTGGCAAGGGTAGGAAAAGGTACAGGTGTCTTCCCAGCATGTATCACAGGGACCATCGATCACCAGGGCTCTTCCCAACGTGGGTCTTACAATGGGGGATGAAGCTGCAACTGGGCATGAAGCTCTTCCTGCAACTACGGCATTTGCAGGGCTTCCCTTACTGGTGCCTCTGTTGGTGTTGGGTCAAGTGAGAGCTCTGGGTGAAGCTCTTCCCACACTGGGGACACTCGTAGGGCCTCTTCCCAGTGTGGATGCGCCAGTGGGTGATGAGGGTCAAGTTGTGCTTGAAGCCCTGCCCGCAGTCGGGGCAGCGGAAGGGCCTCTCCTCTGTGTGAATCCGCTCATGCAGGAGGAGATTGGAGCTGGTCTGAAACTTCTTCCCACACTGGGGACACTTGTAGGGCCTCTCCCCGGTGTGGATGCACCAGTGTCTGATGAGGTTGGAGTTGTTCTTGAAGCCCTTCCTGCAGTCAGGGCAGCAGAAGGGCTTCTCCTTGGTGTGAATCTGCTCATGCAGGAGGAGACTGGAGCTGGTGGTAAACCTCTTCTGGCACTCGGGACACTCATACGGCTTCTCCCCAGTGTGGATGCGTTCATGCCTCACAAGTTCTGAGCTGCACCTGAAGCCCTTCCCACATTCCCCACACTCACAGGCTCATTCCCCAGTGTGGATCATCTGGTGGCAGAGAAGGTGGGAGCTCTGCCTGAAACTCTTCCCATACTCCAAGCACTTGTAAGGCTTCTCCCCATCATGAAGCTGCTCATGGGAGAACAGCTTTGAGCTCTGGCTGAAGCTCTGTCTACCTTCCTGGAACAGGGTGGGTCTTTCCCCCTCAGAGCAACCTGGGCTGGATTTGCAGGCCCTCCTCCTGTGGGATCTCTGAGGCTTTTTCTCCCCCTTGGGTTTCTGCCCTGTGGCATCGCTCAGAACAGCCTCTGCCATGAGGTTCTGCCATGGGGATTTGTCCTCCCTGGTCTCCATCCTCAGATCCTTGTCTGGGGGAGGAAGGACAAGGAGAGGATGGGATTTGACTCTGTGCAATAGGGAAGGGGAAGGAGATCTCCCCAGTGCATCCCCAGCAGGATGGCGTTAGCAGCGAGGTTGTCTTACAGCCATGATGGGCCGGAAGATGGAGCAGGAGAGAGAGGGAAAGTGTGGTAATCGGCGGAAGAAATGCGGCACTCAATATGAGTGATCAGCAAATCTCAAAACTTTATTGATAGGCACATACATTTATATTGGTGTTAATGAGGTTAATACATATTGCAAAAGGCGAGCTCATTATTGGTTAGTTACTTATCAGCTAACTACGCCTACCTTATCATTCTTGAGGCTACTATGTTGCAGCTGTTCACATATTTTCTTCATGTTTCTAACTAACGATCCTCTCCCCCATCCTGATGTTGCACCAAGGGCACAGTGCCCTTGCCAGGTTTGGACACTGACTGCTGACTCCTATACCCATCTCCTTCATCCCTAACTAACGGTATTATGTCAGTGTGACCTTTGTTAGCTAGCCAGCTGTTCACAAAATCCTCCACAGGAAAGGGGCAATGACTTCTGCCTCACCTGTCTCGGTGTCACGGGGCTTCTTCCTCTTCCTCACAGCCACCCCCTCCATTCGGCCAAGGTTTGGGAATGGGAAATCCTGGTTTGGGGAAAAACATAATGTATGAGCACATTGGGTTAGGGGGTTCCTCCTGCCCAAGTCCATCTCTAGTGCTGCAGCACATCCACAACGAGCCCCTGTGAGCAACCTGCACTCCCAGAGCCTGGAGCACGCTTGCTTAACCTGCTGATGGACAAGGCCAGAGACGGGTCTGTGTGCACAGCTCCAAACACAGTTTATTGCAATGCAGAGGGTCCAGGAACAGATACAAAATGGGGCTGAGGACACAGGGTTTGATAAGGGGGGAAGGGGCGGGTCTGAGGGCCAAGGGCCAATGGGAACTGAGCACAGGTGGCGCAGAGGAGGGGCAGCCAACTGGGGAACCAATGAGGTAACAGGGGCGGAGCATTGCAGTAAACCGGGACCAATGGGGGACAAGAGAGGAGAGAACATTCTAGGGGGAGTACATATAAGGAAAAAAGGGCAGCTGGACTGGGTGATACCAATGAAGCCTGCTGCATTCACATGAGCCTGCAAATGCTTATGGTGAGACCATTGTCCTCAGAGGGGTGTCTCTTTCTGACCCTGGTCACCTTTGCCCTGAGGTATTGCAGTTCCAATGTTGGCCCCTGTGCCTGCACACTCTAGAAGTCACTGGGAATCTGGTGCCCGTGTAAACCCCCAAAACACCGAGATTTAGTCCCCCAAAATACACAAATGACCAAGATTCGGCAAAGAAACCAACCCTGGATTTCCCCTCTCTGGTCTCTCCACTTTGGGCTCCTGGAGGCCCCCCTGTCTGGGTTGCTGCGGGTCAGGTTTGTATTGCTGTTCCCCTCTCTGGACTGCTGGGGCTGCTGGCAATCCCACAGGTTCCCCTTCTCTGGGCTCACCACTTTGGCATCACAGGCATCCCAGGGGTCAGCACTCTCCGGGGTCCCTGTTTCAGAGTCCTGGGATATCCATGGATCCCCCCTGTCCATGCTGCCAACATGTCCAGGCTTCTGGAGCACCCCCAGCTCTCGCATTGCCCGTTTCTGCTCCCCCCAGTGCCGGTTTCCCTGCCAGCCCTGCCGGTCCCGGGCGATCCCCAGGTGGCTCTGGGCTGACAGTGCAGCCCCTGGGCCGGGCAGAGCCAGCCCCAGCACGGGGGGACCCTGCATCCTCCGCTGCCTCGGCAGCCGCGCCCAGCGCCGGGCACAGAGCTCGGGCAGCCCCCGACGCCCCCTGCCCAGGGAGCCCCGGGGACCCCCGCAGCCGGGGCCGGCTCTGAGCGAGGCGGCCCCGAGCCCGGCTGCGTGGCCAGGGGGGCACGGCGAGCCCGGCGCCTCTGTGCCAGCGCTTCCCCCGCTCTCCCTCAGCCTTTGCCCGGCCCGGCCCCCGAGCACAGAGCTCTGCCCGGGGCTCCCGGCCCGAGGGGCGGCTCCGGGCCCGCCCGGCCGCTCCCGGCTCCCACAGTCCGCCCGGGGCCGCCAACAAAACATCCCAGCACCAAATCCACAAACCAACCCCTGCCACCCTGTCCTGCTGCGCCTTCCCAGGGACCCCAGCCCCGCAGCAATGCCCCCGGTGCATCGGGACAAAAAGCTGCTCCAGCCCAGCCCCTCGGAAGCCCCAGCTGCGGCCCGTCCCTGGCACAGCGATCCCGGCAGCTGCCCCGCTGTCGCAGCTGCGGCTCTGGAGCAGGGAGGCTCTGCGGGACCCCCGGGCTGGGCCCCCTCCCAGCCCGTGCCCGCCCCGCGCCTTCAGCCCGGCCTCTCTCGCTGCTCCGGCTCCTGCACAGTGCCCGCTCTCCATTCCTTGGCCCCCTGGGCTCTCCTCTGGGGCTCCTACAACACCCGGCAATGGAAGACAATCGATTCTGGTGCTCCCTGGCCAGGCCACAACTGAAACTTTGTTCCCTTTGCTTGGCTGCAGAGACCCCCAGGGCGTTTTCTGCACACAGTCCCAGCCCCCAGCGCTTGCTGAAGGCGCTCCCTGCAAATGTCACTGTGCCAGGGCCCTGTCCTTGCTGTCACCTGCTGGGGCTGACCATGCACAGAGCTCCTGGACTTGCATTTCCAGCTGCTGTGCAGCCAAAGCTGAGCCATCTGCAGCTGCCTGAGTGCAAAAACTGCAATAGGAGCCTCTCTCCAGGGGGAAATCTCCCCTCCTGTGCTAGCCCGTGGCAATGCTGCCATTCTCTGCTGTTGCTGCTGGGGCACTCGGGGCTCTGGCTGAGCAGCAAAGGTGACCCTGAGCCAGGAGCTTTCCTTGGCTGCAGCAAAGCCTCGGCACACAAAGCCCTTCCCGGTGCTGTGCCCTGTGCCAGCAGGGATTGTACCAGCCGAGCTGACCCGAAATTTCTTCTCCCAGGCAGCTTTAGGACACGCACCATGGAGAAGCCAGAGCCCAGTCTCAGCTTTGCGCGGTGCTCCAGAAGAATCCTGTGTGTGAGGCAGCCTGGGAACAGGGTTTGGTGTCAGGGGAGGGGAGCTCAGAGCCCTTTTCTGCCCTGTGAGCTGAGGCTCTGCATTTCCAATGGCTCTGCAGCTGCCAAAGGGGCTCAGCTGAGAACAGTTCTGCTGAGAGTCTGTCCTACACCTGCTTTTCCTGCAAATGGGCCCAATGAACCCTCATTTTTTGCAGCCCCAGGCCTTGCGTGAGTGCAGGTGTGACAGTTGAAGGATGGAACAGCTCTTGTGGGAGGGTGTTCTCTTTTTCTTGTTTTGGTTGTTCTTTTGTTTATTTTGGTTTGGGTATTTTTGTTTTGCTTTTGTTGGTTTGTTTGGTTTTATTTTTTTTTTTTGTGGTTGTTTGGCTTTCTTTCTTTTTGTATGGGTGGTGGTAGTTTTTTTGTTTGTTTGTTTGTTTTGGTATGGTTTTGTTTGGCTATTTGTTGGGGTTTTTTTGTTTGTTTGTTTTTTGTTGTTTTTTTTTTAACGAACTTTCCCTGTCATCTCTGGGCAGAGCTCTGTAACTGTGTCTGACACTTGTCTGTGGCACTGTGCAGGTGGCCAGGGGGACCTTCCCCGAGCTGTGTGCAGAGGAATCCACATCAGCCCAGGCTGGGCTGGGCAGTGGCCGGTCAGTTCCATGGACTGGACGCGGCTCTGGACGCTTCCCTTGGAGCGTCTGCAGGGAGGGAACACTGGGGCTGTCACTGCTGGGGTGTCACACACAGGGGAACACTGGGGCTGTCACTGCTGGGGTGTCACAGACAGGGGAACGCTGGGGCTGTCACCGCTGGGGTGTCACACACAGGGGAGCGCTGGGGCTGTCACCGCTGGGGTGTCACAGACAGGGGAACGCTGGGGCTGTCACCGCTGGGGTGTCACACACAGGGGAACGCCGGGGCTGTCATCGCTGGGGTGTCACAGACAGGGGAACGCTGGGGCTGTCACAACTCCTGCCCTGTCCCCAACAGCTCTGCCAGTGCCTCGAGGTGACACAAAGGCTGAGCCAAAGGGTGAGAATTGCAGAAGGGGCTGAGCTGGCAGGGGCCCATTGGGATCACCAAGTCCAGCCCCCAGCCCTGCACAGACCCCCCAACAATCGCAGCCTGAGCAGCCCTGGGAGTGGTGTCCAAAGGCCTCTGGAGCTCCGGCAGCCTCAGGGCTGTGCCCATTCCCTGGGGAGCCTGGGCAGTGCCTGAGCCCTCTCTGGGGGAAGAAGCTTTTCCTGATCTCCAGCCGAGCCCTAACCTGGCCCAACTCCAGCCATTCCCTCAGGTCCTGTCCCTGCCCACCTGGACAGAGATCAGAGCTTGCCCAGAGCAGCTGTGGCTGCCCCTGGATCCCTGGCAGTGTCCAAGGCCAGGTTGGACAGGGCTTGGAGCAGCCTGGGATAATGGAAGGTGTCCCTGCCCATGGCTGGTGGTGCGATGAGATGAACTTTAGGGTCTCTTCCAAGCCAAGTCATTCTGTGATTTTGGGAGAGATGCTGAAGCTCTGGCTCAGCTTTATCTCCCCAGATGTCTGGGCCCAGCAGCAGCCATGGGTGGGATCATCTCCTCCTCCCTCTCCCTGTAGCTGGAACTCACCCAACAGCAGCAGCTGAATAATGTCCCTCATGGGCAGTGAGTGCCAGAAAGGAATGTTCCTCCTTGGGGAAACACATTATCCTTGGAATTCAGCAGAGCATTGAAATGGCCCCCTTGGCACCTCAGCACCACTGACATCTCCTCTTACTGTACTTGGCCCGGGAGATCTCCCGGAGCAGCTGCAGAGGAGTCGCTGTCAGGACGAGGGACATTTATCAATGGTTGATGTAGATCAAAACAAGCTCTGGCATCATACCAAATATTTATTTGTCACTGGGAAATAAATGCAGATGTCCCCATGCCACAATCTCAGTCCCCCCGGGGTTCCTTTGTTTAGTTTTATCCCCTGATATGGAGACACAGGAGCTCTCCCAGCTGGACAGGGTGTCAGGAGTCCCTTCCTGAGCTTGACACCCTTGGGGAGGGTGAACAAGGAGGTTCCTTGCTGCAGGAGACTGTATGGGTTTTGGAAAGAGGCCAGACCTGGAGAAGCTCCTTCTACAACCCCTCAGCACCGGCAATCTCACATCTTTATTTGTGTGACTGTCTTGTCAGGGCAGGGAGAGGGGAGAGAGGAGCCTCCTTTGGGCAGGGAGAGGAGGCAGAGACACCAAAAGCAGGAGTCCCAAAGGGATCTGGGCAGATCTGGATCCCATGGCTGCAGTAGGTGTGCCATTCCTAAATCCAGTTTGGGAGAGCCACGGCTGTGTTGCTGTGTAAGCTCTGAGGTATCTGCTGGTGGGAGGTGTTCAGGTTCATCCTGTTTGCATCCCCAGTTCCTGCAGAGCCGCTGTTAAACAGTGCCAGGAGATGCTCCTGGCACTGACCCTGGCATGGCTCAGGCCTCAGGTTTCCTCCATCAATCCCACCTCAGAGCTTCACTCTGGTGGGCAGGTGTTAGTGGGTCAGGAGCAGCACAATCCAGAGAATTGGAGCATGGTTTCATGTTGGCAGTTCTGGGAATGGGTTTCTCTGGCAGGATGCTGGACACCAGGGATTTCTGCCCTCCTTTCTCAGAAGAGTTTGGGATTCTCCTGTTAGTGCTGTTCCACAGCTTCCACCATCCCTACTCCTTTCCTTGACACTTCCCCAGCTCCCAGTGTCCTTTCTGAGGGGGAAGAAAGGAACATCCATGGTGGCACCACCTGGCTGCCTCGGACTCGAGCTGCTCCTGGAGTTCCAGCGTGTCCGGCACAGCCGCTCTCCGTGGGGCTGGGACTTGGTTCAGGCCCCACAGTCCCTGTCAGTGGCCACTCCCCGCTGGGCTCACGCTCTGGCCGTGTGGGGCTCCGAAGGGTCAGCGGGTCTGGCTGAGCAGTCCCAGCTCTGCAGCTCCTGACTCAATGGGGTCCCGCAGTCCCGCTCGGTGCCGTGTTGCCAACGGGGCCCTGTTTTGGGGTGGCCATGGGTACCTGCTGTTCCTCCACCCTCAGCAGCCCCACAGCAGAAGGGTTCTCTGGGAGCCCAGGTAAGGGATTCAGCTGTGGAATTCCCTCTGTCTCCACAGCATCTCTCCCAAAAGTCCTTTGGGCTCCCTGAAATACTGTTTCCTGAGGTGATCCATGCCAGGGAGTCCCAGGGCCTCTGGACCAGTCCCAGTGGGGTGTTTTTGCCATTCCCAGTCGTGGTCACTTCAGCTTCTGATGTGCTCAGGCCTAAGTGGCAGCCTCAGCCAGAGCTGGGTTACAGGACAAAACCTGGGCATTATGTGACTAACACCATCAGTTTTATTGAGCTAAAAAGAGATGACCCATATGATTCTGCTGCTGTTTAAAACCAAACCAGCTGCTGTGGAGACTTCCACATAATCTTGTGTAGTTACCTGCAAGAAATGCATCATTCTAAGAAATTTCCCCAATTGACATGAATAGAGGCTTGTAGGATATTTTAGGGGAAACCCTCCAAGCTGACAACTGTACTCTGGCCAATCCCTGGCCCCTCCTGGCCAGGAAAAGTGCCATGAGACCCAGGAGTTTATGTGCTAAAAATATAATCAAGTCACTTTGGCTTGCTGATTTGGGCCTATAAAAGCTGGACCTGCATTTGGAACAAATTTGGAGAACTCACCTATGGGTGGATGCACCACATGAGATTTTCCCAATCTCTTGGAAGAGTTCTCCAGGACCTTGCTGTGAAATGGGACCTTTCAGCAACTGCAGACTCTGGATGATGGTAAAGTATTTAGGCAACTGGTGATGTGTCTTTCTCAATCCCTATCCTTTCTCTCCTATAATAATGATTTAGTGCATTACCTTGCTTCTTTTTGCTTGTTGCTAAATCCAAGCATGTAGTTTTATTGAATGCATAATTTAACTTTTGTGTTGCCTTAACACTCCCAGTAAATAAGACCATTCTTCCCATTGGTTTCTGTGTTCTTTAAATCACCCCAGTCAGCTGGCAGAACAGGTATCAGAACCTGATGAAAGCCAGGCTCTGCTGTGATCTAGCTGGGCCCCATGGAATGAAGAGGGCCACTGTCAGTCCCTGGAACCCATGGAAGCAAGGCTCAGATGTGAAAAAGGCCTGCACCCAAGAGCCCCTCATGGAACCAGGGCTGCAGTGTGTCACTGAGGGAGGGACCTCATGGCAGCAGGAGAGCATTGTGAGGCTGTGCAACAACAGGGCACCAAGGTTCCACTGTGACTTGACAGAACCCCATGGATGTGAATGGCCCCAAACCAGGCCAAGAGACACTTCCCAGACAAAGCCCAAGGAGAGGGATTTGCTTTATTCAGCACACCGGGTGTGCGGGGATATCTCCTCCTGACAGCGCACACAGGAGATTACAATATATGGTTATACTCTATGCATATTCATGTTCCTCCTCAGAAAAGGTGAGGTTATGTAAACGATTTCTCAGCACTCATTACAATCATTAGCATACACGAGGCACAGGCACAGTGCACACTGGTGATGGCACTGAGGAAGGCTCCACGACTTCCTCGGGGGTCTCCTGATGAAGGCTGGACATTTTTATCGCCGTGCCCTTTTCACCTTTCTCCTCTAGGCATGTGCAGTCTCTTGTTGGCAGTCTCAGCAATTTCCTCACTGGTTTTAGCAAGCTCTGCCCTTCATTTCTGCCAGTTTTGTTCCCTATTTCTTGCCAAGTTTCATCCTGTGTCTTTAGCTTGTGGCTGAATTTTTGCAAGCTTCCATTTTGAGTGCAATGTCTCTTATTCTTGCCCAAGTATGCCTAGGCAGTGCTTTTAACCCTTTCACAGCCACGGACTGGAGAGCCACTCCTGGACACTGGGAATTCCTGCAGGTGCCTCCACCTTTGGAGCCAGTGAGGCTCCAACCTCGCTGTGAGAGGCCCCAGCTTTTACACTGTTAAACAAACAAGCTGACATCAGTGCTAGTGTGGGAATAACTGGTTTAATTCTCCTGTTTGGCTTCTTCCAAAGCCTGGCCAGGACTCAAGGAGGAGCCAAGGGAGGTGACTTTGATCCCACAGCCCCAAACAAAGCCAGATGGGGCCTTGTCCAGTTTCCAAACACAGAAAGGTAAATCCATGTTTCATCAATGAACACATACAGAAATCATATTGCTAATAATGATTCATTAATGAGCAGATACAAAGATAACATCTGGTTGGAAGGTTCATTTAGAGCTCAGCTTTGGCTCAGGGCCTGCTGTTTAGGCCACAGTCAGGGCCTGATGAGGCCTCAGGACTTCAATCAGTGCTTTGACCTACAGATGAACTGCAACCTTCAAAACATTTTTTTCAATAATAGAACCATAGATTTAGGTATAAGGCATAAAGGCATCAGGTCTTGTTCTTCAGCTAAGTGCTGTTCAAGTTCATTACTCAGAGCTATAATTTGCATTCCTTTTAAAAGAGCCCTAATTAGCTGCTCTTCTCTGTTCTTTATCAAATGCTCCTTTTTTCTTGAGACTATGTCTGTTTTTAGACATGTCTCAGTACTCAATTTCCAGCACAAGGTGTCACAACAACTCTAACATGGATTCATAACACACCAAGTGCTCACATTGCAATGATTACAGTGACTGCCACGAATGCATTTCACAGCAGCCTCCAATTTGGGAGCCAATCCCACCAGGAAGAATTTTCTTCTTTCTGCCACTCTTGTCCTGATCTTTCTGTCAAGGGGATTGCTGACTGTTGGACCTCAAACCCAGCACTGATAGACATCCCTGCAACATTCCTGTCCTAGAATAGCCCAGGCTCCTCCCTGGCCAGCAAGCAGATAATCCAAGGCTGTGTGGTTCTGCAGAGCCCCGTTCGTGTTTGTTGAATCTCACAGGATGTACTATTGGATATTTTCACAGCATCATTTTTTGTTTAGTCTAATAATCAATTTAGCTTGTTAATGTAAATTGGGGGCAGCTGTGCACAGCCAGGGGTTTCCATTTCCCCAGTGGGCTACTGTTAAGGGCATGGAGCACACCTGGGAGATGGTGTTTCCATGGGGACAGGTTCCCATCTCCTCATTTTGTCAACTGCTCTTTTAACAACCCTTCACCCATTTAACCAATCCTGCAGCTTGTGGATTGTCTGGGATATGAAAAACCCAGCAGTCTTAATCACTGAATTTTTTACAGTAACAGACAAAGCATTCTGCATCACAGTATCAGCAAACCCTGTAAAAATAGCTAATTTCATTCCCTCCTCCTTTTTTCATTGTATACAATTTCAAAGGTTTACCTCTGACATTAGGGTCATGGCCAATCCTTTTCTGTAGAGTATTTAGTGTTACATCCCTGAGCAGCCAAAGCTACCAAATCAGTATTGTCAGCACTATTTAACATTATTACTATTTCATACGTAGATATAGGTATTGATATAGAAATATAGATATAGCTAGATAGGTATAGACATACATAGAAAATATATATATATATATATATCTTAAGGTCTTATTATACTATAAATATGTACATAATTATTTATCATATTAATATTTCACTTGCACAAATGCATTGGAGCTCAAGATTAAAACCTTCTTCTGTTGCTCCATGTGGGAGCATTCCAACAAGAATTGTTCCTTCTGAAGGTGCTGCTTCCAATGTACTGTTAACAAATTCATCTTTGTCTGCCCAAACCCACAAGTCCTTCTCCTTTTCCGTATGCAATTTTTGGATACATTTTAAGACATCCAGGGGTTCAGCTTCTTTTAACCAACTGCCCCACTGCTCACACAGTGCTGCAACCTCAGCCCACTCCAGAGCCAGCCAACTCCAGGGAAGGGCTTCCCATCCGGGAATTTCTGATGGCACTGATTCTTCACATTTACATTTAACAAGAGACATTTTGCTGTGATCTGGCCAGACTCTGCCAGTTTTGTTTTACCAGTGGGCAGGGTCAGCACCAAAGACACAGACTCCAACTGAAGGAATCAGTGTCATTTACTGCAGCTCAAAGCAGCAAAGGATCACAAAAGGAGCAGCTCAGCAATGCACCCAATCATCAGCACCAAAGATTGCCTACAGTGATTAAGAAAGATCCAGCATCATTTACCCTCAGACTTCACCATCCCCCAGATCCACACAGCAGCAGGGGAAGCTGTCCCAGCCAAGGGCTGCAGAGCCACTCCTGGACACTGGGAATTCCTGCAGGTGCCTCCAGCCACAGCTGAGGCTCCAACCTCGCTGTGAGAGGGCCCAGCTCTGACAGTGCTGAATGAACAAACTGACAGCACTTCTAGTGTGGGAACATCTGGTTTCATCCTCGTCTTGGATCCCTCCCAAAGCCTGGCCAGGGCTCAAGGAGGAACCAAGGGAGGTGACTTTGATCCTTCAGCCCCAAACAAGGCCAGATGTCAGATTTCATGGCCTTGTCTGGCTTGCAAATACAAAAAGATCAATACATGTGTCACTAAGGAGTGGCTACATCTACCACAGTGCTAATGACCATGCATGTTTCATTAATAAGCAGATACAAAGATAACCTTTGGTTGGAAGGTTCATCCAGAGGCCACCTTTGGCTCAGGGCCTGCTGTTCAGGCCTTGGCACTTCAGGGACGTGGTTTAGTGCCGGGCTTGTCACTGCTGGGTGACCGGCTGGACTGGATGAGCTCAGAGGTCTTTTCCAACAGAAAGGATGCTGTGATTCCATTATTATATCCACTGCATTCAGCTAGGTCTATTTGAGCAGCATTACTTTGCTCCAAAAGTGTTCAGCTCCTGTGGCCTATGGTGGCAGCTGCTTCAGCTCCTGGTGCTAAGCTGCTCGTGCTGAACGAGACGACTCGGAGAGATGAATACAGTCCATGCAATTTCTTCTGGGACACAGAGAGGGGAGGGTGTGGAAACAGGAGCATTGTTTGGTGAGGCCTCCTCTCTGCCCTTCATGGCTTACAGCACTTTGAACCAGCCAGGAGCTTTCTCCAAGAGTGCAATGGAGCAGCTGTTCCTGCTCCTGGCTCTGCCTCTTCCCAGTCTCTGACCTTGCCTGGTTTTGTCCCTCTTGCTGTGCCCTCTCTTCCCCCAGGGCTCAGTGGCTGCTACCCAGTACTGTAGGACTGGCACAGATCCAGTGGTCGAGACCCTCCTTGCTGTGGCCTTGGAGCTGCCTGGACACAGCAGCCTTTTCCATATGGAAGCTCCCCATGGACAGGGAGTCTCCATCTCCGTTCCTTGCACAACCTCCAGGAGCCCAGGGCTGCCATCTCAAGTCCCTGCTGGCACTGGGGGCTCCCAGGTGCCTCAGGCTGCTGTGACACCGCTGCACACAGGAGGGAAGAGTGGCAGGGGCTGTGCTGAAAGTCAGCTCCATGTGCTGCTGCTGCTGCTGCTGCTGTGGGGTCATTTGTCCAGCCCGGCCCCAGAGTCAGGGATCAGATCCAGGCCCTGCTGCTGCTCCCTCGGGATCAGTCCCAGTTTGGGTGTTGCTGTCAGGGCCAGCAGGAGCGGTGGCTGGAGCAGCAGGTGCTGACAGTGGCCCAAGCCCCGGGGCTGGAGGGGCCCCTGGGCTGGGCTGGGAGGGAGCTGCCCCTTGTTCTCCCTCTGCCCCAAGCAAAGCTGGGCTGGGCACAAGTGGGGCAGCACAGCCACCAGGGAGCCTGCGAGTCTCTTCCAGCCCTGGCTGCTCAGAGTTTGGGCCTTGGAGCCTCAGGTGGCCAAAGGCAGCTGCTCCTGGTCCCTCTGTGTGTGCCCCTGTATTCAGCTGTGCTGCTCCATCAGTCTGTGCCCAGCAGTGGGGAAAAGCCTCAGCCCTGCAGGGCCAGGAGCTGCCTGGCTCTGCCTGAGCAGCTC
Source organism: Passer domesticus (assembly GCF_036417665.1). Lineage (NCBI taxonomy): Eukaryota > Metazoa > Chordata > Aves > Passeriformes > Passeridae > Passer > Passer domesticus. The sequence continues at coordinate 88,389 of NC_087493.1, read as the reverse complement.
AGCCAGCGGGAAGGGAGCTGCTCCACACGGGAACCAGGAGAAAAGGACACTTCTTTTACAGGACATGTTTTCTATTTAAAAGAAAAAAAGGGAGAAAGAAAAAAATTGGTAAAATTGTAAAAGATAAAAGTAAAATCTAAGGGTTAGTGAAAAAACTTCTGTAACTTTGCATTAAGAGGTAAAGGCTCTATTTAAAAAGAGAACTCAGGTATTTACATTGTAAATGTGCTGATGGCATGGATCCATCTTACTGACTTCAGCAGCCTTTTAAAAGATTTTGGGCTTTGTTTCCAACAGTGTTTCAAATTGTGGTCGAAGCAAGAGGAAATTGCTGCGTGCCCTTCCAGCTCCAAGCAGCACTGGGAATAAAAACTGTGTCAAACCCCAATCCTTTAGAAGATGACCTTCTTTCTCCCCCTGTTAATGAGCTGCACATTCCCTTTGAAACTGTCAGGGATTTCTCAAAGACACAAAGTCCCACTTACAGCTTTTTGCTCTGGTTTGGAAGTGCAGAAGGGCAATTCTCCATCCAGTAGCTCCAGACTGCACTGCCTCAGGAACACGGCCCACTCGCCACGTTGGCCCACTCGTGGCACTTCTAGGGGAGGAAGAAAGTGCAACTGCACAATTCCAGCCAATAAAGAAGGAAGAATGGGACAGACAAAACATCCTGTGGAGATCCAGGCATTTAGATTGGACTGGGAGAGTTTGGGTTCTTGCCAATTGGATGTGTGTCCCCAACTGCAATCTCTTGCCTTGCACCTGCCAAAGCAGAAAGCTCAGGCGCTGTGCTCGGAACAGGCTCGTCTGATGCAAAGCTGTCAGAGCAATGTGAGGGCAGAGCCAACCCAGCTGTGTCCAGGGCTGAGCCAAGCAGAGCCCTGGCAGAGCCCAGAGCAGCCTCAGCATCTGCAGAGCCCGGCTGCAAGGAGAGAAAGCAGAAACTGCCCGTCAGCTGAAGGCTCCTGTCCCCTTGTCCCAGCTGCCCACGGTTCCCAGGCTGTGCTGGCTGTGCCCAGAGCTGTGCCCAGAGCTGCCCATGAGTGCTGCCTTTGGGAGCAGAGCAGGAGGGCAGGACATGTGCCCAGCCTGCAGCCAGCCATGGCACATGCAGCCCTCAGCAGCTGCACAGAGCGGGATGCTCCTGTGCTCACTGCCATCTCCCAAAAGCTCTGATCCCATCATGCCAAGCAGACAGGCACCCACCTCATGCCATCCATGGCTGGAAGAAAAGCTGGTCCCAAACAATGTCCTCAGCCTGCTCCAAGGGCACGGCCCATCCACGCCACAGCTGCTCCCAAGCATTTCCCGATCCAGACTGAACCATCTAGATTGCTTCCTCTAGGAAAACAAACAACAAATTGTTGAAAAGAGGTTAGAGACAAAAAGGGAAAAGAAGAACAAAGGTAAAAATCATATCTCTGTCAGGGCCTTGAGGAAGGCCCAACCCCTACATGCTAGGGAAAAACCCAGCCATGGCTGAGGGAAGTCCGCACTTTCTCTCTTCCCCCCTGCACTGCCCCCAAAATAACCATGATCCCAAAGCAAACAAGGGCAGTGGAGCAGCCCAAGCCCTTCCTTGCCTGCACAGCAAAGCAGCTGTGCACAGGTTCTGGAATCCCACCTCTGCTCCCATCACGGGGGTTTGTTTGTGTTGGACTGGCTGCCCCAGCCCCAGCTCCAGCCTGGGGCACGGTGGGTGCTGGGGGCTGTTGGCAGGGCCAGGAGCCCACTCCCATTTCGTACCCACCCCAGCCCATCCCACCAGCCCTGCCAAAAAGCAGCTGGGCAGCCGACTGAAGAATTAATTGCATCTGCACCAGCAAAGGGGGAACCTTTGCTTCCCAGCCAGGCTGGGCAATGCCCAAATCTGGGAGCATTTCCCCAGGTGTGGACTCATCTGCAAATTCCCTGTGGAGTCTGGCTTTGAAGAAGGTGCCAGAATCAAAGTGCATCACCTTCAGCTGTTGGTGGCCAGGTAGAGGAAGAGGTTGTCATCCTTGATGTCATCCTCGCTGTCTCCTGCAGCAGCAGCCCCACCTGGTACAGCTTCTCTGGGAGCTCCTTCTCCTTCCCTGGGCTCAGACCAAGCTGTCAGGGCTCTGCCCAGGATCCCAGCTGTCAGGGAACCAGGACAAGCAAAACCTGCTTGGATGGCAGCCACCAGTGCTGGGCAGAGCAGCTCAGCTCCAGCACAAGGGCTGCATGTTCCCATCCCATGACCCTGGTGCAGTGACACAGGCTGGGTTCCTTTGCTTCTCATTGCCAAGGCATGTGTGCAGCTGTAACTTACCAGGGCCCTGGATCACAGTGTGCCTGTGACTCTCTCCCTTCTTCTAGGGCAGATGAATATCCTGCATCCAAGGATGACAGAGCACCTCTTCTAATGAGGGTCTGTCCAAGGAGTGCATGGATAAACACCACCCGATCAGATTTTGGCACTCTGGGCAGAGAAACCAGAAACTGCCCGTCAGCTGGAGAAGGCTCCTGTCTGCTTTGCTCCACTATTCTCCCTGCCCAGGCCATGATGGATGCGCTCAGAGCTGGGCCTGAACTTTCCCATCAATTCTTGGTTTTGGAGGAGAGCAGGACATGTGCCACCTCCTCAGCAGCTGCCAGAGCGGGACGCTCCCGAGCCCGCTGCTGTCTCCCAGCACTGGTATTTCCCCCATGCCCAGAGAAGAGGATTCACCTGGAGAGAGCCGTTGTGGCAGCGAGAGCTGGCCCCAGCTGATGTTCTGGTCCCTCCTGAAAGGCATCTTCCCACAGACCATCTGGTGCAGCAGGATGCCCATGGACCAGATGGTAGCTGGCTTGCCATAGTACCAGCCAAAATGGGTCCATTCCGGGGGGCTGTATGATGGTGTTCCTGTGGAATACAGATGGAGTTCATCAGGGGGATGCTGCTGCTCCCAGAGCCTGGCCCCAGCATCCCTGGGTGTGCAGGGGCTGCCCCAGTGACACACAGGGGGACGCACTGCCCTCTCACCAGCACCTGGGACTGGTGTACAAACTTTGGGTTGGAAAAGAAGCCACTGGTGTGGGAAGGGGACAGCGGAAGCCCTGGCTAGGCTTGACCATGACACGCAAAGGAAAAACCCACTGCGTGCTGGGGAAAAACCATGCCCTCATTCTCCCTGCCTACATTGCCCCAAACATATTATGAAGCCAAGGCAAACAGGGCGAGTGGAGCAGTCCAAGCCCTTCCTCTTGCCTGCACACCAAACTGGCTGAGGCACAGGTTCCAGCCTCCCTCTCTGCTACCCCCACCCACAGGTGTTTTTTTCAGACTGGCTGCCCCAGCCCAGACCCAGTCCTGGGCACAGTGGTGGGCAAAGGCTGCCAGCAGGGCTGGAAGATGACTCCCCATCCACCCCTGCTCTAAAGCAACTCAGCTGCAGATTCAGTCCCCTGAGTGGCAGCAAAAGGGAGAATCCCCGCTTCCACACCCAGCTTGGGCTGTGAGATGTTGGGCTGTGAGATGCCAGGAGGGGGAGCACAGCCCTGTGTAGGCTCACCTGCAAAGTGAGTGTAGGCTGTCTCTTGCAGCTAGGTGCCACAGCCAAAGTCGATCACCTTTGCCTGCCCGGTGGCCAGGTCAACCAGGATGTTCTCTGGTTTGATGTCACGGTGCAGGACCCCGCAGCTGGTGCAGTGCCGCATGGCCTCCAGCACCTGGCGGAACAGCTGCCGCGCCTCCTCCTCCGGCAGGAACCCCCGTGCCTGAATGAAATGCAGGAGGTCCTGAGACTGCTATGGCTGCTCCAGCTCCATCACAATGTCGCTGGGGAGCTCAAGCCACTCCAGCAGCTGGACCACACAAGGGAAGCCAGTGGACACCTTGTCCTGCAGCACAACCTCCAGGGGAGCGCTGGTGCCGTCGGGCTGCGGGAGGAGCACGATGCCGTCAGTGGGGCCGATGCCAGGCCAGGGCTGGGAAACCCCTCAGCCAGCCCGGGATGCTCTGCACCCTGCGCTGGCCCCACGCCCGCTGGCCCTCGGGACGTCCTGGTGGCTTCCACCATGCTGGGGCTCGGCTCATCCCCGCCCCGCACGGCCCGGCTTCTCCCGCTGTCCCGGCTCACTCACCAGCTCGCTCCAATGCCAGATGCGGTTCCGTGGCACTTTTTTGATGGCCACCTGCAAGCCAAGGGGAGCAGCGGGCTGGGCTCAACGCCCGCCCTGCCGAGCCCCATCCTCCTCCTCCTCCTGCGCCCCCTCCTCCGCCCGCCGCTGGCCCCGCCGCTCACCGAGAGCCGCGTCCCCGAGCAGACGCTGCCGAATTCTCCACGCCCCAGCAGGGAACCCAGGCGGTAGCGCTCCTGCAGGGCCTCCTGCGCCTTCCCTGCGGGCGGGACGCGGCTGTCAGCGCTCGGCCCGGGGCCAGCAACGGCCCCCGAGCGCCCTGGCCCGGCCATCCCCCGGCGTTCGCTTTTCGGAAAGCGACACGGGAGGCTCGGGGCCGGCGGCTGCGCTGCCGAGCGGCGGAGCTCGGGACGGGGAAGCCGCAGCGGAGGCGGCGGGAGAGGCAACGCCGCCTGCGTCCTCCGCGGGCCCCGGGAGGAGCCGGGGCCGGGCTCGGCCGCGGGCCAGGCGGAGCCAAAAGCCGGCGATGCCGCCCCAGCCCCAGGCACTGATCCCCGCCCAGCAGCACCACCGCCAGCACGGCCAGAGCCGGGCAGAGGCGAGCAGCTGCGGGACGGCCGGGGGCGGGCACGGGGCAGCCCCGCCCGGGGCCGGGGGCGGGCCGGGGGCATGGCCCGGCCCGGCACGGGGAAAGGGAGGCGGGGAGAGGAGAGGGACGCCGTGAAACGGACACGGAGAAAAGGGTGCCCGACAGCGGGAAAGGGTGACAAAGAGAGAGAAAAAGAGAAAGTGTTTTAGACTCTCTGGTCTTGCGCTGCTTTTGTTGCCGCCACTGCCACTGCCGCTGCTGCTGCTGCTGCTGCTGCTGCTGCCTCTGCAGCTGAAGCCCCGGGGCCGTTTGTCCGCGTGTCCGTTCCCCGCTCGAGCCCCACGGGCAAGCCCCGCGTGCCCCGGGACAGCCCCTTGGTCTGTCCAAACACGGGAACTTGGCAGTGTTGAGCCCACATGCAGAGCCCTGACTGCTGCACGCCGGCAGAGGAATCCCCTCAATCGCTGCTGTGCATTGTCCTTGCTGCGGGTCAAACACTGTCGGGGCACATTCCCTTGGTGTAGGATTCCTACCTGACCCAAGCACTGCACTTACATCTGCAGTGTTGCTTTCCAGTAAAAACAGGGGAAGGAAAACTGTTGTGTGTCTCATGGTATTTTAGAGTGTCTAAAACATGCTAAGTCACTGATCTTAGAGGTGAGGTGCATTTGGAATGAATGGGATAGAGAAGTAGTGCAACATGGGAAAGGGCATCATAGACTTAAATAGAGGAAAACATCGTGGAATGTTTCTCTCACTTTCATTTCACTTCTGGAAAGCTATTTCAGTTTTCCAGGAATCTTCTCCTGTCTGCTCTTCTCAAGAACCTTTCATGGAGAGCAAGGTCAAGCTTGTGTCACAAGATTTGCCACCAGCTGCAGCTTCTCTTGGCTTTCCACATTGCACTGTGTGTGCAGCACGACTTTTGCAGCAAAGCAGGACAAATGTTTGGAGAACATTACACGTCCTTTCTTTTGCTGGTGGGCTGTGGAATTGTGCTACTGGTGAAGTTTTCATTTTAACTGTTTGTGCTGGTTTAGGGCAAATTTTGGGAGGAAACCTCCAAAAGGGGTCGGTCTAGAAAGCAAGTTCAAGCAGCCCCTCTCCCTACCAGTTCAGGAAAAGATTTCCCTGTTAGAGAGCATTTTGGGCAGACACTGTAGCCTATGTGCACAACCCTGCAGGCAAAACAATGGACATTCTGTGGATTTAGAAGCATGCTTGCAAAAACTCTGTGTACGTGCCTGATAGCAGAAGCACACTGCCCTTGGGCAGCCAGCATGAGAAAGTTTGCCAACTGCATCCAAGAGAAAAGGATGTGAAATGTTATAAATGAGAAGCTTGACTAGGCCAATACTCAAGCAGCAATCAATTTATTAATTAATATGGTAAAGTATGAGCAATACAGCGCTGGGTACAGTGGGGGAAATTTTCCCTCCAACTGCACGCTGATAGTTGGGGCTTACAGATATTTATAGGGGTACTCATAAGCTTTCTCAGCAATTTCTGTTCCAAATTTTTACGTCACAATTCTATACACTATTGTGATTTAGTTTTTCTCAGGTTGTATCCCAGAAAAGAGTATCCCTGTATGGTGGGGTCCAGCTTCCAAAAGAAGAAAGAAGTCTCCAAGCTGGTGAGGTCCAGATTCCAGATGTGGGTTCACCTTTTAATTGCAAGGACTATAAATCTCATAAGAGTGATGTCCAACTTCCCTTGGTTGAAATGATCAGTCCTTGATAGAGTTGATGTTCATCTTCCTTTCTCAAGCTGCTTTTCACTGTTTTGTTAAGGCGTTGAGATAAGCATGTTTCCTTTTGATATCTTCTAAAGCTACAGTTTCAAAGATCCTTACTACAAGCAATATTCTAAAATTATACTTCAAAAGGTTATTATTGCAAAACTCTTTTTAGCTAGAAGCAGAAAGTTCCTGTCAAGCAGCAACATCCTTAAAGCTTTAATTCAAATGCTCCTAAATCAACTGAAGAGTTATAAAGGTTAATTGCGAACAAAGGGTAGGTTCAAAGGCCTTCTTCCATGCTTTACTTCCTCAGTTATTTATTAGAATTGTCTTTGTAACTGTCCCATGGTCAGTTTCCACACATATCCCAATCACAGATACAGAGGTTGCCTGCATGTACCTGACACAAAACATAGCTTTGTATTTCACAACATAAAAACTAGGTAAGAAAAAACAATGTTATTATTATAAATAGAAATGAATATAATAAATATATATGTAGTTACATAATAACACAAAATAATTTGTTACAGAATGAAATAAAAGAATAAATTACAGCAACATTTTTGCATGTTTTAGGATGTCAGTCCCAGCTGGGCCATGTCAGACATGGTGAGGCTGGGGTGAGGAGCAGGCTGTACAAACAGGGTCAGCCCAAAAAGGGGCTTGTTCTTCTCCATGCCCAGACCTCCTAAGCAGACATTCAGAATCAAGATCACTTCAGGAATGCTTCTATCACCTCTTTTCTGAACTGAAAAATAAAAAACCACCCATATGATTAAATCCAAACATCATGTGTTTGGTGCACTTTGACATCTTCCTCCTTAACAGAACTCCAAACTGACTCCAATCACTGCACAAGCCCTGGAGACTTAAAGACAATTGAAGGGAGACAAAGAGCTCCTGAGGGCTTTCTGTGTTTTAATCAGCCCCACGGTGGATTTGGGGCTGGGTCCAGGAGCCTCAGGCACTGAGAGAAGGATGAAGAAGCTGCTCAAGGAGTCAGCAGCAAAACTCCAAGTGCCGTGGAGCATGGCTGGGCCCCAGTGAGGGCAGGGAGTGCCAAAGGCTCCCCAGGGACTGGTGAGAGCAGATCCTTGAGGCCAGGAGTGCAGGGAGCCCAAGGCTCAGGCAGGGAACTGCAATGCTGAGCAAGGCCTGGCTTGGCTGCAGGAAGCAGAAAGGCCAAGCCCTGAGCCCAGCCTGGGCCAGCAGGGCCTGTCCCTCATGGGTGGCTCGGGGCTCTCTGTGGGGCAGGGGGATGTGAGGGGCAGCAAGGACAAATGCCATCAACCTGCAGCCCCTGCCAGCCTGGCCAGGGAGGCCGAGGGAGAGCCAAAGTGCAGCCCCTGCCAGGAAAGTTCCTGCTGTGGGGCCTCCAGAGGCGCTGCCCGAGCCCAGGGCACAAAGGCCTGGGTGCCTGTGGCCCTGCCAGCCCTGCCCAGCCCTCGGCCATCTGTCCTGCAGGCTGTGCCCCCTGTGCATGCTGCTCCTGTGCCCTGGCCGGCTGCACTCGCCCATCTCGCTGTGCCCCAGCATTTCTCACCCAGCGTTTCTGTGCCCTCCCTGGGCTCCCTGCACCCAGCGCTGCCGGCTCCTGGCACACAGAGCCGGCCATGGCCCAGCCTCACGCTGCCACACCTCGAGCACCACAATTCCACCCTGGCAGGGACTTTGCTTTCTCCTCAGCTCCAGGCTGAACCTTCCAAGCTGCACTTTGGGTATGTTTCCTGCAATCCCCACTCCCAAGGAAAGCTCTGTCTGCTGCTGTTCATGAACAGAGAAGGGCTGGTGGGAGATGTGCTGGTCAGAGGCTGTTTGGGGCACAGTGATCATGAAATTATTGAGTTTTTAAATATTCTGTAAAAGAAGATGGGGCATCAATAAATCTTCTACACTGGACTTTTGAGGGCAGACTTCGGCCTGTTGAGGACGCAGATTTGGGAAGTACCAAATCAGGTACTGATTTTTTAAAGAGAAACAGCCTGTAAAAACAACGAGTTCCAGGAAGGATGGAAACACTGCAAAAAAGAAATCTTGAAGGAGCAAGAGTAGGCTGTCCCTTTGTGCAGAAAGATGACCCTGAGGGGGAAATGACTGGCCTGGCTGGGCATAGAGCTTTTGCAGGAATTTAGAGGTTAAAAAGAGGGTGCATCACCGGGGTCGGGGCCGGGACTGGACCCTCAGTCGGGGCTGGGGCCAGGCTTGGGCCAGGCGGAGCCAAAAGCCGGTGATGCCGCCCCAGCGCCCTTGGGCGCCCTTCCTTCCTTCCGGGAGGAGGTGAAATATTTCCCTTCAGCCATGGGCTGCAGCAGCTCTCCGAGAACACTCTGGCACTGGTGGGAAGTGAGGGGCAAAATCAGAGAGAACATCACAAGAGTAAGCCAAGGCATTTTCTGCCACTGAACCAAACTTCTCTACCTCCTTCTGTACCTACTGCCTAAGAATCTGAGGGAAAAAATGTATAAATAAAAAACTGTGCTAAGCAAAGTAATCTCCAGCTGATGATGAAAATGTCTGAGATGCTTCAAAGCTACAGAAAAAGAAACATGACAATTTAAAACAAGCTATACATGGAATATGGAGTGATTCAGAAGTCTCTTGTAAATCAAAGATCTCACTCTTCTGAATAGATGACTTTCATTAATATTTTTCCTGCATGATTTTAAAATGAATGAATCAGCCTATTAAGATCAAAGAAGGGGAAGGAGGAACTGTGTGCTTAATTTTCTCTGCTATCTATTCAGTTATTAATCCAGTGCAGAAAGCAAAATCTTCACAAAACCTACTTGAGACACACCCCTTTAGACAAAATTATGTTTTGAATTAGTAGACAATATTCTATTATTAGACACCATGTTTTGATTTTTTTTTACTTTTGACTTAAAATTTTAGCAGAAATACTTTCAATAACTGAATAAACGAAATATTAACTCATTCCTAAAAGCTGTTGTCTTGCATAAATAGAAAAAAATATTTTAAAAGGATGTTAGTATTTGGGCTCCCTAAAACTTCTCTTTTAATGAAAATTTCAAAGGCCTTCAGTAGAGTCTATCCACAGAACAGAGTCAAGCAGTTCCAGTATCTGCTTTTCCCTCCATTTGTGGAAATAGATGCCTGGGGACAGCTTCTGTCAAGAGAAATAAACCTCACCAGCCTAATGAAAGTGGGTGAGCAGGAAGCACATTAGAAGCAGCATCTTGCACTGTGAAAGGAAAGTGCTAAGAGCTGGTCCTCACTTTCTATGGCAGATGATATGCTTGTAAATGAGCATTTGATTAATAGCACCTTATCTCCAGAGAACCTGTCTGGACAATATGACTACAGGTTTGTTTTTTTTTTGCTTTGTAGCAGCATTATTTTCTGTTTTAAAGGAAAAAGAAACAGCTTTCTGCATTGGCAGAGCCTGGACTGTTCTTGTGAAGAAGGCTGGCATCATTGCATTGAAGCAGTGGTTTCATTTGTGAGCGCTTGCACTGCAGGAGCTCTTGCTCCTCCAGGCAGACTCAACCAGCCTGGATGGGCACCTGCTGCCTGGAGCCTCGCTGGCTGCTGGTACACTGCTCTGGGAACTCTGGGGTGCTCAGCATGCAGGCAGGCCACAGCAAAAGTTTCTGAACAGCCAGCAGTGTTTAAATGAGAAGAAAATCTCATACCACAGTGCACATGGTGAAAGAGCTTTCCATGTCCCAGTCAGTTGTGCAACCACTTTCAATTTGGCACCTTTGGAATACAAAGCTGTGGAAATGACATAACAACGAAATCTGGATCACAGCCTTTGTGTGCCACTGGCAGTTTTTGGAGGAATCCTTTCTGCCTGCTGCAGTTTGAGCTGCTGAGGCTCTGTGCTCTGAGCCAAGGCAGAGTGCCTCCTGATGCCCCACTGCGGGAGCCCCACCACCAGCTGCTGCTCCAGCTCAGCAGGACACTGCCTGTGCAGCTTGCTCTGGAGTTTCTGAGTGATTGATTCAGAACCCCAATGCAGTCTTCTTGGAACACAGGAGCTCATTTTATAGCACATAATAGATCTAAGAAATGGGCTGTTGGGAATTCATTAACATTTTAAACTAAAGGGGTTTGCAATGTTGTGAACAGTACCACATGATGTATTTTAAAACCATGTCTGGTTTAAGTTTTCTCTCAGTCGTTTGGAAAAAGCTCCTGATGTCTAGGCAATGAATAGTGAAGTCAGATGACCAAGAGCAACCTTCTCTATTGCTGAAATGAACCAGAAATATATAATATATGACTAGTCAAGGTGTCTGGCTTTCAAACTGGTACCAACAAGAATTATTCTTGTCCCTTTGGGGGGATAGATAACATCATAGCTGAGATTTTTAAATCTATCCCCTGCTCATCCCTCCCTGCAATTTATGCTGCTCTGGTTTTCTGTCTAGAGCCTTCTGAGCAGAGTCCAGCTCACTGAGCATTAGTCAGTTACTGTCATTCCTGCCTCTCTGGGCTGTGTTTTATCTTGAAATGCATGTGAAAAAGTAGACAGTGTGAGCTAACCTATACTTATCAAGGCTGACAAAGCAAGAGGAAATTCTGTTGAAGGAGGACATGGAAATTTAGCATGCAGATGACAGGCAGAAGATACATCAAATTCCCAGGGTTGTGTGGCCAGTGATGTCTCTCTTTCTCTGACAGATCTCCATTTGTTATTTTGCTTGTTGCCCTTTTGACGACAATTTGCTTCTTCATTTTGGTCATTCTCAGGCCTCCTGATGACAGGCACATGAGAAGAGGAGTGCAGAATATTTTTCTTAGCCTCTCTGGACTCCTGGGCACTTTTCAAGGAGGAAAGAGTAATGACAATTCAGCTATTCTTTTTCATTTTATTTTTTTCCCTTCTGAAAGTGTTGCTTGAACACTGTGAGGAGGAAAAGCAAGCCCCTTGTTTTAATTTCACACACTCATGCGTGCACGCAGGCACACACACCAACCCTCCCAGAAGCAGGAGAGTTATGCCTGCAGGGCTCAGGCTGAGCTGAAGAACAAACTGTTTTAATGAATATTTTGATCAATCTTGCCAAGTTGATTTAGAGTGTGAGTACAGTCTGGGGATTTTTCTCATTAGTAGTGAACTCCATGTTAGAGGAACATGGAGTGGTGAGCTCATTAGCAGCATCCTGCCTGTGTCTGAAGGCACACACGGTGACAGCATGACACGAGTGACGAGAGACAGGGGCTGTGCTGCTGCGTGTTAAAAATATCCCTTGCAGGGCAGCTCTGAAATATCAATTTTACTAACACAGTTCTTACAATCAGTTACCAAGAATTAATAGACGAGTGAGTTGAGTTGAAAGCATTTCCCTGAAAGGAGATCTGCTGGCTTCTTTGGCGAAGAGTGAAACAAATACTGCAACATCTGCCTTGGATTAGCAGCTTGTTTGCCTCAAAAAAAGGAGCATGCAGCAGATGTGTTGCACAGGAAATCACAGCCATTTCTCTTTACTGAGCAAAGCGTACACAGGATTGCCAGGCTGGCTTTGCCTGTAACACAAACAGCTAGCAAAACAGTGCTGCAAAGGAATAAATGAACAAAACCGAGGGCAGCAGTAGGAGCAGAGATGAAGCAGGCAGAGCTGTGATGCCACGATGGGCTGGCAGCAGCCTCACCTGCCCCTGACTGCAGCCAAAGCATGGCAGCAGCTCCAAGGAGCCTGCAGGGGCCAGGACAGAGCAAGCTGCCAGCTGAAAACACCCCTCCTCACCCCCTGAGTGTTGTTATGAATAGAAAGTTGTATTTTTTAAGTTTCAGAGTTAAAAAAACCAAGCCAGACCGAGTCAGACTCCTTTAGGTTCCCTGCCGAAGAAAAGCCCTTAATCACCAGTTAATGGCGGGTGATTAACTGATTGTTTCCCTGATGCTAGCCTTATGCCAAGGAGATACCAAGGGAAACCCTCCAGGGTAAAGAGAATAGGCAGTGACACCAGAGACAACATGCAAATGAGAAATGCAGTGCAACCTGGGTTTTTACAGTTTTACAGTTTTTATAAAAAAAAACCCTAAAATCACGAGCCAACAAGTGACTTAAAGTGACGTCTAAGGATGGGAGCATTGTCCCGTACCTGCTTGAATCTTTTTATTTCTCACCCTAACCTGAAAAGAAACTGATTAAAGAGACCCCCCCCGGGTTTCTAAACCAACAAACCAAGGACTCAACGACTCTCCCGTGAGGACAGAGTCCCCAGTTCTGTCTGCAGACCAGCAGACAAAACTGCATCATCCTCCTCCTTCGTGCCACGCCTGGGAGCAGCGGCGGCGAGGGCGCAACCCGTCGATTTCTCCCCACCTGAGCTGATTCTTCTTAATAAAGGCATTAAAAAGGAGAAAGATCTCCTGCCCATTTATTTCAGCTTGGGGGACTCGTCTGGGATAGCCACGCCTGAAGAGGACACCAGGACTGGGACGGCCGCCCACCCTGGACCTGCAGGACAGCTGGCTATCGGGACCAGAGAAGATCGGCTTGGGACAGTGACACGGAGCAGCGTCGGATAGGTGAGAATATCCGGCAGCGGGAGAGGGAGGCGAGCGAGTGTGTGTGAGTGAGACGAGGGCCGGCAGCTCGGCTCCTCGAAGCGAGTTTGGACCCCTCAGTACCGCGGTTCCACACCCCCGCGAGGGGGCCGGCCGGGAACAGGGGGAAGCGAGTGGAACTGGTGATTGAGGCGCCTCCAAAGGGGTAAAGAGGACCCCCCTCCAGGCGTGCGGAGGAAATAGCTGTGTGAGTGGCACGCACCCCAAAGGCCCTGATACAGGTCCTAACGAAAGAAGTTAGGATTTAGGATATCAGGCAGTTTGGCCCAGACAAAAGAGGTCGGGCACCTCAGAAGCCAGGGTTTCGAGGTTTGACTGTTTGAGCCTTGGCAAGGGAAGGCCAAGGTCTCTCTAAGTCCTGACGAAGGAGGTCAAGCGAACCTCAGAGGTCAAGACCTCGAGGATGTTTTTTTGTATTTTGGTTGTTTGTTGAGTCTTGGCAAGAAGGCCAAGGTCTTAACAAAGTCCTGACGAAAAGGGTCAGTGAAATTGGAGTTTTGGCAGGAGGTCGAGACTTCTTAAATAAGATATATTTCCTTTAGAGAAAAAGACATCTTTGTGATTTGTTTAGAGGCAGAAAATAATGGGAGGGTGCGGTAGTAAGAAAAGTGGCCAAAGATTGAAGAATATACCTTCCCACAGTCCCCTAGGTGAACTATTAGAGAAATGGAACTTTATAGAAGGCACAGAAGGATTAGATAAAGTTAAGATGATTCATTACTGTTCAGAAGTGTGGCCAGAATTAGAAGTGCAAGGAGGATGGCCATGGTGTGGGACGAAAGACAAGTGGATGTGTCAACAACTGAGTCAGTATCTGACGGCTAGAGAAAATACTGATGCTGAGGAATTATTGTATATAGCTTGTTGGTTGAATGCTATACAGAAAGAAGGAGTGCAAATTTGTAAAGTGCAGAGCAAGAAAGAAGGGAATGAAAGAGAAGATGCTAGAATTAAGGAAATTGGTAAAAGGTGGGACCCACTAGACTACTTGCCTCCTGATGCCCCTCCACCTTATAACCCTCTCCTTCAAGCACCTCAAATAGCAGATCCAGTTCTTCTCCCGGCTGCCATGGGGGCCATTCCCTCACCACCCCCTTCGACTCCTTCAGCTGCTTCTGCACCACCACTAATACCTACTACACCTGCTGCATGCTCCACCCCTTCTCCAGCTCCACCTAACATGCACCCAAGCTCTTCTCCCCCTCCTACGGCAGTCCCTCCACCTCCTCCTAACTGGGACATAAATACCTCCTTATCTAATAACCCCTTATCACCAGGTATAGCCGTTAACCTACAGCAGATCCAAGTTAATGCTATTACCCCTCAAGTGAACAATCTTGTGTCTGAAGATGGGCCATACTGTGGTACCCGATCCAAGACCTCCAAGGCAGAGAGACTTTTTCCCCTTAGAGAAGTTCCTATGGGAGGAGTAGCAGGAGGTGTTGGTTTTGTAAATGCTCCTCTAACTGCTTCTGAGGTGAGAGGATTCAAGAAGGAGTTAGGGAATCTAGTTGAAGACCCTGTGGGCATTGCTAACCAAGTGGATCAGTTTTTAGGTCCAAATTTCTACACTTGGGGAGAGATGAATTCCATTCTTAATATATTATTTTCCCCAGAAGAGTCCCGAATGATTAGGGCCGCAAGCATAAGAGTTTGGGAAAAAGATAACCGTCCAGGGCCCCAAGTGCCATCAGGTGAAGAAAAATTGCCACTAGTGGATCCCAATTGGAATCCTAACCAGGAGGAAGGGAGGAAGGCCATGATGGAGTACAGGTCTTTGATAATTCGGGGGATCAGAGAATCAATTCCCAAAGGAACAAATACAAAACTGGCATTTGAGAGTATACAAGAGAAAGATGAAACTCCTGCCACTTGGCTTAATCGCCTGAGGCGGAACTTTCAATTGTACTCCAAAACAGACCTGGACACCAGCGAAGGTGAAATGCTACTAAAAGTCCATTTTGTTACTAAATCTTGGCCTGATATACGGAGAAAACTGGAAAAGATTGAGGATTGGCAAGGAAAAGATATTAATGAGTTATTGAGGGAAGCATTGAAAGTGTATTTAAGGAGGGAAGAAGAAAAAGCAATAGCCAAAGCCAAGATCATGCTTGCTGTAGCCAGAGAAAGTGTGGGAGCAAACAACTCTTTCCTAAAGTACAAGGCCACAAAAGAGTGGGGGGGTCCACCACCAGCAGCAGGCAAGGATAAGCCAGTACTGTCAGAGACAGGAGGCATGGAGAGGCCTTGAGTCCATTTGAGTGAAAGCTGCTGCTATTACTGTGGAGCAACTGGACCACCCCCCCCAGAGTGTTTAGTCTAAAGTTGTGAAATCTTTGCTAGCTGATCAAGATAGCAAAGGAAGCAGCTTTAAGACCAGAAGATCTGGTAAAAGTTTTTTTTAAGCAGAAACCACACCCGAGTAGGGAAAAAGAAAAAAAGAACTCATATTTTGTGAAATTTAAAGTTACATCAAGGGATATGGGAGAGTGGTTAATATCTGACGGACGGGTGTTGCTAAACAAAAGCACTTGCTGGGATAGTGCTAACAGAACTACAGAAACTAACCCACTGGGGAGTCCAAGGACTATGTGATCATTTCCTAAGAAATAACCGGTGCATAGGTGCATATGACCTAGCAAAAGCAATCACAAAAGGGTGTTTAATTTGCCAAAAAGTAAACCAGAAAGTCATGAGAAAAGTAACACCTGGAGGGAGAGAACTAACTCTCAAGACCTTTCCAGAGCATACAAATAGATTTTACTGAGATGCCCCCAGTACAAGGATACAAATATTTACTAGTTATAGTAGATCATCTCATTCACTGGGTAGAAGCCTTCCCAACCAAAAGGGAAACAGCCCAAGTAGTAGCAAAGGTAATCTTAGAAAACATTATCCCCAGATACGGAATGGTGAATACCATAGACTCGGACCGAGGTCCACATTTTGTAGCTCAAACATTGCACAATATAATTGAAGTTTTAGGAATAAAATGGAGATTGCATACTCCGTGGCACCCCCAGAGTTCTGGGAGGGTGGAACGAATGAACAAAACTCTCAAAAATGTATTGACTAAATTGATAGAAGAAACAAAAATGAATTGGCTAAAGTGTTTGCCCCTAGCGCTCTTGCGCATCAGGACAAGACCCCGGTCTGATATAGGGATTTCACCCTATGAAATGATGTTCGGATTGCCATTCTTGTTAACACCCTATAGCACAGGAGACTACCTGGAAGGAGAAGAAGCTACAAGGAAATATTTAGAAGTAATTGGAAGAACTCTAGAAGGACTTAGAAAAAGAGGATACCTCCCCCAAACCTCCCCTCTTGATACAAAAGCACATGACATCAACCCAGGAGATTGGGTTTTAATAAAATCCTGGAATTATAGACCATTAATGCCTAAATTTGAAGGCCCCTTTCAGGTACTCCTCATCACTAATTCGGCTGTGCGAACCAGAGAAAAAGGTTGGACTCACATTACGAGAATTAAAGGACCAGTCCCACCCCCGAGCATTGGACAAGATTCTTCAGTGTCTGGTATTGGACCAGATTCCACACCACTCTCACCCCCGGGCATTGGACAAGATTCGTCAGTGTCTCCTTCTGGTATTGGACCAGATTCCACACCACCCTCACACCCTAACTCGGGACAGGATTCAACCGCATCAGGAGTTAATTCAGCTGAGTATACTATTATAAAAGGACCAAATGACTTAAAACTGACATTCAAAAAGACTGATGAACTGCGTAAGAAAAAAGTTTAGAATCATAACATGTCTTGAAGTGTTTTAAGAAATTTGTAAAAGTTAAAAATTGTTAATAAGTAATTCTGGTTAAGTCGGCCCAACTTGGTACCAAAGACCCCAGGTTAATCTTCTCCAGAGTGCTCCCCTAGGGGGGACCAAATTAGCAGGGACAGATCAAGAGAGGTTTAACCAGAGGAGCAAGAGACTCTAAAGAACTTGGAGACTTCTTCTCAGTAAAATCTTCGAGGAGCCGAGCTGCCGGCCCTCGTCTCACTCACACACACTCGCTCGCCTCCCTCTCCCGCCGCCGGATATTCTCACCTATCCGACGCTGCTCCGTGTCACTGTCCCAAGCCGATCTTCTCTGGTCCCGATAGCCAGCTGTCCTGCAGGTCCAGGGTGGGCGGCCGTCCCAGTCCTGGTGTCCTCTTCAGGCGTGGCTATCCCAGACGAGTCCCCCAAGCTGAAATAAATGGGCAGGAGATCTTTCTCCTTTTTAATGCCTTTATTAAGAAGAATCAGCTCAGGTGGGGAGAAATCGACGGGTTGCGCCCTCGCCGCCGCTGCTCCCAGGCGTGGCACGAAGGAGGAGGATGATGCAGTTTTGTCTGCTGGTCTGCAGACAGAACTGGGGACTCTGTCCTCACGGGAGAGTCGTTGAGTCCTTGGTTTGTTGGTTTAGAAACCCGGGGGGGGGTCTCTTTAATCAGTTTCTTTTCAGGTTAGGGTGAGAAATAAAAAGATTCAAGCAGGTACGGGACAATGCTCCCATCCTTAGACGTCACTTTAAGTCACTTGTTGGCTCGTGATTTTAGGGTTTTTTTTTATAAAAACTGTAAAACTGTAAAAACCCAGGTTGCACTGCATTTCTCATTTGCATGTTGTCTCTGGTGTCACTGCCTATTCTCTTTACCCTGGAGGGTTTCCCTTGGTATCTCCTTGGCATACGGCTAGCATCAGGGAAACAATCAGTTAATCACCTGCCATTAACTGGTGATTAAGGGCTTTTCTTCGGCAGGGAACCTAAAGGAGTCTGACTCGGTCTGGCTTGGTTTTTTTAACTCTGAAACTTAAAAAATACAACTTTCTATTCATAACAAGTGTCTGCCTCATGGCCCCAAGCATTGCACTTTGTGTCCTCTGTAAAAGCACTTTATTCTCTCTAATGTAACGAGGGAACTTCTGATTGTACATAAAAATGTCCTCTCTTTCTAAATCCTGCTGCACTCTTGACCCAGGGATACCACATGGCAACAAGTTCCAAAGGTTAATGAAAAGTTTTGTAAGAATGTCTTCATGCATTTTAAATCTGTTGCATTTAAATATTTGTGAATACCCTCTTCTTCTTCTGTTGTAGTAAAATTTATATAGAAGTATAGATGCTCTACAATATGCAATTCTTACATATATCTCAGCATTTCCCTTCTGCTATGCTTAAAATAGCCCCGAACTCACCATGAATTGAGTATTTGTTAACACCATTTTTTTAATCTCACTGCCTCTGTTCTGTCTTTGAAACTGGTAGCTCAGAAATCTGTGTGTCATCCTAAGAAAAGTTCAGCCATCTTCATCACTGGCATCATGCATAAAGCTGGTTCCTTTTTTTGCTACATCCTAATATTTGTGTCTTCCCTTTCACTGACACTGGAGCAATATTCAGGGTGTTGCTTTATTTTTTTTTCTTTCTTTTTTTTTCCTAAATAGCTGCTCTGAATTTTGAAATTCCAGGTCTGAATTTATGACAGGAATGCAAAAATTATTTAATCAAGGTTAAGGAAGTGTCCTGATCTTTCTGTTCCAAGATCAATGTGGCAAACAAAGAACAACCTTTATACTTAATGTCAGTGATGAAAATGGTTAAAATATGGGGAAGTATTCTTTCAGAAGTAGTTGCTTGTTTGGGATGACAGCTTGTGAGTCTCAGCTTGTCATTGAAGAGAGACTGAGAAATAAACCCATGTATTTTCCAATTGCCTGCAAATCAAAGGTAGCTCTTGGTCAAACTCAGTTGAGTTGTTTGGATGGCACTGATTTCACACTTCAATTAAATATTTCCTGATCTTTCTAAAATAGTATTTCTTACATTTTAATAATCAAAATTAATTATTGCTAGTGAGTGTTCCTTGACTATTATTCTCACTTTTTTTTGTTTTTAATTTAAATAAAATTTTAAAATTTAATAGAAATTTTAAAATGTCACCATTTTCTGGGGTTTTTTTCATTGTATAATAGCTCTCATTCTCTTTTATCTCTGTTGCTGCATTGTAATACTGTGCAGTTTTGCAATGTTTCACTGCTCATATTATTTGCAATTGTTAGTCTCTGAGCAGGTTCTGGTGCAACTCCATTTCTTGTTCTCCTTGTGGAAGATAACTTCCTCTCCCTCCCCAGCAGACAGGGGGATTTCTGGGTGTTATTGGCATTGCATTAGACCTGTTTTAAGAGCACCATAAAAAGTTATGTGCTAGTTTTCAACAGTAAAAAATTTATGCACAGTGGAATAATTTATTTACTGCTAATTGACGTGAAACAATTTGCAATTCTTTTTTTTTATAGTCGAATCAGTAATTATGTTGTAAACAGCCAAATCATCTGCACTAATAACTTAAACATAAGTGTATATGCTTTTAATGATCAAAGATTTTTTTTCATCTTTGATTTTAGGTACTTACTTGCAAATACAACCAGGTTTAAGAGAATGCACCAATAATTAATTTTGAGACAGGATCCAAATCATTAGCTTTGATTTATAAGTAAAACTATCTGGGTTTAAGGATATACAGAATAAATCATTTTCTTAATAAAGTATTTATTTTCTAGAAGAAGCATACAGGATGAATTCTTAGCCTGTGTACTACTCAATGTGAAGTTATCAGTATGGTTTCAGAGAAGCTCTGCATTCTTCTTTCACCTGTCAGCAGACAAGTTGATGTGTTTGCTCCATACAGCTCTGTCTTTAATCAGGGTGAAAAGATGTAGCTTGACAGACTGTAATTATTTTAATTGCTGTGGAAAGATAGAGAACTGAATTATAGGAGAAATTTGATTTTCAAGCTTGTGTTCTAGAACTGAAATAAGATTTCAGACACCTAATGAAATGTTGAGCTCTGAGGGTTGTAGTTTCAGAACTACAATAACTTTTTCTAAAAGGACCCCTCCATTAATGTCAATTCTTACACATGTGAACACTTCTAACTTTGGAAAAATTTGGTTTTCAAGCACTTTTAGAGTTTCTGTCGTAAAAAATAAAACCAAGCAGCTTGTTCAGCAACCACGCAATCCTTCCACTCTCATTTTTCTACCCTTAAACACTTTCTGTCATGAATGGACCTATGTTCATTTGACAGTCACGCTAAAATGAAAATAATTTTGATGGCTGCCATCCCTCCACCCCTCTAAGATGTTTTAAATAGTCAGAAAAAAACTAGGAAGCAGTCTTTGGGCTTCAGGTTGCAAACAATCATTGTGGAATGGTGGGATTTTTGATAAACTCTGTGTTTATTTCAGACTGGGACATACTGGAGCTTCACATCCAGGTGTCCCCAAACCCAGGAGCCAGCTGCAGCCCTCCAAGGGCACTTGTGTCATTACTGTCCATATTCTTGTGCCCCAAATGAATGCCTGTGGCATTCTCATGCTCTGAACGGGATTCCTTCGCCCAGGATTTTCTCCTGGGGAGCTGAAAGACAGCAAGAGGCCTCAGAAAAAAAGAAAAACAATTCTTATCTCATTGGCTTCTCCTGTGCTGTGCTCACATGTGGAATGTGTTTGGAGATTGTTTACCACAGGTGATTGCCTTGCTGGATTCTGGTGTGAGTTGTTTTGACTCTTTGGCCCATCAGTGCCAAGCTGTGTCGGGATTCAGGAAAGAGCCATGAGTTTTCATTATTATCTTTTTAGCCTTCAGTAAGTATCCTTTCTGTACTCTTTAGTATGGTATAGTATTCTTTAATATAAAATAGTATCAAAGTAATAAGATAGCCTTCTGATAAGAAGGAGTCCTTCTCATCATTCCTTCCCTCATCGGCAGCCCTGCATTTACAATAAATGTGCATTTTTTCACTTTTGGACAGCTTAAAAAATCCACCATTTAAACAAAAGACAACCCTTCTTAAGGCCTTGGTGGCTTTTCCTGCCTGCAAATATTTGCTCTTAGCTCCTGCTCTCACCCTGCCCACAGAGGGCTTGGCCCTCAGCTAGCAGGAGCCTTTGTAGCTCTGTTAGTTGACACCATCAGAAGACACAAAAAGGTGGAGTTTTTTGTCTTTTCTACGCTGTTTTTGTGTGAAAAGAGGAGCTCTAGGGATTTGTTGTTTGACATCCTGAGATGACAGGGAAGGCACCATTTTCAGGCTTTATGGCACATAGTTTAGGCTGTCACTTAGGTCACGCAGCTTAGCATTTTAGTAGTCTTTTCCTCTGAGAAAAAAAAATATTTTGAAATCTCTGCATTCAGAAATAGAAAAGAGAAGCAGAAGAGCACCGAAATCTATCCCAAAGAGTTTATGCCCCTAAGTGAAATGGAGTAGGTGAGAAATATTTTTGATTCTCTTTGACACTTTCTCACCAATTTCTTTCATTTATCATCCATTCATGAGAAGACAGGGCCTGATGCTGTGTTAAGGCAGGCTGCAGAGAGCAAAGGTTTACTTCTAAGTAAAGTTGACATAATTTAAATAAGTACAGTTGGGAAAAAACCCAAAAACCAAACCAAACCAAAACCAGCCAGGTTTTTAGATGCAATAGTTTTGGTTTGGAGGTGTTGGTTTTTTTTTTGTGGTGGTTATTTTTTCCTGACAGAGATATTTCTAATCAATACCACTTATAGATTTGCTGTAATTTCTTTACATATTCCTCTAGATAGATAACAACCACAAAAGTTCTCACATGCCTGGAGGACTTTCTACAATTCCATGGACTGAAATTGGCTGCAAAAATAATCTTAGAGCCATTTCAGTAATCTTGCAACTGTTAGATGATTACTTGTTACAGACTGATGGAAGAGCTAGCACTTTTGCTCAACTTGTCAAGTGACATCTGGAATCCCTGAAGTACTTGTTAAAAATGAGTTTCTTCATGTTTAATAAGTTTCAAAATATGCCCTTGTGAAAAGACCAGATACTTTAGAGAATTAGAACTGTGAAAGATGGATTGTAGTAGGATCACCTGGGGTAAAAATATAGGTGATTGGTGTTAGAAGTAATAGTGGCATTGTGTGGTAAAAGCTAATAGGCTGAAAAGTGTTTATAAGCATTTTAATTGATGAAATATGGCCTTCCTAAGTCATCACTCCTTAACTCAGTGTTTGCACACAGATGTACAAGACTGTGTGAGCTTTCTGCCAGGTTTTGAGAATTCTTTACTAGTCCATTTCCCACACAGTTCTTGTCTTGTTTTTGCAGTGGAGCAAGAGATAAGCTGGGGCTTAGATCTGACCTAAAACTTGGGCTTAGGCTGACCTAGGTGAGGCGTGAGGGCAGGGGGAGATGAGAGGTGGCCTGACTGGAAAAGAACACTGGTACACACAGCATGGAGCCAGGCATGGCTGTGGGCAAGGTCAGAAGGGAAAAGAAATAAAAATATGGGATACACTGCAGTAACAGTTTTGCCTGTTCTGGGATTTTGGAAGCTTTCCCTTGCCACACAGGAGTTTTTGGTCCATTACAAACACAGTTATGAGAAATATGTGTGAGACTGAAGCTGCTAGAGGTCAGGCAGACTTGTCTCCTGAGTTTCAGACAGAAGGAATCAAGACCGGGACAGAATTCTGAATCATCACCTTTCAGGATGTTTTGGGTTCAATCCATGCCTGAATCCAATCTCTGACCCACTGAACTTCTATTTTCAAACAATAAATCCCCATGACCTACTTCACCACTCTTGCAACCTGCCCAGTAAATCAGGGCAAAATAATAACAGGGAAAAAAAGTGAAAAATGTTACCTCTCAACACTCTCAGGTATTAAGCTGCCTACTACTGAAACTAACACCCAGTCAGGTTGTTAGTAATGCTAAATTATTAGATTTATCTACATTCTCATGCCTACATGTACAACTAATCATATGTGTTTGTATAAATATAATTTCACACACAGACACTCTATATAAGTACAATAAACATACTCAGAAGGCATTTTAGGCACTGGTTGGAACAAAATATTGAGGTGTGTCAGAGTCAATAGACAGAAGAGAGGGAGCTGTGTTTTATGTTGAGGAAGGATTTGTTCTTCTTTTGTTCCTGGTTATTGTGGGAGCAGTTATTTTTTGTTAGCTCACTTCGATCCTACATGAAATCAAGTGAAACTTGTGAAAATGAAAACAAAGAATTCTCAACAAGTTTGAACACATTTGGTTGCTTGTGCTTCATTGGCCAAACCAAGTAGTTTTTAATTTTGCTGGTGTTTGCAGGCTTATTTCTATATTCATGTTTTGAAAATACAATGACAAAACCCAATTCACTGGCTGTGAACATTTCATCAAAATTTTGGTTTTCAGAAGCACTTAATCCATGCCTAGAACTTAAAGGTCTCCAGTAGGAATGTGAAGGATCAGGTTTTAAATTACCAAAAAGTAAAACCCAAACTAGGTACCAATAGCACATTGCCAACATTAAATTTTTCACATCTCCCCTTTTAACCAATTTTGTTTTGATACATTGTGGAGGAATAAAAGCAGTATTGTGTTTTTTGCAGAGGCTGCTTTCTACTGGACATGCACATGGGGAAAGTGCAAATGATATTTCCCTCATTCATTTTTGAATCACTGTGAATTACACAACTGAACTTTCCGTATTCCAAACATAAACAGACTAAAATGAGCCAAACAATCTCTTTTGGGATGCTCCTCCTCTTTATGAGCTGGTTTTACAGATATACAGGCAGTGTGGTGCTGAGACAGCCACTGGAGGTTTAGGAAACGTTTAGCCAAAAAGCTGAAGAAGGAGAAGCCAAACATCAACTTGCATTTAACTGAAATGGTACAAGGAGATAAGGCTCCATAAAAGAACATTGTTCTGCACTTCTCATTATCCTACAGCCTAGAAAAACTAGTAAAAGATACATTAGCATCTAAGGAAGAAAAAGTATTTTTAATTACCCATTCTCCCTGACAAAACTAAAATAAAAATCCCTTGCTACTGATAGCTGGAATTTGCCCTCCTGCTGCTAAGGCAGAATAATATCTGTTTTATGAGAACAGAGTTTGCTGTAGGCTACCATCCCTAGCCTCTCTATAGGAAAATCTACAAGTAAATAGACATTAAAATAAGCAGCCATGTTAATCTGTGTCTCCCCACCCAACCCTCTCAATGGAAGGAACTGAAGAGCGTGGCATACACTGATTAAATAAAGCTGCAAAGCTCAGGGGCAGACTGAACTCTTCCTTCTCCTTGTGCTGCATCTACTGCAGCAGTTTTCTTTGAAGCAAAAAGGCAAAATCTCCAAGGCCAGCTGTTGTCAGTGCTCTTTCTGAGTCCCTGAGCAGCAGATGCTGAAAGTGCTGTGTTTCCAAAGCAGCACCTGAATTTCCAAGTGCCAGCATTACACACAGACAGAAAGAGCAGCTCACCAGGTATGTGTCACTAAGAGCCATTCTTAGGGTAAAATCAGACAGAAATTGTCAGCAGGAAATAGTGACCAAACACTCTGGAGCCACTACAAAATTTGCAGTAGTCCAATGGCAGGGAATTTCTTCAGAGGACAAAAGCATTGCAATCATTTAACTTCAAGACCACCATAACTTTTTCAAGACGTACATGTGTCAATTTAGACTCAAATTCACTGCTGTCTTAGGCAGATATTGCAGAAAAATGCTGCTTCTGATTGCAAAGGCAACAAAAGAATTAATTCCCCCCTTCTTAAAACAATGGATTTACATGGTTATCATATAACTGTTTACTGAACACATTCAGTGGAAACATAAATATTTCTCTTTTTCTGAAAGGAGGGAAAGAAATCAAAGATTATTTCTGAACTGGAATCAATCTGTTCTTCTGACCTACACTGCAACATTCAAACATTTATATTAATATGATTGATATTTATTTTTATATTAATTTTTTTTCTTAAAGAGTGTTGAAGTATTTAAATTTTAGTACATGGTAGAAAAAAAAAGCAACAGGGGCACTGCTTTAAAGGATCCAGTTTCAAAACATGGATTATAAAATTATGGCCCTACTTGCATGTACTCTTGAGGATCCCACAGTCCACCCAGCCTCCCTGCTTGCCTGGGGACCAAGGAGACAGGCACAGCTCCTGGGCAGACTTTTCAGAGTGCCTTCTCATTTCTTATTTCAAATTTTCCAAGTGTTTGTTGTATTTTTGGTTACAAACCACTACTGCTACCTAAAGCTGGCAGCTGTGCACATCCAGTATCTCCTGGACAGAAAGTGCAGCAGAGTAACCAAGTGACAATGTGTCACCACAGCTTGGGAACAAACCTGGTTCAAAAAAAATACTCCTCATCCTCAGAAAAAATGGTTCCTTGCCATCAAAGTAGAGAACAGTGAAGTGTCACAGCTAAATCTCCTCACCACCTTCCAATACCATGGTTTGCCTGCATCTCCTTTTTTTCCTCCAAGTATTTTCCTCCCCAGACTTATTCCTCCTTCTGATCTCTGCTGTTCTGCAACGTTCCCATGCATTTTGTAGCTATTTACACCTGTGGGAGGTAGGTGCAAACAATGCTGAAGGAAAGATCTCCTGGTACAGGAGGTGACTTTGTACATTCAACACTAACTCTGCTCCATGTCTGTTCCCAGGGTGTTCATTGTGCATTCACAGCAGAAGAGGAACAGACATATACCTGTACCTGTGCAAGAAACTGAACAGAAAAAAATAAAACCAAATTTTTTAAGTAGTCTAAATATACTGCATTCATTATCCCATCCCAGCCAGTGTAAGGTGGCATTGTAAAACAGAAACCAGGCAGAAAGTGCAAAATTTAGCAAACTTGACTTATTTTCTCAGCTCTGCATGCTGGGAAAACCACAACACTTACCACATTTGTCTCCTGAGTGTGTGTTTCACCTTTTCATGTTACACAATGCAGTAACAAACCCCGAGCTGTAGTGCATATCAGCCTATGTTTACACTCTCTGAAATATTTTTTTATTTGGCCTGACATAATAACTGCACCAGTTGCTCCCATGTGTTATTCCAAAAAAAGTATTATTTTCTTCTGGGTCTTTTGTGTGGTTTTTTCACTTTTGGTGTTTTTCTTTTCAGGCAGAGAGGATCTTCTGACAATCTTAATTGTAAATTAATTTCTCCTTTTCATAAAATTTATTATTTTAAGTGCACGTGGCTTTATTAATATTGTTTTAATGCTGAAGCTCAGTTGTGTGTTCCTAAAATCTCTACTGGGTTTTTTCACTCCATGTACAGCATCAAGCACAAATAGGGTGAATTTACAGACCAAAGCCATCCCTCATCAGACCAATGTAATGAATCAGACTCAAATACTTTTGTGGGAAGGTGTCCCTAGTTCTGAGTGCATTGTGCATAGCGATTTCTGTCAGATTGATTTACTGATTCCATGGAAGCAGCTGGATTGTTATTTCATAAATTCAGTTTACAGGTTTCTTCCAGCAGGTTTTATCGTGTTGCCTGCTCACCCCAGAGTAACAAAACCCCAGCACCAGCATCACCTGAGGTACCAGTTAAAGGCTGAAGCACACATGGAGAGTGCTGCTGAGCAGAATACTGGTAATTACTGTGGTGACTTGGTGCAACTGCTCAGCTCTCCTGTGAGCCTTGAACTTTGCCTGTCCACTGATTCATCTGAGAAATTATAACACAGGAAAGGAAGCAGAGCAGCACTGGTCTTAACACACTCTGTGATGCACTCCTGACTTAGGCAATGTTAATTCACTGCAGCCAAGGGCTCTCTATGGTAACCACAAGGTTTATCCCTCAGTAACTACAGTCCACTACAGCCAGTATCTGCTTAGACTCTTACACACTGAATGCAGTTGTTTCCTGGTGAAAACAACAGCAACAATCCCTGTCTCACTGCTGTGCAGCTATGCCCCTCAATTCCCTTTAAAAATTATGTCCCCCCTACATTTGATACATTATTTATTTAATTCAAACTTAAAAAAAAAAAACAAAAAAAACAAAAAAAAAAAAACCATGGAGCAATTAATTTGCTAAAACTGAACATAACTTTTCTCCCTCTGTAAGCAGAGAGAAATCAGACGTCATGGATCTGATCTGGAGGCAGCTGGAGACACAACAGTTTTAAAGCCTTTTTCCAATGCTGGCCTCTAAAAAGACGTTTTTGAGACCTAAGGAGAATGTTTATGGCATATTCACAGGCATGGATGTCTGTTCATGTCTTAAGTCTTGCAGAATTACTAAAATAGGAGATTAAATTTGGCCTTTTTTATTTACACAGTATAAAGGGAAAAGATGAGAACTTGAAGTGAAAAGAATGGTTTCCACAGCAGGTTTGGTACATCAGCTGACACTCTTGGTCAGTTTTTACTCAGAGGATCCCCAGTTACAAAAGGCTCAAGTGACCCAAGATGACTCCTAAGCTCTCAAGCTCAGGCTCATTTCTGCCCACACCCCTTTGTACCTCAGCTCCCTTCCCCTGTGCCCTCATTTCCACACTGGAGGCTCTTGAACCCAGGGGCTGGGGACATGGTAACTCACACTTGCAGGAAATACCACACAATTGGGATTTCCTCTCTGACTGAGGGGTGCCTTTGCTGCTGCTGCTAAAAGAGAGCTTTGTCACCTAAAACTTGGGTGTACTGTCTCTTAAAGCCTCCTCTCCTGGTATATGTGGGTGACTTCTGAGGGTGGAGGAGGTTTTTTAGTTACAGTGTCCTAATCCTCCCATGAATTCAGTGGTAAATTCAGCGGTAAATTCAGCAGCAGCAGGTGAATGCATGCACATCCTTCAAGCCCCACACATTCACAGCTTGAAGTGTGGGCACGGGCAGCCACAGTGCTTTAGGGCTCACAGTCTGAGGGTCGTTCTGGCTGTGATTATTCAGCTTCTTTCTGTGTCTGTTCAGCACAAATTGTACATTCTTCAGCCATTTGCTGTTTTTCAAACCTGGCCCATGCAACTCTGTGAATGACAGTGCACTAAGAGGTTACCTTGGGCAAGCTTATTACATTTTGTGTTTCAAAGCAATTTGGGGTTTCTTAAAATCTTTGACAGATGTAGCGATCCAAAGCAGTAATTTCTGCAGACATTGCATGAACTCTCTGTTTGCTAACACGTCTCAGTTTATGGAGTCACTGCACATTGTTAAAAAGGTGACAGTGCCCAGGTGGCTTTTTCCAAAGAATCCTGTCAGTTTGAAGGACATATGGGCCTTGAAGTGGCTGCATGTGTCTGACTGGGAATATGCATCTTCACTGTGGCAGCTGTACGATTATCCAATTGATTTTTTTCTCAGTTGCTTAAAAACATGAGTACACAAACAGAAGCTGGTCGTGATGAGCTAATTTCAGCTTCTATTATGATATTTCTAGGCTCATTTTTGACTTTCAGAATGAAGAATTGTGCTGCCCCAGGCCCCTACTGAAGTTACACATGACACCACAGTCCCACAGCTCTGCTGGGAATACCTGAATCCTGGCATAAACTGGCATGCCATGGCCCTGATAAGAGTCAGAAAAAACCTTCCACCAGTCTGACATAAACAAACCCCTCTCCTGCCTCAGCCATTCTTTCTCAATTTTTCTCCTAGCTGGAAACTGTGCAGTTACAGTGAATTTTACTCTCAGCAAAACCATAAATTTTAAAACGAGACAACCTCTTTTTGCTAGTTATCAGCCAAGAGATGGCCTTACAACTATTTGTTTCTTTAATGATTTTATATACATTATCGTCAGGGCGAGTGAAAGTAACAAAGATGAGATAAAGAACAGGAAACAGAAAATGAAGGAAATAGTTAAACATTATTAGGAGCTCCAATGGATCACAGACTAAGACTGAGGATGATGAATGTGATAACCTGAATACAAATGACTTCCAAATAATTCTTCCTTCTTGCTAACACTTGCATTTATCTACTTGATTTGGGCAATTTGTATAACTGGAAGGTAGTTTCCTGTTCAAAAACGTGATAAAATGCTTTCATTCCAGAATGTGTTTCTCCATGCACGAGCTAGTCTGGAAAAGCCAGAAGTATGGTAATGAAGTAACATTTTGAAGCCTATGTACAAATAAGGAATCAATAAAATAATGGAGAGAAAGCAAGTGAGACTGCTACTTCTCAGGAGTTATCCTCTCAAAGACTCACTGGTGAATAGAACTCCAGGAATGGAACTCCAATTCATAAAATATCAAAGACAAAACTAAAGCATGCTTACATTAATCCAACTTTTGAGTAAGTTATTCAACCAAAGCCTTGACCAAGAAGGATTATTAAATAATCCATGACCAATTTGCTAAGTGATACTTTTTAAATATGAAAGACAGCTGGAAATAGCTTTTGCACAGAGGGTTCAAAGGCTCTGAAAAGACACCCCACCATGCCCGGTTTACTGAAGAAGAAAAGACTCAGCTGCAATCTGACCCACATCAAATTGAGTTTTACAGTGGGTGAAGGCTACAATCTCTCTTGCGTTCATTTTCATCAGATTTATGCTGTCTTTTAACTGCTGAACCTTGGCATTACGGAACTGGGATCCCTTACAGATCCATCTCGATTTATGTTGCATAGACAGGCAACTGCTTTGTCAAAGTCTTATGAGAAGAGGAAGCAGAAACCTACTATTTCAGAATGAGCAACAGAAATTTGTGTTTGTAACAGCTGACGCTGCCTGATGCTCAGCTCCAGGTTTTTTTCAGAGCTTCTGTTTACTGGCTATAAATATCCACAACTATTAGTCACTGCAATCTCAGCATGCTTTAATTTCACAAAGGTAAGAGCCAGCTCTGGTCCTGATCAGACTTTGTGATGGGCTGTTAACCTTTTGCACAGATTGAGGTCCATATTAGTCCATCGCCTGTAAATCCTCATTTTAGAGCAATTCCTGGAACAAGTTGCTTATCCTGGGGCCAGTAGCTGTGGGATACCCCACACCAAACATTAACAAGCAAAATATCATCTCAAAATAAAGTACAATATTAGTAACCCCCTTTTTGGACAGATCTTTCAAGGTTACCTCAGACCAAAGGAGCAGCAATGGGACCACTTCCTTTCCTCTAACAGCAGGGAGCACTAATTTAGGAAGATTAGGACTCAAGGAGCAGGGAATTTAAACTAAGCCTTCCTGGAGGTTCCCTGACTAGAGATAAATGGTGGCTGTCCATCTCCAGAATGGGTCTCTTATGCATCAACCCTGATTGCATCTTTGGCTGATTAAAACCATTGAGACCACATTCCATAGCTGGAGATCCAATTCATGGGCTACTGGGCCAATAGATGAGCAAATCCAGCATACTGAAATGAACACATACTGCTTTAGGAGCTTGAAATGAAATCTGGGTTCACTGAAGCTAAAGGTGTCATTGAAATCAAGGACCCAATTTCATTTCAGATGGAAGTTTCCTGTGTAAAAAGCACAAACCTCACCTAATACTGCTTTTGCTACCTTACAGTGGATAAACTATTCTTTCCTATGGAAAAAAAACCTTATTTT
Source organism: Passer domesticus (assembly GCF_036417665.1). NCBI lineage: Eukaryota > Metazoa > Chordata > Aves > Passeriformes > Passeridae > Passer > Passer domesticus. Next base: position 58,074 of record NC_087493.1, on the reverse strand, counting down.
TTCCTTTTAAGGTATGGCACCAGTGAAATTACACAAAAACAGAATGAATCACATGCCCAGAATTTCCTTTCTTGTCTGTAGGCTTGCACAAAACTCTGAAGTTGACAGAAGAAATCTAAAATTTTTTAAGGTTTGTGTGATTCTTTAGACCAGGACCTTATGGTCTAAATAGAAGCTCTTAGCTTTGCTTTAATTTAACAAAAGAATTTTATATTAAAATTACAATAAAAATGAAAGAAAATCCAAATTTCAAAATCAGTTTAAATCCATCAAAACGTGTATTTTTTTTCCTAAAAAGGAGTTGAAATGAACATTAATTTAAAGACAAAATGATTTATTTTTCAATTGAGATGGAACCAGTTTCATACACTATATACATTTCTGGTGCCAGGTGGAATAAGGATTAATTAAAATGTGGTATGGTAACACAAAGTAGTTTTGATTTTGTACTCTGGTTTTCCTGTTGGTCCTTCCATTTTTCCCTATGCCTTGGTGAGAAGGATATTTGTTTGGAAGTAGCCATACAAACAGTGACTATATTATAATCACTCCCCAGGAGCAAACTGAGCTGCTCAAGTCACAGTGTAAGGGACATTATCGGGGCTTTCTTCTGTCATAACTGTTTCAGTCAAGAACAAAACCTCTTCTTATCCTAACAGCAGAAGGAAAAAATATGAACTTCCTTTGTCACTAATTAATCTGAAAGTCACTTGAAGTTCCCTGTTATAACGTTAACTGGTATATATTACAATCTTTCCAGAATTATCTCAGCCTTCCTTAGGTCAGAAGACTCAGTTGTCTAATAGAGACTTATCTACATAATAGTGAGAAATACAAAGCTGTGTTTCGTGTCAGGTACATACAGGCAATGTGTGTATCTGTGATTGTGATATGTGTGGAAACTGACTGTGGGACAGTTATAAAGACAATTCTAATAAATAACTGAGGAAGGAAAGCATGGAAGAAGGCCTTTGAACCTCTCCTTTGTTCACAATTAACCTTTATAAATCTTGATTTAGGAGCATTTGAATTAAAGCTTTAGGGATGTTGCTGTTTGACAGGAACTTTCTGCTTTGAGCTAAAAAGAGTTTTGCAATACTAACCTTTTGAAGTATAATTTTAGAATATTGCTTGTAGTAAGGATCTTTGAAACTGTAGCTTTAGATGATATTAAAAGAAAACACGCTTATCTCAACGCCTTAACAAAACAGTGAAAAGCAGCTTGAGAAAGGAGGATCAACTTAAGGACTGATCATTTCAACCAAGGGAAGCTGGACATCACTGTTATGAGATTTATAGTCCTTGCAATTAAAAGGTGAACCCACATCTGGAATCTGGACCTCACCAGCTTGGAGACTTCTTTCTTCTTTCAGAAGCCGGACCCCCGCTATCTGGGGATACTCCTTTCTGGGTTACATCCTGAGAAAAACTAAATCACAATAGTGTATAGAATTGTGACGTAAAAATTTGGAATACAAACTGCTGAGAAAGCTTATGAGTACCCCTATAAATACCTGTAAGCCCCAACTATCGGTGTGCAGTTGGAGGGAAAATTTCCCCCACTGTAGCCAGCGCTGTATTGCTCATACTTTACCATATTAATTAATAAATTGATTGCTGCTTGAATATTGGCTTAGTCAAGCTTATCATTTATAACACCTTAGATAAACAAAACCCTCGCCCACCAAGGAATCCACAATTTGCTTATAAACTTCCTTCTCCCTAGCAGACAGTCTCGCTGTACCCCATTGCACCCCAGTCGGGTCCGTCCTGGCCACGAGAAAACTCAGACTGAGACTGTTTGCTAGGTTCTTTTCCATCCATCTCCCAGGTAAAACAAAAACACCCAACAATCACCAGCTGGAGGAGTTTTTAATGTTGTGCACTGTGCCTCCCCTAATCCCCGGGAGTCACCCCCACCCAATTTTAAGGTACCCCAGTCCGGTCCGTCCCAGCCACCGGAATACTCACGAAACCCAAGATTCTTGGAAACGAAAATCTCAGAGGTAGTCCTTGATCCAGGGGAAAACTCCTCTCACGTCTGGAATGGAGGGGGTTGACTTTCCCGGGAGCTGCAGCAAGCAGAAAGTGTGCGAATTCACCGGCAGCACTTGACGGACCACAAACTTCACTTGGCAGCAGCGTCCGTGCGCCCTGCAGACAGCTGAGGTGTGCACCAGCGTGCCCCAGTCCCTGCAGGCGATCGGGGCAGGCCCAGGAGCGGCCGTGCCCGACCTCTGCCGCCGGCCGGCAGGGTCACGGTTCGGCTGCTGGGAACGCGGGCTCAGCCTCTGAGATTCATTATAAAGGAAATAAGGAACGACCAGTGCTGGCTTCTCCGAGCCGCTTTATTTCTGTCCCGCGCCAGGATGGCGCTGCTTGGAATCGGCAGCGTGGCACAGGAGCTGTTCTTTGCCGCGGTGGCAGCAGCGCCGGCGTGAGAAGATGGTGCAGCACTCGCAGGCAGCGGCAGCGCGGCGGGGACAGTCTCTGTCCTGGCGGCGGGGACAGTCTCTCTCCTCACGGCGGGGACAGTCTCTCTCCTCACGGCGCTGGCAGCAGCGTTGCTCGTGTGGGCGATCCCCTCTCGCCAGGAGCCGTGGCTCACGGGAGGCTCAGCGGTGCCGGCGGCGCGGGCAGGAGCCAGGCGGCCGATGCCCCGCGGGGTGACCTCCTTTCCCGGGCGGAGAGGGGTGCCGGCTGCGGAGGGGGAGCCGGCGGGGCACGGGATCCGGCAGAGCGCGGGAGCCGTGCAGCTGGAAGGGCAGACAGTGGCACAGAGCGGGGAGGCAGAGAAAACCGCGGCTTTTGCGTAAGAGAGAGCGGGAAATCGGGGGTGGGGGTTAGGTTAGAAGCTGAGATGGGAAAGGCATAAACCCATAGCAAAGAGAGAAACCCTGAACTGACAGGGAACTTACCAGGCTAGGGGAAGAAACCACTCCAAGTGCCCTGGCTAGACAGGAGGCAAACATAGACTAAACATCTTCAAATTGCCATTCCAACCAGACGGGGAAAGACCAAACATACTCAAACCCAGTGCAACAGGAGACCAAACGACCTCAAAAAACCCCACTGCCACAGGCAGAGCTCAGCTGCCCTTGGGGGCTGCAGGAACAGTCAGGAGCCCAAAGAGCCTCCATGGCTGTGCTGAGACCAAGGCTGGAGCAGGGAAATGCAGGGCTGCTGCAGGATGGGGAGAGCATGGAATTCCAGCCCACCCCTCAGCTCTCTGATGATCCCGGCACCATGCTGGGCCCTGTTTCAGACTGGAGCAGAGCAGATGTTGATGGGATAGGAGCCCTGCGGGGCTCTCAGGGACCTGCAGCTTGCAAGGTGCTCTGCTCTCCCTCAGGTGCTCTCGGAGAGATCCAATCCCAGCTGGGCACCTCAGGGCACAAGTGGCACTGCCTGTACATGGGCACACAGCTGATGGCTGCCTGGAAAGGGGCACAGGTTTTAATACTTGCATATTTCATCATATACAAGCAAACCTTTATTACCTGGGTCACTTGAGTACATTTAAGAAATGGCAAAGTTATCCCATCAGGAACAGGAAATTATTTCCTGGATCTCATGGATTCTTCTACTGATGTCTGGAGAAGAAATACTGATCTTCCCCTCTATTTGAGCCACCAACATTCAGTCTAATATTTCATGACCCCCTCCTTCAGGTGTTTCCAGCTCTCCTGGTTAAATGGCCATGTCTAAGGACATCTCTTCAATTAGAGCGGCTGGATCTATGCCCTTCTCCTTGCTCCCAGATTTCCTCTTGCAGCTGTTTCCTCCAAACAACTCTCTCAAGAAGACCTTTAAAAGGACTTACTATTATTTTGTCCTTTGAGTTGGCCTCCCTGGAGAAATACCAACAAGAGATTCTCAGAGGCTCAAAACAGCCTTTACTGGGAACTTTAGAGAATTAGAGAAACTTTGGGAAAAGGTTTATTATGACATTGTAGTGGTTATGGTTTGTTAATTTAAGATTTTTCTAATTTTGAGATTTCTTAATTAATGTATTCATGAGTGTGGTGGGTTTTATTGTCACTTGAATATTTATGTATTTATTTTGTTGTGAGATAAGATTAGGAGAAAAGTAAAGCAGGCTTAAAATTTTAAAAGGTTATAAAGAAAATGTTATTAAAGCTAACAAAAAGAAAAAAAAGTAGTAATGTGAAATACAAAGCTGTGTTTCATGTCAGGTACATACAGGCAACGTGTATATCTGTGATTGTGATATGTGTGGAAACTGACTGTGGGACAGTTATAAAGACAATTCTAATAAATAACTGAGGAAGGAAAGCATGGAAGAAGGCCTTTGAACCTCTCCTTTGTTCACAATTAACCTTTATAAATCTTGATTTAGGAGCATTTGAATTAAAGCTTTAGGGATGTTGCTGTTTGACAGGAACTTTCTGCTTTGAGCTAAAAAGAGTTTTGCAATAATAACCTTTTGAAGTATAATTTTAGAATATTGCTTGTAGTAAGGATCTTTGAAACTGTAGCTTTAGAATATATCAAAAGGAAACATGCTTATCTTGACGCATTAACAAAACAGTGAAAAGCAGCTTGAGAAAGGAAGATGAACATCTGCTCAAGGATTGATAGTTTCCACCAAGGGAAGCTGGATATCACTGGTATGAGATTTGCAATTAAAAGGTGAACCCACATCTAGAATCTGGACCTCACCAGCTGAGAGATTTCTTCCTTCTTTCAGAAGCCGGACCCCACCATCTGGGGATACTCCTTTCTGGGATACATCCTGAGAAAAACTAAATCATAATAGTGTATAGAATTGTGACGTAAAAATTTGGAATGGAAACTGCTGAGAAAGCTTATGAGTACCCCTATAAATACCTGTAAGCCCCAACTATCAGTGTGCAGTTGGAGGGAAAATTTCTCCCACTGTTACCAAGTGCTGTATTGCTCATACTTTACCATATTAATTAATAAATTGATTGCTGCTTGAATATTGGCCTAGTCAAGCTTCTCATTTGTAACACAATGAGCCCTAATCCGTGCTGGGATTGCATGGGACATGGGTGCCAATGCTGTGCCCAGGCCGGCTCTGCTGTGCCCGTGGCAGTGCCAGGGGAGTGCCCTGTGCCTGCCCTGAGCCCAGCAGGAGCCTTTCCTTGGCTGTTGTGTGCCCTGCCCGGGGCAGGAGGGCACTGCCAGAGCAGCTTTGGTGGCCCCGGGCACCCGGCCGGGCTGCAGCCGCTGCAGGGGCTCCTGGGGAATGTTCCAGAGCAAAGCTGAAAGCAAACAACAGTTTCTGGAGGGGATTCTGCCCCTGGGCTGTGCTGGGAGCCCAAGGGCAACAACCCCAAGTGCTGGAGCTCAGTGTCCCTTGGCCAGGCCGTGTTCCCTGGCTCTGCCCTGTCCCCTGTCCCTCTCCTGTCCCTGTCCCTGTCTCCTGTCCTTGTCCCTCAGCTCTCCCCTGTCCCTGTCCCCTGTCCCTTGGCTCTGTGGGGTCAGAGGTGGCAGCAGGACCTGGGGCAGCCCTGGGGGAGAACAACCCTGAGCCCCAGCTGGGCCAGTTGCCCCAGTTCCCCCAGGGGTGCCCAGGTCACTCCGAGCATGGGCTCTGCGGCTCCCAGTCACACCCAGTATGATCCCAGTAACTTTCAGTTGCATTCATTACAATCCCAGTATGATCCCAGTCACTCCCAGAATGATCCCAGCATGGTCCCAGGTGTTACCATTCACCCCTAGGATGGTTCCAGCCTCTCCCAGTATGGTTCCAGTCACCCCCAGTATCATCTCAGTCACTCCCAGTACTCTCAGTACAATGCCCTTTGCCCCCACTATCATCCCAGTATGGTCCCAGTCACCTAGTATGGTTCCAGTTACTCTCAGTACCATCCCAGTCACTCCCAGACAGTCCCAGTATATTATTCCAGTAGCTTCCTTTGTGATTGCTCTGTGATTCCAGTCACTCCTGGCCTCTCCCAGTATATCCCACTTGCCCGCAGCTTCCACGCACTCCCAGTTTCTCCCAGTAGCTTCCACGATTCCAGTTGCTCATAGCAACTCCCAGTCAACTCCAGCATGATTCCAGTTACTCCCTGTATATCCCAGTTGCCCCAACATAGTCCCAGCTGTTCTCAGCTTGCTCCTAGTGACTTCCAATATGATCCCAGTATGACCCCAGTCACCCTCAGTGTGGTCCCACTTGCTCCAGTATGATCCCAGTTGCTCTCAGTTGCCCCTAGCACAGGCCCAGTCATTCCAAGTGTGATCCCATTCTGCCCCAGCATGGTCCCAGTCAAACCAGTCACCCCCAGTATGGTTACAGACACTCCCAGTATATCCCAGTTGCCCTCAGCATACTCATGGTCCTTCCCAGTCACATCCAGCTAACCCAATACAGTTCCAGTTTCCACCAGTATGATCCCAGTCACTCCCAGTATATCCCAGTTGCTGCCACTATGATCCCTGCTGCCCCACTTCTGGTTCTGCTAGGTCCCAGTGTGCTCTGATCCTGCTCCCAGTGGGTCCCAGTCTTGGGTGTGGTGTGTCCCAGTGTATTCTGGTGTGTCCTGGGGTATCTCAGTGTACCCTGGTGTGTCCCAGTGTTCCAGTCCATCCCAGCCTGTCCCAATCCATGCCTGTCCCAGTCCATCCCAACCTGTCCCAATCCATCCCTGTCCCAGTCCATCCCAGCCTGTCCCAGTCCATCCCAGCCTGTCCCAGTCCATCCCTGTCCCAGTCCATCCCAGCCTGTCCCAGTCCATCCCTGTCCCAGTCCATCCCAGCCTGTCCCAGTCCATGCCTGTCCCAGTCCATCCCAGCCCGTCCCAGTCCATGCCTGTCCCAGTCCATGCCTGTCCCGGTCCATTCCTGTCCCAGTCCATCCCAGCTTGTCCCAGTCCATGCCTGTCCCAGTCCATGCCTGTCCCAGTCCATCCCAGCCTGTCCCAGTCCATGCCTGTCCCAGTCCATGCCTGTCCCAATCCATCCCTGTCCCAGTCCATGCCTGTCCCAGTCCATCCCAGCCTGTCCCAGTCCATCCCAGCCTGTCCCAGTCCATCCCTGTCCCAGTCCATCCCAGCCTGTCCCAGTCCATGCCGGTCCCTTCCCAGCCGCCGTTTCCCGGATCCTGCCCCTCCCGCCCCCGGAGCTGCCGCCGGACGCCCCCCAAGGTGCTGCCGGGGCTCGGGGGCTTCGTGTTGGGCTTCGTCTCCTGGGCTCGGGCTCGGCCTCCCCTGCGGGAGAAGGTGAGGGGGGGTCCCCGGGGGTCGTGTCCCCCCTCAGAGCGCGTCTGACTCCCCCATGTCCCCCCATGCCGGGGTCACCCCCTTTTCTCTGCCCAGAGCTCCCGACCCAGCTCCTGCTCCCCCTGGGAGGGGCTTTGGGGACTCCCCCAGGGACCCCCTTGAATCCCCATTCTGGGGCACTGGGACCCCCCTGCATCTCCTTCCCCAGTTCCAGGACCCCCTGCACTCCCTTATCCTGCACCAACACCCCCTGCACCCCCTTTCCCGGGTATCCTCCTCTGCCAGCCCCTGGATTCCCTGTTTCCATGAACCCAGGGACCCCCGGACCCCCATTCCTGGCTAGCCCGGGGCACCTCACCCCCAGGCCTCCCTTTGCTGGGAAACCCGGCCTGGGCACGGGGCTCTGCAGCTGCTCTGGGATTTGTGATCCCCCAGAGGAAAGGGAGGGAACAGGAGAGAGAGAGACAAGGGGATCGGCAATCAGGGATCGCAGTCCCAGCTCCCAGTTCTGCTCCGCCGGGGCTGGGACCCGCAGCCACAGGAAAAATGGATCCAGGATCCCAGTTGTCTTAGGTTGCAAATAGGGGAATTCTATTCCTATCTGTTAGAGGTGGGTCACTGATTGTCTGTTCATTGGTCACTTTTCTTAATCTCTTCCACAACCAATCCCCCCCCCACTTTGTCACTTTGTACAAGGGCAGGCAAGGACAGGACAAGGGAGAATGGATCCAAATGGAGACAGATTAGGTTTAGCTAAGGGATTCAGAAAAAAAGACTCTCCTGGAACAGGTTTCCCAGAGAAGGCGTGCATGTCCCGTCCCTGACAGTGGTCAAGGCCAGGCTGCACGGAGCTCCAGACAAGCCGGTCTAGTGCAAGGGCTCCCCAGCCACAGCACGGGGGTTGCAGCCATGGGATTTTTCAGATCCCTTCCAAGCCCAACCATGGCATGACTCCATGATTCTGAAATGCTTCCCCTCCTCATCCTCTGGCAGAAAAATAAACTTGGCCCCAAGTTGCACAGTGCAGACCATGTCTTTTGGCAGCCTGCAACTGTCTCAAGAGAGGATGAAAAGAGATGACATTACTGACACGATTTCCCTTTTCGACTTGAAAATTCAATGCTGCACTCCTGTCCACTCTGGCAAAACTGTCAGAAGAGGCAATTCTTCCCCATGAAATACTTTGTCTCACCCAAAGAAGAAAGAAGCCACAAGCCAGCACTCTTCTTTATTGCCCCATTGTTTTCTTTGGTTATTGCTCTAGCAGAAATGACTTTGGACTTTCCACTGGCTCCCCATCCCCTTCTCGCTCTCACACTCGCTCTGCTCCCGTCCCGTCCCGTCCGTGTCCCGCCTCTCCCGGGCCGGCTGATGCCGCGTCCCGCACGGCGCCCCTCGGCGGGGCCGCCGCTGCCCGGCCCGCCGTGCTTCCGCCTCCGCCGGGCTCTCTCCGTCCCGCCCGTGGCGCCGCTGGAGGTGCCGCTCGCTCTGCTGCTGGCGGAGCAGCACGGTCTTTCGGCTCCGCCTGGCGCGGGCTCTGGCCCGGCCCCAGCCAAGGCCCCGGCCCCCAACGAAGCCCCTGCCGCGGTTCCGCCTGCAGCCGCCCCGCTGCCGCCCGGCTCCCGGCCCGCCGCCGACAGCGCTGCCGGCAGCTTCCCCGCTCCGAGCTCCGCCGCTCGCCGGCTCAGCCTCCGGCCCCGAGCCGCCGCAGCCCGGGGCGGCTCGGCAAGCAGCAGCGCGCCGGGCGCTCGGCTGCCCCGGGCACAAGAGCGAGAGCGCGGTGCCGCCCGCACGGGCGGAGAAGCCTCGCCCAGAGCAGCTCTGCCGGGAGGGCCGCTGCTGGGCAGCAACGGCTGCGGCAGCGTTTACTCCGGGACCCGGCTCGCCGGCAGCGCCCCGGTAAGCGACGGGACCGGGTCGGAGCGGGGCGGCGGGCGGCGAGCTGAGCCTGCCGCTGGCCTTGGCTCGCAGGCGGCCATCAAGCGAGCGTGCCGGGAGCGCATCTGGGAGTGGGCGCGGCCGGTGAGGGAGCGGGGCCAGCGGAGGAGCCGGCGGGGCGAGCCGGGCGGGGCTGAGGCGAGGCCCGGCAGGGCGGCAGGCGGAGGGGAGCGAGCGTGGAGAGAGCGGGCCCCGCGCAGCGTGCCGGGCCGGGCAGTGGCGAGCCGCGGCGGGGCCGGGCAGGGGGCCCAAGGCGCGGCGCAGCATCGGCCCCGCTGTCGGCATCGCGGTCCCCCCGCAGCACAAGGGTGCCCTTGTGCCCCTGGAGCTGGCGCTGCTGTGGAAGGTGTGGCGGCCCGGCTTCCGCGGCGTGGTGAGGCTCCTAGGCTGGTTCGAGGTGCCTGACGGCTTGGCGCTGGTCATGGAGCGTGCGGAGCGCAGTCAGGAGCTCTGGCACTTGCTGGAGGAGTGGGGCTTCCTGACGGAGCCCGTGGCACGGGGGCTGCTCCGCCCGGTGCTGGAGGCCGTGCGGCCCTGCAGCAGCCGCGGCGTCTGCACCACGACATCAAGGCCGAGAACGTCCTCGTGGACCTGGGCACGGGCGAGGCGAAGCTCATTGACTTTGGGTGAGGCACGATCCTCCAGGACACGTTCTACACCCGGATGTCAGGTGAGCCCAAAGCCGGGCCCAGCCAGGCAGCGGAGGTTCCCCCCTTTGCTGGTAGAGCAGGAACAGGGAGAGAGGGAGAATCCTTCTTCAGCCAGCTGCAGCCCAGTTGCTTTTTGGCAGGGCAGGGGCTGGCTGTTGTGCAACGGGAGCTGGCTGGGAGGGAGGGAGGGAGCAGCATGGGCCTGATGAGCTGCGCCCGTGTCCCATAGGAATGCCGGAGTACAGCCCAGCGGAGTGGATCCTCTTTGGCTGCTGCCATGGCCAGCCAGCCACCATCTGGTCCCTAGGTATCCTGCTGTACGAGCTGTGCTGTGGGCACATTCCTTTCCACAGCAGATGTGGAAAGGCCATTGGATCCACACCATCCAAAAGACCTGGTTTTCCCGTGCCTCTCCCTGGTTAGAGGCAGGGCCCCTCTAGCCGTGGTTATTCTTTCCTTCCTGGGCATTCATACTAGAGGTACCTTCAAGGGGATCTGACAGATCATCCCAGCAGCTTGGTCATGGCAGGAGGCTCCCTTCACCTTACTGGAACTCCCTCGATTAGTGTTTCCTTCCTTGAGTTGAGTTTTTCCTCCTTGTGCTGCTAAGACAGAAGTGGGTTTCCCATCCCACGTTCCCATGCCTTCACCATGGTCACTCAGGAAGAAGCACAGGTCAGCTCGTGGGATGTACTCTCACAGTAGCTGGGGGACATTGGGCTCTGACTTTGAGGCTGTGACTTGCGCTAGTGCTGCATTTATCTTACCTCCTGCCTCATCTCCCTCATTTCCTCTTTAAATTCCTTTCTGAGGTCCTTAACCACAGCAGAGACTGCATCAGGCCTGCATGGGGCCATTGATCACACTCTCATAATTTCTAAGCTTGTTGGTGGCAGAGCCCACTGTCTCTCGGTTGGTATGGGCATTAATCGTTGCAGTGAAGGTGGTGTATTGAGATGGCCCCAGATTTGCCAGACTCCACAGCATTTGGGTGCTCTGATTTCATCTTCGATCTCCTTGGTTCTACAGGGGCGACTGCTGCTGGCTGTGGCTGCCCTTGAAGTTCAGCTGGAACCTGGCTGGTTGTAATGTCTGTGGGTTTCACTCCTGCACCGTCAGACTCTCCCTCTTTGAGGCAGGGGGAGGGTTTCTCACCACCTGGGGATGTGTGTGTGCTCCTTCATCATCTGGCCATCTCCTTGTTTGGGGAAGGGTTTTCTTTTCTGTTCTTCCTTTTCACCTGTAGAATTTCTTCCCAGTGAGTTGCTAATGGCAGGTGATTGCTGGGTGCTTCAGACAAAGGGAGAGCTCTGTTTCTTTGGGAGTTTTCCCTGGGGAAGCAGGAGGAGGGCCAGAGATACTGTGGGATTTGGGCTGGGGGAAGGGGCTGGGTGCAGCTCCTAGCCCTGTCTTAGCTTTGGAGGAGCACTGTGGGAGCCACTGCTCTTGGGGAAAGGAATTCCACTGCTGCTGCAGGAGCCCAGCCCAGAGCTGCTTCCTCTGCTGTGGGGTGAGCCTCTGCTGGTGAGAACAGTCACTGAACTGGGATCTTATTAACACCCACCTGAATAAAGGAGACACCTATCCCCTTCTGCTCGGGTGCCTGGGATCCTGAGCTCGGCTCTCCCTGCCCTGCTGGGAGCCCCTCACCCCTGCCTGTTAGCTGTACTTAGCCCAAGTAGCATCCGAGGCATCATCTTACAAGGGTAACAAGGCTCTTCTTTTATAGGGCTTTACCTATATGCAACATCGACATACGATTCTTTCAGTCTTAAAGAATAAACTTAAATTTCATTCACGTGAATTTTGACCTCTGTAATATTTGTGTATGATAGATTTGAGTTAACTCTGTTCTGAATCATGCCTTCATAGAATCATAGACTCATGGAATCATTAAGGTTGGGAAAGGTCTGTGAGACCATGCAGTCCCAGCAGTGCTCGATGCCCAGCTTGTCCCCAGCCCAGAGCCCTGAGTGCCACCTGCAGGCCTTCCTGGGACAGCTGCAGGGATGGGCACTGCAAAGCTCCCTGGGAAGCCCCTGCCAAGGCCTGAGCAGCCTTTCCCTGGGGAAATTCCTCCTGGTGTCACTTCCATCTCCTCGATGTCATCCTCCACATCTACTTCCATGTCCTCAACCTGCTCTTCCACGTCCACTTCCATCATTTCTTCCTCATTCAGCACCATGTCCACTTCCATCTCCTCCACAGTGTCTCTGGCAGTCTGCAAGAGACAGCACAATCTCACAGTGGGGTTCTTGTCCCACACCATCCATTGCCACGTGGCTGCAGCCTGCTCAAGCAGGCTGCCCCCTCCCTGGAATGGCACTGTACCTCCACTGGCGCAGCAGTGCTCATCCTGCTGGGATTGGTGCTCCAGAGCAGGCAGCAGGAAAAGCCCAGGCAGCAGCAGCAGCAGCTCAGTGCTGACGGGCAGAGCGCAGAGCGAGCGCCAACTGAGCACTGGCAGCAGGCAGAGTGTCTGCTGTGGTCGTTTCCAGGTGCTGGACGTTCCAGCTGGAACACTGTGGGAGCTGTGATGTCACAGAAGTTTCAGGGCCGCTCCACACTGGGAGGTGGGCATGGTGGAATGATGAAATCCTTGAACGGTTTGGCTAGGAAGGGACCCTAAAAATCATCTGGTTCCAAGCTGAGCAGCCTCCCAGCACAGCAGGTTGCTGCGGCCCCTGTCCAAGCTGGCCTTGGATGTTCGTGGGCATGGGGTATGCACAGCCTCTCTGCGCTGGTACCTGTGTCAGGGACAAGCACCCTGACAGGAAAGAACTTCTTCCCATCATGGAATGGATTCCAGCTCTTGCAGTTTCATCCCATTCCCCCTTGTTCTGTCACTTCAGTTGCTGACAAAGAGTCCTCTCCCACTTCCTTGTGGGTCAGGCTGTTCCTGCAGTGTCACACATGTGGCTGAAGCTGCAGGCAGGAGAGAGAGAAGCCAAGCTGCCAGAGAGAGGAAATGGGGAAAGTGACATGAAAGATGAGAGAAGAAGGAAAAAGTAGAGACATGCAAGGCATTGGGTTGGGTGGGCTGTGGCATTCATGCCTTTTATTAGAGGCCAGGTTCTCTGGTGCACTCAATGACTGTGTGATTGCGGTGTGTCCACAGTGAGCCCGTGTGAGCGACCTGCACTCCCAGGGACCGGAGCACACTTGCTTCAAGTGCTGATGAATGAGGCCAGAGATGGGTCTTTGTGTGGAACTCCAAACGCTGTGCATTGCCATGAAGAGGGTCCAGGGCCAGAGAGAAAATGAGGCTGGGGTCTGAGGGTTTCATTCGGGGGGGAGAAGGGGTGAAGCCAGGACCAGCAGGGGACAAGAGAGAGGAGAACATTCTCTGGAGAGTAGATATAAGGAAAAAATGGCAGTTGAAGTGGGTGATAGCAACAAAACCTGCGGATTGCAAGAGGCTGCAAGTGGCCATGGGTGAGAGCCTTGCATTCAGAGGGGTTTCTCTGTTTCACCTTGGTCCCCTTTGCCCTAAGGTATTACAGTTGCAATGAGAGGCCCCTGGGCCTCCACAACTGCCCCCTTTTTGTTTTCAAGAATGAAGGCTTCTGCCATGGACTTTTGCAAGCGTTGAGCAAAACTGGATAGAATAATCAAGACAATGAATACAAGAAACAAAGCCCACAAAACAGTCTTGACTAAAGATGAAAGCCAGCCTTTCATGCCCCAGTCTTTCAAAAGTCCAGTGAGCCAGTCGTTGTTGCCTTTTGTCTGGATCTTGTTGATTTGGTCTTTGAGCAGCTGGACGCTCTGGTATACTGAGTCCCTATGTGAGAAGAGGTTGACATGCGTGGCCATGGGCAAGAAATTGTGGCTTGGCTGTGGAACCACCCATCCGAAGGCATGCAGCATAGTTAGGAGCATCCAGCTTCCTGCTGCAGTGGCAACAAAGGACAGCATCCTTTGACTTTAGCTAATTTAGTAGTGGGTGGAGGCTTGGGTGGCCTGAAAGTATAGAGATAGGGAGATTGCAATGTGAAACTTAAATTCTGGTCCCACTAAACTTTCTCTTCTGTTAGGCAAGGGTTTGAACTCAGCTTATTAGAAGAATCAAATATCAAGGCTAGAATACAGTTTTTCCAATTGTTAAGCGGTATATCGCAGTTAGTGGTGTCTGAGCTCTCTTGGAGTTGGTCTGTGTGGTCCACACTGCTTAAGAGATCTTCTTCTGTCCTTCTTCTTCTTTTCCAGGTTGCTGCTGTCTCTCTTAGGCTTTTGTTCTGTTTTTCTGATGGTGGCTCTGGTGTTTGCCTGGCCATTGGCAGAAGAGTTTTATGTTTTTTGCTGGGATCCGTCTTGGGCCTGCTGCTGTAGAGACACAAGCATATCCTCCCTCCCAAGTAATGAATGGGAAAGGGCCCATAATTTGTTTGGATTCAGGGTCTTTGATCAACACAGGTGGCTTTTCTTTTTATTGGGCTGCCAATTAAATATAAAATGCCTGATGACTGGGGGAGTTGTTGAAAAAGTTGAGCACATCAAGGGCCTTGGCCTCCAATGGGAGATAATATGTGGACTCCCTGTCTCTGTTGATCAAGGATCCTTTGGATGGAAGAGTGGGCCCTCTGGACTATGGACTGTCCTGTGGCAGAGTGTGGTATGGCTGTGACATGTTTTGTAGCCTACTGGTCAGAAAATGGTTGGAATCAGTGGGAGGTATAAGCAGGACCATGATCAGTTTTAATTTCCTGTGGAACAGGGAAGGTGGAAAAGGCTAAAAAGTAACGTTTTATAGCATCTTTTGATTTTTCACCAGCATGGGCAGGGGCAGAAACCGCAGCGTTGTCGGTGTGGATTGAGACGGGGATGTATTTTAGTCTCCCAAAAGGGGCTTGGTGTGTGATGTGTGATTGCCCGATCTGGAGAGTCTTTAGTCCTCTTGGATTGAGTGCAGCTCTGACAGAAGCAAAGGCATGTTGCTGACAATTTGGGCAGGTGTTTGCCATGGATCTTGCCTGATCTTGGGTAATTTTAAAGATGCTGAGCGGTGCAGGAATGTTTTGATGGTAGAAGTGGTGGCGGATCCTAGCCTGGTCAGAAACATTCCGTAGGGAGCTTTGGAGAAGCATTGCTGAGGCATCTGCTCTAGCATTGCCTACTATAAATGCAGGAAGGGTGGTATGAGAGCTTGTGTGCATGATATAGTGTGGGTGTTGTCTGTGGGACAAAAGAGAAATGAAAGGGGAAAGCAAATGCTCTAGTTGGGGTTAGAAATGTCTTTGAAAATGGAATTTTCGGCCCGCTGCACTAGGTCATAGACATCTGCCAAATCAGTGATCAAATGAAGAGGTTCTTTGAAAGTGGAGAAGGTCCAAAGGACTGCAGTCAATTCAGCAATTTGGGCAGGGTGAGGATCCCCTGGCTTGGCTTTTGTCTCTTGAGCAATGCGGAGCCAGGGCAGTGCAGAGCAGGCCGGAAAGCAGAGCCCGGAGCCTTTGGAGGCTGCAAGCCTTAAACATCAGCCCCTGCAGCAGCCCAGATGCAGGTGCCACAGTTGCCAAGGCTGTCAAGGCCTTGAGAGCGGGAAGGTGGATTTTGCATCCCTGTGGGCTGATGGCGGCTCTGGAGCCAGGAGTGCCTGTGGCTGCAGCAGGAAGGGTGGCTGAAAGTTTCCTGCCTTGCTTTGGTGGCATGGCTGTAGGGGCCAGTGCAGTGAGAGCCCCCTCTGTGCTGGTGACAGCTCAGCTCTTGGGGACGCCGCTGTGCCCCAGCCCAGGAGCAGCAGCAGTGGCCAGCGGCAGCAGTGGTGTCAGTGGGACCCCCTGTGCACAGGGACCCCCAGCCGCGGGGTGGCCGTGGCAGCAGCCCAGGCGAGTGGCCGCAAAGTGAGGCCATTTTTCAGGGGAAAAAGAAGTCATTTGGCCAACCTCTGGGCATCAGATGAAAGCTGGCGTTTGGGGCTATAAGGCCGAGCTGGGATCTAGCTTCTCACCATTGTAGTTTTATAGAAATCCAAAAAAATTTGGAAATTTTTAGGTTGGGTGGTCAGGGTGGGCCAGGGTGAGTGGCTGCAAAGAGAGGCCATTTTGCAGGGGAAAAAGAAGTCATTTGCCCAGGCTCTGGGCATCAGATGAAAGCTGGCGTTTGGGGTTATAAGGCCGAGCTGGGATCTAGCTTCTGACCACTTTGGTTTTGGAGAAATCCAACAAAATTTGGAAATTTTTAGGTTGGATGCTCAGGGTGGGCCAGGGCGAGTGGCCGCAAAGAGAGGCCATTTTGCAGGGGAAAAAGAAGTCATTTGGCCAACCTCTGGGCATCAGGTGAAAGTTGGCGTTTGGGGCTATAAGGCCGAGCTGGCATCTAGCTTCTGACCATTGTAGTTTTGGAGAAATCCAACAAAATTTGGAAATTTTTAGGTATGGTGGTCAGGGTGGGCCAGGGCGAGTGGCCGCAAAGAGAGGCCATTTTGCAGGGGAAAAAGAAGTCACTTGGCCAGGCTCTGGGCATCAGATGAAAGCGGGCGTTTGGGGCTATAAGGCCGAGCTGGGATCTAGCTTCTGACCACTGTAGTTTTGGAGAAATCCTGCAAAATTTGGAAATGTTTAGGTTGGGTGGTCAGGGTGGGCCAAGGCGAGTGGCCGCAAAGAGTGGCCATTTTGCAGGGGAAAAAGAAGTCATTTGGCCAGGCTCTGGGCATCAGATGAAAGCTGGCGTTTGGGGCTATAAGGCCGAGCTGGGATCTAGCTTCTGACCACTTTGGTTTTGGAGAAATCCAAAAAAATTTGGAAATTTTTGCTTGGGAGGTCAGGGTGGGCCAGGGCGAGTGGCCGCAAAGAGAGGCCATTTTGCAGGGGAAAAAGAAGTCATTTGGCCAGGCTCTGGGCATCAGATGAAAGCTGGCGTTTGGGGCTATAAGGCCGAGCTGGGATCTAGCTTCTGACCACTGTAGTTTTGGAGAAATCCAACAAAATGTGGAAATTTTTAGGTTGGGTGGTCAGGGTGGGCCAGGGCGAGTGGCCGCAAAGAGAGGCCATTTTGCAGGGGAAAATAAAGTCATTTGGCCAACCTCTGGGCATCAGATGAAAGGTGGCCTTTTTGGCTATAAGGCCGAGCTGGGATCTAGCTTCTGACCACTGTAGTTTTGGAGAAATCCAACAAAATTTGGAAATTTTTAGGTTGGGTGGTCAGGGTGGGCCAGGGCGAGTGGCCGCAAAGAGAGGCCATTTTGCAGGGGAAAAAGAAGTCATTTGGCCAGGCTCTGGGCATCAGATGAAAGCTGGCGTTTGGGGCTATAAGGCCGAGCTGGGATCTAGCTTCTGACCACTGTAGTTTTGGAGAAATCCAGCAAAATTTGGAAAATTTTTAGGTTGGGAGGTCAGGGTGGGCCAGGGCGAGTGGCCGCAAAGAGAGGCCATTTTGCGGGGGAAAAAGAAGTCATTTGGCCAGGCTCTGGGCATCAGATGAAAGCTGGCGTTTGGGGCTATAAGGCCGAGCTGGGATCTAGCTTCTGACCACTTTGGTTTTGGAGAAATCGAAAAAAATTTGGAAATTTTTGCTTGGGAGGTCAGGGTGGGCCAGGGCGAGTGGCCGCAAAGAGAGGCCATTTTGCAGGGGAAAAAGAAGTCATTTGGCCAACCTCTGGGCATCAGATGAAAGCTGGCATTTGGGGCTATAAGGCCGAGCTGGGATCTAGCTTCTGACCACTGTAGTTTTGGAGAAATCCAACAAAATTTGGAAATTTTTAGGTTGGGTGGTCAGGGTGGGCCAGGGCGAGTGGCCGCAAAGAGAGGCCATTTTGCAGGGGAAAAAGAAGTCATTTGGCCAGGCTCTGGGCATCAGATGAAAGCTGGCGTTTGGGGCTATAAGGCCGAGCTGGGATCTAGCTTCTGACCACTGTAGTTTTGGAGAAATCCAGCAAAATTTGGAAAATTTTTAGGTTGGGAGGTCAGGGTGGGCCAGGGCGAGTGGCCGCAAAGAGAGGCCATTTTGCGGGGGAAAAAGAAGTCATTTGGCCAGGCTCTGGGCATCAGATGAAAGCTGGCGTTTGGGGCTATAAGGCCGAGCTGGGATCTAGCTTCTGACCACTTTGGTTTTGGAGAAATCCAAAAAAATTTGGAAATTTTTGCTTGGGAGGTCAGGGTGGGCCAGGGCGAGTGGCCGCAAAGAGAGGCCATTTTGCAGGGGAAAAAGAAGTCATTTGGCCAACCTCTGGGCATCAGATGAAAGCTGGCATTTGGGGCTATAAGGCCGAGCTGGGATCTAGCTTCTGACCACTGTAGTTTTGGAGAAATCCAACAAAATTTGGAAATTTTTAAGTTGGGTGGTCAGGGTGGGCCAGGGCGAGTGGCCGCAAAGAGAGGCCATTTTGCAGGGGAAAAAGAAGTCATTTGCCCAACCTCTGGACATCAGATAAAAGCTGGCATTTGGGGCTATAAGGCCGAGCTGGGATCTAGCTTCTGACCATTGTAGTTTTGGAGAAATCCAACAAAATTTGGAAATTTTTAGGTTGGGTGGTCAGGGTGGGCCAGGGCGAGTGGCCGTAAAGAGAGGCCATTTTGCAGGGGAAAAAGAAGTCATTTGGCCAGGCTCTGGGCATCAGATGAAAGCTGGCATTTGGGGCTATAAGGCCGAGCTGGGATCTGGCTTCTGACCACTGTAGTTTTGGAGAAATCCAACAAAATTTGGAAATTTTGAGGTTGGGTGGTCAGGGTGGGCCAGGGCGAGTGGCCGCAAAGAGAGGCCATTTTGCAGGGGAAAAAGAAGTCATTTGGCCAACCTCTGGGCATCAGGTGAAAGTTGGCGTTTGGGGCTATAAGGCCGAGCTGGGATCTAGCTTCTGACCATTGTAGTTTTGGAGAAATCCAACAAAATTTGGAAATTTTTAGGTATGGTGGTCAGGGTGGGCCAGGGCGAGTGGCCGCAAAGAGAGGCCATTTTGCAGGGGAAAAAGAAGTCACTTGGCCAGGCTCTGGGCATCAGATGAAAGCGGGCGTTTGGGGCTATAAGGCCGAGCTGGGATCTAGCTTCTGACCACTGTAGTTTTGGAGAAATCCTGCAAAATTTGGAAATGTTTAGGTTGGGTGGTCAGGGTGGGCCAAGGCGAGTGGCCGCAAAGAGTGGCCATTTTGCAGGGGAAAAAGAAGTCATTTGGCCAGGCTCTGGGCATCAGATGAAAGCTGGCGTTTGGGGCTATAAGGCCGAGCTGGGATCTAGCTTCTGACCACTTTGGTTTTGGAGAAATCCAAAAAAATTTGGAAATTTTTGCTTGGGAGGTCAGGGTGGGCCAGGGCGAGTGGCCGCAAAGAGAGGCCATTTTGCAGGGGAAAAAGAAGTCATTTGGCCAGGCTCTGGGCATCAGATGAAAGCTGGCGTTTGGGGCTATAAGGCCGAGCTGGGATCTAGCTTCTGACCACTGTAGTTTTGGAGAAATCCAACAAAATGTGGAAATTTTTAGGTTGGGTGGTCAGGGTGGGCCAGGGCGAGTGGCCGCAAAGAGAGGCCATTTTGCAGGGGAAAATAAAGTCATTTGGCCAACCTCTGGGCATCAGATGAAAGGTGGCCTTTTTGGCTATAAGGCCGAGCTGGGATCTAGCTTCTGACCACTGTAGTTTTGGAGAAATCCAACAAAATTTGGAAATTTTTAGGTGGGGTGGTCAGGGTGGGCCAGGGCGAGTGGCTGCAAAGAGAGGCCATTTTGCAGGGGAAAAAGAAGTCATTTGGCCAGGCTCTGGGCATCAGATGAAAGCTGGCGTTTGGGGCTATAAGGCCGAGCTGGGATCTAGCTTCTGACCACTGTAGTTTTGGAGAAATCCAGCAAAATTTGGAAAATTTTTAGGTTGGGAGGTCAGGGTGGGCCAGGGCGAGTGGCCGCAAAGAGAGGCCATTTTGCGGGGGAAAAAGAAGTCATTTGGCCAGGCTCTGGGCATCAGATGAAAGCTGGCGTTTGGGGCTATAAGGCCGAGCTGGGATCTAGCTTCTGACCACTTTGGTTTTGGAGAAATCCAAAAAAATTTGGAAATTTTTGCTTGGGAGGTCAGGGTGGGCCAGGGCGAGTGGCCGCAAAGAGAGGCCATTTTGCAGGGGAAAAAGAAGTCATTTGGCCAACCTCTGGGCATCAGATGAAAGCTGGCATTTGGGGCTATAAGGCCGAGCTGGGATCTAGCTTCTGACCACTGTAGTTTTGGAGAAATCCAACAAAATTTGGAAATTTTTAAGTTCGGTGGTCAGGGTGGGCCAGGGCGAGTGGCCGCAAAGAGAGGCCATTTTGCAGGGGAAAAAGAAGTCATTTGCCCAACCTCTGGACATCAGATAAAAGCTGGCATTTGGGGCTATAAGGCCGAGCTGGGATCTAGCTTCTGACCATTGTAGTTTTGGAGAAATCCAACAAAATTTGGAAATTTTTAGGTTGGGTGGTCAGGGTGGGCCAGGGCGAGTGGCCGTAAAGAGAGGCCATTTTGCAGGGGAAAAAGAAGTCATTTGGCCAGGCTCTGGGCATCAGATGAAAGCTGGCATTTGGGGCTATAAGGCCGAGCTGGGATCTGGCTTCTGACCACTGTAGTTTTGGAGAAATCCAACAAAATTTGGAAATTTTGAGGTTGGGTGGTCAGGGTGGGCCAGGGCGAGTGGCCGCAAAGAGAGGCCATTTTGCAGGGGAAAAAGAAGTCATTTGGCCAACCTCTGGGCATCAGATGAAAGCTGGCATTTGGGGCTATAAGGCCGAGCTGGGATCTGGCTTCTGACCACTGTCGTTTTAGAGAAATCCAACAAAATTTGGAAATTTTTAAGTTGGGTGGTCAGGGTGGGCCAGGGCGAGTGGCCGCAAAGAGAGGCCATTTTGCAGGGGAAAAAGAAGTCATTTGCCCAACCTCTGGGCATCAGATGAAAGCTGGCATTTGGGGCTATAAGGCCGAGCTGGGATCTAGCTTCTGACCACTGTAGTTTTGGAGAAATCCAACAAAATGTGGACATTTTTAGGTTGGGTGGTCAGGGTGGGCCAGGGCGAGTGGCCGCAAAGAGAGGCCATTTTGCAGGGGAAAAAGAAGTCATTTGCCCAACCTCTGGACATCAGATGAAAGCTGGCATTTGGGGCTATAAGGCCGAGCTGGGATCTGGCTTCTGACCACTGTCGTTTTAGAGAAATCCAACAAAATTTGGAAATTTTTAGGTTGGGTGGTCAGGGTGGGCCAGGGCGAGTGGCCGCAAAGAGAGGCCATTTTGCAGGGGAAAAAGAAGTCATTTGGCCAACCTCTGGGCATCAGATGAAAGCTGGCGTTTGGGGCTATAAGGCCGAGCTGGGATCTGGCTTCTGACCACTGTAGTTTTGGGGAAATCCAACAAAATTTGGAAATTTTTAGGTTGGGTGGTCAGGGTGGGCCAGGGCGAGTGGCCGCAAAGAGAGGCCATTTTGCAGGGGAAAAAGAAGTCATTTGGCCAACCTCTGGGCATCAGATGAAAGCTGGCATTTGGGGCTATAAGGCCGAGCTGGGATCTGGCTTCTGACCACTGTAGTTTTGGAGAAATCCAACAAAATTTGGAAATGTTTAGGTTGGGTGGTCAGGGTGGGCCAGGGCGAGTGGCCGCAAAGAGAGGCCATTTTGCAGGGGAAAAAGAAGTCATTTGGCCAACCTCTGGGCATCAGATGAAAGCTGGCGTTTGGGGCTATAAGGCCGAGCTGGGATCTGGCTTCTGACCACTGTAGTTTTGGAGAAATCCAACAAAATTTGGAAATTTTTAGGTTGGGTGGTCAGGGTGGGCCAGGGCGAGTGGCCGCAAAGAGAGGCCATTTTGCAGGGGAAAAAGAAGTCATTTGGCCAACCTCTGGACATCAGGTGAAAGCTGGTGTTGGGGGATATAAGGCCGAGCTGGGATCTGGCTTCTGACCACTGTCGTTTTGGAGAAATCCAACAAAATTTGGAAATTTTTAGGTTGGGAGGTCAGGGTGGGCCAGGGCGAGTGGCCGCAAAGAGAGGCCATTTTGCAGGGGAAAAAGAAGTCATGTGGCCAACCTCTGGGCATCAGATGAAAGCTGGCCTTTGGGGCTATAAGGCCGAGCTGGGATCTAGCTTCTGACCACTGTAGTTTTGGAGAAATCCAACAAAATTTGGAAATTTTTAGGTTGGGTGGTCAGGGTGGGCCAGGGCGAGTCGCCGCAAAGAGAGGCTATTTTGCAGGGGAAAAAGAAGTCATTTGGCCAACCTCTGGGCATCAGATGAAAGCTGGCGTTTGGGGCTATAAGGCCGAGCTGGGATCTGGCTTCTGACCGCTGTAGTTTTGGAGAAATCCAACAAAATTTGGAAATTTTTAGGTTGGGTGGTCAGGGTGGGCCAGGGCGAGTGGCCGCAAAGAGAGGCCATTTTGCAGGGGAAAAAGAAGTCATGTGGCCAACCTCTGGGCATCAGATGAAAGCTGGCCTTTGGGGCTATAAGGCCGAGCTGGGATCTAGCTTCTGACCACTGTAGTTTTGGAGAAATCCAACAAAATTTGGAAATTTTTAGGTTGGGTGGTCAGGGTGGGCCAGGGCGAGTGGCCGCAAAGAGAGGCCATTTTGCAGGGGAAAAAGAAGTCATTTGGCCAACCTCTGGGCATCAGATGAAAGCTGGCGTTTGGGGCTATAAGGCCGAGCTGGGATCTGGCTTCTGACCACTGTAGTTTTGGAGAAATCCAACAAAATTTGGAAACTTTTAGGTTGGGTGGTCAGGGTGGGCCAGGGCGAGTGGCCGCAAAGAGAGGCCATTTTGCAGGGGAAAAAGAAGTCCTTTGGCCAACCTCTGGGCATCAGGTGAAAGCTGGCCTTTGGGGCTATAAGGCCGAGCTGGCATCTAGCTTCTGACCACTGTAGTTTTGGAGAAATCCAGCAAAATTTGGAAAATTTTTAGGTTGGGAGGTCAGGGTGGGCCAGGGCGAGTGGCCGCAAAGAGAGGCCATTTTGCAGGGGAAAAAGAAGTCATTTGGCCAGGCTCTGGGCATCAGATGAAAGCTGGCGTTTGGGGCTATAAGGCCGAGCTGGGATCTAGCTTCTGACCACTTTGGTTTTGGAGAAATCCAAAAAAATTTGGAAATTTTTGCTTGGGAGGTCAGGGTGGGCCAGGGCGAGTGGCCGCAAAGAGAGGCCATTTTGCAGGGGAAAAAGAAGTCATTTGGCCAACCTCTGGGCATCAGATGAAAGCTGGCATTTGGGGCTATAAGGCCGAGCTGGGATCTAGCTTCTGACCACTGTAGTTTTGGAGAAATCCTGCAAAATTTGGAAATTTTTAAGTTGGGTGGTCAGGGTGGGCCAGGGCGAGTGGCCGCAAAGAGAGGCCATTTTGCAGGGGAAAAAGAAGTCATTTGGCCAACCTCTGGGCATCAGATGAAAGCTGGCATTTGGGGCTATAAGGCCGAGCTGGGATCTAGCTTCTGACCACTGTAGTTTTGGAGAAATCCAACAAAATGTGGACATATTTAGGTTGGGTGGTCAGGGTGGGCCAGGGCGAGTGGCCGCAAAGAGAGGCCATTTTGCAGGGGAAAAAGAAGTCATTTGCCCAACCTCTGGACATCAGGTGAAAGCTGGCATTTGGGGCTATAAGGCCGAGCTGGGATCTGGCTTCTGACCACTGTAGTTTTGGAGAAATCCAACAAAATTTGGAAATTTTTAGGTTGGGTGGTCAGGGTGGGCCAGGGCGAGTGGCCGCAAAGAGAGGCCATTTTGCAGGGGAAAAAGAAGTCATTTGCCCAACCTCTGGACATCAGATGAAAGCTGGCATTTGGGGCTATAAGGCCGAGCTGGGATCTGGCTTCTGACCACTGTAGTTTTGGAGAAATCCAACAAAATTTGGAAATTTTTAGGTTGGGTGGTCAGGGTGGGCCAGGGCGAGTGGCCGCAAAGAGAGGCCATTTTGCAGGGGAAAAAGAAGTCATTTGGCCAACCTCTGGGCATCAGATGAAAGCTGGCGTTTGGGGCTATAAGACCGAGCTGGGATCTGGCTTCTGACCACTGTAGTTTTGGAGAAATCCAACAAAATTTGGAAATTTTTAGGTTGGGTGGTCAGGGTGGGCCAGGGCGAGTGGCCGCAAAGAGAGGCCATTTTGCAGGGGAAAAAGAAGTCATTTGGCCAACCTCTGGGCATCAGATGAAAGCTGGCCTTTGGGGCTATAAGGCCGAGCTGGGATCTGGCTTCTGACCACTGTAGTTTTAGAGAAATCCAACAAAATTTGGAAATTTTTAGGTTGGGTGGTCAGGGTGGGCCAGGGCGAGTGGCCGCAAAGAGAGGCCATTTTGCAGGGGAAAAAGAAGTCATTTGGCCAACCTCTGGGCATCAGATGAAAGCTGGTGTTTGGGGCTATAAGGCCGAGCTGGGATCTTGCTTCTGACCACTGTAGTTTTGGAGAAATCCAACAAAATTTGGAAATTTTTAGGTTGGGTGGTCAGGGTGGGCCAGGGCGAGTGGCCGCAAAGAGAGGCCATTTTGCAGGGGAAAAAGAAGTCATTTGGCCAACCTCTGGACATCAGGTGAAAGCTGGTGTTTGGGGATATAAGGCCGAGCTGGGATCTGGCTTCTGACCACTGTAGTTTTAGAGAAATCCAACAAAATTTGGAAATTTTTAGGTTGGGTGGTCAGGGTGGGCCAGGGCGAGTGGCCGCAAAGAGAGGCCATTTTGCAGGGGAAAAAGAAGTCATTTGGCTAACCTCTGGGCATCAGATGAAAGCTGGCGTTTGGGGCTATAAGGCCGAGCTGGGATCTGGCTTCTGACCACTGTAGTTTTGGAGAAATCCAACAAAATTTGGAAATTTTTAGGTTGGGTGCTCAGGGTGGGCCAGGGCGAGTGGCCGCAAAGAGAGGCCATTTTGCAGGGGAAAAAGAAGTCATTTGCCCAACCTCTGGGCATCAGATGAAAGCTGGCATTTGGGGCTATAAGGCCGAGCTGGGATCTGGCTTCTGACCACTGTCGTTTTAGAGAAATCCAACAAAATTTGGAAATTTTTAGGTTGGGAGGTCAGGGTGGGCCAGGGCGAGTGGCCGCAAAGAGAGGCCATTTTGCAGGGGAAAAAGAAGTCATGTGGCCAACCTCTGGGCATCAGATGAAAGCTGGCCTTTGGGGCTATAAGGCCGAGCTGGGATCTGGCTTCTGACCACTGTAGTTTTGGAGAAATCCAACAAAATTTGGAAATTTTTAGGTTGGGTGGTCAGGGTGGGCCAGGGCGAGTGGCCGCAAAGAGAGGCCATTTTGCAGGGGAAAAAGAAGTCATTTGGCCAGGCTCTGGGCATCAGATGAAAGCTGGCGTTTGGGGCTATAAGGCCGAGCTGGGATCTGGCTTCTGACCACTGTAGTTTTGGAGAAATCCAACAAAATTTGGAAATTTTTAGGTTGGGTGGTCAGGGTGGGCCAGGGCGAGTGGCCGCAAAGAGAGGCCATTTTGCAGGGGAAAAAGAAGTCATTTGGCCAACCTCTGGGCATCAGATGAAAGCTGGCCTTTGGGGCTATAAGGCCGAGCTGGGATCTGGCTTCTGACCACTGTAGTTTTGGAGAAATCCAACAAAATTTGGAAATTTTTAGGTTGGGTGGTCAGGGTGGGCCAGGGCGAGTGGCCGCAAAGAGAGGCCATTTTGCAGGGGAAAAAGAAGTCATTTGGCCAACCTCTGGGCATCAGGTGAAAGCTGGCCTTTGGGGCTATAAGGCCGAGCTGGGATCTTGCTTCTGACCACTGTAGTTTTGGAGAAATCCAACAAAATTTGGAAATTTTTAGGTTGGGTGGTCAGGGTGGGCCAGGGCGAGTGGCCGCAAAGAGAGGCCATTTTGCAGGGGAAAAAGAAGTCATTTGGCCAACCTCTGGGCATCAGATGAAAGCTGGCCTTTGGGGCTATAAGGCCGAGCTGGGATCTGGCTTCTGACCACTGTAGTTTTGGAGAAATCCAACAAAATTTGGAAATTTTTAGGTTGGGTGGTCAGGGTGGGCCAGGGCGAGTGGCCGCAAAGAGAGGCCATTTTGCAGGGGAAAAAGAAGTCATTTGGCCAACCTCTGGGCATCAGATGAAAGCTGGCGTTTGGGGCTATAAGGCCGAGCTGGGATCTTGCTTCTGACCACTGTAGTTTTGGAGAAATCCAACAAAATTTGGAAATTTTTAGGTTGGGTGGTCAGGGTGGGCCAGGGCGAGTGGCCGCAAAGAGAGGCCATTTTGCAGGGGAAAAAGAAGTCATTTGGCCAACCTCTGGGCATCAGATGAAAGCTGGCGTTTGGGGCTATAAGGCCGAGCTGGGATCTGGCTTCTGACCACTGTAGTTTTGGAGAAATCCAACAAAATTTGGAAATTTTTAGGTTGGGTGGTCAGGGTGGGCCAGGGCGAGTGGCCGCAAAGAGAGGCCATTTTGCAGGGGAAAAAGAAGTCATTTGGCCAACCTCTGGGCATCAGATGAAAGCTGGCGTTTGGGGCTATAAGGCCGAGCTGGGATCTGGCTTCTGACCACTGTAGTTTTGGAGAAATCCAACAAAATTTGGAAATTTTTAGGTTGGGTGGTCAGGGTGGGCCAGGGCGAGTGGCCGCAAAGAGAGGCCATTTTGCAGGGGAAAAAGAAGTCATTTGGCCAACCTCTGGGCATCAGATGAAAGCTGGCCTTTGGGGCTATAAGGCCGAGCTGGGATCTAGCTTCTGACCACTGTAGTTTTGGAGAAATCCAACAAAATTTGGAAATTTTTAGGTTGGGTGGTCAGGGTGGGCCAGGGCGAGTGGCCGCAAAGAGAGGCCATTTTGCAGGGGAAAAAGAAGTCATTTGGCCAACCTCTGGGCATCAGATGAAAGCTGGCGTTTGGGGCTATAAGGCCGAGCTGGGATCTGGCTTCTGACCGCTGTAGTTTTGGAGAAATCCAACAAAATTTGGAAATTTTTAGGTTGGGTGGTCAGGGTGGGCCAGGGCGAGTGGCCGCAAAGAGAGGCCATTTTGCAGGGGAAAAAGAAGTCATGTGGCCAACCTCTGGGCATCAGATGAAAGCTGGCCTTTGGGGCTATAAGGCCGAGCTGGGATCTAGCTTCTGACCACTGTAGTTTTGGAGAAATCCAACAAAATTTGGAAATTTTTAGTTTGGGTGGTCAGGGTGGGCCAGGGCGAGTGGCCGCAAAGAGAGGCCATTTTGCAGGGGAAAAAGAAGTCATTTGGCCAACCTCTGGGCATCAGATGAAAGCTGGCGTTTGGGGCTATAAGGCCGAGCTGGGATCTGGCTTCTGACCACTGTAGTTTTAGAGAAATCCAACAAAATTTGGAAACTTTTAGTTTGGGTGGTCAGGGTGGGCCAGGGCGAGTGGCCGCAAAGAGAGGCCATTTTGCAGGGGAAAAAGAAGTCCTTTGGCCAACCTCTGGGCATCAGGTGAAAGCTGGCCTTTGGGGCTATAAGGCCGAGCTGGCATCTAGCTTCTGACCACTGTAGTTTTGGAGAAATCCAGCAAAATTTGGAAAATTTTTAGGTTGGGAGGTCAGGGTGGGCCAGGGCGAGTGGCCGCAAAGAGAGGCCATTTTGCAGGGGAAAAAGAAGTCATTTGGCCAGGCTCTGGGCATCAGATGAAAGCTGGCGTTTGGGGCTATAAGGCCGAGCTGGGATCTAGCTTCTGACCACTTTGGTTTTGGAGAAATCCAAAAAAATTTGGAAATTTTTAGGTTGGGTGGTCAGGGTGGGCCAGGGCGAGTGGCCGCAAAGAGAGGCCATTTTGCAGGGGAAAAAGAAGTCATTTGGCCAACCTCTGGGCATCAGATGAAATCTGGCATTTGGGGCTATAAGGCCGAGCTGGGATCTAGCTTCTGACCACTGTAGTTTTGGAGAAATCCAACAAAATTTGGAAATTTTTAAGTTGGGTGGTCAGGGTGGGCCAGGGCGAGTGGCCGCAAAGAGAGGCCATTTTGCAGGGGAAAAAGAAGTCATTTGCCCAACCTCTGGACATCAGATAAAAGCTGGCATTTGGGGCTATAAGGCCGAGCTGGGATCTGGCTTCTGACCACTGTCGTTTTAGAGAAATCCAACAAAATTTGGAAATTTTTAAGTTGGGTGGTCAGGGTGGGCCAGGGCGAGTGGCCGCAAAGAGAGGCCATTTTGCAGGGGAAAAAGAAGTCATTTGGCCAACCTCTGGGCATCAGATGAAAGCTGGCATTTGGGGCTATAAGGCCGAGCTGGGATCTAGCTTCTGACCACTGTAGTTTTGGAGAAATCCAACAAAATGTGGACATATTTAGGTTGGGTGGTCAGGGTGGGCCAGGGCGAGTGGCCGCAAAGAGAGGCCATTTTGCAGGGGAAAAAGAAGTCATTTGCCCAACCTCTGGACATCAGATGAAAGCTGGCATTTGGGGCTATAAGGCCGAGCTGGGATCTGGCTTCTGACCACTGTAGTTTTGGAGAAATCCAACAAAATTTGGAAATTTTTAGGTTGGGTGGTCAGGGTGGGCCAGGGCGAGTGGCCGCAAAGAGAGGCCATTTTGCAGGGGAAAAAGAAGTCATGTGGCCAACCTCTGGGCATCAGATGAAAGCTGGCGTTTGGGGCTATAAGGCCGAGCTGGGATCTGGCTTCTGACCACTGTAGTTTTGGAGAAATCCAACAAAATTTGGAAATTTTTAGGTTGGGTGGTCAGGGTGGGCCAGGGCGAGTGGCCGCAAAGAGAGGCCATTTTGCAGGGGAAAAAGAAGTCATTTGGCCAACCTCTGGGCATCAGATGAAAGCTGGCGTTTGGGGCTATAAGGCCGAGCTGGGATCTGGCTTCTGACCACTGTAGTTTTGGAGAAATCCAACAAAATTTGGAAATTTTTAGGTTGGGTGGTCAGGGTGGGCCAGGGCGAGTGGCCGCAAAGAGAGGCCATTTTGCAGGGGAAAAAGAAGTCATTTGGCCAACCTCTGGGCATCAGATGAAAGCTGGCGTTTGGGGCTATAAGGCCGAGCTGGGATCTTGCTTCTGACCACTGTAGTTTTGGAGAAATCCAACAAAATTTGGAAAATTTTAGGTTGGGTGCTCAGGGTGGGCCAGGGCGAGTGGCCGCAAAGAGAGGCCATTTTGCAGGGGAAAAAGAAGTCATTTGGCCAACCTCTGGGCATCAGATGAAAGCTGGCGTTTGGGGCTATAAGGCCGAGCTGGGATCTGGCTTCTGACCACTGTAGTTTTGGAGAAATCCAACAAAATTTGGAAATTTTTAGGTTGGGTGGTCAGGGTGGGCCAGGGCGAGTGGCCGCAAAGAGAGGCCATTTTGCAGGGGAAAAAGAAGTCATGTGGCCAACCTCTGGGCATCAGATGAAAGCTGGCGTTTGGGGCTATAAGGCCGAGCTGGGATCTGGCTTCTGACCACTGTAGTTTTGGAGAAATCCAACAAAATTTGGAAATTTTTAGGTTGGGTGGTCAGGGTGGGCCAGGGCGAGTGGCCGCAAAGAGAGGCCATTTTGCAGGGGAAAAAGAAGTCATTTGGCCAACCTCTGGGCATCAGATGAAAGCTGGCGTTTGGGGCTATAAGGCCGAGCTGGGATCTGGCTTCTGACCACTGTAGTTTTGGAGAAATCCAACAAAATTTGGAAATTTTTAGGTTGGGTGGTCAGGGTGGGCCAGGGCGAGTGGCCGCAAAGAGAGGCCATTTTGCAGGGGAAAAAGAAGTCATTTGGCCAACCTCTGGGCATCAGATGAAAGCTGGCGTTTGGGGCTATAAGGCCGAGCTGGGATCTTGCTTCTGACCACTGTAGTTTTGGAGAAATCCAACAAAATTTGGAAAATTTTAGGTTGGGTGCTCAGGGTGGGCCAGGGCGAGTGGCCGCAAAGAGAGGCCATTTTGCAGGGGAAAAAGAAGTCATTTGGCCAACCTCTGGGCATCAGATGAAAGCTGGCGTTTGGGGCTATAAGGCCGAGCTGGGATCTGGCTTCTGACCACTGTAGTTTTGGAGAAATCCAACAAAATTTGGAAATTTTTAGGTTGGGTGGTCAGGGTGGGCCAGGGCGAGTGGCCGCAAAGAGAGGCCATTTTGCAGGGGAAAAAGAAGTCATGTGGCCAACCTCTGGGCATCAGATGAAAGCTGGCGTTTGGGGCTATAAGGCCGAGCTGGGATCTGGCTTCTGACCACTGTAGTTTTGGAGAAATCCAACAAAATTTGGAAATTTTTAGGTTGGGTGGTCAGGGTGGGCCAGGGCGAGTGGCCGCAAAGAGAGGCCATTTTGCAGGGGAAAAAGAAGTCATTTGGCCAACCTCTGGGCATCAGATGAAAGCTGGCGTTTGGGGCTATAAGGCCGAGCTGGGATCTGGCTTCTGACCACTGTAGTTTTGGAGAAATCCAACAAAATTTGGAAATTTTTAGGTTGGGTGGTCAGGGTGGGCCAGGGCGAGTGGCCGCAAAGAGAGGCCATTTTGCAGGGGAAAAAGAAGTCATTTGGCCAACCTCTGGGCATCAGATGAAAGCTGGCGTTTGGGGCTATAAGGCCGAGCTGGGATCTGGCTTCTGACCACTGTAGTTTTGGAGAAATCCAACAAAATTTGGAAATTTTTAGGTTGGGTGGTCAGGGTGGGCCAGGGCGAGTGGCCGCAAAGAGAGGCCATTTTGCAGGGGAAAAAGAAGTCATTTGGCCAACCTCTGGGCATCAGATGAAAGCTGGCGTTTGGGGCTATAAGGCCGAGCTGGGATCTTGCTTCTGACCACTGTAGTTTTGGAGAAATCCACAAAATTTGGAAATTTTTAGGTTGGGTGGTCAGGGTGGGCCAGGGCGAGTGGCCGCAAAGAGAGGCCATTTTGCAGGGGAAAAAGAAGTCATTTGGCCAACCTCTGGGCATCAGATGAAAGCTGGCGTTTGGGGCTATAAGGCCGAGCTGGGATCTGGCTTCTGACCACTGTAGTTTTGGAGAAATCCAACAAAATTTGGAAATTTTTAGGTTGGGTGCTCAGGGTGGGCCAGGGCGAGTGGCCGCAAAGAGAGGCCATTTTGCAGGGGAAAAAGAAGTCATTTGGCCAACCTCTGGGCATCAGATGAAAGCTGGCCTTTGGGGCTATAAGGCCGAGCTGGGATCTAGCTTCTGACCACTGTAGTTTTGGAGAAATCCAACAAAATTTGGAAATTTTTAGGTTGGGTGGTCAGGGTGGGCCAGGGCGAGTGGCCGCAAAGAGAGGCCATTTTGCAGGGGAAAAAGAAGTCATTTGGCCAACCTCTGGGCATCAGATGAAAGCTGGCGTTTGGGGCTATAAGGCCGAGCTGGGATCTGGCTTCTGACCACTATAGTTTTGGAGAAATCCAACAAAATTTGGAAACTTTTAGGTTGGGTGGTCAGGGTGGGCCAGGGCGAGTGGCCGCAAAGAGAGGCCATTTTGCAGGGGAAAAAGAAGTCCTTTGGCCAACCTCTGGGCATCAGGTGAAAGCTGGCCTTTGGGGCTATAAGGCCGAGCTGGCATCTAGCTTCTGACCACTGTAGTTTTGGAGAAATCCAGCAAAATTTGGAAAATTTTTAGGTTGGGAGGTCAGGGTGGGCCAGGGCGAGTGGCCGCAAAGAGAGGCCATTTTGCAGGGGAAAAAGAAGTCATTTGGCCAGGCTCTGGGCATCAGATGAAAGCTGGCGTTTGGGGCTATAAGGCCGAGCTGGGATCTGGCTTCTGACCACTGTCGTTTTAGAGAAATCCAACAAAATTTGGAAATTTTTAAGTTGGGTGGTCAGGGTGGGCCAGGGCGAGTGGCCGCAAAGAGAGGCCATTTTGCAGGGGAAAAAGAAGTCATTTGGCCAACCTCTGGGCATCAGATGAAAGCTGGCATTTGGGGCTATAAGGCCGAGCTGGGATCTAGCTTCTGACCACTGTAGTTTTGGAGAAATCCAACAAAATGTGGACATATTTAGGTTGGGTGGTCAGGGTGGGCCAGGGCGAGTGGCCGCAAAGAGAGGCCATTTTGCAGGGGAAAAAGAAGTCATTTGCCCAACCTCTGGACATCAGATGAAAGCTGGCATTTGGGGCTATAAGGCCGAGCTGGGATCTGGCTTCTGACCACTGTAGTTTTGGAGAAATCCAACAAAATTTGGAAATTTTTAGGTTGGGTGGTCAGGGTGGGCCAGGGCGAGTGGCCGCAAAGAGAGGCCATTTTGCAGGGGAAAAAGAAGTCATTTGCCCAACCTCTGGACATCAGATGAAAGCTGGCATTTGGGGCTATAAGGCCGAGCTGGGATCTGGCTTCTGACCACTGTAGTTTTGGAGAAATCCAACAAAATTTGGAAATTTTTAGGTTGGGTGGTCAGGGTGGGCCAGGGCGAGTGGCCGCAAAGAGAGGCCATTTTGCAGGGGAAAAAGAAGTCATTTGGCCAACCTCTGGGCATCAGATGAAAGCTGGCGTTTGGGGCTATAAGGCCGAGCTGGGATCTGGCTTCTGACCACTGTAGTTTTGGAGAAATCCAACAAAATTTGGAAATTTTTAGGTTGGGTGGTCAGGGTGGGCCAGGGCGAGTGGCCGCAAAGAGAGGCCATTTTGCAGGGGAAAAAGAAGTCATTTGGCCAACCTCTGGGCATCAGATGAAAGCTGGCCTTTGGGGCTATAAGGCCGAGCTGGGATCTGGCTTCTGACCACTGTCGTTTTAGAGAAATCCACCAAAATTTGGAAATTTTTAGGTTGGGTGGTCAGGGTGGGCCAGGGCGAGTGGCCGCAAAGAGAGGCCATTTTGCAGGGGAAAAAGAAGTCATTTGGCCAACCTCTGGGCATCAGATGAAAGCTGGCGTTTGGGGCTATAAGGCCGAGCTGGGATCTGGCTTCTGACCACTGTAGTTTTGGAGAAATCCAGCAAAATTTGGAAATTTTTAGGTTGGGTGGTCAGGGTGGGCCAGGGCGACTGGCCACAAAGAGAGGCCATTTTGCAGGGGAAAAAGAAGTCATTTGGCCAACCTCTGGGCATCAGATGAAAGCTGGCATTTGGGGTTATAAGGCCGAGCTGGGATCTGGCTTCTGACCACTGTAGTTTTGGAGAAATCCAACAAAATTTGGAAATTTTTAGGTTGGGTGGTCAGGGTGGGCCAGGGCGAGTGGCCGCAAAGAGAGGCCATTTTGCAGGGGAAAAAGAAGTCATTTGGCCAACCTCTGGGCATCAGATGAAAGCTGGTGTTTGGGGCTATAAGGCCGAGCTGGGATCTTGCTTCTGACCACTGTAGTTTTGGAGAAATC
Source organism: Passer domesticus (assembly GCF_036417665.1). NCBI lineage: Eukaryota > Metazoa > Chordata > Aves > Passeriformes > Passeridae > Passer > Passer domesticus. Next base: position 25,202 of record NC_087493.1, on the reverse strand, counting down.
CAACAAAATTTGGAAATTTTTAGGTTGGGTGGTCAGGGTGGGCCAGGGCGAGTGGCCGCAAAGAGAGGCCATTTTGCAGGGGAAAAAGAAGTCATTTGGCCAACCTCTGGACATCAGGTGAAAGCTGGTGTTTGGGGATATAAGGCCGAGCTGGGATCTGGCTTCTGACCACTGTAGTTTTAGAGAAATCCAACAAAATTTGGAAATTTTTAGGTTGGGTGGTCAGGGTGGGCCAGGGCGAGTGGCCGCAAAGAGAGGCCATTTGGCAGGGGAAAAAGAAGTCATTTGGCTAACCTCTGGGCATCAGATGAAAGCTGGCGTTTGGGGCTATAAGGCCGAGCTGGGATCTGGCTTCTGACCACTGTAGTTTTGGAGAAATCCAACAAAATTTGGAAATTTTTAGGTTGGGTGCTCAGGGTGGGCCAGGGCGAGTGGCCGCAAAGAGAGGCCATTTTGCAGGGGAAAAAGAAGTCATTTGGCCAACCTCTGGGCATCAGATGAAAGCTGGCATTTGGGGCTATAAGGCCGAGCTGGGATCTGGCTTCTGACCACTGTCGTTTTAGAGAAATCCAACAAAATTTGGAAATTTTTAGGTTGGGAGGTCAGGGTGGGCCAGGGCGAGTGGCCGCAAAGAGAGGCCATTTTGCAGGGGAAAAAGAAGTCATGTGGCCAACCTCTGGGCATCAGATGAAAGCTGGCCTTTGGGGCTATAAGGCCGAGCTGGGATCTGGCTTCTGACCACTGTAGTTTTGGAGAAATCCAACAAAATTTGGAAATTTTTAGGTTGGGTGGTCAGGGTGGGCCAGGGCGAGTGGCCGCAAAGAGAGGCCATTTTGCAGGGGAAAAAGAAGTCATTTGGCCAGGCTCTGGGCATCAGATGAAAGCTGGCGTTTGGGGCTATAAGGCCGAGCTGGGATCTGGCTTCTGACCACTGTAGTTTTGGAGAAATCCAACAAAATTTGGAAATTTTTAGGTTGGGTGGTCAGGGTGGGCCAGGGCGAGTGGCCACAAAGAGAGGCCATTTTGCAGGGGAAAAAGAAGTCATTTGGCCAACCTCTGGGCATCAGATGAAAGCTGGCGTTTGGGGCTATAAGGCCGAGCTGGGATCTGGCTTCTGACCACTGTAGTTTTGGAGAAATCCAACAAAATTTGGAAATTTTTAGGTTGGGTGCTCAGGGTGGGCCAGGGCGAGTGGCCGCAAAGAGAGGCCATTTTGCAGGGGAAAAAGAAGTCATTTGGCCAACCTCTGGGCATCAGATGAAAGCTGGCCTTTGGGGCTATAAGGCCGAGCTGGGATCTTGCTTCTGACCACTGTAGTTTTGGAGAAATCCAACAAAATTTGGAAATTTTTAGGTTGGGTGGTCAGGGTGGGCCAGGGCGAGTGGCCGCAAAGAGAGGCCATTTTGCAGGGGAAAAAGAAGTCATTTGGCCAACCTCTGGGCATCAGATGAAAGCTGGCGTTTGGGGCTATAAGGCCGAGCTGGGATCTGGCTTCTGACCACTGTAGTTTTGGAGAAATCCAACAAAATTTGGAAATTTTTAGGTTGGGTGGTCAGGGTGGGCCAGGGCGAGTGGCCGCAAAGAGAGGCCATTTTGCAGGGGAAAAAGAAGTCATTTGGCCAACCTCTGGGCATCAGATGAAAGCTGGCCTTTGGGGCTATAAGGCCGAGCTGGGATCTTGCTTCTGACCACTGTAGTTTTGGAGAAATCCAACAAAATTTGGAAATTTTTAGGTTGGGTGGTCAGGGTGGGCCAGGGCGAGTGGCCGCAAAGAGAGGCCATTTTGCAGGGGAAAAAGAAGTCATTTGGCCAACCTCTGGGCATCAGATGAAAGCTGGCATTTGGGGCTATAAGGCCGAGCTGGGATCTGGCTTCTGACCACTGTAGTTTTGGAGAAATCCAACAAAATTTGGAAATTTTTAGGTTGGGTGGTCAGGGTGGGCCAGGGCGAGTGGCCGCAAAGAGAGGCCATTTTGCAGGGGAAAAAGAAGTCATTTGGCCAACCTCTGGGCATCAGATGAAAGCTGGCGTTTGGGGCTATAAGGCCGAGCTGGATCTTGCTTCTGACCACTGTAGTTTTGGAGAAATCCAACAAAATTTGGAAATTTTTAGGTTGGGTGCTCAGGGTGGGCCAGGGCGAGTGGCCGCAAAGAGAGGCCATTTTGCAGGGGAAAAAGAAGTCATTTGGCCAACCTCTGGGCATCAGATGAAAGCTGGCGTTTGGGGCTATAAGGCCGAGCTGGGATCTGGCTTCTGACCACTGTAGTTTTGGAGAAATCCAACAAAATTTGGAAATTTTTAGGTTGGGTGGTCAGGGTGGGCCAGGGCGAGTGGCCGCAAAGAGAGGCCATTTTGCAGGGGAAAAAGAAGTCATTTGGCCAACCTCTGGGCATCAGATGAAAGCTGGCCTTTGGGGCTATAAGGCCGAGCTGGATCTTGCTTCTGACCACTGTAGTTTTGGAGAAATCCAACAAAATTTGGAAATTTTTAGGTTGGGTGCTCAGGGTGGGCCAGGGCGAGTGGCCGCAAAGAGAGGCCATTTTGCAGGGGAAAAAGAAGTCATTTGCCCAACCTCTGGGCATCAGATGAAAGCTGGCATTTGGGGCTATAAGGCCGAGCTGGGATCTGGCTTCTGACCACTGTAGTTTTGGAGAAATCCAACAAAATTTGGAAATTTTTAGGTTGGGTGGTCAGGGTGGGCCAGGGCGAGTGGCCGCAAAGAGAGGCCATTTTGCAGGGGAAAAAGAAGTCATTTGGCCAACCTCTGGGCATCAGATGAAAGCTGGCGTTTGGGGCTATAAGGCCGAGCTGGGATCTGGCTTCTGACCACTGTAGTTTTGGAGAAATCCAGCAAAATTTGGAAATTTTTAGGTTGGGTGGTCAGGGTGGGCCAGGGCGACTGGCCACAAAGAGAGGCCATTTTGCAGGGGAAAAAGAAGTCATTTGGCCAACCTCTGGGCATCAGATGAAAGCTGGCATTTGGGGCTATAAGGCCGAGCTGGGATCTGGCTTCTGACCACTGTAGTTTTGGAGAAATCCAACAAAATTTGGAAATTTTTAGGTTGGGTTGTGCTCAGGGTGGGCCAGGGCGAGTGGCCGCAAAGAGAGGCCATTTTGCAGGGGAAAAAGAAGTCATTTGGCCAACCTCTGGGCATCAGATGAAAGCTGGCATTTGGGGCTATAAGGCCGAGCTGGGATCTGGCTTCTGACCACTGTCGTTTTAGAGAAATCCAACAAAATTTGGAAATTTTTAGGTTGGGAGGTCAGGGTGGGCCAGGGCGAGTGGCCGCAAAGAGAGGCCATTTTGCAGGGGAAAAAGAAGTCATGTGGCCAACCTCTGGGCATCAGATGAAAGCTGGCCTTTGGGGCTATAAGGCCGAGCTGGGATCTGGCTTCTGACCACTGTAGTTTTGGAGAAATCCATCAAAATTTGGAAATTTTTAGGTTGGGTGGTCAGGGTGGGCCAGGGCGAGTGGCCGCAAAGAGAGGCCATTTTGCAGGGGAAAAAGAAGTCATTTGGCCAGGCTCTGGGCATCAGATGAAAGCTGGCGTTTGGGGCTATAAGGCCGAGCTGGGATCTGGCTTCTGACCACTGTAGTTTTGGAGAAATCCAACAAAATTTGGAAATTTTTAGGTTGGGTGGTCAGGGTGGGCCAGGGCGAGTGGCCACAAAGAGAGGCCATTTTGCAGGGGAAAAAGAAGTCATTTGGCCAACCTCTGGGCATCAGATGAAAGCTGGCGTTTGGGGCTATAAGGCCGAGCTGGGATCTGGCTTCTGACCACTGTAGTTTTGGAGAAATCCAACAAAATTTGGAAATTTTTAGGTTGGGTGCTCAGGGTGGGCCAGGGCGAGTGGCCGCAAAGAGAGGCCATTTTGCAGGGGGAAAAAGAAGTCATTTGGCCAACCTCTGGGCATCAGATGAAAGCTGGCCTTTGGGGCTATAAGGCCGAGCTGGGATCTTGCTTCTGACCACTGTAGTTTTGGAGAAATCCAACAAAATTTGGAAATTTTTAGGTTGGGTGGTCAGGGTGGGCCAGGGCGAGTGGCCGCAAAGAGAGGCCATTTTGCAGGGGAAAAAGAAGTCATTTGGCCAACCTCTGGGCATCAGATGAAAGCTGGCGTTTGGGGCTATAAGGCCGAGCTGGGATCTGGCTTCTGACCACTGTAGTTTTGGAGAAATCCAACAAAATTTGGAAATTTTTAGGTTGGGTGGTCAGGGTGGGCCAGGGCGAGTGGCCGCAAAGAGAGGCCATTTTGCAGGGGAAAAAGAAGTCATTTGGCCAACCTCTGGGCATCAGATGAAAGCTGGCCTTTGGGGCTATAAGGCCGAGCTGGGATCTTGCTTCTGACCACTGTAGTTTTGGAGAAATCCAACAAAATTTGGAAATTTTTAGGTTGGGTGGTCAGGGTGGGCCAGGGCGAGTGGCCGCAAAGAGAGGCCATTTTGCAGGGGAAAAAGAAGTCATTTGGCCAACCTCTGGGCATCAGATGAAAGCTGGCATTTGGGGCTATAAGGCCGAGCTGGGATCTGGCTTCTGACCACTGTAGTTTTGGAGAAATCCAACAAAATTTGGAAATTTTTAGGTTGGGTGGTCAGGGTGGGCCAGGGCGAGTGGCCGCAAAGAGAGGCCATTTTGCAGGGGAAAAAGAAGTCATTTGGCCAACCTCTGGGCATCAGATGAAAGCTGGCGTTTGGGGCTATAAGGCCGAGCTGGGATCTTGCTTCTGACCACTGTAGTTTTGGAGAAATCCAACAAAATTTGGAAATTTTTAGGTTGGGTGCTCAGGGTGGGCCAGGGCGAGTGGCCGCAAAGAGAGGCCATTTTGCAGGGGAAAAAGAAGTCATTTGGCCAACCTCTGGGCATCAGATGAAAGCTGGCGTTTGGGGCTATAAGGCCGAGCTGGGATCTGGCTTCTGACCACTGTAGTTTTGGAGAAATCCAACAAAATTTGGAAATTTTTAGGTTGGGTGGTCAGGGTGGGCCAGGGCGAGTGGCCGCAAAGAGAGGCCATTTTGCAGGGGAAAAAGAAGTCATTTGGCCAACCTCTGGGCATCAGATGAAAGCTGGCCTTTGGGGCTATAAGGCCGAGCTGGGATCTTGCTTCTGACCACTGTAGTTTTGGAGAAATCCAACAAAATTTGGAAATTTTTAGGTTGGGTGGTCAGGGTGGGCCAGGGCGAGTGGCCGCAAAGAGAGGCCATTTTGCAGGGGAAAAAGAAGTCATTTGCCCAACCTCTGGGCATCAGATGAAAGCTGGCATTTGGGGCTATAAGGCCGAGCTGGGATCTGGCTTCTGACCACTGTAGTTTTGGAGAAATCCAACAAAATTTGGAAATTTTTAGGTTGGGTGGTCAGGGTGGGCCAGGGCGAGTGGCCGCAAAGAGAGGCCATTTTGCAGGGGAAAAAGAAGTCATTTGGCCAACCTCTGGGCATCAGATGAAAGCTGGCGTTTGGGGCTATAAGGCCGAGCTGGGATCTGGCTTCTGACCACTGTAGTTTTGGAGAAATCCAGCAAAATTTGGAAATTTTTAGGTTGGGTGGTCAGGGTGGGCCAGGGCGACTGGCCACAAAGAGAGGCCATTTTGCAGGGGAAAAAGAAGTCATTTGGCCAACCTCTGGGCATCAGATGAAAGCTGGCATTTGGGGCTATAAGGCCGAGCTGGGATCTGGCTTCTGACCACTGTAGTTTTGGAGAAATCCAACAAAATTTGGAAATTTTTAGGTTGGGTGGTCAGGGTGGGCCAGGGCGAGTGGCCGCAAAGAGAGGCCATTTTGCAGGGGAAAAAGAAGTCATTTGGCCAACCTCTGGGCATCAGATGAAAGCTGGTGTTTGGGGCTATAAGGCCGAGCTGGGATCTTGCTTCTGACCACTGTAGTTTTGGAGAAATCCAACAAAATTTGGAAATTTTTAGGTTGGGTGGTCAGGGTGGGCCAGGGCGAGTGGCCGCAAAGAGAGGCCATTTTGCAGGGGAAAAAGAAGTCATTTGGCCAACCTCTGGACATCAGGTGAAAGCTGGTGTTTGGGGATATAAGGCCGAGCTGGGATCTGGCTTCTGACCACTGTAGTTTTAGAGAAATCCAACAAAATTTGGAAATTTTTAGGTTGGGTGGTCAGGGTGGGCCAGGGCGAGTGGCCGCAAAGAGAGGCCATTTTGCAGGGGAAAAAGAAGTCATTTGGCTAACCTCTGGGCATCAGATGAAAGCTGGCGTTTGGGGCTATAAGGCCGAGCTGGGATCTGGCTTCTGACCACTGTAGTTTTGGAGAAATCCAACAAAATTTGGAAATTTTTAGGTTGGGTGGTCAGGGTGGGCCAGGGCGAGTGGCCGCAAAGAGAGGCCATTTTGCAGGGGAAAAAGAAGTCATTTGCCCAACCTCTGGGCATCAGATGAAAGCTGGCATTTGGGGCTATAAGGCCGAGCTGGGATCTGGCTTCTGACCACTGTCGTTTTAGAGAAATCCAACAAAATTTGGAAATTTTTAGGTTGGGAGGTCAGGGTGGGCCAGGGCGAGTGGCCGCAAAGAGAGGCCATTTTGCAGGGGAAAAAGAAGTCATGTGGCCAACCTCTGGGCATCAGATGAAAGCTGGCGTTTGGGGCTATAAGGCCAAGCTGGGATCTGGCTTCTGACCACTGTAGTTTTGGAGAAATCCAACAAAATTTGGAAATTTTTAGGTTGGGTGGTCAGGGTGGGCCAGGGCGAGTGGCCGCAAAGAGAGGCCATTTTGCAGGGGAAAAAGAAGTCATTTGGCCAACCTCTGGGCATCAGATGAAAGCTGGCCTTTGGGGCTATAAGGCCGAGCTGGGATCTTGCTTCTGACCACTGTAGTTTTGGAGAAATCCAACAAAATTTGGAAATTTTTAGGTTGGGTGGTCAGGGTGGGCCAGGGCGAGTGGCCGCAAAGAGAGGCCATTTTGCAGGGGAAAAAGAAGTCATTTGCCCAACCTCTGGGCATCAGATGAAAGCTGGCATTTGGGGCTATAAGGCCGAGCTGGGATCTGGCTTCTGACCACTGTAGTTTTGGAGAAATCCAACAAAATTTGGAAATTTTTAGGTTGGGTGGTCAGGGTGGGCCAGGGCGAGTGGCCGCAAAGAGAGGCCATTTTGCAGGGGAAAAAGAAGTCATTTGGCCAACCTCTGGACATCAGATGAAAGCTGGCGTTTGGGGCTATAAGGCCGAGCTGGGATCTGGCTTCTGACCACTGTAGTTTTGGAGAAATCCAGCAAAATTTGGAAATTTTTAGGTTGGGTGGTCAGGGTGGGCCAGGGCGACTGGCCACAAAGAGAGGCCATTTTGCAGGGGAAAAAGAAGTCATTTGGCCAACCTCTGGGCATCAGATGAAAGCTGGCATTTGGGGCTATAAGGCCGAGCTGGGATCTGGCTTCTGACCACTGTAGTTTTGGAGAAATCCAACAAAATTTGGAAATTTTTAGGTTGGGTGGTCAGGGTGGGCCAGGGCGAGTGGCCGCAAAGAGAGGCCATTTTGCAGGGGAAAAAGAAGTCATTTGGCCAACCTCTGGGCATCAGATGAAAGCTGGTGTTTGGGGCTATAAGGCCGAGCTGGGATCTTGCTTCTGACCACTGTAGTTTTGGAGAAATCCAACAAAATTTGGAAATTTTTAGGTTGGGTGGTCAGGGTGGGCCAGGGCGAGTGGCCGCAAAGAGAGGCCATTTTGCAGGGGAAAAAGAAGTCATTTGGCCAACCTCTGGACATCAGGTGAAAGCTGGTGTTTGGGGATATAAGGCCGAGCTGGGATCTGGCTTCTGACCACTGTAGTTTTAGAGAAATCCAACAAAATTTGGAAATTTTTAGGTTGGGTGGTCAGGGTGGGCCAGGGCGAGTGGCCGCAAAGAGAGGCCATTTTGCAGGGGAAAAAGAAGTCATGTGGCCAACCTCTGGGCATCAGATGAAAGCTGGCCTTTGGGGCTATAAGGCCGAGCTGGGATCTGGCTTCTGACCACTGTAGTTTTGGAGAAATCCAACAAAATTTGGAAATTTTTAGGTTGGGTGGTCAGGGTGGGCCAGGGCGAGTGGCCGCAAAGAGAGGCCATTTTGCAGGGGAAAAAGAAGTCATTTGGCCAGGCTCTGGGCATCCGATGAAAGCTGGCGTTTGGGGCTATAAGGCCGAGCTGGGATCTGGCTTCTGACCACTGTAGTTTTGGAGAAATCCAACAAAATTTGGAAATTTTTAGGTTGGGTGGTCAGGGTGGGCCAGGGCGAGTGGCCACAAAGAGAGGCCATTTTGCAGGGGAAAAAGAAGTCATTTGGCCAACCTCTGGGCATCAGATGAAAGCTGGCGTTTGGGGCTATAAGGCCGAGCTGGGATCTGGCTTCTGACCACTGTAGTTTTGGAGAAATCCAACAAAATTTGGAAATTTTTAGGTTGGGTGCTCAGGGTGGGCCAGGGCGAGTGGCCGCAAAGAGAGGCCATTTTGCAGGGGAAAAAGAAGTCATTTGCCCAACCTCTGGGCATCAGATGAAAGCTGGCCTTTGGGGCTATAAGGCCGAGCTGGGATCTTGCTTCTGACCACTGTAGTTTTGGAGAAATCCAACAAAATTTGGAAATTTTTAGGTTGGGTGGTCAGGGTGGGCCAGGGCGAGTGGCCGCAAAGAGAGGCCATTTTGCAGGGGAAAAAGAAGTCATTTGGCCAACCTCTGGGCATCAGATGAAAGCTGGCGTTTGGGGCTATAAGGCCGAGCTGGGATCTGGCTTCTGACCACTGTAGTTTTGGAGAAATCCAGCAAAATTTGGAAATTTTTAGGTTGGGTGGTCAGGGTGGGCCAGGGCGACTGGCCACAAAGAGAGGCCATTTTGCAGGGGAAAAAGAAGTCATTTGGCCAACCTCTGGGCATCAGATGAAAGCTGGCATTTGGGGCTATAAGGCCGAGCTGGGATCTGGCTTCTGACCACTGTAGTTTTGGAGAAATCCAACAAAATTTGGAAATTTTTAGGTTGGGTGGTCAGGGTGGGCCAGGGCGAGTGGCCGCAAAGAGAGGCCATTTTGCAGGGGAAAAAGAAGTCATTTGGCCAACCTCTGGGCATCAGATGAAAGCTGGTGTTTGGGGCTATAAGGCCGAGCTGGGATCTTGCTTCTGACCACTGTAGTTTTGGAGAAATCCAACAAAATTTGGAAATTTTTAGGTTGGGTGGTCAGGGTGGGCCAGGGCGAGTGGCCGCAAAGAGAGGCCATTTTGCAGGGGAAAAAGAAGTCATTTGGCCAACCTCTGGACATCAGGTGAAAGCTGGTGTTTGGGGATATAAGGCCGAGCTGGGATCTGGCTTCTGACCACTGTAGTTTTAGAGAAATCCAACAAAATTTGGAAATTTTTAGGTTGGGTGGTCAGGGTGGGCCAGGGCGAGTGGCCGCAAAGAGAGGCCATTTTGCAGGGGAAAAAGAAGTCATGTGGCCAACCTCTGGGCATCAGATGAAAGCTGGCCTTTGGGGCTATAAGGCCGAGCTGGGATCTGGCTTCTGACCACTGTAGTTTTGGAGAAATCCAACAAAATTTGGAAATTTTTAGGTTGGGTGGTCAGGGTGGGCCAGGGCGAGTGGCCGCAAAGAGAGGCCATTTTGCAGGGGAAAAAGAAGTCATTTGGCCAGGCTCTGGGCATCCGATGAAAGCTGGCGTTTGGGGCTATAAGGCCGAGCTGGGATCTGGCTTCTGACCACTGTAGTTTTGGAGAAATCCAACAAAATTTGGAAATTTTTAGGTTGGGTGGTCAGGGTGGGCCAGGGCGAGTGGCCACAAAGAGAGGCCATTTTGCAGGGGAAAAAGAAGTCATTTGGCCAACCTCTGGGCATCAGATGAAAGCTGGCGTTTGGGGCTATAAGGCCGAGCTGGGATCTGGCTTCTGACCACTGTAGTTTTGGAGAAATCCAACAAAATTTGGAAATTTTTAGGTTGGGTGCTCAGGGTGGGCCAGGGCGAGTGGCCGCAAAGAGAGGCCATTTTGCAGGGGAAAAAGAAGTCATTTGCCCAACCTCTGGGCATCAGATGAAAGCTGGCCTTTGGGGCTATAAGGCCGAGCTGGGATCTTGCTTCTGACCACTGTAGTTTTGGAGAAATCCAACAAAATTTGGAAATTTTTAGGTTGGGTGGTCAGGGTGGGCCAGGGCGAGTGGCCGCAAAGAGAGGCCATTTTGCAGGGGAAAAAGAAGTCATTTGGCCAACCTCTGGGCATCAGATGAAAGCTGGCGTTTGGGGCTATAAGGCCGAGCTGGGATCTGGCTTCTGACCACTGTAGTTTTGGAGAAATCCAACAAAATTTGGAAATTTTTAGGTTGGGTGGTCAGGGTGGGCCAGGGCGAGTGGCCGCAAAGAGAGGCCATTTTGCAGGGGAAAAAGAAGTCATTTGGCCAACCTCTGGGCATCAGATGAAAGCTGGCCTTTGGGGCTATAAGGCCGAGCTGGGATCTTGCTTCTGACCACTGTAGTTTTGGAGAAATCCAACAAAATTTGGAAATTTTTAGGTTGGGTGGTCAGGGTGGGCCAGGGCGAGTGGCCGCAAAGAGAGGCCATTTTGCAGGGGAAAAAGAAGTCATTTGGCCAACCTCTGGGCATCAGATGAAAGCTGGCGTTTGGGGCTATAAGGCCGAGCTGGGATCTGGCTTCTGACCACTGTAGTTTTGGAGAAATCCAACAAAATTTGGAAATTTTTAGGTTGGGTGGTCAGGGTGGGCCAGGGCGAGTGGCCGCAAAGAGAGGCCATTTTGCAGGGGAAAAAGAAGTCATTTGGCCAACCTCTGGGCATCAGATGAAAGCTGGCCTTTGGGGCTATAAGGCCGAGCTGGGATCTTGCTTCTGACCACTGTAGTTTTGGAGAAATCCAACAAAATTTGGAAATTTTTAGGTTGGGTGCTCAGGGTGGGCCAGGGCGAGTGGCCGCAAAGAGAGGCCATTTTGCAGGGGAAAAAGAAGTCATTTGGCCAACCTCTGGGCATCAGATGAAAGCTGGCGTTTGGGGCTATAAGGCCGAGCTGGGATCTGGCTTCTGACCACTGTAGTTTTGGAGAAATCCAACAAAATTTGGAAATTTTTAGGTTGGGTGGTCAGGGTGGGCCAGGGCGAGTGGCCGCAAAGAGAGGCCATTTTGCAGGGGAAAAAGAAGTCATTTGGCCAACCTCTGGGCATCAGATGAAAGCTGGCCTTTGGGGCTATAAGGCCGAGCTGGGATCTTGCTTCTGACCACTGTAGTTTTGGAGAAATCCAACAAAATTTGGAAATTTTTAGGTTGGGTGCTCAGGGTGGGCCAGGGCGAGTGGCCGCAAAGAGAGGCCATTTTGCAGGGGAAAAAGAAGTCATTTGCCCAACCTCTGGGCATCAGATGAAAGCTGGCATTTGGGGCTATAAGGCCGAGCTGGGATCTGGCTTCTGACCACTGTAGTTTTGGAGAAATCCAACAAAATTTGGAAATTTTTAGGTTGGGTGGTCAGGGTGGGCCAGGGCGAGTGGCCGCAAAGAGAGGCCATTTTGCAGGGGAAAAAGAAGTCATTTGGCCAACCTCTGGGCATCAGATGAAAGCTGGCCTTTGGGGCTATAAGGCCGAGCTGGGATCTTGCTTCTGACCACTGTAGTTTTGGAGAAATCCAACAAAATTTGGAAATTTTTAGGTTGGGTGGTCAGGGTGGGCCAGGGCGAGTGGCCGCAAAGAGAGGCCATTTTGCAGGGGAAAAAGAAGTCATTTGGCCAACCTCTGGGCATCAGATGAAAGCTGGCATTTGGGGCTATAAGGCCGAGCTGGGATCTGGCTTCTGACCACTGTAGTTTTGGAGAAATCCAACAAAATTTGGAAATTTTTAGGTTGGGTGGTCAGGGTGGGCCAGGGCGAGTGGCCGCAAAGAGAGGCCATTTTGCAGGGGAAAAAGAAGTCATTTGGCCAACCTCTGGGCATCAGATGAAAGCTGGCCTTTGGGGCTATAAGGCCGAGCTGGGATCTTGCTTCTGACCACTGTAGTTTTGGAGAAATCCAACAAAATTTGGAAATTTTTAGGTTGGGTGCTCAGGGTGGGCCAGGGCGAGTGGCCGCAAAGAGAGGCCATTTTGCAGGGGAAAAAGAAGTCATTTGGCCAACCTCTGGGCATCAGATGAAAGCTGGCGTTTGGGGCTATAAGGCCGAGCTGGGATCTGGCTTCTGACCACTGTCGTTTTAGAGAAATCCAACAAAATTTGGAAATTTTTAGGTTGGGAAGTCAGGGTGGGCCAGGGCGAGTGGCCGCAAAGAGAGGCCATTTTGCAGGGGAAAAAGAAGTCATTTGGCCAACCTCTGGACATCAGGTGAAAGCTGGTGTTTGGGGATATAAGGCCGAGCTGGGATCTGGCTTCTGACCACTGTAGTTTTAGAGAAATCCAACAAAATTTGGAAATTTTTAGGTTGGGTGGTCAGGGTGGGCCAGGGCGAGTGGCCGCAAAGAGAGGCCATTTTGCAGGGGAAAAAGAAGTCATTTGGCTAACCTCTGGGCATCAGATGAAAGCTGGCGTTTGGGGCTATAAGGCCGAGCTGGGATCTTGCTTCTGACCACTGTAGTTTTGGAGAAATCCAACAAAATTTGGAAATTTTTAGGTTGGGTGCTCAGGGTGGGCCAGGGCGAGTGGCCGCAAAGAGAGGCCATTTTGCAGGGGAAAAAGAAGTCATTTGCCCAACCTCTGGGCATCAGATGAAAGCTGGCATTTGGGGCTATAAGGCCGAGCTGGGATCTGGCTTCTGACCACTGTCGTTTTAGAGAAATCCAACAAAATTTGGAAATTTTTAGGTTGGGAGGTCAGGGTGGGCCAGGGCGAGTGGCCGCAAAGAGAGGCCATTTTGCAGGGGAAAAAGAAGTCATGTGGCCAACCTCTGGGCATCAGATGAAAGCTGGCCTTTGGGGCTATAAGGCCGAGCTGGGATCTGGCTTCTGACCACTGTAGTTTTGGAGAAATCCAACAAAATTTGGAAATTTTTAGGTTGGGTGGTCAGGGTGGGCCAGGGCGAGTGGCCGCAAAGAGAGGCCATTTTGCAGGGGAAAAAGAAGTCATTTGGCCAACCTGTGGGCATCAGATGAAAGCTGGCCTTTGGGGCTATAAGGCCGAGCTGGGATCTTGCTTCTGACCACTGTAGTTTTGGAGAAATCCAACAAAATTTGGAAATTTTTAGGTTGGGTGGTCAGGGTGGGCCAGGGCGAGTGGCCGCAAAGAGAGGCCATTTTGCAGGGGAAAAAGAAGTCATTTGCCCAACCTCTGGGCATCAGATGAAAGCTGGCATTTGGGGCTATAAGGCCGAGCTGGGATCTGGCTTCTGACCACTGTAGTTTTGGAGAAATCCAACAAAATTTGGAAATTTTTAGGTTGGGTGGTCAGGGTGGGCCAGGGCGAGTGGCCGCAAAGAGAGGCCATTTTGCAGGGGAAAAAGAAGTCATTTGGCCAACCTCTGGGCATCAGATGAAAGCTGGCCTTTGGGGCTATAAGGCCGAGCTGGGATCTGGCTTCTGACCACTGTAGTTTTGGAGAAATCCAGCAAAATTTGGAAATTTTTAGGTTGGGTGGTCAGGGTGGGCCAGGGCGACTGGCCACAAAGAGAGGCCATTTTGCAGGGAAAAAGAAGTCATTTGGCCAACCTCTGGGCATCAGATGAAAGCTGGCATTTGGGGCTATAAGGCCGAGCTGGGATCTGGCTTCTGACCACTGTAGTTTTGGAGAAATCCAACAAAATTTGGAAATTTTTAGGTTGGGTGGTCAGGGTGGGCCAGGGCGAGTGGCCGCAAAGAGAGGCCATTTTGCAGGGGAAAAAGAAGTCATTTGGCCAACCTCTGGGCATCAGATGAAAGCTGGTGTTTGGGGCTATAAGGCCGAGCTGGGATCTTGCTTCTGACCACTGTAGTTTTGGAGAAATCCAACAAAATTTGGAAATTTTTAGGTTGGGTGGTCAGGGTGGGCCAGGGCGAGTGGCCGCAAAGAGAGGCCATTTTGCAGGGGAAAAAGAAGTCATTTGGCCAACCTCTGGGCATCAGATGAAAGCTGGCGTTTGGGGCTATAAGGCCGAGCTGGGATCTGGCTTCTGACCACTGTAGTTTTGGAGAAATCCAACAAAATTTGGAAATTTTTAGGTTGGGTGGTCAGGGTGGGCCAGGGCGAGTGGCCGCAAAGAGAGGCCATTTTGCAGGGGAAAAAGAAGTCATTTGGCCAACCTCTGGGCATCAGATGAAAGCTGGCCTTTGGGGCTATAAGGCCGAGCTGGGATCTTGCTTCTGACCACTGTAGTTTTGGAGAAATCCAACAAAATTTGGAAATTTTTAGGTTGGGTGGTCAGGGTGGGCCAGGGCGAGTGGCCGCAAAGAGAGGCCATTTTGCAGGGGAAAAAGAAGTCATTTGGCCAACCTCTGGGCATCAGATGAAAGCTGGCGTTTGGGGCTATAAGGCCGAGCTGGGATCTGGCTTCTGACCACTGTCGTTTTGGAGAAATCCAACAAAATTTGGAAATTTTTAGGTTGGGTGGTCAGGGTGGGCCAGGGCGAGTGGCCGCAAAGAGAGGCCATTTTGCAGGGGAAAAAGAAGTCATTTGGCCAACCTCTGGGCATCAGATGAAAGCTGGCCTTTGGGGCTATAAGGCCGAGCTGGGATCTTGCTTCTGACCACTGTAGTTTTGGAGAAATCCAACAAAATTTGGAAATTTTTAGGTTGGGTGCTCAGGGTGGGCCAGGGCGAGTGGCCGCAAAGAGAGGCCATTTTGCAGGGGAAAAAGAAGTCATTTGGCCAACCTCTGGGCATCAGATGAAAGCTGGCGTTTGGGGCTATAAGGCCGAGCTGGGATCTGGCTTCTGACCACTGTAGTTTTGGAGAAATCCAACAAAATTTGGAAATTTTTAGGTTGGGTGGTCAGGGTGGGCCAGGGCGAGTGGCCGCAAAGAGAGGCCATTTTGCAGGGGAAAAAGAAGTCATTTGGCCAACCTCTGGGCATCAGATGAAAGCTGGCCTTTGGGGCTATAAGGCCGAGCTGGGATCTTGCTTCTGACCACTGTAGTTTTGGAGAAATCCAACAAAATTTGGAAATTTTTAGGTTGGGTGGTCAGGGTGGGCCAGGGCGAGTGGCCGCAAAGAGAGGCCATTTTGCAGGGGAAAAAGAAGTCATTTGCCCAACCTCTGGGCATCAGATGAAAGCTGGCATTTGGGGCTATAAGGCCGAGCTGGGATCTGGCTTCTGACCACTGTAGTTTTGGAGAAATCCAACAAAATTTGGAAATTTTTAGGTTGGGTGGTCAGGGTGGGCCAGGGCGAGTGGCCGCAAAGAGAGGCCATTTTGCAGGGGAAAAAGAAGTCATTTGGCCAACCTCTGGGCATCAGATGAAAGCTGGCCTTTGGGGCTATAAGGCCGAGCTGGGATCTTGCTTCTGACCACTGTAGTTTTGGAGAAATCCAACAAAATTTGGAAATTTTTAGGTTGGGTGGTCAGGGTGGGCCAGGGCGAGTGGCCGCAAAGAGAGGCCATTTTGCAGGGGAAAAAGAAGTCATTTGGCCAACCTCTGGGCATCAGATGAAAGCTGGCATTTGGGGCTATAAGGCCGAGCTGGGATCTGGCTTCTGACCACTGTAGTTTTGGAGAAATCCAACAAAATTTGGAAATTTTTAGGTTGGGTGGTCAGGGTGGGCCAGGGCGAGTGGCCGCAAAGAGAGGCCATTTTGCAGGGGAAAAAGAAGTCATTTGGCCAACCTCTGGGCATCAGATGAAAGCTGGCCTTTGGGGCTATAAGGCCGAGCTGGGATCTTGCTTCTGACCACTGTAGTTTTGGAGAAATCCAACAAAATTTGGAAATTTTTAGGTTGGGTGGTCAGGGTGGGCCAGGGCGAGTGGCCGCAAAGAGAGGCCATTTTGCAGGGGAAAAAGAAGTCATTTGGCCAACCTCTGGGCATCAGATGAAAGCTGGCGTTTGGGGCTATAAGGCCGAGCTGGGATCTGGCTTCTGACCACTGTCGTTTTAGAGAAATCCAACAAAATTTGGAATTTTTAGGTTGGGAAGTCAGGGTGGGCCAGGGCGAGTGGCCGCAAAGAGAGGCCATTTTGCAGGGAAAAAGAAGTCATGTGGCCAACCTCTGGCATCAGATGAAAGCTGGCCTTTGGGCTATAAGGCCGAGCTGGGATCTGGCTTCTGACCACTGTAGTTTTGGAGAAATCCAACAAAATTTGGAAATTTTTAGGTTGGGTGGTCAGGGTGGGCCAGGGCGAGTGGCCGCAAAGAGAGGCCATTTTGCAGGGGAAAAAGAAGTCATTTGGCCAGGCTCTGGGCATCAGATGAAAGCTGGCGTTTGGGGCTATAAGGCCGAGCTGGGATCTGGCTTCTGACCACTGTAGTTTTGGAGAAATCCAACAAAATTTGGAAATTTTTAGGTTGGGTGGTCAGGGTGGGCCAGGGCGAGTGGCCACAAAGAGAGGCCATTTTGCAGGGGAAAAAGAAGTCATTTGGCCAACCTCTGGGCATCAGATGAAAGCTGGCGTTTGGGGCTATAAGGCCGAGCTGGGATCTGGCTTCTGACCACTGTAGTTTTGGAGAAATCCAACAAAATTTGGAAATTTTTAGGTTGGGTGCTCAGGGTGGGCCAGGGCGAGTGGCCGCAAAGAGAGGCCATTTTGCAGGGGGAAAAAGAAGTCATTTGGCCAACCTCTGGGCATCAGATGAAAGCTGGCCTTTGGGGCTATAAGGCCGAGCTGGGATCTTGCTTCTGACCACTGTAGTTTTGGAGAAATCCAACAAAATTTGGAAATTTTTAGGTTGGGTGGTCAGGGTGGGCCAGGGCGAGTGGCCGCAAAGAGAGGCCATTTTGCAGGGGAAAAAGAAGTCATTTGGCCAACCTCTGGGCATCAGATGAAAGCTGGCGTTTGGGGCTATAAGGCCGAGCTGGGATCTGGCTTCTGACCACTGTAGTTTTGGAGAAATCCAACAAAATTGGAAATTTTTAGGTTGGGTGGTCAGGGTGGGCCAGGGCGAGTGGCCGCAAAGAGAGGCCATTTTGCAGGGGAAAAAGAAGTCATTTGGCCAACCTCTGGGCATCAGATGAAAAGCTGGCCTTTGGGGCTATAAGGCCGAGCTGGGATCTTGCTTCTGACCACTGTAGTTTTGGAGAAATCCAACAAAATTTGGAAATTTTTAGGTTGGGTGGTCAGGGTGGGCCAGGGCGAGTGGCCGCAAAGAGAGGCCATTTTGCAGGGGAAAAAGAAGTCATTTGGCCAACCTCTGGGCATCAGATGAAAGCTGGCGTTTGGGCTATAAGGCCGAGCTGGGATCTGGCTTCTGACCACTGTAGTTTTGGAGAAATCCAACAAAATTTGGAAATTTTTAGGTTGGGTGGTCAGGGTGGGCCAGGGCGAGTGCCGCAAAGAGAGGCCATTTTGCAGGGGAAAAAGAAGTCATTTGGCCAACCTCTGGGCATCAGATGAAAGCTGGCCTTTGGGGCTATAAGGCCGAGCTGGGATCTTGCTTCTGACCACTGTAGTTTTGGAGAAATCCAACAAAATTTGGAAATTTTTAGGTTGGGTGGTCAGGGTGGGCCAGGGCGAGTGGCCGCAAAGAGAGGCCATTTTGCAGGGGAAAAAGAAGTCATTTGCCCAACCTCTGGGCATCAGATGAAAGCTGGCATTTGGGGCTATAAGGCCGAGCTGGGATCTGGCTTCTGACCACTGTAGTTTTGGAGAAATCCAACAAAATTTGGAAATTTTTAGGTTGGGTGGTCAGGGTGGGCCAGGGCGAGTGGCCGCAAAGAGAGGCCATTTTGCAGGGGAAAAAAGAAGTCATTTGGCCAACCTCTGGGCATCAGATGAAAGCTGGCCTTTGGGGCTATAAGGCCGAGCTGGGATCTGGCTTCTGACCACTGTAGTTTTGGAGAAATCCAACAAAATTTGGAAATTTTTAGGTTGGGTGGTCAGGGTGGGCCAGGGCGAGTGGCCGCAAAGAGAGGCCATTTTGCAGGGGAAAAAGAAGTCATTTGGCCAACCTCTGGGCATCAGATGAAAGCTGGCGTTTAGGGCTATAAGGCCGAGAGCTGGGATCTTGCTTCTGACCACTGTAGTTTTGGAGAAATCCAACAAATTTGGAAATTTTTAGGTTGGGTGGTCAGGGTGGGCCAGGGCGAGTGGCCGCAAAGAGAGGCCATTTTGCAGGGGAAAAAGAAGTCATTTGGCCAACCTCTGGGCATCAGATGAAAGCTGGCATTTGGGGCTATAAGGCCGAGCTGGGATCTGGCTTCTGACCACTGTAGTTTTGGAGAAATCCAACAAAATTTGGAAATTTTTAGGTTGGGTGGTCAGGGTGGGCCAGGGCGAGTGGCCGCAAACAGAGGCCATTTTGCAGGGGAAAAAGAAGTCATTTGGCCAACCTCTGGGCATCAGATGAAAGCTGGCCTTTGGGGCTATAAGGCCGAGCTGGGATCTTGCTTCTGACCACTGTAGTTTTGGAGAAATCCAACAAATTTGGAAATTTTTAGGTTGGGTGGTCAGGGTGGGCCAGGGCGAGTGGCCGCAAAGAGAGGCCATTTTGCAGGGGAAAAAGAAGTCATTTGCCCAACCTCTGGGCATCAGATGAAAGCTGGCATTTGGGGCTATAAGGCCGAGCTGGGATCTGGCTTCTGACCACTGTAGTTTTGGAGAAATCCAACAAAATTTGGAAATTTTTAGGTTGGGTGGTCAGGGTGGGCCAGGGCGAGTGGCCGCAAAGAGAGGCCATTTTGCAGGGGAAAAAGAAGTCATTTGGCCAACCTCTGGGCATCAGATGAAAGCTGGCCTTTGGGGCTATAAGGCCGAGCTGGGATCTTGCTTCTGACCACTGTAGTTTTGGAGAAATCCAACAAAATTTGGAAATTTTTAGGTTGGGTGCTCAGGGTGGGCCAGGGCGAGTGGCCGCAAAGAGAGGCCATTTTGCAGGGGAAAAAGAAGTCATTTGGCCAACCTCTGGGCATCAGATGAAAGCTGGCGTTTGGGGCTATAAGGCCGAGCTGGGATCTGGCTTCTGACCACTGTCGTTTTAGAGAAATCCAACAAAATTTGGAAATTTTTAGGTTGGGAAGTCAGGGTGGGCCAGGGCGAGTGGCCGCAAAGAGAGGCCATTTTGCAGGGGAAAAAGAAGTCATGTGGCCAACCTCTGGGCATCAGATGAAAGCTGGCCTTTGGGGCTATAAGGCCGAGCTGGGATCTGGCTTCTGACCACTGTAGTTTTGGAGAAATCCAACAAAATTTGGAAATTTTTAGGTTGGGTGGTCAGGGTGGGCCAGGGCGAGTGGCCGCAAAGAGAGGCCATTTTGCAGGGGAAAAAAGAAGTCATTTGGCCAGGCTCTGGGCATCAGATGAAAGCTGGCGTTTGGGGCTATAAGGCCGAGCTGGGATCTGGCTTCTGACCACTGTAGTTTTGGAGAAATCCAACAAAATTTGAAATTTTTAGGTTGGGTGGTCAGGGTGGGCCAGGGCGAGTGGCCACAAAGAGAGGCCATTTTGCAGGGAAAAAGAAGTCATTTGGCCAACCTCTGGGCATCAGATGAAAGCTGGCGTTTGGGGCTATAAGGCCGAGCTGGATCTGGCTTCTGACCACTGTAGTTTTGGAGAAATCCAACAAAATTTGGAAATTTTTAGGTTGGGTGCTCAGGGTGGGCCAGGGCGAGTGGCCGCAAAGAGAGGCCATTTTGCAGGGGAAAAAGAAGTCATTTGGCCAACCTCTGGGCATCAGATGAAAGCTGCCTTTGGGGCTATAAGGCCGAGCTGGGATCTTGCTTCTGACCACTGTAGTTTTGGAGAAATCCAACAAAATTTGGAAATTTTTAGGTTGGTGGTGGTCAGGGTGGGCCAGGGCGAGTGGCCGCAAAGAGAGGCCATTTTGCAGGGGAAAAAGAAGTCATTTGGCCAACCTCTGGGCATCAGATGAAAGCTGGCGTTTGGGGCTATAAGGCCGGAGCTGGGATCTGGCTTCTGACCACTGTAGTTTTGGAGAAATCCAACAAAATTTGGAAATTTTTAGGTTGGGTGGTCAGGGTGGGCCAGGGCGAGTGCCGCAAAGAGAGGCCATTTTTGCAGGGGAAAAAGAAGTCATTTGGCCAACCTCTGGGCATCAGATGAAAGCTGGCCTTTGGGGCTATAAGGCCGAGCTGGGATCTTGCTTCTGACCACTGTAGTTTTGGAGAAATCCAACAAAATTTGGAAATTTTTAGGTTGGGTGGTCAGGGTGGGCCAGGGCGAGTGGCCGCAAAGAGAGGCCATTTTGCAGGGGAAAAAGAAGTCATTTGCCAACCTCTGGGCATCAGATGAAAGCTGGCGTTTGGGGCTATAAGGCCGAGCTGGGATCTGGCTTCTGACCACTGTAGTTTTGGAGAAATCCAACAAAATTTGGAAATTTTTAGGTTGGGTGGTCAGGGTGGGCCAGGGCGAGTGGCCGCAAAGAGAGGCCATTTTGCAGGGGGAAAAAGAAGTCATTTGGCCAACCTCTGGGCATCAGATGAAAGCTGGCCTTTGGGGCTATAAGGCCGAGCTGGGATCTTGCTTCTGACCACTGTAGTTTTGGAGAAATCCAACAAAATTTGGAATTTTTAGGTTGGGTGGTCAGGGTGGGCCAGGGCGAGTGGCCGCAAAGAGAGGCCATTTTGCAGGGGAAAAAGAAGTCATTTGCCCAACCTCTGGGCATCAGATGAAAGCTGGCATTTGGGGCTATAAGGCCGAGCTGGGATCTGGCTTCTGACCACTGTAGTTTTGGAGAAATCCAACAAAATTTGGAAATTTTTAGGTTGGGTGGTCAGGGTGGGCCAGGGCGAGTGGCCGCAAAGAGAGGCCATTTTGCAGGGGAAAAGAAGTCATTTGGCCAACCTCTGGGCATCAGATGAAAGCTGGCGTTTGGGGGCTATAAGGCCGAGCTGGGATCTGGCTTCTGACCACTGTAGTTTTGGAGAAATCCAACAAAATTTGGAAATTTTTAGGTTGGGTGGTCAGGGTGGGCCAGGGCGAGTGGCCGCAAAGAGAGGCCATTTTGCAGGGGAAAAAGAAGTCATTTGGCCAACTCTGGGCATCAGATGAAAGCTGGCGTTTGGGGCTATAAGGCCGAGCTGGGATCTTGCTTCTGACCACTGTAGTTTTGGAGAAATCCAACAAAATTTGGAAATTTTTAGGTTGGGTGGTCAGGGTGGGCCAGGGCGAGTGGCCGCAAAGAGAGGCCATTTTGCAGGGGAAAAAGAAGTCTTTTGGCCAACCTCTGGGCATCAGATGAAAGCTGGCATTTGGGGCTATAAGGCCGAGCTGGGATCTGGCTTCTGACCACTGTAGTTTTGGAGAAATCCAACAAAATTTGGAAATTTTTAGGTTGGGTGGTCAGGGTGGGCCAGGGCGAGTGGCCGCAAAGAGAGGCCATTTTGCAGGGGAAAAAGAAGTCATTTGGCCAACCTCTGGGCATCAGATGAAAGCTGGCCTTTGGGGCTATAAGGCCGAGCTGGGATCTTGCTTCTGACCACTGTAGTTTTGGAGAAATCCAACAAAATTTGGAAATTTTTAGGTTGGGTGGTCAGGGTGGGCCAGGGCGAGTGGCCGCAAAGAGAGGCCATTTTGCAGGGGAAAAAGAAGTCATTTGCCCAACCTCTGGGCATCAGATGAAAGCTGGCATTTGGGGCTATAAGGCCGAGCTGGGATCTGGCTTCTGACCACTGTAGTTTTGGAGAAATCCAACAAAATTTGGAAATTTTTAGGTTGGGTGGTCAGGGTGGGGCCAGGGCGAGTGGCCGCAAAGAGAGGCCATTTTGCAGGGGAAAAAGAAGTCATTTGGCCAACCTCTGGCATCAGATGAAAGCTGGCCTTTGGGGCTATAAGGCCGAGCTGGGATCTTGCTTCTGACCACTGTAGTTTTGGAGAAATCCAACAAAATTTGGAAATTTTTAGGTTGGGTGGTCAGGGTGGGCCAGGCGAGTGGCCGCAAAGAGAGGCCATTTTGCAGGGAAAAAGAAGTCATTTGGCCAACCTCTGGGCATCAGATGAAAGCTGGCATTTGGGGCTATAAGGCCGAGCTGGGATCTGGCTTCTGACCACTGTAGTTTTGGAGAAATCCAACAAAATTTGGAAATTTTTAGGTTGGGTGGTCAGGGTGGGCCAGGGCGAGTGGCCGCAAAGAGAGGCCATTTTGCAGGGGAAAAAGAAGTCATTTGGCCAACCTCTGGGCATCAGATGAAAGCTGGCCTTTGGGGCTATAAGGCCGAGCTGGGATCTTGCTTCTGACCACTGTAGTTTTGGAGAAATCAACAAAATTTGGAAATTTTTAGGTTGGGTGCTCAGGGTGGGCCAGGGCGAGTGGCCGCAAAGAGAGGCCATTTTGCAGGGGAAAAAGAAGTCATTTGGCCAACCTCTGGGCATCAGATGAAAGCTGGCGTTTGGGGCTATAAGGCCGAGCTGGGATCTGGCTTCTGACCACTGTCGTTTTAGAGAAATCCAACAAAATTTGGAAATTTTTAGGTTGGAAGTCAGGGTGGGCCAGGCGAGTGGCCGCAAAGAGAGGCCATTTTGCAGGGGAAAAAGAAGTCATGTGGCCAACCTCTGGGCATCAGATGAAAGCTGGCTTTGGGGCTATAAGGCCGAGCTGGGATCTGGCTTCTGACCACTGTAGTTTTGGAGAAATCCAACAAAATTTGGAAATTTTTAGGTTGGGTGGTCAAGGGTGGGCCAGGGCGAGTGGCCGCAAAGAGAGGCCATTTTGCAGGGGAAAAAGAAGTCATTTGGCCAGGCTCTGGGCATCAGATGAAAGCTGGCGTTTGGGGCTATAAGGCCGAGCTGGGATCTGGCTTCTGACCACTGTAGTTTTGGAGAAATCCAACAAAATTTGGAAATTTTTAGGTTGGGTGGTCAGGGTGGGCCAGGGCGAGTGGCCACAAAGAGAGGCCATTTTGCAGGGGAAAAAGAAGTCATTTGGCCAACCTCTGGGCATCAGATGAAAGCTGGCGTTTGGGGCTATAAGGCCGAGCTGGGATCTGCTTCTGACCACTGTAGTTTTGGAGAAATCCAACAAATTTGAAATTTTTAGGTTGGTGCTCAGGGTGGGCCAGGGCGAGTGGCCGCAAAGAGAGGCCATTTTGCAGGGGAAAAAGAAGTCATTTGGCCAACCTCTGGGCATCAGATGAAAGCTGGCCTTTGGGGCTATAAGGCCGAGCTGGGATCTGCTTCTGACCACTGTAGTTTTGGAGAAATCCAACAAAATTTGGAAATTTTTAGGTTGGGTGGTCAGGGTGGGCCAGGGCGAGTGGCCGCAAAGAGAGGCCATTTTGCAGGGGAAAAAGAAGTCATTTGGCCAACCTCTGGGCATCAGATGAAAGCTGGCGTTTGGGGCTATAAGGCCGAGCTGGGATCTGGCTTCTGACCACTGTAGTTTTGGAGAAATCCAACAAAATTGGAAATTTTTAGGTTGGGTGGTCAGGGTGGGCCAGGGCGAGTGGCCGCAAAGAGAGGCCATTTTGCAGGGGAAAAAGAAGTCATTTGGCCAACCTCTGGGCATCAGATGAAAGCTGGCCTTTGGGGCTATAAGGCCGAGCTGGGATCTTGCTTCTGACCACTGTAGTTTTGGAGAAATCCAACAAAATTTGGAAATTTTTAGGTTGGTTGGTCAGGGTGGGCCAGGGCGAGTGGCCGCAAAGAGAGGCCATTTTGCAGGGGAAAAAGAAGTCATTTGGCCAACCTCTGGGCATCAGATGAAAGCTGGCGTTTGGGGCTATAAGGCCGAGCTGGGATCTGGCTTCTGACCACTGTAGTTTTGGAGAAATCCAACAAAATTTGGAAATTTTTAGTTGGGTGTCAGGGTGGGCCAGGGCGAGTGGCCGCAAAGAGAGGCCATTTTTGCAGGGGAAAAAGAAGTCATTTGGCCAACCTCTGGGCATCAGATGAAAGCTGGCCTTTGGGGCTATAAGGCCGAGCTGGATCTTGCTTCTGACCACTGTAGTTTTGGAGAAATCCAACAAAATTTGGAAATTTTTAGGTTGGGGTGGTCAGGGTGGGCCAGGGCGAGTGGCCGCAAAGAGAGGCCATTTTGCAGGGGAAAAAGAAGTCATTTGCCAACCTCTGGGCATCAGATGAAAGCTGGCGTTTGGGGCTATAAGGCCGAGCTGGATCTGCTTCTGACCACTGTAGTTTTGGAGAAATCCAACAAAATTTGGAATTTTTAGGTTGGGTGGTCAGGGTGGGCCAGGGCGAGTGGCCGCAAAGAGAGGCCATTTTGCAGGGGAAAAAGAAGTCATTTGGCCAACCTCTGGGCATCAGATGAAAGCTGGCGTTTGGGGCTATAAGGCCGAGCTGGGATCTGGCTTCTGACCACTGTAGTTTTGGAGAAATCCAACAAAATTTGGAAATTTTTAGGTTGGGTGGTCAGGGTGGGCCAGGGCGAAGTGGCCGCAAAGAGAGGCCATTTTGCAGGGGAAAAAGAAGTCATTTGGCCAACCTCTGGGCATCAGATGAAAGCTGGCGTTTGGGGCTATAAGGCCGAGCTGGATCTGGCTTCTGACCACTGTAGTTTTGGAGAAATCCAACAAAATTTGGAAATTTTTAGGTTGGGTGGTCAGGGTGGCCAGGGCGAGTGGCCGCAAAGAGAGGCCATTTTGCAGGGGAAAAAGAAGTCATTTGGCAACCTCTGGGCATCAGATGAAAGCTGGCGTTTGGGGCTATAAGGCCGAGCTGGGATCTGGCTTCTGACACTGTAGTTTTGGAGAAATCCAACAAAATTTGGAAATTTTTAGGTTGGGTGTCAGGGTGGGCAGGGCGAGTGGCCGCAAAGAGAGGCCATTTTGCAGGGGAAAAAGAAGTCATTTGGCCAACCTCTGGCATCAGATGAAAGCTGGCGTTTGGGGCTATAAGGCCGAGCTGGGATCTTGCTTCTGACCACTGTAGTTTTGGAGAAATCCAACAAATTTGGAAATTTTTAGGTTGGGTGGTCAGGGTGGGCCTGGGCGAGTGGCCGCAAAGAGAGGCCATTTTGCAGGGGAAAAAGAAGTCATTTGGCCAACCTCTGGGCTCATATTGAAGCTGGCGTTTGGGGCTATAAGGCGGAAGGCTGGGATCTGGCTTCTGACCACTGTAGTTTTTGGAGAAATCCAACAAAATTTGGAAATTTTAGGTTGGGTGCTCAGGGTGGGCAGGGCGAGTGGCCGCAAAGAGAGGCCATTTTGCAGGGAAAAAAGAGAGTCATTTGGGCAAAGCCTCTGGCATCAGATGAAAGATGGCGTTTGGGCTATAAGGCCGA